>NC_053492.1:7877674-8477674 GCF_905171775.1 Rana temporaria | reverse complement strand
TCGCATGCCATTTTGGCAGTGCGATTTGAGCCCATTCATTTTATATGAGATCAAATCGCATCGCAAAGGTATCGGTTACGGGTATTGGAGGATTTTTACAAGTACCAATACTCTCAAAAATGCCTAGCATCAACATCCGTGCAACCCTACTATATAGTCCTAACTGTCTCTTATAAAATATGTTGTAAATTACATACTCCTGCACTACATACTCTACAGTGTACATTACATACTCCCTTTTATTTCTATTTTAGTAGATGGACGGAAGATGAGGAAAACCTCAGAGGATTGTCTCACTTTGTCTCCAGACTGTAAAGTAGAAGATGAGGACATCACACAGTATAGTCCAGGAGAAAACCCGACTACCTCAAATGTCCATCCGGCACCACACAGTGTAGATGGACCATCGTATTCCTCTTATCCTGAGGAACCTCAGACTGTGAGGGACAGTGCCGGACCATCGTATTCCTCTTATCCTGAGGAACCTCAGACTGTGAGGGATGGTGCCGTCCTTCCAACAGAGAAGAGGTTTTCCTGTACTGAGTGCGGGAAGTGTTTCTATTTTAAATTCAATCTTGATGAGCATAAAAGATCTCACACAGGGGAGAAGTCCCATTCCTGTCCTGAGTGTGGGAAATGCTTTTTAAAAAAGTACCATCTTTCTCTACATCAGAGATCTCACACGGAAAAGAAGACGGGAGAAAAGCCGTATTCTTGTTCTGAGTGCGGCAAGTATTTTTCTGCAAAGTTCAATCTTTCCAGGCACCTAAAATTGCATGCGAGTGAGAAGCCATATTCTTGTCCTGAGTGTGGGAAATGTTTTCCACAAAAATTACAACTTGTCACACATCAGATGTCACATACAGGTGAAAATCCATATTCCTGTAATGAGTGCGGGAAATGTTTTTCAGGCAAGTCCAATCTTTCTAGACATCAGAGATTGCATACAGGTGAAAAACCATATTCCTGTTCTGAATGTGGGAAATGTTTTGCAATAAAATCAGGACTTGTTGCACATCAGAGGTATCACACAGGGGAGAGGCCATTCTTCTGTCCTGAGTGTGGGAAATGTTTTTCATTGAAGTCCCATCTTATCAAACATCAGAGATGTCACACGGGGGAAAAGCCATATTCTTGTCCTGAGTGCGGGAAATGCTTTTCGGATAAGTCCAGCCTTAATAGTCACAAGAGATTGCACACAGGTGAGAAGCCATATTTCTGTCCTGAGTGTGGGAAATGTTTTGTACAAAGATCAGAACTTGTCACACATCAAATGGGTCACTCTGGGCAAAAGCCGTATTCCTGTTCTGAGTGCGGGAAAAGTTTTGTACGAAAATCACTACTTCTCACACATCAGAGAGCTCACACGGGAGAGAAGCCGTATTCCTGTCCTGAGTGTGGGAAATGTTTTTCACAGAGGTCCAATCTTTACAAACATCAGAGATCTCACATGAGGGAGAAGCCACTTTCCAGTCCTGAGTGAGGGAATTGTTCCTCACTGAAGTCCTGTCTTTCTGTACTTCAGGGATCCCACACAACCCTTGAGGTGTATTAGTGTCTTGAGTGTGGAAAATGTCTTCTGTATATTATTATTTTTTTGGACATCACAGCTTTCATGGGGGGAAGAAGCACACAAAAGCAAATAAAAATGTCATTACATTTTGTGGTGTAGAGACTTGATGGTCTATTATGAAAAATAAAAAAAATTGTTGATCGAATATGGCACCTGTTTGACCTGAAATGACTTTTAACTCAGTGATTTTCTATAATCATTGGCTCCATCTAGTGTCCATAATTCTGTATTGTGTTATTTTCACAGATGGAATACCCCATTATGGCCACTATATGGAGCTGTCGATCATAGGAAATCACTGTGATAATTAAATGTCCAGAATTCATTACAGCTGGATGAATGGTCACGCTTATCCAACAAATATTCTGTATATGGACCCCTTGGTTTCTTCTATCAGGCAAGGTTTCCATACAAACACTGAGCTATTATACCCATACACTTATGAGTACAGTAGACATCGAAGAACATAAGTTATTTAAACCGACCATTGTTTCAAAAAGCAAGTCCTGAATTTGACCATTCACTAAAATCAACATTTTGTATGTAGGTGCCCATGACATATGGTTTATGTACATGGGGACTCAAATTTTTTTGGGAGAGTTTAAGTGCTTGGAAGGGTAACTGGAATGCAATCCACCTTTTTTTTCATTAAACTATATTGCTATGAAATAATATACTGATAGCCCCCTTATGTGATATCATTTTATTGTGGTGGGCTTGCCTTAAAGTAAGTGTAAACCCTCCAATACAACTTTATATCTTCATAATCTACATAGCACAGGCAGCTGATCGCTGCCTGTGAAAGTGTACTCTACCAAGTCTTCGGCATGTTGCGGCTCAACGCGGCCAGCTGCCGAAAAAAAGGACGAGCGTGTCCCATGGCCACGTGCTGATGAGGATGCACCGTGTTCCTGACCAGCACTGTTGCCTCTGCTTGCCCTCTTTTATCGGCTCGTGACTCTCTGCCTCTCCTTGTTGTCCTTCCAGACATACTAATGGCCTGCAGAGGACACAGACAGTACACCACGTGAAAGTACTTGCAGCAATATACCCTGCCTGTAGTATTAATATAAGCAGATCCCTGCTTTTAGGAGTAAATATCAGAAACACCAGCTTTACGTTAGGTGCACAATGTGCAGAGGACACAGGCAGTACACACCACGTAGCTTTAGGTGCACACTGCAGAGGACATGGACAGTACACACACCACGTAGCTTTAGGTGCACACTGCAGGGGACACAGGCAGTACACACACCACGTAGCTTTAGGTGCACACTGCAGAGGACACGGGCAGTACACACACCACGTAGCTTTAGGTGCACACTGCAGAGGACACAGGCAGTACACACACCACGTAGCTTTAGGTGCACACTGCAGAGGACACGGACAGTACACACACCACGTAGCTTTAGGTGCACACTGCAGAGGACACAGGCAGTACACACACCACGTAGCTTTAGGTGCACACTGCAGAGGACAGTACACACACCACGTAGCTTTAGGTGCACACTGCAGAGGACACAGACAGTACACACACCACGTAGCTTTAGGTGCACACTGCAGAGGACACAGGCAGTACACACACCACGTATCTTTAGGTGCACACTGCAGAGGACACGGACAGTACACACACACCACGTAGCTTTAGGTGCACACTGCAGAGGACACAGACAGTACACACACCACGTAGCTTTAGGTGCACACTGCAGAGGACACAGGCAGTACACACATCACGTAGCTTTAGGTGCACACTGCAGAGGACACGGGCAGTACACACACCACGTAGCTTTAGGTGCACACTGCAGAGGACACAGGCAGTACACACACCACGTAGCTTTAGGTGCACACTGCAGAGGACACAGGCAGTACACCACGTGAGAATACTGCAGCCAGCACAATCACCTGCCTGTCCCTGCGACAGGGACAACTGACACTGTGTTGCTCATGTCCTTAACTTGGTGGTGCAGAGGTTCTTGGGCAGGTACCCGGGCTTACAGGATGTCCTGAAGCAGGTCAGGAAAGTCTGTGTGCATTTCCGACAGTCATATAATGCCAGTGCTCGGCTGGCAGACCTCCAAAAGGAATGCAACCTGCCCAAGAACCGCCTAATCTGTAAAATGCCCACCAGGTGGAACTCTACGTTGGCCATGCTGCAGCGGCTGCAGACCCAGCAGAGGGCCATCAATGAGTATCTGTGCCAATATGGCAGCAGGATAGGGTCAGGGGAGCTTGTTTTTTTCCCCACGCCAGTGGGCCATGATCAGGGATGCATGCACTGTCCTGTCACGATTTGAGGAGGCCACGAGGATGGTGATCAGTGACAGTGCATGCATCAGTGAGACTGTCCCTCTTATTCACCTGTTGGAGCACACGCTGCTTGGAATAATGGACAGGGCCCTTGAGGCAAAACAGAGGGAGGAAGAGGAGGACTTCCTTACCTCTCAAGACCCCCTTTATCCAGACAGTGTTCCTGCTTGCCCGCCTATCACACAGGAAGAGGAGGAGGATTGTGTCAGCATGGAGGTGGAGCCTAGCACTCAGCATCAGTCTTTAAGGGATCAATTACAGTCCCAAGGAACCCATGGACTTAGACGTGGCTTGGACGAGGTGGCTACGGATCATTCATTCAGTGACCCAGAGGACTCCGCACCGAATGCCTCAGCAAACCTACGTTGTATGGCCTCCCTGTTCCTGCAAAGCCTGCGGAAGGATCCATCGTATTCTTGCTGTCAAGGAGAGGGATCATTACTGGCTGGCAACCTTCCTTGATCCACATTACAAGAGTAAGGTTGCGGACCTTATCTTGCCGGCACAGAGGGAGCAGAAGATGAAACATCTTTGAGAGGCCTTGCAGAAAGGTCTGTGCAACGCGTTCCCAGATACTGGGAGGTTACAAAATCCTGGTCCTGGACAACGTGTTGCTGAGGCTTCGGTCAGTCACAGAAAGAGCGGTGGAGAAGGTGGCCGTCTGAGCGATGCGTTCAGACAATTTTGTAGTCCGCAGCCGCAAGGTATGACCGGTTCCAGCAACCATCGCCAGCGTCTGTTTTACATGGTGTGGGAATACCTAGGGGCAAGATCAGACTTGGACACCTTTCCCACCGAAAATCCTCTGGCTTACTGGGTCTTGAGGATGGATCACTGGCCAGAGCTTGCACAGTACGCAATTGAGCTACTGGCTTGTTCTGCATCCGGCGTTCTTTCAGAACGCACATTCAGTGCTGCTGGAGGCTTTGTAACCGATCACAGGGTGCGCCTCTCCACAGACTCGGTCGATTGACTGAGCTTCATAAAAATTAATCAGGCTTGGTTCACCACCAGCTACCAAGCACCTGATGCTGATGTAACTGAATACTTTTTGAAATATCAGATCCCTTCAAGACTGCCTATGCTGATACTGAGTGACTATCCTGTTATGCTGAGTGACTATCCTTTTCCCCCTCAATGATCATGCTGATAGCTTGTAAGAACATTTTTAGTTCTGGGCACTGCCACCAGTGGCTAAGGCCCAATTTTACTGCCCCTGTTTAACAGGGGCATGTAATACTAAATACAATTTTTGATGCAATACTTTGCAGCGGGCTCATTCCTGCGCTCCAACTAGAGTATCTGTGAGGGGTTGCAGTTTTGTGGCACCAGCACCACCACCACCAACAAAGGCCCAATTTTTCTGCCCCTTTTGAACAGGGGCATGTAATTACAATTCTTGATCTAGTTTTTCACAGCAGGGCCCATTCCTGCACCCACCAAGAGTAACTGTGAGGACTACAGTGTTGTGGCACCAGCACCAAAGGCACAATTTTTGTACCACTGTTCAACAATGGTATGTAATTACAGCTCTTGATATAATAGTTCACACAGCAGGGCGTTCCAGCGCCCACCAAGACTAACTGTGAGGGCTAACAGTGTTGTGGCAACACCAACACCTAGGGCCCAAATTTCTGCAGAGTATATACGGCAGGCCCCTACTTTCAAACATCCAACTTACAAATGACTCCTACTTGCAAACGGAAGGAGACAACAGGAAGTGAGGCCCCGTACACACGACAGAGGAACTCGACGTGCTTGGCACGTCGAGTTCCTCGTCGAGTTTTGGGATGAAGCCGCCGAGGAGCTCGGCGGGCCGGCTTCTCCCATAGAAGAACGAGGACAACGAGAAAATAGAGAACATGTTCTCTATTTTCTCGTCGAGCTCCTCGGCGGCTCCATCGAGCCAAAACTGTACAGACGACAGAGATTCTCGGCAGAATCCGGGTTTTGACCGAGTTTCTCGGCGAATTCTGCCGAGAATCTCTGTCGTGTGTACGAGGCCTGAGAGGAAATCTACCCCTAGGAAGGAAAATTCTCTTCTGTAAGAGGTGTCTCCTGTCCACTGATGCTTTATCACCAATCCTTGTTTCACAAAAAAAATTTTTTTTCAAAAAATCATTTGTCATTGGGACAGAAAGTGAATTGCAATCTTCTGAACAGATGCACACAGACAGCAAAACAAATGTTACAGGGGTGATAACCCTTCTCTATGTTTTCAGAAAAGCTTAAAATAGATTTTATGGCTGGAGCTACACTTTAAAAAAGTACCAGTTCACAATTACAAACAGATTCTACTTAACAACAAACCTACAGTCCCTGTGTTGTTTGCACTGCCTGTATACTGCTGTTCAAAGTATGAAGGGCCAAAGGGGCTGGTAATGACTTGGGGGGGAGTGTAGGGAAACCCATGCTATTTTTCTCAATGATTTTCATCCATATTGCAGGGACCAGACATTACATTAAAGCCGCAAGCAGTTTTAAATTACTTTTTTCTTATAGTAATCTCATTTTGTGCAGGGACAGTTCTAAACACGTGCCACTTCACAGGCATACTATAGACACGAGGCAGGTACGATATTTAAAGGAATTATTTTTTTTTCACTTTAAGCATCATTAAAATCACTGCTGTTTTTTTTTACATTGATACATTTTCCCTGGGGCAAGACCCGGGTTCTCAAACCTGTTTTACGACAATAACTTGCATATTAGGCTTTAAAATGAGCATTTTTGAATTCGAACGTTCGAGTTCCATGGACGTCAATGGGGTTCTAAATGTTCATGCGAACGTTCGGTCCGTTTGAAGGTTCTGGTGTGAACCGAACGGGGGGGGTGTTCGGCTCATCCCTACTCACAGCTGTCTTTCTTCCACATAGTGCAGGACGGCTGAACCCACCTCCTCTTCCCCCCCGGCTGTGATGCTTTCCTGTACACAGACAGGAGCAGGGGGACAAGGCTCTGCCTATGCCACACTGATCTGAGTTCTGTGATAAACATTCATTTTGCAGTGATATGCGGCACTAATGGGCGCTGATAGGCAACAGTGAAGGGCACTGATGAGGAGGCACTAATAGGCTGCACTGAAGAGGCACTGATTGGCAGCACCGATGGGCACTGATAGCAGGAACTATTGGGCACTGTTGGTGCTGCACTGATAATCAGGACACTATTGATCATTGCAGATATCGTTCACGCTAGCCGGTTACCGGCTCTCTCCTCTCACTGTGACAGCATGAGGAAATGAATATCAATAACCGGCAAGTGTGTTTACATCGTGATCAGCTATGATTGGACTGAGTGGCAAAAACACAAGGATGTCATTTGACATCCTTCTAGAACAGTCCTTCCTGGCCATCATTTGACTATACGGCAGGGGGGAACTGGTTAGGGTAGGCTCAGAAAAAAGCAATTAAAGCTTATTTTTATACAGTAGGTACAAGGAAGCCCGGGCTTTGTTTAACCACTTCAGCCCCGGAAGGATTTGCCCCTTTAATGATCAGGCCATTTCTTGGGATTCGGCACTACGTCGCTTTAACTGAGAATTGCATGGTCATGTGACACTGTACGAAACAAAATTGATGTCCCTTTTTACCCACAAATAGAGATTTCCTTTGGTGGTATTTGATCACCTATGCGGTTTTTTATTTTTTGCGCTATAAACAAAAAAATACAGACAATTTAGAGAAAAATAAAACATGTTTTTTGTATTTTCTGCTGTAACACATATCCCAAAAAATATTTTTGGTAAAAAGAAATCGCAATAAGCATATATTGATTTTTTGACGTCTACAAACTACGGGATAGATTTATGAACTTTTATTTATTTCAATTTTTTTTTACTGGTAATGGCGGGGATCTGATTTTTAGTGGGACTGCGACATTATGGCAGACAATTACTGCGACATTACGGCAGTTAACCACTACCCTCTCACTGTTAGTAGTTTGGCCATGCCCACATTTTGCCATGGCACGCTCCCTCCCTTTCTCTCTCAGGTGTCCCTCATTCTGAAGTTCAAAAGATGTAATATCATTGATTTCCAGGTGGGGAAGGATCCATATCGTGCATAGCAGATTTCTACCCTCACTCACAGCTTTACTGTCAGATCTAGAGGATCCACCAATGTGATCCAGGCAGTAAAGACAGCACCAAAGTTATTCTATTTCTTGGGGGGGGTTCCGTTTTCTGTACCCAGAGGAGAATAAATAGGTGGTGCTCCACAGTGAATTCTGGGTGTTGTAAAATTGTGCTACCAGCAGTGGCGCCGCCCCCTAACCCATGCGCCCAGCCCCTAATCTACATGCGGGTCGCCAGATTCATGGATTCCAATGTTTTTTTTTATAAAAGAACATGATTAGAATCGGAGGCTCTAATTGACTTCAAAAGGGTGGGCTCGGGGTGCAGAGCACTGCGTCCTAAGCCCACCCAGTTGTGTGACAATAGCAAATTAATATTTGCTATTGTCTTTCTGATTCTCCTCCCGAACAATCAGGGGTCCTGAGACATAAAACATTGGAACTACCACCATTTTATTATTAAATAGGGAAAGAGGTGCTAATAGGCAAAGTTGTGTGTTCATGTACTACCCACCAGAACATTATAACCCGCCCTCTAGAACATTATAACCACCCACCATAAAGATAGGACGACCCATCAGAACATTACAACTACCCAACATAATATTAGGACCACCCACTAGAACAGGGCTCGACAAATCCCGGGCGCCAGGTCACCATGGCGACTAGAAATAGGGTCCTGGTGACTTGGCTTGGAAGGGGGGCAAAAAAAACAAAAACATTTTGTGAGCTGGCGCCATCTGGTGGTGAGCCGTTGGTATTACAAGTTATTACCACCAGATGTGTAAGCTGGCGCCATCTGGTGGTGGCAGTTGGTATTACAAGTTAAGCATTACAAGTTAAACAGCAATTCTAATGTAATTTTTCACTATTTTCACTGCCATCTTCTTCCCTCTAATTAGAACCCCCAAACATTATATATATTTTTTATCCTAACACCCTAGAGAATAAAATGGCGATCGTTTTTTGCAATACTTTCTGTCATGCCGTATTTGCGCAGCGGTCTTACAAGCGCACTTTTTTGGGAAAAAATTACACTTTTTTTAATTAAAAAATAAGACAACAGTAAAGTTATCCCCATTTTTTTTAATATTATGAAAGATAATGTTACACCGAGTAAATTCATACCCAACATGTCACGCTTCAAAATTGCGTCCGCTCTTGGAATGCCGACAAACTTTTACCCTTTAAAATCTTCATAGGCGACGTTTAAAAAATTTACAGGTTGCATGTTTTGAGTTACAGAGGAGGTCTAGGGCTAGAATTATTGCTCTCGCTCTACCAATCGTGGTGATAACTCACACGTGTGGTTTGAACACCGTTTACATATGCGGGCGCTGCTCACGTATGTGTTCGCTTCTGCGTCGGGACGGGGCGCGTTTTCTGGCTCCTAACTTTTTTAGCTGGCTCCTAGATTCCAAGCAAATTTTTCAAACCCTGCACCAGAACATTAGGACCACTTGACATAACATTATGATCACCCCTCTAATATTCAGTAGGTCCCCATTTTGCTGGACTCCAGACACCAGACAAAGCATCACACTGCATCTGCACAGCGAGGAAGCCTCCTCCTGATAGGCTGCTGGGGAAAAGTATCCATCCCTTGACTCCACTGCTGCCACCTGCTGACCTGGGGTACAACAGCATGAGCCCACAGCACAGCCAAGCTGGGACAGAAGCTCCAAATTTGAACTAATTAACAACGGTCAGAGTCACTTAAAGCGGGAGTTCACCCATAAAACAATTTCTCCCCTTAGATGGATGCTAGATGGATGCTCGTTTTGTCTAGGGGAATCGGCTAGTTGTTTTAAAATATGAGCCGTACTTACCGTTTTCGAGATGCATCTTCTCCGTCGCTTCCGGGGTATGGGTCTTCGGTAGTGGGCGTTCCTTCTTGATTGACAGTCTTCCGAGAGGCTTCCGACGGTCGCATCCATCGCGTCACTAGTAGCCGAAAGAAGCCGAACGTCGGTCCGGCTCTATACTGCGCCTGCGCACCGACGTTCGGCTTCTTTCGGAAAATCGTAACGCGATGGATGCGACCGTCGGAAGCCTCTCGGAAGACTGTCAATCAAAATAGGAACGCCCAGTCCCGCAGCCCATACCCGGAAGCGGCGGAGAAGATGCATCTCGTAAACGGTAAGTACAGCTCATATTTTAAAACAACTAGCCAATTCCCCTAGACAAAACGAGCATCCATCTAAGGGGAAAAAGTCTTATGTACGGGTGAACCCTCGCTTTAACTCTCTGACCCCCTCTAAATTTTAATAGCACCGGTTCTGAAAAGAAACTAGGCGCTACACACAATAAACTGAACACTTTTTTTGCTATCCACACATCAACTTCATGAACAACATGTTAGGAGGCGGGACGCAGGCCCGCCTACATTTGTAGGAGGGGCCTCGCCCTTTAAGAACAGCGTCCTCGCCTCCTCCCACTGTCGGCTCGGCTTTCCGGTTTCTGAGCCTGTCACCGTCGCATCGCTCGTGACGTCATTTCCGGCGCGACGACGGCTGTCATTTCCGGGCGTTTCAGCGTGGGGACACGGCGATCGGTTGTCTCCTCCGGCTTCCTGGGCTCCCGGTTCGGTCAGGTATCTTGCAGAGCGGCGGTCGCTGGACCGTGGCTCTGGCTCTGTGGCCAGCATTTCTTTGTTCCTGTCGGGGGGGGGGGGGGGGGTCACGTTGGGCGGCCTAACAATTGCTCTTGGGGGTTTTTCATGGAAGGCATATATATATATATAATTTTATATATATATATATATATATATGTATATCCTTCCTACATGAAGGAAACATATTTATATATTTCAAATAAATTCACTGCAGCCTGTGCACACTTTTCTTTAAAAAATGGTTTCCTTATTGACTAAGGATCTGTCTAGTGGGGGTGTCCTTGTTTGGGGAGTTGGTTGCGCTCATGTCATCAGTTGCCTCATGTTCAGTTGTGGCAGCAGCAGCAGCGGGGGGAGGGGGTGTCTCTGCCATTTTGGACTGTTTCCTTATCAATTTCATAGTCCCCCCTTTGTTAATGGGCTATTTTGCTATTCAGGGGGCTGGGTATTCTCCGTGGGTATTTCACAGGTGGTCAATATGGGCTCCCGACTTGAGTTTTCTTTTTTTTTTTGGAAATAACAGCATTTCTCAGATTTTGTATCTTGGATATCCCTCATCCTGGTGTCTGGGAGTTTCTCCATCAGCTTAAGGGGCACTATCAGCTTAAGGGGCCTGGTCACGGACTGCTATGCAGGGGGTACAGATACCATCTCGGCGGCTACATTGGGCTTGCTTCCGTCATTGGCACGATCAGGGCCCAGGTCGGTGGTATCAGCAGGGATGGCGCAGACATCTCTGTGGGAGCACCGCCCTGCGGCCAGCAGAACGTTGACATTACACTATACACATATAGTCATGTTCAGGGACGATTTACACTCGTATTTAATTTTTTCACCATGTAACTGCAGGTTTTATGTTGCTTTTAGGGTCACGTTATCTTTCTTACAGGTCGCATGTCATTTCAATATCGGTTTCTTTCACAGGAGCTGTTTGCAGGATTTTTGTCCAGTTAAGTGAGCCAGCGTGTCCTCTCGGTACCCGCAATCTGGGTACTTGCTTTTTATATTACACTTGGGGGTCATGTTATCTTTCTTGCAGGTCGCATGTCATCACAATGTCATTTTTCATTCGCAGGAGCTGGATGGCAGTTTTTGTCCAGCTTTAAGTGAGACAGCGTTTTTTCTCAGCACCCGCGATCTGGGTACTTGCTTTTATTTTGCATTTGGGGTCATGTTACCTTTCGTGCAGGTCGCAGGGTTTTTTCAATGTTGTTTTCTTTCATAGGAGCTGATTGCAGTATTTTGTCCAGTATTAAGTGAGCCAGCGATACCCTCTCCGTACCCACGATTTGGGTACTTGCTTTTTATTTTATATTTGGGGTCATGTTATCTTTCTTGCAGGTCGCATGTCATTGCAATGTCATTTTTCTTTCGCAGGAGCTGGTTGCAGTGTTGTGCCCAGTATTAAGTGAGCCAGCGATTTCACTTAGTACCCGCAATCTGGGTACTTGCATTTTATTACATTTGAAGTCACGCTATCGTTCTTGCGGGTCACAGGCAGTGGCGGCTGGTGCTCTATTTTTTTGGGGGGGCGCAAACAAAACCCCAGTCAACCCCCCCCCCCGCCACTCGCAGACAATGGGACCTGCAGACAGACAGAGAGACAGATAGATAGATAGACAGACAGATAATAAAACAAATAGATAGATAGATAGATAGATAGATAGATAGATAGATAGATAGATAGATAGATAGATAGATAGATAGATAGATAGATAGATAGATATAGATAGATAATTAGATAGATAAATAGATAATTAGGCAGATAGCTATAGATAGATAGATAGATAGATAGATAGATAGATAGAGGGAGGGGGAGGGAGCGAGAGATAGAGCTATATATAATTAGATAGATAATTAGATAGACAGACAGACAGATAGATAGATAGATAGATAGAGAGAGAGACATAGCTAGATAGAGCTATAGATAAATAGATAATTAAACAGATAGATAGATGGAGGGAGGGGGAGAGAGATAGAGCTATAGATAATTAGATAGATAGATAATTAGACATACAGATAGATAATTAGATAGATAGATAATTAGACAGACATATAGATATAGATAATTAGATAGATCGATAGATAGATAGATAGATAGATAGATAGATAGATAGATAGATAGATAGATAATCAGACAGATATAGATAGATAATTAGATAGAGAGCGATAGATAGATAGATAGATAGATAGATAGATAGATAGATAGATAGATAGATAGACAGACAGACAATTAAACAGATAGAGAGAGACAGAGAAAGAGAGAGAGAGGGAGAGCGATAGATAGATAGATAGATAGATAGATAGATAGATAGATAGATAGATAGATAGAGCTGTAGATAGATAAAGAGATAGAGCTGTAGATAGATAATTAAACAGACAGATATATAGATATAGATAGATAATTAGATGGATATAGATAGATAGATAGATAGATAGATAGATAGATAGATAGATAGATAGATAGATAGATAGATAATCAGACAGACAGCTAGCTATAGATAATTAGATAGACAGACAAATAGATAGATAGATAGATAGAGACATAGAGATATAGAGCTATAGATAGATAGATAGATAGATAGATAGATAGATAGAGACATAGAGCGATAGATAGATAGATAGATAGATAGATAGATAATTAAACAGACAGACAGATAGATATAGATAGATAATTAGATAGATAAATAGATAATTAGGCAGATAGCTATAGATAGATAGATAGATAGATAGATAGATAGATAGATAATTAAACAGACAGATAGATATAGATAGACAGACAGATAATTAGATAGATAAATAGATAGATAATTAGACAGAGGTAGCTAATAGATAGATAGATAGATAGATAGATAGATAGATAGAGAGATAGATAGATCTATAGATTGAGAGATAGATAGATACAGCTATAGAGAGAGATAGATAGATCTATAGAAAGAGAGATAGATAGATAGATAGATAGAGCTATAGATAGAGAGATAGATAGATCTATAGATAGATAGATAGAGCTATAGATAGAGAGATAGATAGATCTATAGATAGAGAGATAGATAGATACAGCTATAGAGAGAGATAGATAGATCTATAGAAAGATAGATAGATAGATAGATAGATAGATAGAGCTATAGATAGAGAGATAGATAGATCTATAGATAGATAGATAGAGCTATAGATAGAGAGATAGATAGATCTATAGAAAGAGAGATAGATAGATAGATAGATAGATAGATAGATAGATAGATAGATAGATAGATATGGCTATAGATAGATAGAGAGATAGATAGATAATTAAACAGATAGACAGACAGAGAGAGAGAGAGAGAGAGAGAGAGAGAGAGAGAGGGAGGGGACAGGCAGGACAGTCAGATAGATTAGATAGGCAGACAGAGATAAGAGATTTGTAAAGCACAGCTGCAGGACGCAGGCACTCTAAGCCCTCACACACAGACAGGAGATGTGAAGCACGGCACCCTCCCCCTCCCTCCTGTCCTCTCTCAGTCCGATCACAGTACAGGCTGAGCATACAGCATAAGGTGCTGGACATGATGGGGTGGACAGGGACACTGGACAGGACAGACAATGAGACAAATAAAGTGTTTTTAATAAAGTTACTTACCTTAGTCCTCCTGGAGTCAAAAGCGAAAGTAACACTGCCCTGGGCAAAGCACCGCCCATTTCCTTCTGCAGTGAGGAAGCAGCAGGACCCAATTAGAGAGGAGAGTGGAGACACTGGAGAGTGATTGGCTCATGGCGCACAGCACATAGCCACAGAGCTTAAAAAAAAACTGCAAATGAAGCGTCTTGCCTGCTGCATTGGCATGACGCTTCAATGATGCTATAGCAGTGCTCTGAGTCTTTGACCGGCGCTCACCCTGAACATGCACCGTCTTAAAGGACCTTTTTTTTTTCTTAAAGGGCCCAAAAAAAACATTTTTTTTTCATTTTTTTTTTTTTTTTTTTTTTACTGGCTTTGGGGAGAGGGGGGGCGGCGCCCATGCGCCCCCTATGGACGGGCCGCCACTGGTCACAGGTCTTTTCAATGTTGTTTCTTTCATAGGAGCTGGTTGCAGTGTTTTTGGTCCAGTGTTAAGTGAGCCTGCGACTCCTCTCAGTACCCTCGATCGGGGTATTTGCATTTTATTTTACATTTGGGGTCTTGTTATCTTTCGTGCAGGTCGCAGGTTTTTAAATGTTGGTTTTATTCATAGGAGCTGGTGGCAGTGGGTGTGCGTTCGTGAAACTGTCAGGTTTTGTCTAGCAAGTGCAGTAAGTGTTGTCTTACTTTCCACATTTGATTGGGTCACGCAGGTGGCAACGAGTCATGGATCTCATACTTAGGGTGGCTTTTAGCGCACTTTTACGAGCTTTGCTACTTTGGGGTTCCAGCCGGGGAGGTTATTTTGGGTTGGGGGGGTGGTGGGAACGCCGGCCGCCGGCAACAATGGCACTAGGGTCACCGCTAGGCCTGGCCCTCGTTATCACTCCGGAGGTCGTCCTCTGGGTTAGGCTTCACCATCCACGCTTCTCGGCTTCATGTGGGTTAGTCTCGGCTGGGGGGGGGGCTAGTTCAGATGGCTTCCAGGTTACACTAGGTCACCTTCACTGGGTTGGTCCTCCCGGCTAGTGGATTTGGCGGTCCACATGGCGTTGGGGGTCTCACGATGTCCTGTTCCACCGGTTGGTGGCTCATCACGCTGGGGGCATAGTTGGGATGGGATGGTCACTGCAGGTATCGGACACACATGGCATTCTGCTTATTCATTTCACTCACGTCATTTCATTCCACATTTCGCTTCCTATGCTTTACCTGACACGTTTTCAGGTATCTAGGGCCTGAGTGTTCGTTTTTAATTGCCCGTACGCCTCGGGTGACTCGGTCCTTTGTTTGGTCACGTCCGGCACTTGCAGTTATCTACACAGGTGCCAGATCCACTTGGGGTTTCGTGGTTAGTCACTCACTTACCAGTTCTATGTCACAATTTGTCATGTTCTGGGCGGGCATGGTTTAGGCTAAATCTTTCATTCTAGCCCCCTTGCGCTAGGTCATGTCCCAGGCAGGAGACATCGAAGAGGGGTCAGTCGTTCCTCCTTCCCTGGGGGAGGCATCTGAACATGAAAGCACGCCATCTATGAGGGCCTGGACCATCCCCAGATTGGTGGCGGAGCTCCAGCGTAGGGGTATCTCCTACCCATCGGCCGCACGCAAGGCGGAGTTATTCAGACTCTTATTCCCCAGGGCTTCAAGTGCCGCTCCAGAACAAGTGACTTTGCGCTCAATTGGGGCGTCGCTCACGCTCATCCACTCCTCGCTCAATGTCCTAGCGACAGGTTTTCAGGAGCTACGGGCCAGGGTGGAGGTCCTCGAAAGCCCTCCTTGCCTGTCTCCTGCTGCTCCTGTCGTGCCCGCTTCATCAACTGACCCAGTGCTCCCCGTGGTTGGCCCAGTCACTGTAGGTAAGACCGCGGGTTCCCTTTCAGTCACTCCTGCCTATTTTGTGCCGGCCAACATTAAGAAAGACATTCTGGATAGGAAGGATGTTAATTTAGCCTCCCTCTTGATCGCAGCTCACGATGTTGCGAACAATAAATCTTACGCTTGCGGCGACGTCTCAGTGGTAGTTAAGTCCAGGGACCACAGACTTAGCCGCAAGCTCTCCGTCCCTGAATTCGTGTTAGCTTTCAGCATCTATAGGGATGTGATCTGTTCAGTCAGTCCTCAGAGGAGGGAGGAGTTGGATCTATATTTATACGCAGTAGTGGAGCTGGGCTACAAATATGGCGGGTCGGCTTTTTACGACTATCACCGGTCGTTTTCTGCGAAAGCGGCAGCCGTATTCATTCAACACCAGGCGATGACCGACTGGAGTGTGGTAGATACAGAGCTTTTTTGTCGGCATTTCGCAGGACTAAGGTCCCCAGTTTGCTCCACGTGCCAGTCCTCCACCCACATGGCCTACTGGTGCCCCCTCATGGGCCCCCCTGCTGTGCCAGGGCCTTCCAGAGCTTCCTCTAGTTTATTGCCGACCCCTAGCACTTCGGCCTCGTTTGACAAACTCGGCAGGCCGATTCAGTATCTGGGCAAATCACAGCTGTGCAACAATTTTAATCAGGGTTCCTGTAATTACAGCCAGTGCCGCCTGCTACATGTTTGCGCCACCTGTTACAGGGCACACCCCAAGTCATCCTGTACGCTTAAGCAGGGGAAGTCCTCATGACTAAGCCGGATCAACATTTCCGTCTTATGGTCCTGTTTGGCTTCCCACCCTTCCCCCTCCCTTTGTCAGTTTCTAGTTGAGGGATTTGTACGGGGGTTCCACACGGGCTTTATCACGCTGCCTCAGGGCACTTTCAAGTGCAAGAATCTTCTGTCCTCAGGCCTTGATGTGGAGGCAGTGGATGGGCTGCTCCAGACAGAGCTGGACAAGGGGTTCGTCATTGGGCCTTTCACTTCCCCTCCATTTCATCAGTGGAGGGTCAACCCTCTGGGCCTAGTTAAGGGGAAATTTTCAAATAAAATTCGATTAATCTATGATTTGTCAGCTCCTCATTGCTCGCGGGTACCCAGTCTAAACTCCTTGATTCCATCAGAGGAGTTTTCTCTGAAGTATGCATCAGTTGACCAGGCCATCCAGCGGATCATATGCATAGGTAGGGATGCTTGGTTGTCCAAAGCCGACATCGCGGATGCATTTAAGCTCCTTCCTATTCAGCCTTCCCTGTGGCAATGGCACGGTATCAAGTGGAAGGGTATGTATTTTTTCGCTACCAACCTGACGTTCGGCTCCAAGAGCAGTCCCTGGATTTTTAATGTGTTCGCGGATGCGTTCAATTGGATTCTCGTCCATGAGGCAGGTTGTCAGGAGGTTTTACATTATCTAGACGATTACCTCCTGATTGAGAGTGCAGGACGTACGCCCTCCGACCTCCAGAAACTGGTGGCGGTGTCTTCCGCTCTCAATGTTCCTTTGGCAAGTCAGAAAATGAAGGGCCCAGGCACCTCTCTCACTTTCTTGGGAATCATCCTGGATTCCCAGACCATGCAGGCAAGGTTGCCAGCAGACAAATTGGCCAGGATTAGGGAGCGGATACATGGTTTCACCATGTCCCGAGTCACTTCCAGGAAAGATCTGCAGTCACTGCTGGGGATGTTAAATTTTGCCATGAGAATTGTCCCTCAGGGCAGGTCGTTTATCTCTCGGTTGCTCGCCTTGCTCCCCGCAGCCCCTGATGCAGATTCATTGGTCAGGTTGGACGCAGCAGCTTCAGCAGATCTTCGCATGTGGGATCAGTTCCTCCGGGACTGGAACGGTATGTCGATGTTCATACCCACAGTATCGGAGTCATCATTTCGGGTGGTTACGGATGCCGCAGCCACTAAGGGATACACGGCCATTTTTGGTACCCATTGGCTGGCCGGACCATGGCCGGATGAATGTCGGGCAATTCCCGGGTTCGTCCGGACGTCGGCCTTGTTCGAGGTTTACCCCATAGTCGCTGCGGCTCAGGTATGGGGACATTTGTGGACAGGCAACTCAGTAGTATTCTACAAGGACAATCAGGCGACCGCGGAGATTGTCAACAAGGGAAGGTCAGGGTCACTGCACATCATGGCCTTCATACGCAGGCTCATTTGGATTTCACTCCAGTACAAATTCCATATCCACTGTAATTTCATTAGCGGGGTACAGAATTCTGCTGCGGACGCTCTATCACGGTTTGATATGTTGTCCTTCTTTCAGCAGGTCCCGGACGCAGACGTCTATGCCACACCGTCCCCACAGGTCTCCCAGCTGAGGATGGACTAAGCTTACACTGGGCAGGGGCGTTAGGGTTAATTAACAATTTGTTGGCAAATAACACTAGGAAGGCGTACGGTACCGCCTGGCGAACCTTTCAGACTTTCCTGGCACAATATCCCAGGGCGGATCCATTTGACAACCAGTATCTCTTGTCATTCGTGGCTTATTGTCACTTCCAGCTGAGGTTGTCCCATAATACTATCAGGGGGTATCTGGCAGGCGTCCAGCATTTCATTTCTCTGCTCCATCCTGGCAGGCAGTCCCTGTTTGCAGCTCACTCAGTCAAAGCAATCCTCAGAGGGATTCAGAAAAGCAGCCCACCAACCTCTACCAGCAGGTTACCCATCACAGGGCACATCTTCCGGGCCATGTCAGACATGCTGTCTGGGGTTCCATTTGGGTTACTACCCAGTCTGGTACTGAAGGCGGCTAATTATCTGGCCTTCTATGGTTTTCTGAGGCCAGGGGAGTTTACCCGTACAGGGGCCAACTCCCGTACTCTGGTAGTAAGTCAATTAGTTAGATTCCCTGACCATTTTGTGTTACGTTTGGAAGCTTGCAAGACACAGCAGACAGGGCCTGGCACCAATATCCGGTATTTCAGGGTTGAGTCAGGTTGCTGCCCAGTTTCGGTCTTAGATTCACTTTTGGCCCAGTTATCAGGGGTACCCAGGGACAGTCCACTTTTGCCATTCAATGGGGCCCCTCTCACTTCAGCATTGTTCATAAGATATTGCCGCACCCTTTTGGGGAATTTAGGTTTGAACCCCATGTCATATTCGGGTCATTCCTTCAGAATCGGGGCCGCCTCATCAGCCTCACGTCAGGGGGTCCCGGTCCACGTCATTAAAAGGTTAGGTAGATGGAGGTCTGCTTGTTACGCTAGGTACATTCCGGAACCACTCACAGAGATGTCTCTGGCTTTTGCCCATCTGGCCGATTAATGTTCAAATCAAAATAAATCATCTATTCTCATACATTTGTCCTAGTGTCTTTTGTTTTTGCCCCCTTTTAGGCATACTGACCTCGTGACCACGGCACACCTCAGGTCACCATCCATCTCACATCTTTATTTCCCTAACTTGCCGTTAGAGGCACCGAGTACAAGTTAGGAGGCGGGACGCAGGCCCGCCTACATTTGTAGGAGGGGCCTCGCCCTTTAAGAACAGTGTCCTCGCCTCCTCCCACTGTCGGCTCGGCTTTCCGGTTCTCCCTCCCTCCCGTTCCCTTCTTAAATTATCTTCTTGTTCACCTTTTTCTATTTCACATATCTTCTCGGGTATGCCCCCTTTTAGGCATACTGACCTTGTGACCACGGCACACCTCAGGTCACCATCCATCTCACATCTTTCTTTCCCTAACTTGCCGTTAGAGGCACCGAGTACAAGTTCACTTGCTGCCTAATATATTCCACCCACTTCCAGGTGCCATTGTAATGAGATAATCAATGTTATTCACTTCACCTGTCAGAATGTTATGGCTAATCGGTGTACAGTAGTACATACACACACAGCGCAAGGCCGCGTTCACACTATGAGCAGGTTCTTGGGCTGCAGTTCCTATCCAGACAGGAAGTTTCTATGGAATACAGACAGGAAATGATGTCAGGTATAAATAGGAAGTTCCGGGTGAGAGGTGAGTCGGGAGGAAGTAGTGAGGAGACATTGCTGGAAGTGGCAGGAGAGGAGGTAATAAGATCTTATTTTCTATTTACACCCAGTAACCCCGTCATGTCCGTCCTCTTCCTCCATAGTCACTGTGACGTCTTTTATCTCCAGCAGATGATGATACACACATATATAGTGTGGAAATCTAGATTTACCCCTTCAGGGGCAGAACATTTCCCACTTACAGGGCCGGAACATTCTCTTCATTTTGGAGATAAATTCTAATAATATGTTCCTCTAAACAAACATCACTGACAATAAATAGATAGAGATGGTCCTGATGTTCGAGTTGAATGTAAGTTCGACTCGAACATCGGGTGTTCGGCGAATACTGAACATTATGGGGCGTTCTCGGCAAATTTGACTGCCGCGGAATGCCCCATAATGCACTGCGAGATCGCAGTGCATTGATGTCTGATGATTGCCCAAAGAATGTACCTGACCTGAATGCTTTGGCCAATCACAGTGCATTCTGCTATGAGAGCCATGATTGGCCAAAGGCAGGGTCCACACCCCACACTATAATGCTGTATGTAGTGCAATCAGTGTACAGTATATAATACAGTGTATTGAAGTGGTTAGGGGGAACCCTAATGACAGAATTAAGGGAAAAAACGGCAAGTGTTCCCCCTCAGTCCATACCAGGACCTTTGGGTCTGGCATAGATTTTAAGGGAAGCTCCACACAAAGATTTAAAAAAAAATGGTCGTGCCCCCCCCCCCCCCCCTCAAATCCACACCAGACCCTTATCCGAGCAAGCAGCCTGGCATCCCAGGATAGGGGGGATTAGCGAACTCCTCCCCCCCCCTCCTGAACCATACCAGGAGGGGGGAAGGAAAAAAAATCATTTCAAATTGCTCACATTGCTGTAATGTCCATACCAGTAACTTCGGGTCTGGTATGGATATTAAGGGGAACGCCACGCCAAAATAACAAAACAGCATGGGGTGAGCGAGCCCCCCTTCCTGAACCATACCAGGCCACCTGCCCTCAACATGGGGAGGGGGCTTTGGAGTCCCCATGTTAAAGGGGCTTTCAGATTCCGGTAAGCCCCCGCCCGCAGACCCCACAACCAATGGCCAGGGTTGTGTGGACAAGGCCCTTTGGACCCCAAAGCACCCTCCCCATGTTGAGGGCAGGTGGCCTGGTATGGTTCAGGAAGGGGGGCTCGCTCACCCCATGCTGTTTTGTTATTTTGGCGTGGCGTTCCCCTTAATATCCATACCAGACCCAAAGTTACTGGTATGGACTTGGGGGGGGGGACCACGCCAATGTTTTCATTGATTTTTATCTATATTACGAGGAGCCGACAATACATTACAGCCGTGAGCAATTTGAAATGATTTTTTTTTCCTTTTAAAATTTTTATTTTACTGCAGCACTGTAAAACACATCAGACAGATGCGCCACTTTACAGGCAGACTAAGGGACCCCCCCAGTCACAATATTAAAAGGAATATTTTATTTTTATTGTTTCACTTTAAGCACTATTAAAATCACTGCTCCTGAAAAAAACAGCCATTTAAATCGTTTTTTTTTTTAGTAAAGCTGCAAGACTTTAGGGGCTTCTGAAGGGGTAATGTAGCTGAGGGACTCTGGTACCCTTGAGGGGATAGTCAGGCTGCAGGGCTCTTAGGGAATAGGGGGCTGGAGGGCTCAGGGGACTCTGCGGAAGGTTGTGGGTCTCTGGTTCTATTATGGTCCTCCCACTCCACCCGGACCTATTTTTAAGACCTCATAGAAGTGGCAATCTTAGCCATCTCATTGTCTCAGTGTTCATGTGATATGTTTCCTGAACATCAAGTAAGATGAAGAAGGGAATTCCTTCACTCGTTGGTAAGCACTTGTTTTTAGAGGAGTTCTGTTTCAGCTGCAAACCATTTAAGAAAGAAAACTCAACAGAGAAAAGGAAATATCTGATTCAACAGGGCAAGAGGGTCCCGGGTCCTCCAAGATGTAACACACATTAAACAGTCCAGACTAAATGTGTTCCCATGGGGGCAGTAGTTCTTAAATGTACAGCAATCCTTATATTACCCCGCTTATATCCACATCCTATTATTGTGTGACCAATACCATCCAAATAATTCTTACTTTCATCTCCCAAAGTTATCCGTCTACAAGGAGACCTGTAGACATCAAATGACGACACCAATGAGGATGGAGTACTGGAGTCACATGACTGAGAAGATACTAAACCTCACCTTCAAGATCATCTACCTGCTGACCGGAGAGGTGAGGAGGATTCTGGGAGGTCACATGACATCACTCTCATCTCTATTAATAAAACACATAACTCAACTGAAAGGTGAGGAGGATTCTGGGAGTCTAACATGATATTCCTATTGGTTCCTCAATACAGAGATTTCCTCTTGTGAAGTCTGGAGATCACATGACCATCACAGTGCCTCCATGTGACTCCCTAAAACCTGAGAGACACAACATGGAGAAGATTCTGGAAGTCACCAAGAAGATGATGGAGCTGCTGACAGGAGAGGTGAGGAGGATTCTGGGAATTCTGGGACATTATCCAGTAACAGACAAGGGATGTGTCTGGATGGTGACTGTATCATTGTGTGTGTCAGGTTCCTATAAGGTGTCAGGATGTCACTGTCTATTTCTCCATGGAGGAGTGGGAGTATTTAGAAGGACACAAGGATCTCTACAAGGACGTCATGATGGACAATCAGCCGCCCCTCACATCACCGGGTAAGAGGAGACTTTATTGTAAAGGAGAGAGCAGTACGGAGGCTCCACCTAGATCCCCCATCATCTGATAAACACATAGAAACAATGTATTCAGTCAGTGTGTGTGTTTCCTACAGATGGATCCAGTAATGGGAACCCACCAGAGAGATGTCCCCGTCCTCTGTATTCCCGGGATTCCACACAGGAAGGTCACACCATCCCCCACCATCATCAGGTAGATGAGGAACAATTACTGATAGTTATGATTTATAACACAGCATGTTTGTTACAATTAATGTTTTATTATATATTCAGAGTGGAAACCTCAGGGATTATACAATTGTTGTCAAAGAGGAGGATGAGGAGTATGGAGTGATGGAGGAGTTTTCAGAAGGACACACGGATATGATGGAGCCACCTAATACCAGGAACCCACCAGAGAGATGTCCCCGTCCTCTGTATTCCCGGGATTCCACACAGGAAGATCACAACTATGCAAAACATTATCAGGTAGATGAATAACAATTATAGGTAGTTATAATTTATACAAAATCCTATTTGTTACAATGAATGTTTTATTATATCTTTCAGAATAGAAACCTCGGGGATGATAATATTGTTCTTAAAGAAGACCATAAAGAGGAGGATGAGGAGTATGGAGTGATGGAGGAGTTTTTAGAACTACCCAAGGATATGATGGAGCCACCTAATACCAGGAACCCACCAGAGAGATGTCCCCGTCCTCTGTATTCCCAGGATTCCACACAGGAAGGTCACACCATCCCTCACCCCTACAAGGTAAGTGGCATCTAGAAAATGGACTCGTTGAAGTGATGTGTTAATTTTTTTAAATGTGATGTCACAATATCAAAGCTTATGTTTTACAGATGACCTCTTCTATAATTTTCTTGGTTTAGGGTGAAGATCTGATAGATATAAAAGTTGAGGTGAAAGCAGAAGAAGAAGAGAGGTATGTGAGGGATGATCAGCAGTCTATGGAGGAGGATGGAATAATGGGGACATTTATAGAGGAGGACACTCCTACAGAGATCAGCACAGGTGGGTCATTAACACTATATACATTCCTCCACCCATACTGCTCACTGATTGGTCCAGAGTAGGGCAAGGACTGGGTGAAAACAGCCAGTAACGGTCACTTTCCTGAGCTGTGTTCCCCGAAATGTATTCCTGTATTTCTCTCGGATAATCTTCTTTCTCTGTGCTGCAGACACAATTTATGTATCTAGACTGGATTTATGGAGATTCTGGGGTTCAGCTAGCAGCAAAATGTTGATTTCCACCATAAGAGTAACTCGACCTAGGCTTCTGGGGTATGTGCTTTGGGTCTTTTGCTCCATCCCGGGGCCTAGCAAGATCTCTGACAGAGCACTAATCCCAGGGTTACTTGTTCTGTTATTTGCTGGCTGTGCCGGGTGGAGGGATATGTCTGTATAGTCTCAGACCCAAGTCACTGAGTGCAGTCTCAGGAGATGGGAGGCAGCGATGTGGGATCTCTGCAACTTGTCTCATGTAAGCATTTAAGCTTCCACTAATTACTGAATACCAATCTTATGAGTCCTGACCATTACACTGTATCATTTATATTATACATTACATACTCCTGACCCCTACACTATATTCTCTGTGTTGTACATTACATTATTGTGATCCTATATAGTCCTACCTGCTGTATGTTATACAATATGTTTTACATTACATAGTCCTGACTTCTGCTCTCTTCCCTCTACCCACTGCTATATATAAACATAATATGTTTTCTCTTTTGTTTCACCCATTTTCTACCAGCTGGACATTTTATATCTGATAATTTGATTGGTGCTCAGACTTTCACATGTTGATAATAATGTGATAACATCCTCAAACTTTGGAACATTAAACAGAAGGTGATAATGAGGGAGGAGTTAATAACCCAATGATGAGGGTCTTCAGGATCAGTCCAGTCTTCATCTCGGTTGTTTTCCACCCCATCCTCACTCTCTGACCTCTGGTGGGGCTCAGCCCCACTGTTGTTTATGACTAAATCATGGACTAAAAAAGGAAGTGCAGGACATCTTGTGCTGGGAAGATGGCAATGAGCGATAGAGGGGGTGGGGACACTCATCCTATAATCCTCTCATGGCTGTCACTCCTATAAAAGACAGTTCTCGTTGTTTCCTCACTCTCTGACTAAGGTCTATGAATAAAGAAATGAACTGGTAGGAGATCAGAGGATCCATTTACTAGTTACCTTGATGGTGGAATTGTAAGATCCTCAGAGACAAAGCTGCCTGATGTGGGCGGAGTCCTGGTTTAGGGGAACCAATCTGCTCATGTCTAGTAATAATCTTTTTATTTCTATTTTAGTAGATGGACGGGAGATGAGGAAAACCTCAGAGGATTGTCTCACTTTGTCTCCAGACTGTAAAGTAGAAGATGAGGACATCACACAGTATAGTCCAGGAGAAAACCCGACTACCTCAAATGTCCATCCGGCACCACACAGTGTAGATGGACCATCGTATTCCTCTTATCCTGAGGAACCTCAGACTGTGAGGGACGGTGCCGGACCATCGTATTCCTCTTATCCTGAGGACCCTCAGACTGTGCGGGACGGTGCCGGACCATCGTATTCCTCTTATCCTGAGGACCCTCAGACTGTGCGGGATGGTGCCGGACCATCGTATTCCTCTTATCCTGAGGACCCTCAGACTGTGAGGGACGGTGCCGGACCATCGTATTCCTCTTATCCTGAGGACCCTCAGACTGTGAGGGACGGTGCCGGACCATCGTATTTCTCTTATCCTGAGGAACCTCAGACTGTGAGGGACGGTGCCGGACCATCGTATTCCTCTTATCCTGAGGACCCTCAGACTGTGCGGGACGGTGCCATCCTTCCAACAGAGAAGAGGTTTTCCTGTACTGAGTGCTGGAAGTGTTTCCATTTTATATCCCGTCTTAATTTGCATAAAAGATCTCACACAGGAGAGAAGCCGTATTCCTGCCCTGAATGTGGGAAATGTTTCATACAAAAATCAGAACTTGTCAAACATCAAAGATGTCACACGGGTGAAAAGCCTTTTTCCTGTCCTGAGTGCGGGAAATGTTTTTCACAGAGATCCAGTCTTTACAAACATCAGAGATCTCACACAGGGCAGAAGCCGTATTCCTGTTCTGAGTGCAGGAAATGCTTTTCACAGAAGTTCCATCTTTACACACATCAGCGATCTCACACAGGAGAGAAGCCGTATTCCTGTCCTGAGTGTGGGAAATGTTTTTCACAGAAGTCTAATCTTTACAGACATCAGAAATCTCACACGGGGGAGAAGCCAGTTTCCTGTCCTGAGTGAGGGAAGTGTTACTCATTGAAGTTCTGTCTTCCTGTACATCATCGAGGCACCCAAGCGGGCTCAAGAGCGAGCCACTGCTCTGCGTGCAGGTCAGCCCCACCCCCTCTCTCTTCTCATTGTCTCACTGGCTGCAATTGACAATGTCTCAGCCAATGAGGAGGGAGAGTCCCCGGAGAGCTGAGGCTCCCATGCACATCACTGGTTTGCGATGGGGCTCAGGTAAGTACTGGGGGGCTGATATACACAGAAGGATTTTTATATTCATACACAGAAAACCTTGAGCCTTTAGGACTACTTTAAGGACACAACATGGTTTACAGGTCCTGCATTCTTGTACAGAACAGATTGATCCTCATAGTGGCAGAATTGAGCTAGTAGATCAGACTAAGTTGGTGAAATCCACCCTGAGATTTCAACACTTCGGACAGTGACTTCAGACAGTCAGCTTAAATCCCACAGATTTAACATATTCCTAAGTCACTGAGCTATTACTCACCTTATCCAGATAGACCATTCCTTTAAAATGTGCCACCCATACAAATGACTGACTGTAAATGCCAACACCACTGTCACAGGATTAGTTCAGCAGTAGAACTCCAGCAGTCCGAAGACTTCATCATCCGCACTGTGCAATATGAACCTTATAATAGGGAGAGTGACTGTATCCTAAATGAGAGGTCAATTCCCACTGATAGTGCTCTGAAAAACTTCACCCATTCCTTCATCACAATGGCCTTGTCACCAAAACTCTTCCAAGTGAGGATAGCTGAGTCGGAAAGGTTACAGATAAAGTTTGCAGGAACAAGGAAACAAAGGTGTTCCTCAGATCAGTTTATGATCTGATCTTGTTTTTTTTTTTCTGAGGACCCAAATAGTGTGATCTGTTGATACCAGGCGGGGAGTGTTCTGCCTCCAGCAGGGATATTTCTTAAATTTGGCTACTGGATGAAGCCTGGAATTAAATTGACTCTTTTACACAAACTGTTAAGCTGTTCAGCTTTAATATAATGTCCCATCATCCCTCATTCTGAGAAAGGGAAATCCTGGGAGCTCAGACTCCATTGTAAGAAGTGAGGGAAAGGAAAGCACCCATCATCCCTGAAGCACATGTTGTGGACTGAACTTGCATCCCCTACAGGCAGCATCGCTGGTGAGCATGGATTTACTTCCATTTGCAGCCTCCTTATTTCATGGTGTGTTGTATGTTTCATACACTGATTGTATGGATGTCTTTATCGTACATCACGGGACACAGAGCAGCAATAGTAATTACTATGTGGGTTATACGTCACCTATATGTGAATGGACACTGGCACACGCAAATACAGGAAGTCCCCCTCTATATAACCCCTCCCATACAGGAAGTACCTCAGTTTTTTTTGGCCAGTGTGTCAAGGTGTTGGTCACGGTTGATGAAGTGCTATGCTAAAGAAGAAACCCTGTTACGGAAATCCTTAAGCAGGATCAAGGGGCTATGCAGTCGGATCCATTCAAGATGCCAAAGCAATGGCCAAAATGGATGGTACCCGAGCCTCGTGGAAGAGAAAAAAACAAGGTCACTTGCCTGTAATGCTCCTCTGTTGAGGGCTCAACCCTGGGCTCCTTACAACCCACATAGTTATTACTATGGTGCTCTGTGTCCCGTGATGTACTCTTTTTTCCTTATAGTTTTATCCGCCCTGTTTTGTTAATAAAGCTTCAAGATTCCATTGAGTCTGTCTTATTGCAGATTAGGAGGGTTTAGCTGCATGTGGAGTTACCAACAGGGAACATGTAGAGAGGACAGAACATGATGTGTGTATGGACTGTGTATCCCATTTGCCAGGACAGTCACTCTTTATCTATTTGTCCAGAGATGTCTTTATCCCAGGCTGTGTCCTGACAATCACAGTGTAACATGTAAATGTGTTTGGGGCCAGGCAATGGGTGACCAATCAGCGTCTAACATGTGTCTGTAAGCGGCCAATGAGCATGCAGTGGGTAGGTATCAGAGAAGGCTCAGGCAGAGACTTTCCTGATCTCCGAGTTTATCAGGTTTGTGGAATGGGCTCCACTCTTGATGTTCCCCCTTTGGTGTGTCCGGAGATGAGTGCCTGACTTCTCCATCCCTAACAGGTATGTAGAAGTCATTGCTTCTCATTGTGTATCATGTCCTCTGAGAGGTGGTAGTGCCCGGAGGAGGGGAGTGGAGAGCTCTGTACATGGGGGGGTTGTATGAGAATCATCAGGGGCCCTGTGTGTGGGGGTTGTATGAAAGTCATCAGGGGCCCTGTGTGTGGGGGTTGTATGAGAATCATCAGGGGGCCTGTGTGTGGGGGTTGTATGAAAGTCATCAGGGGCCCTGTGTGTGGGGGTTGTATGAGAGTCATCAGGGGCCCTGTGTGTGGGGGTTGTATGAGAGTCATCAGGGGCCTATGTGTGGTGGTTGTATGAGAGTCATCGGGGGTGTGGGGGTTGTATGAGAATCATCAGGGCCCCTGTGTGTGGGGGTTGTATGACAATCATCAGGGGCCCTGTGTGTGGGGGTTGTATGAAAGTCATCAGGGGCCCTGTGTGTGGGGGTTGTATGAGAATCATCAGGGGCCCTGTGTGTGGGGGTTGTATGAGAATCATCAGGGGCCCTGTGTGTGGGGGTTGTATGAGAATCATCAGGGGCCCTGTGTGTGGGGATTGTATAAAAGTCATCAGGGGCCCTAGTACATATCTACTGTCAATCTTTGTACTATTGACTTTGGGTGTTTATGCTGTCCCTTTCTTCACCCTCCCATCCTCCTTTCCCTCCAATTACCTTCTCACTGCCACCTCCCCTCATCACCTCCCCATCCCTCTCCTCGCTCCCTCATCACCTCCGCATCCATCTCCTCACTCCCTCTTCCCCATTACCTCTCCATCCCTCTGCTCACTCCCTCTTCCTCTCATCGCCTCCCCATCCCTCTCCTCACTCCCTCATCACCTTCCCATCCCTCTCCTCACTCCCTCTTCCCCTCATCGCCTCCCCTCTCCTCACTTCCTCTTCCCCTCATCGCCTCCCCATCCCTCTCTTCACTCCCTCTTCTTCTCATCGCCTCCCCATCCCTCTCTTCACTCCCTCTTCTTCTCATCGCCTCCCCATCCCTCTCCTCACTCCCTCTTCCCCTCATCACCTCCCCATCCCTCTCCTCACTCCCGCTTCCCCTTATCATTCCTCCCCATCCCTCTCCTCACTCCTTCTTCCCCTCATCGCCTCCCCATCCCTCTCCTCACTCCCTCTTCTTCTCATCGCCTCCCCATTCCTCTCCTCATCCCTCTTCTTCTCATCAGCTCCCCATCCATCTCCTCACTCCCTCTTCCCCTTATCATTCCTCCCCATCCCTCATCGCCTCCCCATCCCTCTTCCCCTCATTGCCTCTCCTCACTCCCTCTTCCCCTCATCGCCTCCCCATCCCTCTCCTCACTCCCTCTTCTTATCGCCTCCCCATCCCTCTCCTCACTCCCTCTTCTTCTTCTCATCGCCTCCCCATCCCTCTCCTCACTCCCTCTTCTTCTTCTCATCGCCTCCCCATCCCTCTCCTCACTTCCTCTTCCCCTCATCGCCTCCCCATCCCTCTCCTCACTCCCTCTTCTTCTCATCGCCTCCCCATCCCTCTCCTCACTCCCTCTTCTTCTCATCGCCTCCCCATCCCTCTCCTCACTCCCTCTCCACCTCATCGCCTCCCCATCCCTCTCCTCACTCCCTCTTTCCCTCATCACCTCCCTATCCCTCTGCTCACTACCTCTTCCCCTCATCGCATTGAAGTCTATGGGACCCAAACAGGAAATATCAAAAGTGCCCATATGCAATTAATTGGCCATAAAGGGGGTATGGGTAAGATTTTTTTTTTTAATTATCGTTTTTTTCTCAAGTGATTTTAATGATGCCTAAAGTGCAACAATGAAAATTAGAAATTCCTTTAAATGTCGTGCCTGGGGGGTCCCCTTAATGTGCCTGTAAAGTGGCACATCTGTAGCATATATAGAACATGCTACAGCAAAAAAAAAACTCAAATCCAATTTCAAATGACTTGTGGGTACAATTTCCGGCACCCAGCTATTAAAAAAGAAAGGAAAAAAATGCATGGGGTCCCCCCAGTCCAAAAAAAGAACGGGTCGGGATCCCTTCAAAATCCATAACAGACACTTATCTGAGCATGCAGCCCGGCAGGTCAGGAAAAGGGGGGGGATGAGTGAGCGTCCCCCTCCTGAACCATACTAGGCCACATGGCCTCAACATGCGCCTCCCTATCCCAAAGCCTCTTACTGAAATCCCTAGCCCGGTGGTTGTGGGGGTCTGCAGGCGGAGGGCTTATCAGAATCTGGAAGCCCCCTTTAACAAGGGGAACCCCAAATTCAGTGTCAAAAAGTAAGAAGAACAGGAAACAGTTTTTGACAAGATAATTTCACTCTCCAGATAATGGCAGTTACATAAGGGAAGGAAAAATCCACATAGCGCAATATAGTTTTGATAAAATTTAATATCAACATATCATATATGTTTTTTTGGGTGATATTACATTTTATCAAAACTATATTGCGCTATGTGGATTTTTCCTTCCCTTATGTAACTGCCATTATCTGGAGAGTGAAAATTACACGGTGATCAAGGAGATAGAGCGGTATGCTGATCCAATCAACTAACTGACAGAGATATGTTACATTGAAACGCGGTTTTTAATTAACCATCTGGTGAGTGCTTTCCCCGAAGGGGACCCCATATCCCCCCACGCGGTGAATTTCTTTGTGGTGATTGGAGCACATATCATTGATTCTTCTGATCTGGTTACTATACACAGCACACACAGCAATCCAGGGGTTTGCAGCGCTGCTGCAGGACTATATACAAGCTCTGTACGAGCATGGTTTCATTTTTCTGCCTTTTTACATTACCTTTGTTACAGCAGCAGTCCGGTAGAAGTTATTTCTGTAGGTATTTGAGTTGTTACACATAGTGCACTCTCCGCATCTGGTGGCAGGCGACGTGGCAAGTGGCAAAAAGCATCTGGTGGCAGGCAACGTGGCAAGTGACAAGCTGCATATGAAGGCAGGCGATGTGGCAAGTGACAATCCGTATCTGGTGGCAGGTGACGTGGCAAGTGACACTCTGGCTCATTCTGCATTATGGTGAGTTGAACTATTTCATTGTATATTACAATATAATAATAGAAATAATGCGCTTCAATCATCCTGACACCATATCAATCATGGTGCCGGGATGATTGAAGTGCTAACACCAGCCATTGCCCGCGAAAAGGTGCATACACCCCCCCAGGCCTTGGCACAATTTTCTTCAACGACGCCGGTCCCCGGTGCCAAAAAGGTTGGGGAGTGGGTACCACTGTTCTACATGACTAAATCTCACATCAATTTTACTGCAAAATCAAAGTTGCCAAAATGTCTCCCCCGAGCAGTAATATATTTCTATCCCCCTTGGTGGGAGTGGAGATGACCCATCTATAAGGATATACAGAACATACATACACACAGCACAAGAATGTGTTCAACCGATGAGATGTTTCTGCAGTTCCTCTGAGCTCCACAAGGTGGTGATCTCACTTCTACCCAGACAGGAAGTCTCTATGGAACGCAAATACGAAGTAATGTCAGGTACACAAAGGATATTTCAGGAGGGAGTAGAACGCAGACATTTCTGGAACTGGCGGCAGAGAAGGTAATATACATAAATTAACCCCTTCAGGGGATCAGTTGATGATTAATATATCTTGCTTCCAAAGCTGGCCATACATGGTTCAGTTTCATCATTCAGCCAGCGGGATGAGTGAAAAAAGCTGAAGTGACAGTCCACGTGCAGAGCCCACCAGGAAGACGGCACCGCGCTGCTCTAATCAGAGGCAGTGAGACATTTCCCGATCTCTGCAGCCGCGCATCGGGACAATGTCTTCCTGCCTGTGATTAGCACAACGCAGTGCCGACTTCCTGGTGGGCTCTGCACGTGGACTGTGCGAACACGCCGGAGCTCATCCTTACCCCCATTGACACATTGGAGGGGCATGGGGGAATCATCCCCGCTGCACTATTGTATTCTGACAATGGGGGGCGCTCCTCCGCTCTCAGAATACACAGATCAGTGATGAAGCTATTGGCTGCAGTCGCTGATCGAGTGACTTTTATTCGGCAGTGACCACACATGGATGGAAATGTGACCGATCCCTGCTGAACCAGCTGAATTTCCATGTATCTATGGTCACCTTAAGTGACTTCCTCCCCTCCCCCTCATCTCCTTCATTATGTAAGTCATGCTGAGATAATCTCCCATTGCCTGAGCAATAAGGTGACCAGATTTTTTAAATGAAATCCGGGGACGTTTTTAAAAAAAAATATTTTTTATTGGCAAATGGTAAAAAAAAAAATTTTATTGGCAAATGGTTAACTATTTTATAAGAATATTTTCCTCAAATTATATATGTGGTGTGTGTTTATGGAATGATTGTATGATATATATGTTATTTCTCACATTTTGTCCATGAGATAAAAAAAAAGATACTTAGAATTTCTTGCCATATGACTAACAAAGAAGATAAGATAGAGTGCAAAATTCAGGAGTGCGCTACTTAGAGAGTGCAGAGCTCTGGAGTGCGCTACTTAGAGAGTGCAGAGCTCTGGAGTGCGCTACTTAGAGGGTACAAAGATCTGGAGTGCGCTACTTAGAGAGTGCAGAGCGCTACTTGTAGAGTGCAGAGCTCTGGAGTGCGCTACTTAGAGAGTGCAGAGCGCTACTTGTAGAGTGCAGAGCTCTGGAGTGCGCTACTTAGAGAGTGCAGAGCGCTACTTGTAGAGTGCAGAGCTCTGGAGTGCGCAACTTAGAGAGTGCAGAGCTCTGGAGTGCGCTACTTGTAGAGTGCAGAGCTCTGGAGTGCGCTACTTGTAGAGTGCAGAGCTCTGGAGTGTGCTACTTAGAGGGTACAAAGATCTGGAGTGTGCTACTTGTAGCGTGCAGAGCTCTGGAGTGCGCTACTTGTAGAGTGCAGAGCTCTGGAGTGCGCTACTTGTAGAGTGCAGAGCTCTGGAGTGCGCTACTTGTAGAGTGCAGAGCTCTGGAGTGTGCTACTTGTAGAGTGCAGAGCTCTGGAGTGTGCTACTTGTAGAGTGCAGAGCTTGGGAGTGCGCTACTTGTAGAGTGCAGAGCTCTGGAGTGCGCTACTTGTAGAGTGCAGAGCTCTGGAGTGCGCTACTTGTAGAGTGCAGAGCTCTGGAGTGCGCTACTTGTAGAGTGCAGAGCTTGGGAGTGTGCTACTTGTAGAGTGCAGAGCTTGGGAGTGCGCTACTTGTAGAGTGCAGAGCTCTGGAGTGCGCTACTTGTAGAGTGCAGAGCTCTGGAGTGCGCTACTTAGAGAGTGCAGAGTTCAGAAGTGCGTTACATGAAGAATGCAGGGCTCAGCTGTGCCCATCTATTCAGCCTGACCAGTGCCCATCTATTTAGCCTGACCAGTGCCCAGCAATGCAGCCTGATCAGTGCCCATCTATGCAGCCTCAATGAATTGCTGGGCACCCGCCATCCCACAAGGTCCCGCCTCCTGGATCGGCTCCTACCTATGATGGGCAGCACATGTCCCGGCATTGGACACGTGTGCTGTCTATCAAAGGAGCCAAACCAGGAGGCGGGACTTTGTGTGATGGCGAGCACACAGCAATTCAAATTAAAGCTGTCACAGCGGGCGATGCCGGCCTGACACCCCCCAGTGTGTGGCATCCGGGACAGACTGACCCCCCTTTGGTATGCCACTGCAAAGTAGGACTGTTTGTCACGTGTTGTATGTAATGACGCTATATAGTGGGAGGCCCTGTGTGAGTAAATTATAGTTCAGTCTGAAGTGGGCCTTTAATACATAGAGACCTGACTGGGAGGTCACATGACATAATTTTTATGCTCATATTTCGAGTTTTCCTTTTGGGAAGTCTGGAGATCATTTGAGCATCGCATTGCCACAACTTCCCTACCTGATAGATTCGAGGGAAAAAAAACAGAAGTCGCCTGAGAGATCATCAAGGAGAGGTGAGCGGTGCCGGGAATTCTGGGACATTATCCAGTAACAGACACAGGGTCATTTCCCTACAGCATGGAGGTGGAAACAATGGGCCAGATTCACGTAGGTGAGCGGCGGCGTAACGTATCGTAGATACGTTACACCGCCGCAAGTTTTCATCGCAAGTGCCTGATTCACAGAGCACTTGCGATGAAAACTACACCGGCGGCCTCCGGCGCAAGGCGGGCCAATTCAAATGGGCGTGTGCCATTTAAATTAGGCGTGCTCCCGCGCCGGACCTACTGCGCATGCTCAGTTGCGCAATTCCCGCCGTGCTTTGCGCGCCATGACGTCATTTTTTCGAACGGCGACGCGCATAGCGTACTTCCGTATTCCCGGACGTGTTACGCAAACGACGTTCATTTTTTAATTTCGACGCGGGAACGACGGCCATACTTTATACAGCAATACGATTGCTGTGTAAAGTTAGGGCACCAAAAACGACAACTAACTAGACTAGCGGCGACGTAGCGAACGCGAAAATCCGTTGTGGATCGCCGTAACTCCTAATTTGCATACCCGACGCTGGTTTACGACGCGAACTCCCCCCAGCGCAGCCTCGGTACTGCATCCTAAGATCCGACAGTGTAAAACAATTACACCTGTCGGATCTTATGGATCTCTATGCGTAACTGATTCTATGAATCAGTCGCATAGATACTCTGAGAGATACGACGGCGTATCAGTAGAAACGCCGTCGTATCCCTTTTGTGAATCTGGCCCATTATTCTTTGGTGGTTTCTCTGCTAAAGGTACAGGCCAACTTTGCTGCATTGAGGGGCCAATGAACGAGGCCATGTATTGTAAAATCTTGGATGAGAACCTTCTTCCCTCAGCCAGAACACCGAAGATGGGTCATGGATGGGTTTTCCAGCATCAAAACTACCCAAAGCATACCGCCAAGACAACATAGGAGTGGCTCAAGAAGAAGCACATATAAATACATAAGGGGGGGACATGATCTCCATGTATAAATACATAAAGAGGATATGCTCTCCATGTATAAATACATAAGAGGTCCATATAGTGAACTTGGTGTAGAGTTATTCACCTTAAGATCATCACAGAGGACAAGGGGGCACTCTTTTCATCTGGTGGAAAATAGATTTAATCTCCAACTACAGAAAGGTTTCTTCACAGTAAGAGCTGTGAAAATGTGGAAAAGTCTCCCTGCAGAGGTGGTTCTGTCTAGACATGTGCAGACTGGAATATTTTGTTTCGTTTTTGTTTGGAAAATAAATTTATTTAGTTACTCCCGAAAATCGTTTTGATTTATTTCGTTTTTCGTTGGGGAATAGCTTTCGTCCGAAAATCCAATAATACTTGGTTTCTGTCGAATGGTCAAAAGAATATTCGACGGAACGTCGAATCTTTGTTGGTGTCTGTCTAATGGTCAAAAAAATATTAGACGGAACGTTGAATCGTTACATCGAATCGTACATTTCCGTTCGAATGTTCCGCCTACAAGAATTCTAATGTTGTATGACTAGTAATAATGTCGAATCTATTCTCTATAATGTCGAATCTATTTTCTCATAAATCGAAATCTATTCTCTGTAATGTCGAATCTATTATTTCTATAGTGTCTAATCTTTTCTCTATGATGTCGAATCTTTTCCCTATAATGTCGAATCTCTCTATATCGAATTTTTACCGCAACGAAAATAAAGCATTTTTTATGTCGGATCTTTGGGTTTTCGTTTCTTGCACTTTCGTTATCGTTTGTTAAAACGATAACGAAAAAAACAGATTTTCGGACGAAAATGCATTCTAACGAAAACGAATGCACATGTCTAGTTCTGTCCAGATTCAGTAGATTGCTTTAAGAAAGAACTCGATTCTTTCCTAAATGTACAGAATATAACTGGATAGGTAAAGTTCATCCAGGGAGTATCGTATATTGCCTCTCAGGGGATCAGGGGGGAAAAAATTCCCCAGTTGGAGCAAATTGGATCATGCTCTTTTTTATCTTTTTCTTGTTCCTCTGGATCAACTGTGGGTATAGGACTGTATATATGGTTTTCTATTTGTGTGTGTGTTTTCTTTTTTTTTCTATGTTGGTTGAACTGGATGGACTTGTTTCTTTTTTTTAACTAGACTAACTATGTAACTATGTGTCTGGATGGTGACTGTATCATTGTGTGTGTCAGGTTCCTATAAGGTGTCAGGATGTCACTGTCTATTTCTCCATGGAGGAGTGGGAGTATTTAGAAGGACACAAGGATCTCTACAAGGACGTCATGATGGACAATCAGCCGCCCCTCACATCACCGGGTAAGAGGAGACTTTATTGTAAAGGAGAGAGCAGTACGGAGGCTCCACCTAGATCCCCCATCATCTGATAAACACATAGAAACAGTGGCCCATATTCACAGAGAGCAAGGCGCACATTAAGCCGCCGTAGAGTAACCGCTGTACGCTACGCCAACGCAGCGCAGAGAGGCAAGCATTGAATTCAGCAAGCCAGTGCTTCCAACGATGCGCCAGAGTGGCGTGGGTTTCGTAGGCGTACGCCGGCGTAGGTGGAAGTGGGCGTGACCCATGCAAATGAGGTGTGACCCCATGCAAATGATGGGCCGAGCGCCAGACAGGTACATATCACGAACTGCGCATGCGCACACCCCCCCGCGCCTGGGCACAACTGCCTAAGCTACGTTGGATTACTCCGTACGGCGTGAACGTAATCTACGCCCAGCCAGACACACGTCCAACGTAAAATACGCCGGCTTGTGTACCCCTGATGCAGACCTTTGCATGTCTGTTGCTGGGTTGCACCTCCTTTATGGGGAATAACTTTACGCCGGACGTACAACTTACGCGCACCTCGCGTAGTCTGCGTCGGGTGCACGCAGGTTCGTGAATCGCTGTATTTCCCTCATTTGCATGTTTGAATGGCTAATCAATGGGAGCGGCACCATGCACCCAGCCTAAATGTGCACCCACCCTACGCCGGCGTAAGCAAGCTACGTCGGCGGGGTGTAGCCTGGTTTTTGGCGCATATCTGTTTGTGGGTCTGGCGCACAGATACGATGGCGCACATTTGCACTTACGTCGGTGTAACTTGTTATACGTCTGCGTAAGTGCTTTGTGAATCTGGGCCAATGTATTCAGTCAGTGTGTGTGTTTCCTACAGATGGATCCAGTAATGGGAACCCACCAGAGAGATGTCCCCGTCCTCTGTATTCCCGGAATTCCACACAGGAAGGTCACACCATCCCTCACCATCATCAGGTAGATGAGGAACAATCACTGATAGTAACATTAGGATCTGTACATTATCTGCATTGTTACCATTGATGTCATTTTTATTCTATATTCAGAGTGGAGACCTGAGAGATTCTAAAGTTGAGGTTAAGGAAGAGATAAAACAGGAGGATGATGAGGATGGGGTGATGGAGGAGTCAGAGTCTCTAAAAGAACACAAAGATCTGTACCAGGACACCATGGTGGAGTCATCCAGCTACAGAAACCCACCAGAGAGATGTCCCCGTCCTCTGTATTCCCGGGATTCCACACAGGAAGATCACACCATCCCCCACCATCATCAGGTAGATGAGTGACAATTATTGGTAGTTCTGATTTATACACAGCATGTTTGTTACAATGAATGTTTTATTATATATTCAGAGTGGAAACCTCAGGGATGATAATATTGTTGTTAAAGAAGAGTATAAAGAGGAGGATGAGGAGTATGGAGTGATGGAGGAGTTTTTAGAAGGACACAAGGATATGATGGAGCCACCTAATACCAGGAACCCATCAGAGAGATGTCCCCGTCCTCTGTATTCCCGGGATTCCACACAGGAAGGTCACACCATCCCTCACGGTTACAAGGTTGGTGGGACGGAGCATCTAGAACATGGACCTGTGGAGACAATGTGTGTACTTTCTTATGTGATGTCACAATAATAAAGATTATATCTTACAGATGATATTCTCTCTCATTCTCTTGATTTAGAGTGGAGATCCAATCGATATAGAATTTGAGGTGAAATCAGAAGAAGAAGAGAGGTATGTGAGGGATGATCAGCAGTCTATGGAGGAGGATGGAATAACGGGGACATTTATAGAGGAGGACACTCCTACAGAGATCAGCACAGGTGGGTCATTAACACTAAATCCATTCCTCCACCCATACTGCTCACTGATTGGTCCAGAGTAGGGCCGGGACTGGGTTATATCAGCCTGTAATCCCCTGGTCACTTTCCTGAGCTGTGTTCCCCGTCCAGAGAGGCACGGAGCAAACAGAGTTGGGGGAGGGCCGGTGCAGTGTCACATTCTGCTGCCTATCGTAGAATGCTGCGGAAGTCACGTGGCGGACAACTGCGCATGCGCAATGCGTTCCAACTGCAAGTGCGATGCGTTCCAGGGGATTTACGACACTACCCTTCAGTGAACCCATCACAAATTGTGACGGAAGTGACGTATTAGCATACACGGAGCGGGGGGGGAGAGAGAGAGAGACACATTCAGAGCGAGAGAGAAATAGAGATACTGAGATACATTCAGAGCGAGAGAGGGATACAGATATAGAGATACTGAGATACATTCAGAGCGAGAGAGGGATACAGATATAGAGATACTGAGATACATTCAGAGCGAGAGAGAAATAGAGATATAGAGATACTGAGATACATTCAGAGCGAGAGAGAAATAGAGATATAGAGATACTGAGATACATTCAGAGCGAGAGAGAAATAGAGATATAGAGATACTGAGATACATTCAGAGCGAGAGAGATATACAGATATAGAGATACTGAGATACATTCAGAGCGAGAGAGAGATACAGATATAGAGATACTGAGATACATTCAGAGCGAGAGAGAAATAGAGATATAGAGATACTGAGATACATTCAGAGCGAGAGAGAAATAGAGATATAGAGATACTGAGATACATTCAGAGCGAGAGAGAAATAGAGATATAGAGATACTGAGATACATTCAGAGCGAGAGAGAAATAGAGATATAGAGATACTGAGATACATTCAGAGCGAGAGAGAAATAGAGATATAGAGATACTGAGATACATTCAGAGCGAGAGAGAAATACAGATATAGAGATACTGAGATACATTCAGAGCGAGAGAGGGATACAGATATAGAGATACTGAGATACATTCAGAGCGAGAGAGGGATACAGATATAGAGATACTGAGATACATTCAGAGCGAGAGAGGGATACAGATATAGAGATACTGAGATACATTCAGAGCGAGAGAGAGATACAGATATAGAGATACTGAGATACATTCAGAGCGAGAGAGGGATACAGATATAGAGATACTGAGATACATTCAGAGCGAGAGAGGGATACAGATATAGAGATACTGAGATACATTCAGAGCGAGAGAGGGATACAGATATAGAGATACTGAGATACATTCAGAGCGAGAGAGGGATACAGATATAGAGATACTGAGATACATTCAGAGCGAGAGAGGGATACAGATATAGAGATACTGAGATACATTCAGAGCGAGAGAGGGATACAGATATAGAGATACTGAGATACATTCAGAGCGAGAGAGGGATACAGATATAGAGATACTGAGATACATTCAGAGCGAGAGAGGGATACAGATATAGAGATACTGAGATACATTCAGAGCGAGAGAGGGATACAGATATAGAGATACTGAGATACATTCAGAGCGAGAGAGGGATACAGATATAGAGATACTGAGATACATTCAGAGCGAGAGAGGGATACAGATATAGAGATACTGAGATACATTCAGAGCGAGAGAGGGATACAGATATAGAGATACTGAGATACATTCAGAGCGAGAGAGAGAGATACAGATATAGAGATACTGAGATACATTCAGAGCGAGAGAGAGATACAGATATAGAGATACTGAGATACATTCAGAGCGAGAGAGGGATACAGATATAGAGATACTGAGATACATTCAGAGCGAGAGAGGGATACAGATATAGAGATACTGAGATACATTCAGAGCGAGAGAGGGATACAGATATAGAGATACTGAGATACATTCAGAGCGAGAGAGGGATACAGATATAGAGATACTGAGATACATTCAGAGCGAGAGAGAGATACAGATATAGAGATACTGAGATACATTCAGAGCGAGAGAGGGATACAGATATAGAGATACTGAGATACATTCAGAGCGAGAGAGAGATACAGATATAGAGATACTGAGATACATTCAGAACGAGAGAGGGATACAGATATAGAGATACTGAGATACATTCAGAGCGAGAGAGGGATACAGATATAGAGATACTGAGATACATTCAGAGCGAGAGAGAGATACAGATATAGAGATACTGAGATACATTCAGAGCGAGAGAGAGATACAGATATAGAGATACTGAGATACATTCAGAGCGAGAGAGGGATACAGATATAGAGATACATTCAGAGCGAGAGAGAAATAGAGATATAGAGATACTGAGATACATTCAGAGCGAGAGAGGGATACAGATATAGAGATACTGAGATACATTCAGAGCGAGAGAGGGATACAGATATAGAGATACTGAGATACATTCAGAGCGAGAGAGAAATAGAGATATAGAGATACTGAGATACATTCAGAGCGAGAGAGAAATAGAGATACTGAGATACATTCAGAGCGAGAGAGAGATACAGATATAGAGATACTGAGATACATTCAGAGCGAGAGAGGGATACAGATATAGAGATACTGAGATACATTCAGAGCGAGAGAGGGATACAGATATAGAGATACTGAGATACATTCAGAGCGAGAGAGGGATACAGATATAGAGATACTGAGATACATTCAGAGCGAGAGAGGGATACAGATATAGAGATACTGAGATACATTCAGAGCGAGAGAGGGATACAGATATAGAGATACTGAGATACATTCAGAGCGAGAGAGGGATACAGATATAGAGATACTGAGATACATTCAGAGCGAGAGAGAGATACAGATATAGAGATACTGAGATACATTCAGAGCGAGAGAGGGATACAGATATAGAGATACTGAGATACATTCAGAGCGAGAGAGAGATACAGATATAGAGATACTGAGATACATTCAGAGCGAGAGAGGGATACAGATATAGAGATACATTCAGAGCGAGAGAGAAATAGAGATATAGAGATATTGAGATACATTCAGAGCGAGAGAGGGATACAGATATAGAGATACTGAGATACATTCAGAGCGAGAGAGGGATACAGATATAGAGATACTGAGATACATTCAGAGCGAGAGAGATATAGAGATACTGAGATACATTCAGAGCGAGAGAGAAATAGAGATACTGAGATACATTCAGAGCGAGAGAGAGATACAGATATAGAGATACTGAGATACATTCAGAGCGAGAGAGGGATACAGATATAGAGATACTGAGATACATTCAGAGCGAGAGAGGGATACAGATATAGAGATACTGAGATACATTCAGAGCGAGAGAGGGATACAGATATAGAGATACTGAGATACATTCAGAGCGAGAGAGGGATACAGATATAGAGATACTGAGATACATTCAGAGCGAGAGAGGGATACAGATATAGAGATACTGAGATACATTCAGAGCGAGAGAGAGATACAGATATAGAGATACTGAGATACATTCAGAGCGAGAGAGGGATACAGATATAGAGATACTGAGATACATTCAGAGCGAGAGAGGGATACAGATATAGAGATACTGAGATACATTCAGAGCGAGAGAGAGATACAGATATAGAGATACTGAGATACATTCAGAGCGAGAGAGGGATACAGATATAGAGATACATTCAGAGCGAGAGAGAAATAGAGATATAGAGATATTGAGATACATTCAGAGCGAGAGAGGGATACAGATATAGAGATACTGAGAGAGAACCGGGGCTCAGGGAGGGGATTTCCTCCCCTATGTGCATTACTTCCCTTATATAAAATATATGTACACCATCTCTCTCCCGCTCTGAATGTATTTCAGTATCTCTATTTCTCTCTCGCTGTGAATGGGTCTCTCTCTCTCCCCCCGCTCCGTGTATGCTAATACGTCACTTCCGTGACAAATTGTGATGGGTTCACTGAAGGGTAGTGTCGGAAATCCTGTGGAACGCATCGCATTTGCCGTTGGAGCGCATTGCGCATTCGCAGTTGGCCGCCACGTGACTTCCGCAGCATTCTGCGATAGGGAGCAGAATATGACAACACACCGGCATGACAGGGTGGGCTGGCCGTAGGTGATAGGCTAGGATAGCAGGGAGGGGACGGGAAGTTGTTTGGGGCAGGGGCTGCAGGAGTGGCTATACTGGAGGAAGTGACGTTTTGTCACTCCTCCATTACACACGAGGGAAGAAGCTGCCCCCCCCGGTGTTAGGCTTTGGTGAGGCGGTTTTGGGTCCCTGTAAGACAGGAGAAGTCTGGAAGGTGGGTGTGAAATAGGTTGTACCCATACGTAGTATGGGGGTTATTTGAGTACCTTGCTGTTGAAGGGGGTTAACAGGAAGGGGTTAAAAGTGTTATGTCACTGAGGACGGTTATGCTGCCTCTGAGTCTGCGTCTCGCGACTGAGGCCTAGTTAATAATTTGTTGTCCCAGTGTACAATGTGAGAAGTGTGGTCTTCAGACCACTAGGAGTTAAAATGTGTATATAGTTATTTAACCACTTACCCCCCGGACCATATTGCTGGTCAAAGACCAGAGCACTTTTTGCGATTCGGGACTGCGACGCTTTAACAGACAATTGCGCGGTCGTGCGACGTGGCTCCCAAACAAAATTAGCGTCCTTTTTTCCCCACAAATAGAGCTTTATTTTGGTGGTATTTGATCACCTCTGCGGTTTTTATTTTTTGCGCTATAAACAAAAATAGAGCGACAATTTTGAAAAAAATGCAATATTTTTTACTTTTTGCTATAATAAATATCCCCCAAAAACATATATACATTTTTTTTCCTCAGTTTAGGCCGATACGTATTCTTCTACCTATTTTTGGTAAAAAAAAAATCGCAATAAGCGTTTATCGATTGGTTTGCGCAAAATTTATAGCATTCACAAAATAGGGGATAGTTTTATTATTTATTTCTTTTTTACTACTAATGGCGGTGATCAGCATTTTTTTTCGTGATTGCGGCACTATGGCGGACACTTCGGACAATTTTGACACATTTTTGGGACCATTGTCATTTTCACAGCAAAAAATGCATTTAAATTGCAGTTTGGGAGTTAACCACAGGGGGCGCTGTAGGAGTTAGGGTTCACCTAGTGTGTGTTTACAACTGTAGGGGGGTGTGGCTGTAGGTCTGACGTCATCGATCGAGTCTCCCTATAAAAGGGATCACTCGATCGATGCGCCGCCATAGTGAAGCACGGGGAAGCCGTGTTTACACACGGCTCTCCCCGTTCTTCAGCTCCGGGGAGCGATCGCGACGGAGCGGCTATAAACGAATAGCCGCGCCGTCGTCCCGGATCGCTCCCCGCGGGAATCCGATCGCGGCATGTAGCGGGGGGGGGGTCCTGATCGGACCCCCGACCCACGTCTAGGCAGGGACGTACAGGTACGCCAATGTGCCTGTACGTGCCATTCTGCCGACGTATATGTACATGCGGCGGTCGGGAAGTGGTTAAAGTTATTTATGTTTAAATTTTATATTTAAATAAAGAGGCCTGAAGGCCAATTTTACTCCACAGAGTGGTCCCTGGTATTATTGGGTTTGTGGGGTAAGGTACAGAGGTGGTTTGGTATATGGTGGTTAATGGTCACTAGGATCAGGCCTTCACATGTCCTGTATTCCTGTATTTCTCTTGCATAATCTTCCTTCTCTGTGCTGCACACACAATATAATTCTGGGGTTCAGCTGGCAGCAACATGTTAAGTTTCATCATAAGCGTTACAAAACCTGGGCACCTGGGTCATGTGCTTTGGGTGTTCTGCCCCATACCCGAGTCTAATAAGATCTCTGACAGAACAATTCTCCCAGTGTTACTTGTTATGTTGTCTGCTGGCTGTGCCGGGTGGAGGAATATGTCTGTATAGTCTCAGACCCAAGTCACTGAGTGCAGTCTCAGGAGATGGGAGGCATCTTCCATGGATTACTCAATATCAATATTCTGACCTTATAGCATATACTCTATGTTGTACATTACATACTCCTGACCCCTGCACTATATAAAGTATGTGGTACATTACATAGTCTTGACTTTTGCTCTCTACCCACTGCTATATATACACATACGGCTGGATTCAGATACAATGGTGTATCTATCCGCCCGGCGTAACGTATCTCAAATACGTTACGCCGCCGTAATTTTGGGCGCAAGTTCTGTATTCAGAAACAACTTGCGCCCTTAGTTACGGCGGCGTAACGTATCTGTGTCGGCGTAAGCCCACCTAATTCAAATGTGGATGATGTGGGCGTGTTTTATGTATATTAACTGTGACCCAGCGTATTTGACGTTTTTTATGAACGTCGCATGCGGCGTTCGTGAAAAAAATCCCAGTGCGCATGCTCGAAATTCCGCCGCAAATCGTCATTGCTTTCGACGTGAACGTAAATTATGTCCAGCCCTATTCGCGAACGACTTACGCAAACGATGTAAAGTTTTCAAAACTCGACGCGGGAACGACGGCCATACTTAACATAGGATACGCCTCATATAGCAGGGGTAACTATACGCCGAAAAAAGCCTAACGTAAACGACGTAAAAAAATGCGCCGGCCGGATGTACGTTTCTGAATCGGCGTATCTAGCATATTTGCATATTCCTCGCGTAAATATACGGAAGCGCCACCTAGCGGCCAGCGTAAATATGCAGCCTAAGATACGACGGTGTAAGACACTTACGCCGGTCGGATCTTAGGGAAATCTATGCGTAACTGATTCTATGAATCAGGCGCATAGATACGACGGCCCACACTCAGAGTTACGACGGCGTATCTCGAGATACGCCGTAGTATCTTCTCTGTGAATCTACCCCATAATATCTATTCTCTTTTGTTATTTTTCATTTTCTACCAGTTGGACATTTTAGATTTTATGATTTGATTGGAGAACTGACTTTTAAATGTTCGTAATGATGTCATAATATCCTCAAACTTTGGAACCTTAAAGCGGATCTCCACTCTAAAGTGGAGTCCCGCTGATCGGCACCCTCCCCCCCCTCCGGTGTCACATTTGACACCTTTCAGGGGGGAGGGGGGTGCAGATACCTGTCTACAGACAGGTATCTGCACCCACTTCCGGCCGTACGATGCGGGAAAAAGACGGGTTTTTCCCTTGCTTCCCGTCCGTCCCCCCGTTGTATGCTGGGAACACTCGGCTCCCAACACACAGCGGGAGCCAATCGGCGGGCGCAGCGCGACTCGCGCATGCGCCGTAGGGAACCGGGCAGTGAAGCCGGAGCGCTTCACTTCCTGGTTCCCTCACCGTGGATGGAGGGGGGAGCAGCAGGGTGACGAGCGATCGGCTCGTCATCTGCTGCGATCGGAGCTGGACTCCAGGACAGGTAAGTGTCCTTATATTAAAAGTCAGCAGCTGCAGTATTTGTAGCTGCTGGCTTTTAATATATTTTTTTAGTGGCACATCCGCTTTAAACAGAAAGTGATAATGAGGGAGGAGTTCTTCAGGATCAGTCCAGTCTTCATCTTGGTTGTTCTCTCCATCCTCACTCTCTGACCTCTGGTGGGGCTCAGCCCCGCTGTTATTCATGACTAAATCATGGATTAAATAAGGAAGTGCAGAACTTCTTGTGTTGGGAAGATGGCAATGACTGATAGAGGGGGTGGGGACACTCGTCCTATAATCTCCTCATCACTGTCACTCCAATAAAAGTCAGTTCTTGTTGTTTCCTCACTCTCTGACTAAGGTCCATGAATAAAGAAATTAACTGGTAGGAGATCAGAGGACCCATTTACTAGTTAGCTTGAGGGTGGAATTGTAAGGTCCTCAAAGACAAAGCTGTCTGATGTGGGCAGAGTGTCTAGTAATAATCTTTTTATTTCTATTTTAGTAGATGGACGGGAGATGAGGAAAACCTCAGAGGATTGTCTCACTTTGTCTCCAGACTGTAAAGTAGAAGATGAGGACATCACACAGTATAGTCCAGGAGAAAACCCGACTACCTCAAATGTCCATCCGGGACCACACAGTGTAGATGGACCATCGTATTCCTCTTATCCTGAGGCACCTCAGACTGTGAGGGACGGTGCCGGACCATCGTATTCCTCTTATCCTGAGGAACCTCAGACTGTGCGGGATGGTGCCGGACCATCGTATTCCTCTTATCCTGAGGAACCTCAGACTGTGAGGGACGGTGCCGGACCATCGTATTCCTCTTATCCTGAGGAACCTCAGACTGTGAGGGACGGTGCCGTCCTTCCTACAGATAAAAGGTTTTGCTGTACTGAGTGTGGGAAGTGTTTCCATTCTAAATCCCATCTTAATAGGCATAAAAAATCGCACACAGGGGAGAAACCTTATTCCTGTCCTGAGTGCGGAAAATGTTTTTCACAAACGTCCACTCTTTACAGACATCAGAGATCTCACACTGGAGAGAAAATGTATTCCTGTCCTGAGTGCGGGAAATGTTTTTCACAGAAGTCCAATCTTTACTCACATCAGAGATCTCACACAGGGGAGAAGCCATGTTCCTGTCCTGAGTGTGGGAAATGTTTTTTAAGGAAGTCTCATCTTTACAGACATCAGAGATCTCACACGGGGGAGAAGCCGTATTCCTGTCCTGAGTGCGGGAAATGTTTTTCAGACAAGTCCAGTCTCTACATACATCAGAAATCGCACACAGGCGAGAAGCCATATTCCTGTCCTGAGTGCGGGAAATGTTTTTCACAGAAGTACAATCTTTTGAGACATCAGAGATCTCACACGGGGAAGAAGACACTTTCCTGTCCTGAGTGAGGGAATTGTTACTCACTGAAGTCCTGTCTTCCTGTACATCAGGGACCCCACACAACCCTTGAGGTGTATTGGTGCCTTGAGTGCGGGAAATTGCTTCTATATGAATGTTGCTGGACATCACAGGTCTCATGTGGGGAAGAAGCACACCCTGATATACACCTCAGATATACTCCATGGCTGATCTTCATCATGTAAGAAACAGTTCATAAGGAGATCAGAGATCACCAAAGACATGGATGAAGTGTTGTACCTTGTTGGCCATTGATGGCAGTAGAGTACATTTTGTGGTGTAAGATTTCAATTCGAGGTCTGTTTTTTTTTTTTTATATATATAATCGAATTAATGTGACTAGCAGACCCCTTAGTTTCCTCTGTCAGACATGGTTTCATACTAATACATGAAATTCTACCTATGCACTTATGAGTACAGTTGACATTGAAAGATATACGTTATTTAAACCAACCATTGATTTAAAATGGGAAATTCTGAATTTGGCCTTTAGATGGCGCTAAGTAACATAGGAATGATCATCATGTATGATTATTATTATTATTATACAAGATTTATATAGCACCAACAGTTTACGCAGCACTTTATAATATAAAAGGGAGACAATACAGTTATAATAAAATACAAGAGGATTAAGAGGGCTCTGCTCAGAAGAGCTTATAATCTAATAGCCAAATGTGGTATTTTAAAAGAGGGGTAAAACTTCCGCGCTAGGACTGGGTAGATGAGCTGCTGCCCCCTGTATGGTCTCTCAAGGAGGAACCGGTTAGAAATAGGTAGAGTACATGTGCAGGGTAATGGCGCTGCTAGAATGTGGTATTGATATATCCTTATATTCAATCCATCCCTTGTGGTGATATATGTGTAATAAAGTGTCGGGTACCTGTGTACGGTAGGCTCATATGAGAAGCCTCCAATAGTGATAGGTCCCCTTATAATGAATATGATACACAAAAAAGATAAAGTACCTCCTCCAGTGGACTTGTGTGTGAAAAATAACAATATACTAAGAAAGTGAGTATAGGGGGAGTCAGCCCTCTAAGTGTGCCTGCTAGGCTACCACTGACGTGGGAGAGTGACATCAATAATTGGTGTTGGACCCCAAATACCTTATCACACAGAGAAATTATATAGTGTGGGGCGTGTACTAAACCCCCTGAGCCATAATTGGCCAAAGCCAGGGTGGCTCTCCATTTTTTGTGCGCTGTGATTGGCCAAGCATGCGGGTCATAGTGCATGCTTGGCCAATCATCAGCCAGCAATGCACTGCGATGCGGCAGTGAATTATGGGCCGTGACACTCCACTTGAATTTGGCACGAACGGCCCATAGCGTTCGTAATTTGACGAACGATCGAACATACAAAGCTCATCTCTAATCCTGGTTGTATTGTTAATATAAAAAGTTAACTCCAGCAGTCCTGGTCCTCTGTTCTGTGCTGCTTTGTCTCCCCCTCTGCATGCATCTCCCAGTAAGTTAGGAAGGCGCAATGTGCAGGGGTCCAGAGGTGGGGGGGGGGCAATGTGCAGGGGTCCAGAGGTGGGGGGGGGGCAATGTGCAGGAGTCCAGAGCTGGGGGGCAATGTGCAGGGGTCTGGGGGTGGGGGTAAATGTGCAGGGGTGGGGGGGGGGCAATGTGTATTGTGCAGGGGTCCCGAGCTGGGGGGGCAATGTGCAGGGGTCCAGGGAGGGAGGACAATTTGTAATGTGCATGGGTCTTGATCTGGGGGGTCAATGTGTAATGTGCAGGGGTCCTGAGCTGGGGGGGGCAATGTGCAATGTGCAGGGGTCCAGAGCAGGGGGCAGATGTGTAATATGCAGGGGTCCAGAGCTGGGCGGCTGTGTAATGTACAGAGATCCAGAGCTGGGGGGCCGTGTGTAATGTTCAGGGGTCCAGAGCTGGGGGGCAATGTGCAGGGGTCCAGGGAGGGAGGACAATTTGTAATGTGCATGGGTCTTGATCTGGGGGGTCAATGTGTAATGTGCAGGGGTCCTGAGCTTGGGGGGGCAATGTGCAATGTGCAGGGGTCCAGAGCAGGGGGCAGATGTGTAATATGCAGGGGTCCAGAGCTGGGCGGCTGTGTAATGTACAGAGATCCAGAGCTGGGGGGCCGTGTGTAATGTTCAGGGGTCCAGAGCTGGGGGGCAATGTGCAGGGGTCCAGAGCTGGTGGTGGGGGCAATGTGTAATGTGCAGGGGTCCCGAGCTGGGGGGCAATGTGCAGGGGTTAAGGGCAATTTGTAATGTACAAGGGTCCCGAGCTGGGGAGGCAATGTGTAATGTGCAGGGGTCCCGAGCTGGGGGGGGCAATGTGCAGGGGTTAAGGGCAATTTGTAATGTACAAGGGTCCCGAGCTGGGGAGGCAATGTGTAATGTGCAGGGGTCCCGAGCTGGGGGGGCAATGTGCAGGGGTGGGGGGCAATTTGTAATGTGCAGGGATCCCGAGCTAGGGGGGCAATGTGTAATGTGCAGGGGTCCCGAACTGGAGGGGCAATGTGCAGGGGTCCAGGGGTGGGTGGCAATTTGTAATGAGCAGGGATCCCGAGCTGGGGGGCAATATGCAGGGGTCCGAAGCTGGGGAGGGCTGTGTAATGCACAGGGGTCCAGAGCTGGAGGGCGAAATTTGTAATATGCAGGGGTCCAAAGCTGTTGGAGGGCTGTGTAATGTGCAGCGATCCAGAGATAGTGTGTGTGGGGGGGGCTGTGTAATGTGCAGCGATCCAGAGATAGTGTGTGTGTGGGGGGGGCTGTGTAATGTGCAGGGATCCCTTACACCAAATGTGCCAAACTAGAAGACTCACAAGTACTTTCAAACAGTAGTATCCGGAAACAAGCCTATGAGTAGAGGTTTACATCCCTACAGGTTATCTGAAACCTGAAAAAGGAACAATGACGAGGATCACAACAACCCCCTATCACCAGCTCACCCATCTGTTAAGAAGAAGAAAGGCTACGTATATACATCCACATACAATGTAGGATACATTCCTTGTACATGGAATACTAAACATATAAACTATCTAACAAATTTTATCTTACTGGACAGATGCCGACAGGACTGAGAAACAAGACAAGTAAGGCCCAGATTCACAAAGCACTTACGCCGACGTATAACACGTTACGCCGACGTAAGTGCCAATATGCGCCGGCGTATGTGTGCAGCAGACCCATGAAGCAACATGCGCCTAAAAACAGGCTACACCCCGCCGAGGTAGCTTGCACACGCAGGCGTAGGGTGGGCGCACATATGGGCTGGGCGCATGATGCTGCTCCCATTGATTAGCCATTCAAACATGCAAATGAGGGAAATACGCCGATTTACGAAGGTGCGTGTGCCCGGCGCATGCTACGCGACACGTGCGTAAGTTGTACGTCCGGCGTAAAGTTATTCCCCATAAATTAGGTGCAACCCGGCAACAGACATGCTCAGGTCTGCACCAGGGAACACAAGCCGGCGTATTGTGCGTTGGACGTGTGTCTGGCTGGGCGTAGGTTATGTTCACGGCGTACGCAGTGATCCGACGTAGCTTAGGCAGTTGTGCCAGCGTGGTTTTGAGCAGGCGCAGGGGGGTGCTGTGTATGCGTCCACATCACAGGGCATGCGCAGTTCGTGATACGTACCTGTCTGGCGCTCAGCCCATCATTTGCAGTGCTCCCAACGCTGCGCCAGCGTGGCATAGGTTTTGAAGGCGCACGCCGGCCCATTTACGTTTACGGAGCAAGTGCTTTGTGAATACTGCACTTGCCTGTCTAAGTTGCGGCGGCGTAGCGTAAATAGGATACGCTACGCCCAACTAAAGATACGCCATTGTATCTGAATCTGGCCCATAATCTACAGACACACCTGTAGAAAGTCCAGGAAGACAAAGTTCACTGATTCACATAATGGAATTCACCCCACCGTTCTACAGCAATACATACACACAGCAATGTACAGCACTATAGTATATGTCAGAGATATAACAATGTATAGTAAAAATAGTGTGTGACTGTGGGCTAGAGATGGCCTAGCAGTTCGCCCGGCGGTCATTTTCGCGGCAAACTTTGCTCGTTCGCGGTCCGCCGAACAGGCGGACATCTGGCGATATTCGCGGCGGTCCGCCATTTTACATTGAGAAGAACTTTGATCCATGATACATCCATCAGGTGGTACAGAACAGCCAATTGAGACATTTCAGCACATGGACATACCCCCTACCTTATAAATAGACCTGATCTGGTGGCCATTTTACATTCTGCTGTTTGTCAGTGTAGGGAAAGGTTGGTGTTTGGAGCAGGGACAGGCTGTATTCAATCAAATAACTATCTAAAAGGTCCACAAAAGTCCTTTTAAGGACTGGTATAGGTGTACTACTTGCTGGGCAGTATATAGGTGTGTAATACATTCATATACTTTTTGTCAGTGTAGGGACAGGTTGCTGTGTGCGGAGCAGGGACAGACTGTAGTGACACAAATCGTTACCTAACAGGTCCACAAAAGTCCTTTAAGGACTGGTATAGGTGTACTATTGTTTGGTGTGCAGTATATAGGGGTGTAATACACTTATAATATACTTTTAAATATAGAAAGCATATTATAGTGGATTTGTATTGTGCAGCATTGTGACTGGTGTTGTATTTGGGTACTGCAGAATTTTTGCCTCTTTCGCTACGTTACCTCTGCTACACACAGTGACAACATTTCATGAAAAAAAAGTTTCATAACTGGTACGATAAACCAGTGGCCCCCCAAAACAACAGATTGAAGCGGGGTGTTATCTAAAAATATACTTTCATAATAGTGTATTTGGGTACTGCAGAATTTTTGTCGCTTTCGCTGCGTTACCTCTGCTACACACAGTGTCAACATTTCCTGAAAAAAAGTTTCATAACTAGTGCGATAAACCAGTGGCCCCCCAAAACGACAGATTGAAGCGGGGTGTTATATACCTTCTTCCACATATACTGCGCTTCTCTAGAGACTTTTGTCACATGGTCATTTAAAAAATGACAGGCAGAGGAAGAGGCAGGCCCTTCCTCAGGGGTGGTAGGGGTAGGGCAGGAGCACCAGGCCGGAGCGGGAAGTGGCACAATGTTCGTTTGATTACGTCAAAGAACGCACCAGACTTGGTTGAGTGGCTCAACACCACCACCACCACCATATACCCTCTGCTTGAGTCACAGGAATTATTTTCTGATCCATCAGAAGACATTTCCGATGCGCAGCCATTCTTGGCATTGGATCAGGAAGAGGAGGTAGCAACAGTCGGTACTCAGCAGTCTGACGACAGTACCCAGATCAGCCCAAGGAGGTTGGTCCCCGCTGTTGCTGCCTACTCCAAGATCTCTATTATTAGTGATGGGGAGGGTGATGTTGATGATGACGTGTCTACAGACGTCACGTGGGTGCCCACAAGAGAGGAAAAGGAGGGGAGTTCAGAGGGAGAGATGGACCAGCAGATAGGAAGGAGAAGCAGGCCGAACTTACATTGCACAGGAGGGACAAACCAGACTCCTAATGTATCGGGAGCGAGCCATCAACCATGTACGGCCCATGGCTCTGCAGTGTGGGCTCTTTTTAACGTGTCCGCTGCAGACAATAGTGTTGCCATCTGCAGCCTTTGCAGTCAACGCATAAGTCGCGGTAAGCCCAACACTCACCTAGGGACGAACGCCTTAACGAGGCACCTGGCCTCCCATCACTGACCCAGGTGGGAGCAACACCATCAGAACCCACAAAGCCACACTCCAGGCTCTCACCGTCCAGCCTCTTATCCTTCTCCTTCCCCTCTATGCTCACAATTGTCCTCCACTCCCCCTTCCATCATGCCTTCCTCACGTTTTTCTGCAAAAAGGCAGGCTTCTGTGGCCTGCCTCCCCTATAAAAGAAACGTCAAAGCATCGGCGCATCATTCGCTGAGCTGTGCTCTGAATGGATGGATGTTCTCATTGCTGGACCAATCACCCGGCGCTGGATAGAGACAACGTTGGAGCAGGGATCGTCTATTTTCACCGCTGGATTTTTATTTGGTTTAGTTAATAAAGTAATTTGTTCTACGGTGTGTGTGTTTTTTTTTCTGAAAACGACTATTTACACTTCCTTCGTGAAATGGTAGGGGTACAGTGTACCCCATTACCATTTCACACAGGGGGGGGGGTCAGGATCTGGGGGTCCCGTTTGTTAAAGGGGTCTTCCAGATTCTGATAAGCCCCCTACCCCCACAACCACCGGGCAAGGGTTGTGGGGATGAGACCCTTGTCCCCATCAACATGGGGACAAGGTGCTTTGGGGGACACCCCAAAGCACCCTCCCAATGTTGAGGGCATGTGGCCTGGTGCGGTTCAGGAGAGGGGGGGCGCACTCTGTCCCCCCTCTTTTCTGCGGCCGGCCAGGTCAACGTGCTCGGATAAGGGGTCTGGTGTGGATTTTAGGGGGAACTCCACGCCATTTTTTTTTTTATTTGGGGTGGAGTTCCCCTTAAAATCCACACCAGACCTGAAGGGTCTGGTTATGGATATTTAGGGGGAACACCACATCATTTTTTTTTAAATTGACGGCGGGGGTTCCCCTTAATATCCATACCAGACCTAAAGGGTCTGGTTATTGAATTTGGGGGGACCTCCGCGCATTTTTTTCCCCAAACTCCGAACCCGGACCCGAACTTTCAGCAATTATTCGGGTTCGGGAAAAACCCAAAGTCCGTACCAAACCCGAACTTTATATTTTGGGTTCGCTCAACTCTAGAGATGACCCATCTATAAGGATATACAGTACATACACACACAGCACAAGGACGTGTTCACAATACGAGACGTTTCTCAGGGCTGCAGTTCCTCTGAGCTCCACAAGATGGTGATCTCACCTCTACCCAGACAGGAAGTCTCTATGGAATACAAGCAGGAAGTGATGTCATGTATTGACAGGAAATTCCATGTGGAATTAATTGGAAAGGAGACAATGCTCGATCTGGCGGCAGAGGAGGTAAGAAATAGATTAACCCCTTCAGGGGGGATCAGTTGTTGATGAATTTATCTTGCTTTTAAAGCTGGCCAAACATCGTTAAGTTTTATCATTCAGCCAGGGAGCTGAGTGAAACAATCTGAACCAATTCTCCTATCCACACATTGGAGGGTGATGGGGGAATCCTCCCCGCTGCACTATTGTATTCTGACAATGGGGGGCGCTCCTCCGCTCTCAGAATACACAGATCAGTGATGAAGCTATTGTCTGCAGCCGCTGATCGAGTGACTTTTATCCGGCAGTGACCACACATGGAGGGAAATGTGACCGATCCCTGCTGAACCAGCTGAATTTCCATGGATCTATGGTCACCTTAAGTGTCTTCTCCCATCCCCCTCATCGCCTTCATTATGTAAGTCATGCTGAGATAATCTCCCATTGGCTGAGCAATATTCTCATTTGTCTCTGAGCTCCTTCTTGCTATTCCTCGTCCTGCCTGTTGTTTCCTTGGATTGATTTTCTGTGTAGTGACCCTGGCTTCATCTCTTGGATGCGCTCGTCTGTTGCTTGTCCTTACCTTTATCCTGATTCCTGGATCTCATCCATAGTTAGGACACACCAAGGAACAACGATTTGTTTGCATGGGAGCCTTATATAGAGGGCCCCATCCAAATGTCCATCCATTCAGATTCTATATGCCCTTTTGTAATCACACTTACTCTACACTGATCTCACAGCTCCTCCTTCCAATGTCCCTCCAACCAAAGCCAGAGAATACTATGACATCACACTGACCTCAATATCCCTTCATCTGGCTTTATTTTTCTGATGCTCTTAGGATGTGAGCGGATCCTTGGCATCCTCACTAGCATTCTGTGTTGTATGTAATGATGTCATACCTCAGCCTGAAGTGGGACTTTAACCACTTGCCGACCCGCCTATTGTAAATGTACGTCCTGTTTTTAAAGATGGATATCTCGGTAACGGCAGCAGCTGCCACAACTGAGATATCCATCTTTTCAGCGGGCGGCCGTGTAAACGATAACGGCGGTCTCCACGGCGGATTCGCCGCAAAATCGCCGTTATCGGTGGCGGGAGAGGGCCCCCCCCCCTCCCGCCGCTTACTGTAGCGGTCGGTAGCGGCGGAGGAGATCGGATGCTGCTGCCTGAGCGGTGAGGACTTGAGTGAGGGCAAGATGGCCCCCACCCGTCCTCATAGCTTTGCTGGGCGGAATTGACGTCAAAACGTCAGTCCCGCCCAGCGTCTTAAAGAGACATTTTTTTTTTTTGTCATTTGAAAAAATGACAGTTTCTTTTTTTTTTTTAGTGTAAAAAGTAATAAAATAAATAAGAAATAAGAAAACAAAATTTTTTTTTTAAAGCGCCCCGTCCCGACGAGCTCGCGCGCAGAAGCGAACGCATACGCGAGTAGCGCCCGCATATGAAAACGGTATTCAAATCACACAAGTGAGGTATCGCCGCGATCGTTAGAGCGAGAGCAATAATTCTAGCCCTAGACCTACTCTGTAGCTCAAAAAATGCAACCTATAGAATTTTTTTTTTTTTTTTTGAACTTTAAGATTTTTATTTAGGTAGAAAGAAAATAAAAAATAAAAAGGAAATGTATACAAAACATTGCCAATTGGGCATACCCTGGCTCAATACGTATATTAATAAAGAGAAAAATAAACGGAAAATACATAAGAGCAAATATGTAATATTGTGTACCTGTGGAGTACCGCAGCAGGACAGCAATTGCATCACTGAAAACTAGGGTGCACATGTCCATATATAGGCAAGGAGAAATCATATTAGACATATTAAACTTACAAGAGTGATATGTGCAATAGATAGTTTCAGGTATAACTTATCAACAACGTGTAAAAAGGAAGAACTGTATACTACCCAAGAGGTGGAAAAGGGGGAAGGTGGGTCAGACGGGTAAGGATACAAGGGCCTCACAATGGTCATTAATAACGCATCAAAGGAAGAGACTATAAGGATGTACTTAACGTAGAGGAGTACTTCTTCGGTCAGCAATCCATTTTTCCCAGGATGCGTTAAAGTCGTTTGTAGACAGATTTGCTTTGGCAAATGAGAATTCCATCATAAAATGTGAATTAAGTATACGGATGACATCCTTTAAGAGGGGTGGTTGGGTTGATTTCCAATTCCTTGCTATCGCTAGCCTAGTTGCGATCAAAATGTGCGTTACAATCGACTGTAGGTGTCTGGGCCAAGAAGGTATTGAGAGGCCCAAAAGAAGGTCTAAGGGGGACATTGGAAGATGTACATCACAAAGTGAGGAGATTAGACTTTTTAATGTATTCCAGAAGTTTCCGAGTTGTGGACAGTCCCACCAGATATGAGACAGAGATCCAATATGTCCACATCCTCTCCAACATTTAGGAGAAGTGGACGGGTATATTTTTGCCAATCTTTCAGGGGTAAAATACCATTTGTGGAAAAGTTTCTGGAGAGATTCCCAGTGAGTGATGCAATGGGAGAGACGTAAGGGAGTCAGGAGGGCTTTCACCCATTGATCGGTAGGAGGTGGTTGAGAGATATGAGGCGACCAGTACTGAATGGATGATGAGAGTATATCCGCTTTTGGCAAGGTAATCAATTTGTATAAAAGGGAGATGCCCTTTACTTTGGTGTCTTTGGAATTAAAATATTTTAGTAGTTCCAGCGAGGAGGAGTTGTCCGATGACCAGGAAAGCTTAGATAGAAGAGATCTTATTCGGAGATAAACAAAGAATGTTTTTGAAGACAGTCCGAACTTCTGTTGCAAATATGAGAAGGGTTGCATGCCCAAAGATGAAAATAGCATGCCCACTTTTTCAATGCCGGCATTTACCCATTCTTTGATGGGCAGATCTGGCGTCAGGAGGGAAAGGGCTTCTGTGGGTAAGGATGAGAGGGAAGCCAATGATAGAGTTGGGTTCATCTGCAAAAATCCCGACCAGGCTCTTAGAGAGGCGGTAATGGTGTCCAGAAAATTGTTTGTTGGTTTGAAAGTAAGCCAAGTAGCAGCGAGAAGATGTTGGAGGTTTGCACGAAGTGCAGTAGATTCAATTTGTTTCCAGGTTGGGAGGCGGTGATCCGACCACCATGTTTTTAATTGATCCAGGATAGTTGCTCGATAGTAGGCTAAGATGTCTGGAGCACCTAGACCTCCTTGTTTGGTTGGGGTTAAGAGCACGGCTCTCTTGACTCTGGGTTTTTTCCGTTGCCAAATGAAGTCATTAATAATACGTTGAAGTTTTCCCAGCTGAGAATGTGAGATAGGTAGGGAGATAGTTCGAAACAAATATAAAACATGTGGAAGTAAATACATTTTGGTCTGAGCAATTCTTCCAGCCCATGAAGCAGGAACAGAACTCATATCAGTTGTCAATCTTAAAAGCTTGCCTGCAAGGTTCTCAAAGTTTGTTCTAAGCAAAATCTTGCTCGGGTATGTGAGCTGGATTCCGAGATAGGGGAGAAAGGCGTTAGGGGCCCATGCAAAGGAAAAATTGTTTGAGATAAATTGGGTCTGTAAGTGATCTAGGCCTAAGTTCAGCATAAGGGACTTACTATGATTTAGTTTATATAAGGATATTGCGCTGAATGAGTCTAAAAGCTGTTGAACGGCGGGGAGGGAAGTCATGGGATCTGTTAAGGCAATGATGACATCATCGGCATATAAACCGATTTTATGATTGACATCTCCAATTTTGATACCTGCTATCAAGGGGTTAGATCTAATGGCTTGAGCTAACGGTTCCATTATCATGGCAAAGATTAGGGGGGACAATGGACACCCCTGCCTGGTGCCATTGGTAATTTTGAATGGGCTGGATATGACACCAGAGGTCCATACACGGGCTGATGGAAGGGAGTACAAGCTTAAAATAGCTGAAAGAAAGGTACCCGATATACCAAACTTGCGTAGAACCGCTTCCATGTAGGGCCAATAAACCCTATCGAACGCCTTCTCTGCATCCAAAGATAGCAAGAGAGAAGGCGTTCGATCATGCTCCACCCATTGAATTAGGTCGATAAACCTCCTGGTACCATCCGAGGCCTGCCGGCCCGGCACAAATCCAACTTGGTCTGGATGTATGATCGATGGGATGATGTTAGCTAATCGCTGGGCGAGGAGTTTGGCATATATTTTTGTGTCCGTATTTAAAAGGGATATAGGTCGATAATTAGCGGGGTTGTCTGCTGATTTCCCAGTTTTTGGAATGGTAACCACCAATGCATCTAGGGATTCCTTTGGGATCTGACCAGTAGATGCAAATTGGTTATAGGTGTTACATAGATGGGGGAGGAGTAGGTCGGCAAAGTGTTTGAAATATTCATTAGGGAATCCATCGGGACCTGGAGCTTTGTGGAGGGGCATTTGCTTAATAATTTTATGAATTTCGTCTGTTGAAAAAGGTTCTGCAAGGAGAGCAAGTTGTTCTTGGGAAATGGAGGGTAGGGAAATAGAGGACAAAAAATTGGAGATGTCATGTTGGGTAGGGGGAGGAAGTTGTCCATTATCTGTAAGGTTATAGAGCTTGGCATAGAAATCTCCAAACTCATTCGCGATATCTAATGGATTGTTAATACGCCTGCCTTGGGAATTGGTGAGAAAATCTATTTGTTTATTAGAGAGTTGTTTTTTGAACTGTCTGGCCATATAGGCACCTGGTTTATTAGCGGCAACATATGTTGTTAATTTAAGGCGTTTAATGTAATAATCAAAATCTTTTCTAAGGTGGTCGCAGAGTTGTGATCGGAGGGTTTTTAGTTTCAAACAAGCAGTCTCGGAAGGAGACTGCTTGTTCTCTAATTCTAGGGCACGAATTTGAGTCAGGAAGGAATCTGTAGTGGAAGAGTAAAGTTTCTTAGAGCGGGCTCCAAGCTTAATAAATAGGCCTCGCAGGCAAGCTTTATGGGCATTCCATATAACGGCACGATCAGTTACAGAGTCAACATTATATCGGAAAAATTCCTCAATCTCGGATTTGATTTGAGACTCAAATGTAGTGTTATTGAGAAGGGAGGTGTTCAGTCTCCAGATTGAATGTCTAGGGGTCTGGGAGAGGGGGGAAAGTTTGATTGTAATAGGTGCATGGTCGGACCAAGATATTGTCCCGATATGAGATTGCGTGATGGATTGGAGTAAATGCTTATCAGAGATGAATAGATCAATTCTAGAATAAGACTGGTGGGGAGGGGAGAAGAAGGTGTAGTCCCTCTCCGTACCATGCATGCACCGCCATGAGTCATACAAATCTTCTCTATGGAGTAGGGCAGACAAAGCGGAAGGTCGGCATCTTAAAGCACTAGATGTGTCAAGGGCTGGATCAACAATGTCATTAAAATCCCCGCACAATAATATAGGTAAGGACCTGTAAGGGGCTAATTTAGTGAAGAGGGCTGTATAAAATTTCTTTTGGGCCGTATTGGGAGCATATATGTTCACAATAAGAAGGGGGCGGTTATTAAGTGTAGCGGAGAGGATCAGATATCTACCATCTTCATCCGACTCACAGTGGTGTAATAAAAAATTTGTGGATGCACCTACAGCAATCATGACCCCTCTTTTTTTTTGTGGGGCATTCGCAAAAAAACAATGAGGGTATTTTTTGTGGCTACATACAGGGGGTTTAGATTTAGAGAAATGTGTCTCTTGTACACATAAGACATCTGCATGCTGTGATAAGGCTTCTTTCCAAAGTAAGTTACGTTTAAAGGGTGAATTTAGGCCCTTAACATTCAAAGATGTGATCGTAAGGGCCATGGTTATTAAATAAAATAGTTCAGGCAGTGCACGCAAGGATAAAGAGACCACACCTATCCACAATGTACAAGAGGGGAGAAACAAATTAAACAAAGGGTCTGGGTAGTACTTGAGAACAATGCTAAAATAAGGCACACAATACAGTTATTTAAGCACTAGGATAACACTTAGTAAAAAAAAGTGATGTGTAAAGCTGCAATAAGCTAGAACAATCTGTAAAGACAACAAGTAGAACTAGTAGAACAAAACCGGTGTACTTAGCACACTTTAACCTGGGGGGTGGGAGAGAGAAAAGAGAGAGAAAAAAAATACGAAAAATAACATCACCCAGGCCGGACTTAAACATGAGGAAGACTAGGGCTGATCTCAGTTCAGGTCTTTTCAGCAAGATTGGATGTTTGAATTCTTGCATCGACGGGGGTACGAGGGGGACTCCTCTGTCCCGTATCACGGGAGGAGACAGGGAGCAGGCCCCAATTTGTTAGCTTTTTATACCCATCCTTTGGGGTGAGAATAGGGATGATTTGTTGCTGATGAGTGACCAACAATTTGGTCGGAAAGCCCCATCTATATACTATTTGTTTCTGTTGGAGGATGGAGGTAATCGGGGTAAATGCTCTGCGCATTTCCATCGTGGCCGGAGATAGGTCAGTGAAAAGCTTGACGTTGCTGTATGGAGCTGGAAGAGGTTTTAGAGATCTGGCAGCAAAGAGAGTTTGGTCTTTTATGTGAAAGTAGTGGATCCGGGCCAGAACATCTCTGGGGATGTCAGCTGATAGATGCGCTGGTTTCGCGATTCTATGTGCCCGATCAATCAACGCTTCACGTATGTTAATACGAGGAAGCAAGGACATGATAAGCTGTTGCAAATAGGGAGTAAGTTCGTTAGGTTTTACTGACTCCGGAATACCCCTGAATTTAATATTATTGCGTCTGGCGCGATCTTCCAAATCTGCCATTTTCAATTTAATGCGACGGATTTCTTCAGTATGATGCTCCTGTACGTCTAGTACTTCATTATGTGCTTTAGAATAATCTTGCAAATTTTCCTCTATGGTGTCTGCTCTTTCTTCCAAACAATCAATTCTATCATGCATTTGGGACATAGAAATTTGTAGTTCTCTATGTAAATCCTGTTGTAGTGTCAGTAGCATGGATTTAAGCATGACTTCCGTGACTGCATTATTAGTAGCAGGAATGGCAGCTAAAGAGGGAGTCTGCTGGGTGCTGTTCGGCCCTGCAACTACAGCAGACCATAGCTGCTTCTTAGCCAGGGGCTCTTTGTTAGGAGAGGTGATAGGGGAAGTAGCCAGCCTCTTACCTCTATCTGCCTGCTGGATGTCTGCAGAGTGCTCAGGAGGAGGTAGAGTGTCCATGGGATCCCTCACGTTGTTGTTTGGAGGGCTCTCCGATACGTGAGGTGAGGAGCTGCGAGAAGCAGGCAGGTTGCTCGCATCTGCGAGTCTTCCGACGCTGGAGCCGGCGCCATCTTGGTTTCCCTGCATCGCCGCGGCCGCCGGATAGTAATCTGTAAGGCGGCGCGGCGCGGGTGGGTTTTGCTTCCGTCCGGGCATACCCTGTCGTACCCTCGATTCTCCCCCGTCCTCGGCGGTAAGATAGAGGGAGAGAGACAGCCGCGGTGCGTTGCTTTGTCCAGGCCGTGGAGCAGAGCTCGGCTTCAGGCGTCCATCCTGGTCCGCAGCAGGCCACGCCCCCCAACCTATAGAATTTTTTAAACGTCGCCTATGGAGATTTTTAAGGGTAAAAGTTTGACGCCATGCCACGAGCGGGCGCAATTTTTAAGCGTGACATGTTGGGTATCATTTTACTCGGCGTAACATTATCTTTCACAATATATAAAAAAATTGGGCCAAATTTATTGTTGTCTTATTTTTTAATTCAAAAAAGTGAATTTTCCCCAAAAAAGTGCGCTTGTAAGACCGCTGCGCAAATACGGTGTGACAAAAAGTATTGCAATGACCACTATTTTATTCTCTAGGGTGTTAGAAAAAAAATATATAATGTTTGGGGGTTTTAAGTAATTTTCTAGCAGAAAAAACTGTTTTAGTCTTGCAAACACCAAATCTGAAAAACACCTAAGGTCTGGAAGTGGTTAATAAAATGGATACCTGAATGGTGAGGTGAGGAGGATTCTGGGAATATCATTTGATTTTGCTCTTTGTGTTCAGATCTACAGTTTCCTCCTGTAAAGTCTGGAGATCATATGACCATCACATTGCCTCCACCTCCCTCCCTGATAGAATAGAGAAATACAAAGAAGATTCTAGAAGTCACCAGAGAGATGATGGAGGAGAAGTAATCAGTGCTGGGAATTCTGGGACATTATCCAGTAACAGACAAGGGATGTGTCTGGATGGTGACTGTATCATTGTGTGTGTCAGGTTCCTATAAGGTGTCAGGATGTCACTGTCTATTTCTCCATGGAGGAGTGGGAGTATTTAGAAGGACACAAGGATCTCTACAAGGACGTCATGATGGACAATCAGCCGCCCCTCACATCATCGGGTAAGAGGAGACTTTATTGTAAAGGAGAGAGCAGTACGGAGGCTCCACCTAGATCCCCCATCATCTGATAAACACATAGAAACAATGTATTCAGTCAGTGTGTGTGTTTCCTACAGATGGATCCAGTAATGGGAACCCACCAGAGAGATGTCCCCGTCCTCTGTATTCCCGGAATTTCACACAGGAAGGTCACACCATCCCCCACCATCATCAGGTAGATGAGGAACAATCACTGATAGTATCATTAGGATCTGTACATTATCTGCATTGTTACCATTGATGTCATTTTTATTCTATATTCAGAGTGGAAACCTGAGAGATCCTAAAGTTGAAGTTAAAGAAGAGATAAAAGAGGAGGATGATGAGGATGGGGTGATGGAGGAGTCTCTAAAAGATCACAAAGATCATAAGGTAGATGAGAGACAATTATTGGTAGTTCTGATTTATACACAGCATGTTTGTTACAATGAATGTTTTATTATATATTCAGAGTGGAATCCTCGGGAATGATAATATTCATATTAAAGAAGAGTATAAAGAGGAGGATGAGGAGTATGGAGTGATGGAGGAGTTATCAGAAGGACACAAGGATATGATGGAGCCACCTAATACCAGGAACCCACCAGAGAGATGTCCCCGTCCTCTGTATTCCCGGGATCCCACACAGGAAGGTCACACCATCCCTCACTGTTACAAGGTTGGTGGGACGGAGCGTATAAAACACAGACTCATGGAGATAATGTGTGGATTTTTTATGTGATGTAACAATAATAAAGCTTATATCTTACAGATGATATTCTCTCTCATTTTCTTGATTTAGAGTGGAGATCCAATCGATATAGAATTTGAGGTGAAATCAGAAGAAGAAGAGACTTATGTGAGGGATGATCAGCAGTCTATAGAGGAGGATGGAATAACGGGGACATTTATAGAGGAGGACACTCCTACAGAGATCAGCACAGGTGGGTCATTAACACTAAATCCATTCCTCCACCCATACTGCTCACTGATTGGTCCACAGCAGGACAAGGACTGGGTGATATCCGCTTGTAATCCCCTGGTCACTTTCCTTCTCTGTGTTCCCCGTCCTGTATTCCTGTATTTCTCTCGGATAATCTTCCTTCTCTGTGCTGCAGACACAATTTATGTCTCTAGACTGGATTTATGGAGATTCTGGGGTTCAGCTAGCAGCAAAATGTTGATTTTTTTTTTTAACCATACACGTTACTAGACCTAGGCACCTGGGGTATCAGCTTTGGATCTTCTACCTCATGGCCGGGTCTAGGAAGGTCTGACAGAGCAATTCTCCCAGGGTTACTTGTTCTGTTATTTGCTGTCTGTGTCGGGTGGAGGGATATGTCTGTATAGTCTCAGACCCAAGTCACTGATTGCAGTCTCAGGAGATGGGAGGCAGCGGTGTGGGACCTCTGCAACTTGTCTCATGTAAACATTTAGGCTTCCACTGATTACTGAATACCAATATTATGAGTCCTGACCCTTACACTGTATAATCTATATTGTACATTACATACTCCTGGCCCCTGCACTATATACTCTATGTTGTACATTACATACATTTTATCCGTATAGTCCTAACTTTTGTATCCTATATAATAAGTTGTACATTGCATAAGACTCTTTTACACCCATTTCCTACCAGCTGGACATTTTATATTTGATTGGAGCACAGACTTTGTTGATCATAATGTGATAACATCCTCAACTTTTGGAACCTTTTAACAGAAATTGATAATGTGGGAGGTGTCCATAACCCAGTGATGGTGGTCTTCAGGATCAGTCCATTCATCATCTTTGTTGTTCTCCCCCATCCTCACTCTCTGACCTCTGGTGGGGCTCAGTACTTCTTGTGTTGGGAAGATAGCAATGAGTGATAGAGGGGGAGGGGACACTCGTCCTATAATCTCCTCATCACTGTCACCCCTATAAAAGACAGTACTAGTTGTTTCCCCACTCTCTGACTATGGTCCATGAATAAAGAAATGAACTGGTAGGAGATCAGAGGATCCATTTACTAGTTACCTTGAGGGGGGAATTGTAAGATCCTCAGAGACAAAGCTGCCTGATGTGGGCGGAGTCCTGGCTTAGGGGAACCAATCTGCTCATGTCTAGTAATAATCTTTTTATTTCTATTTTAGTAGATGGACGGGAGATGAGGAAAACCTCAGAGGATTGTCTCACTTTGTCTCCAGACTGTAAAGTAGAAGATGAGGACATCACACAGTATTGTCCAGGAGAAAACCCGACTACCTCAAATGTCCATCCGGCACCACACAGTGTAGATGGACCATCGTATTCCTCTTATCCTGAGGAACCTCAGACTGTGAGGGACGGTGCCGGACCATCATATTCCTCTTATCCTGAGGAACCTCAGACTGTGAGGGACGGTGCCGTCCTTCCAACAGATAAGAGGTTTTCCTGTACTGAGTGTGGGAAATGTTTCCATTTCAAATCCAAACTTAATGTGCATAAACGATCTCACACAGGTGAGAAGCCATATTCCTGTCCTGAGTGCGGAAAATGTTTTTCTCAGAAGTCCAATCTTTACAAACATCAGAAGTCTCACACAGGGGAAAAGCCGTATTCCTGTCCTGAGTGCGGGAAATGTTTTTTAGGGAAGTCCAATCTTTATATACATCAGAGATCTCATACGGGGGAGAAGCCGTATTCTTGCTCTGATTGTGGGAAATATTTTTCAGACATGTCCAATCTTTATCATCATAAGAGAATGCATCTGAAAGAGAGGCCATATTCCTGTTCTGAGTGTGGGAAATGTTTTGTAGAAAAATCAAAACTTGTCAAACATCAGAGGTCACATGTTGTTGAAAAACCGTATTCCTGTCCTGAGTGCGGGAAATGTTTTTCGGAGAAGTCCAATCTTTGCATACATCAGAGATCTCATACGGGTGAAAAGCCGTACTCCTGTCCTGAGTGCGGGAAATGTTTTTCAGAAAAGTCCAGTCTTGATAAACATCAGAGATTGCACACAGGAGAGAAGCCGTATTTCTGTTCTGAGTGTGGGAAATGTTTTTCAGTGAAGTCTAATCTTTACGCACATCAGAGATTACACACGGGGGAGAAGGCGTATTTATGTCCCGAGTGCGGGAAATGTTTTTCACGCAAGTCCAATCTTGACACGCATCAGAGATCTCACACAGGGGAGAAGCCATTTTCCTGTCCTGAGTGCGGGAAATGTTTTTCAGTGAAGTCACATCTTTACACACATCAGAGATTGCACACGAGAGAGAAGCCATTTTCCTGTCCTGAGTGCGGGAAATGTTTTTCAGTGAAGTCCAATCTTACCGCACATCAGAGGTCTCACACGGGGGAGAAGCCGTTTTCCTGTCCCGAGTGCGGGAAATGTTTTTCAGTGAAGTCCCATCTTTCCAGACATCAGAAATTACACACGAGGAAGAAACCCCTTTTATTTCCTGTGTGAGGGAATTGCTCCTCACTGAAGTCCTGTCTTCCTGTACATCAGGGAACCCTTGAGGTGTATTCTTGCCTTGAGTGCGGGAAATGTCTTCTATATGAATGTTGCTGGACATCACAGCTCTCATGTTGAGAAGACGCACACCCTGATATACATCTCTGATAGGATGAATTTATTTTGGTATTCTGTAATGTCAGGGAATGAGTCAACGATAATTTAGCCAGCTATATTGATCGTTCAATCGATTGATGGACAACATTGCCTCCAATACAAAAATAATGAATGAAAATTAAACAAAGCTGACATAATTAGCTATTCATTAGTTATTTTGCTCATGTCAAAATTCTTTGATTTAAAGCGGGAGTTCACCCATAAAACAATTTTTCCCCTTAGATTCCTGCTCGTTTTGTCTAGGGGAATTGGCTAGTTGTTTTAAAATATGAGCCGTACTTACCGTTTTCGAGATGCATCTTCTCCGCCGCTTCCGGGTATGGGTCTTCGGGAGCGGGCGTTCCTTCTTGATTGACAGTCTTCCGAGAGGCTTCCGACGGTCGCATCCATCGCGTCACTAGAAGCCGAACGTCGGTGCGGCTCTATACTGCGCCTGCGCACCGACGTTCGGCTTCTTTCGGAAAATCGTGACGCGATGTATGCGACCGTCGGAAGCCTTTCGGAAGACTGTCAATCAAAATAGGAACGCCCATTCCCGCAGCCCATACCCGGAAGCGGCGGAGAAGATGCATCTCGTAAACGGTAAGTACAGCTCATATTTTAAAACAACTAGCCGATTCCCCTAGACAAAACGAGCATCCATCTAAGGGGAAAAAGTGTCATGTACGGGTGAACCCCCGCTTTAACACAACAAGATCGGGTGTCAGTACGGACTAAAGATTATCAAAACCAAATTCATATTTTTTTTACAATAAGTCACTTTCCATCCACCACTAACAGTCAGATTAGGAGGATGACACAGACACTAAATGATCTTCCCAAGGAATTAAGATATACAGGCTACACAATGGCACCCTGACTGCCATTAGGAATCGGGATGAAATCCTTGGACCCATTGTCAGACCCTTCGCTGGTGCAGTGGTTCCTGGGTTCCTCCTGGTGCACGACAATGCCCACCCTCATGTAGCGAGAGCATGCAGCCAGTTCCTGGAGGATGAAGAAATTGATACCATTGAATGGCCCCCACGCTCATCTGACCTAAATCCAAAAGAACACCTCTGGGACATTATGTTTCAGTCCATCTGGTGCCACCAGGTTACACCTCAGTCTGTTCAGGAGCTCAGTGATGCTCTGGTCCAGATCTGGGAGGAAATACCCCAGGACACCATCCATTGTCTCATTAGGAGCATGCCCTGATGTTGTCAGGCATGCATACAAGCTCTTGGGGGCCATACAAACTACTGAGGACCATTTTGAGTTGTTGCAATGAAATTTCAGCAAAATGGACGAGCTTGCTGCATCATTTTTTCACTTTGATTTTCGGGGTGTCTTTGAATTCAGCCCTCTGTATGTGGATAATGTTCATTTCCATCAAATGATGTGCCATCCTTTGATTCCTAACGCATTATTCAGTCCATATCAGTATAGATATCCAGCATGAGATTTTTGCGCGTTGAGATCTGATATGTTTTCAAAGTGTTCCTTTCATTTTTTTGAGCAGTGTATATTGGATTCTACTAAATAATTGGTTTCCCCTCATAGACAGCATAACCATTGTATCTAGCAGACAATAATATGTGGTTTGGAGATCCTGACTGTTATTCTCCTGCAGGAAAAGTAAGCATTGAAGCACGTAAAACAGTGGTCATCAACCCTGTCCTGCAGGGCCCACTAACAGGCCAGGTTTTATGTATTACCTTGGGGAGATGCAGTCTAGAATACTGCAATCACTGAGGAGCAAATGATATCACCTGTGATGTATTTCAGTTATCTTGCAAACCTGGCCTGTTAGTGGGTCTTGCAGGACAAGGTTGATGATCACTGAAATACAGCCAAGAGAAAAGAAAATAATAATAAAATGTAATTACAAAAAAAAATCTAAGTTTAGTGGTTATGTTGTTGTGGGAGAAATACTAAGTTACAGCAATTGTCCTGAACAAAAATCACAGGAGAATAATTTGTTATATTTACCCTTTAGAAGCAATAGAGTAGAATGCTGTAAATTGTTTGGCTGCCAACCAGTTCCTTCAAATGGCTATTGACCAATGAGTGGAGTTATCGTCCCAAAATGGCGTCTAGCTATGTTGGAGCTGTGTCTTCTGGCTTCAGTGAATGGTGTCAGATGATGAGTCTCCTTCTTGATGATAAGTGCGATCTGATGTATCTATCTGTGGATGATGGGTGTCTGATCCCTCTGTTGTCTGAATTGCTATTTTTATCCAGTGAAGACAATACCTTAATAAAAGCCCCCCAGAAACCTGGCTCATACTTTGTAATCTTCTTTTTGATTGGTGGATCCAGTTACTATTCAATTATGTGTTTACACAAGCATTAGCTCCCTTGTCCACCAGGTGGCACTAGAAATCTTCATACTCAATGTGAATTCCCTATAACACCTCATCCTTATATTAACTCATCTTTTATATGATAAATGTATTATTTTGTATAATGGATTCAACTATGTCTTGAAAACATAAAATGTCTCTAAAGTGATACTAAAGCTTCAATTAATATATTTTTTTGAAATAACAAACATGTCATACTTACCTCCGCTGTGCAGCTTGTTTTGCATAAAGTGGCCCCAAACCACGTCTTCTGGGGTCCCTCGTTGGCTGTCTCGGCTCCTCCCCGCATCAGATAAACCCCCTGGGATGTGCTTTCCCAAGGGGGTTGCGGGCGTGCTCCCGAGTCCAGCATTTGCGTCCATAGACACAAATGCTGGACTTGGCCCCGTCCCCCGCATCATTGGATTTGGTTGACAGTTGCGAGAGCCAATGTCTGCTGCTATCAATCTATCCAATGAAGAGCTGAGAAGTCCGGGCCAAAATCCAGCACGTTCTCGATGCGTGACTTTCGAGGGCTCAGGTAAGTAAACCTGGGGGGTCTGTAATTCTCAAATGTTAGGATGCATTAAGGTGAAAAACCAGGAAGGTTTACAACCCCTTTAACTCCTCTTTTATATGATGAATTAATTATTTTGTATAAAGGATTCAACTATGGCTTGAAAACCATAAAATGTCTCAAAGCGTTCTAATTTGTGTTAGCACTTAATTTCCTGACTAGGGATGAGCCGAACACCCCCTTGTTCGATTCGCATCAGAACCTTTGAATGGACCGAATGTTCGCGTGAACTTTGTTATAACCTCTGTGTTGTGAGGGACACAAGATTCTGGTCTGGAACAATGGATGTTTATTTCAGTACAGGCTGTACACTGCAACATGCATCTCAGGACAGTACAGGTTATCTGCTTCCTACATGTGCTCTCTCTAAGATGGCTACTATACCCCTTGACCCTTGTCATCACTGCTGGGTGGAGCCAGCCTTAAAGTGCCAGTACATGTGGAACCCTTCAGGTATAACACCTTAGAACCCCATTAAAGTCTATGGGACTCAAATGTACGAAATCAAATGCTAATTTTAAAGGCTAATATGCAAGATGTTGTCCTAAAAAGGGTTTGGGGACCCGGGTCCTGCCCCAGGGAACATGTATCAATGCAAAAAAAGTTTTAAAAATGGCAGTTTTTTTGGGGAGCAGTGATTTTAATGATGCTTAAAGTGGAAAAAAAAGTGAAATATTCCTTTAAATATCGTACCTGCTGGGTGTCTATAGTATGCCTGTGAAGTGGCACGTGTTTCCCGTGTTTAGAACTGTCTCTGCACAAAATGACATTTCTATAGGAAAAAGGTCATTTAAAACTGCTTGTGGCTTTAATGTAATGTCTGGTCCCGGCAATATGGATGAAAATCATTGAGAAAAATGGCATAGGTTCCCCCTCCCCTAGGTCATTACCAGCCCTTTTGGGTCTTGTATGGATATTAAGGGGAACCCCTGCACCCAAATTAAAAAAAGGAAAGGCGTGGGGGCCCCCAGGCCCTATATACTCTGAACAGCACTATACAGGCGGTGCAAACAAGACAGGGACTGTAGATTTGTTGTTCAGTAGAATCTATTTGTAATTTTGAACTGTTAAATTTTTAAAGTGTAGCTCCAGCCAAAAAATAAATTTTTACGCTGTTTGGAAAACATAGGGAAGGGTTATTACCCCTGTAACATTTGTTTTGCTGTCTGTGCATCTGTTCAGAACATTTCACCTCACTTTCTGTCCCAATGACAAATGTTTTTTTTTTATTTTTTTTATTTGGGGTTTTAGCGCCTGGTTACTTCCAAGTACCGGTGTTATTGAAATTTAGAGGGCGATCAGAGTACCAATGACTCAAATGATCCAAATTTACAATGTTCAAATAGTACAATGTTGAACAGGGACAGAAAAATTGGGCCTTAGGCACTGGTAACTCTTTCAGCTTGGCTGTGCTGTGGGCTCATTCTGTTGTTGCTGGGGTGTTATCCCACCCCAGGGCGACAGGTGGCAGCAGCAGAGTTGAGACTTGGGCGTTCTTTTCCAGCAGCCAATCAGGAGGGAGTGCCCTCGCTAGGCATGCTGGGAGAGGGTACTTATGGGACAGATGCCATTGAGTCTGGGTCTTCTTCCAGTGTGGCACCCACCTTTAGGGTGACCACATCACGTCACCCCGGCGTTATTGCCTACCTGGCTGGGGCGTGCGTGCGTGCCACGTGGTGTTCCGGGACCATGTTGGCCTGGAACATTTGAGCAACGGCGGGGACCCAGTGATCGACTGGGTTCCCACTTTTGAAGATCCCAAGCGGTAAAGCTGTTGGGTGGGGAGTCCGTCTGAGGAGCGCCAATGAGAGGCTGGCGATCCAAAAGGATTTCGACAAACCACCGGGGATCAAGGTAGCCGGACACTGAAGGATTGATCACCCATCAGTCGGTACCTGGGCGACGTTAAGAAAGAGATCCAGGCGTAATTCTTCCGAGGAGGATTGCCTCCGTATCTGCAATCAGAGAGGGCCTGTGGCAGAGGTGTCTCCCTGAAGTCCATTCCAGGAGGGTCTGTGGCAGAGACTTTGTCCTAAAAAGGTTCGAGCGATACTCCGGCTGCCAGGTCAGTGAGAGAGGCCTGTCTGGGTACGCTAAGCCCACTCAGGCAGGAGTGGTACGGAAAGTGTTACGTATGGGAGCAGGACTGTTCCAAATACTACACCTGAATCTGCTGTTCTTCTTTCAAACTCTATCCTTTCATCACCAGTTCATTGATTTTACCCAGCTGTGTAATAAAGAGCACAGAAAAGACACTTGTTGCGGACATTCCTTTACTACTGCTATATGCACCATTCACCCCTAGGAATTCGGAAGAGCCACAAATGTGCCACCCAAAACAATCCAGCAGCTCCTCCGGGGGTAGTGCTACATAGTGAAACAAGGATTGGTGATAAAGCATCAGTGGAGAGGAGACACCTCTTACAGGAGAGAATTTCCCTTCCTAGGGGTAGATTTCCTCTCACTTCCTGATGTCTCCTTCCGTTTGCAAGTAGGAGTCGTTTGTAAGTTGGATGTTTGAAAGTAGGGGTCTGCCTTATATACTCTGCAGAAATATTGGGCCTTTGGTGGTGGTGCTGGTGCCACAACACTGTAAGTCCTCACAGTTACTCTTGGTGGGCACAGGAATGGGCCCTGCTGTGAAATATTAGATCAAGAATTGTAATTACATGCCCCTGTTGAACAGGGACAGAAAAATTGGGCCTTAGGCACTGGTAACACAACACAGCAACCCCTCACAGATACTCTAGTTGAAGCGCAGGAATGAGCCCTGCTGCAAAGTATTGCATCAAAAATTGTAATTACACACCCCTGTTAAACAGGGGCAGAAAAATTGGGCCTTGGCCACTGGTGGAGGTGCCCAGAACCAAAATTTTCTTACACGCTATCAGCACGATCATTGAGGAGGAAGAGGATAGTCACTCAGCATAACAGGATAGTCACTCAGCATCAGCAGTCTTGAAGGGATCTGACATTTCAAAAAAAATATTCGTTACATCAGCATCAGGTGCTTGGTAGCTGGTGGTGATCCAAGACTGATTCATTTTTATGAAGGTCAGCCAATTGACCGAGTTGGTGGACAGGCGCACCTTGTGATTGGTTACAAAGCCTCCAGCAGCACTGAATGTGCGTTCCGAAAGAACGCTGGATGCAGGACAGGCCAGTAGCTCAATTCCATACTGTGCAAGCTCTGGCCAGTGATCCATCCTCAAGACCCAGTAACCCAGAGGATTTTCGGTGGTAAAGGTGTTCAAGTCTGATCTTGCCCCTAGGTATTCCCACACCATGTAAAACAGACGCTGGCGATGGTTGCTGGAACCTGTCATACCTTGGGGCTGCGGACTAAAAAACTGTCTTAACGCATCAGTCACACGGCCACCTTCTCCACCGCTCCTTCTTTGACTGACCAAAGCCTCAGCAACACGTTGTCCAGGACCAGGATTTTGTAACCTCCCAGTCTCTGGGAACGTGTTGCACAGACCTTTCTGCAAGGCCTCCCGAAGATGTTTCATCTTCTGATCCCTCTGCGCTGGCAAGATAAGGTCTGCAACCTTACCCTTGTAACGTGGATCAAGGAGGGTTGCCAGCCAGTAATGATCCCTCTCCTTGATAGCACGAATACAAGGATCCTTCCGCAGGCTTTGCAGGATCAGGGAGGCCATGCAGCGTAGGTTTGCTGAGGTATTCGGTGCGGAGTCCTCTGGGTCACTGAGGACGACATGATCCGCAGTCACCTCCTCCCAGCCACGTACAAGTCCATGGGTTTCTTGGGACTGTAATTGATCCCTTGAAGACTGCTGCTGATGCTGAGTGCTAGGCTCCACCTCCATGCTGGCACAATCCTCCTCCTCTTCCTGTGTGATAGGCAGGCAAGCAGGAACACTGGCCCGGATTCAGGTAGAATTGCGCATTATTTACGGAGGCGCAGGGCAACGTTTTTGCCCTGCGCCCCCGCAAATTTGCTCCGCTGCCCTTGATTGACGGAGCAGAAGCTCCGTAAATTGCGCGGGCGCGCCGGCAAAATGCCCGGCGCAAGAGCACGCAATTTTTAAATGATCCCGTAGGGGGCGGGAATCATTTAAATTAGGCGCGTTCCCGTGCCAATCGTAGAGCGCATGCTCCGTCAGGAAACTTTCCCGACGTGCATTGCGGCAAATGACGTCGCAAGGACGTCATTTGCTTCAAAGTGAACGTGAATGGCGTCCAGCGCCATTCACGATTCACTTACGCAAACTACGTAAAATTCAAATTTCGCGACGCGGGAACGACGGGTATACGTAACATGGGCTGCCCCTGCTAATAGCAGGGGCAGCCTTGCGCGAAAAGCGCCGTACGTAAATTGCGTACGCAGGGCTCGCGCAACGTTGTGAATCGGTGTTAGTATGCAATTTGCATACTATACACTGAGCACAACGGGAACGCCACCTAGCGGCCACCGCAATAATGCAGCCTAAGATATGCGGGCATAAGAGCCTTATGCTGCGCAGATCTTAGGCTGCAGTCGGTTCCTGAATCAGGAGCATTCGTTACGCCAGGGCAAGTAAGCAATTGCGCTGTGTAACCTATGGTTACACAGGCGCAATTGCTTCTTGAATCTACCCCCATGTCTGGATAAAGGGGGCCTTGAGAGGTAAGGAAGTCCTCTTCCTCCCTCAGTTCTGCCTCAAGTGCCCTGTCCATTATTCCACACAGCGTGTGCTCCAACAGGTGGATAAGCGGGACAGTCTCACTGATGCATGCACTGTCACTGCTCAGCATCCTCATGGCCTCCTCAAATGGTGACAGGACAGTGCATGCATCCCTGATCATGGCCCACTGGTGTGGGGAAAAAACCCCAGCTCCCCTGACCCTGTCCTGGTGCCATATTGGCACAGATACTCATTGATGGCCCTCTGCTGCGTGTGCAGCCACTGCAGCATGGCCAACGTAGAGTTTCAGCTGGTGGGCATGTCACAGTTTAGGCAGTTCGTGGGCAGGTTGTATTCCTTTTGGAGGTCAGCCAGCCGAGCTCTGGCATTATATGACCGTCGGAAATACACACAGAGTTTCCTGGCTTGCTTCAGGACATCCTGTAAGTCCGGGTACCTACCCAAGAACCGCTGCACCACCAAGTTAAGGATGTGAGCAAAACAGGGCACATGGGTCAGTTGTCCCTGTCGGAGGGCGTAGAGGAGGTTGGTAGCATTGTCGCAAACCACCATTCCTGGCTTAAGCTGACGTGGCGTCAACCACCTCTGAGCCTGCCCTTGCAGAGCGGACAGAACCTCTGCCCCAGTGTGTCTGTCCCCCAAGCACACCAGCTCAAGCGCCGCATGGCATCTTTTTGCCTGCATACCTGCGTAGCCCCTTGAACACCTACGGAGCACCACTGATTCCAAGGACAAATTAGCACAGGAAGAGGCCATGGAGGAAGAAGAAGAAGAGGAGGGGGGTGGAGGAGAGAGGTGTGTCACAATCACCCATCTATAAGGATATACAGTACATACACACAGTACAAATCTGTTCACACTACAAGATATTTCTCGGGGGTGCAGTTCCTATGAGCTCCACAAGATGGTGATCTCACTTCTACCCAGACTGGAATTCTCTAAGGAATACAGACAGGAAGTGATGTCAGATACAGACAGGAAGATCCGAGTGAGAGGTAAGTCGGGAGGAAGTAGAGAGAAGACGTTGCTGGAAGTGGCAGCAGAGGAGGTAATAAGATCTTATTTTCCATTTACACCCAGTAACCCCGTCATGTCCGTCCTCTTCCTCCATAGTCACTGTGATGTCTTTTATCTCCAGCAGATGATGATACACACATATATAATGTGGAGACCTAGATTAACCCCTTCAGGGGAAGAACTTTACCCCACTTATGGGGCCGGGACATTCTCTTAATTTTAGAGATGTGTCACCTTTCCCCTCATCAGTCTATATACTAATGGATTATATGACTTTTTTTTTAGTGGCGGGGGGATTGGAATATGTATGTCTTTATTTTATACAATCAATGGAATCAAAGGAAGAAAGAGGGAAACATATAATTTGTAGTAGATGTATTGAAAACAAATGTCTCCATAATGATCCCGGTCTCAGATATTCATCCTAAAATGTGATCAGTAAATTCTCCGGAGTACACGGAGATCACAGGAATATGATGTGTCCTGGCAAAGCCCAAAGACAACGTTCATCTTTCCATTTGGGAGAAATTATTCTTTGTACAGAAATCTCACAGAGAGTCCCTCACAGGTCCTCACAATGTCCTCCAACCAGTCATAGAATCCTATGACATCACACTGACCTCACAGCTCCTCCTCCCAACGTCCCTCCAACCAGAGTCAGAGAATTATATGACATCACACTGACCTCACAGCTAGGGTTGCCAACTCATCCCTTTAAAAGAGAACACATATTAATTACACAGGTTCTGTGGCTGATTAACCACTTCCTTACTGGGCACATCTACCCCTTCCTGACCAGGTGAAATTTCAGCTTGTGGCACTGCGTCACTTTAACTGACAATTGCGCGGTCGTGCGACGTGGCTCCCAAACAAAATTGACGTCCTTTTTTCCCCACAAATAGAGCTTTCTTTTGGTGGTATTTGATCGCCTCTGCGTTTTTTTTTTGCGCTATAAACAAAAATAGAGGGACAATTTTGAAAAAAAAACAATATTTTTTACTTGTTGCTGTAATAAATAGCCCAATTTTTTTTTAAAAAACATTTTTTTTTCTCAGTCTAGGTGATACGTATTCTTCTACATATTTTTGGGAAAAAAATAAAAATCGCAAGAAGCGTCTGGTTTGCGCAAAAGTTATTGCGCTTACAAAATATGGGACAGAATTATTTTTTTTTTTTTTTTTTACTACTTATGGCGGCGATCAGCATTTTTTTCGTGACTGCGACATTATGGCGGACACATCGGATAACTTTTGACACATTTTTGGCGCCATTCACATTTATACAGCGACCAGTGCAATAAATATGCACTAATTACTGTATAAATGTGACTGGCATTGAAGGGGTTAACACTAGGGGGTGAGGAAGGGGTTAAATGTGTTTCCCTAAATTGTGTTCTAACTGTAGGTGGGGGAGGTGACCGATCTGTGTCCCTATGTACAAGAGACACAGATCGGTCTCCTCTCTCCCCTGACAGGACGTGGAGCTCTGTGTTTACACACAGAGCTCCACGTCTTGTCCCTGTAGCCACTGATCCCGAGTCCCTGGCGGACATCACGGCCGCCAGGCACTCGCATTGGCATCTCAGCGATGCGGCGAGCACGCGCGTGCCGCCGGACGCGCGCGCGCCTGCCCCGCTGGATGCGCGCGCAGGCCGTCTTTTTACGGCCTGTTAGGGATTCAGAACCACCCTGCGGCCGTATAAAGTCGTACGGCCGTCGGGTAGTGGTTAAGGAGGTAATTAAACTCATTTGATGCCTTATTTGCATTAAATTAGCCTCAGAATCTGTGTAATTAATATGTGTTCTGTTTTAAAGGGATGAGTTGGCAACCCTACTCACAGCTAACCCCCTTGGGAGAGCACTTCCCAGAGGAGGGTTAGCTCTTGCGGGGAGGAGTCAAGACAGCCGCCGTGGGACCCCAGAAGACAAGGATCGGGGGCCACTCTGTGCAAAACTAAGCTGCACAGTGGAGGTAAGTATGACATGTTTGTTATTAAAAAAAATAAACCTTTACAACCTCTTTAATGGTATGATGTCAGAATGCCTGCAACAAGCTTTTAACTTACATAATGTGGGGGTCCTGTGTTGGTAAATTATACCTCAGCCTGATGTGGGGCTTTAATGAATTGGACAACTGAAAGGTTAGATGAGGAGGATTCTGGGAATATAATTTGATTTTACTATTTGTGTTCAGATCTAGAGTTTTCCTCCTGTGAAGTCTGGAGATCCTATGACCATCACATTGCCTCCACCTCCCTCCCTGATAGAATAGAGATATAAAAAGAAGACTCTAGAAGTCACCAGAGTCGATATATTTTTTTTATAGATTTTTACAGCTAAGACATGCGTTAAGGGCCCAATTCGTTAGTAAAAGTATAGATATATCTAGATTCCCCCTTATAGGAATATTGAGAACTCATGGACCAAAGGGGTTAGTATCCAAATTGTACACATATTTTATGCAGGCCAAGATACGGGACTCTCCGCTTCAGATTAAGAGGAAGTGGCAAACGATATGTCCATCTATGACGGATGATATTTGGGTGAAGCATGCTTATCACATTTGACAGTATCACCTGCAAGCAATAACAGATTGATACAGTTTTACATAATACACCAGGTTTATCTTACACCGTATAAACTAAGCCTGATGGGGCGAGTAGTAAACGCGGAGTTGAGCAAGATGTCACCTACCACGGGCTGACTTTGAGCACATGATGTGGTCTTGTCCCGGCATCAGTAGAGATTGGAAACAGGTCTTGGATATCAGAAGTGGTGGGAGGATGCGTCCCATTCACTCCAGAAGTATGTCTATTGGGGTTAATCGAGAGTCAGAAGTGGAATGTATATGCTAAGACTTGTTTACAAGAAACTTTATTTATGGTCCGCAAACAAATTGTACTTGGATGGATGCAACCTACACCTCCTTCGAAGGGACAATGGCTTGGGCCGGTAAATCAAATACTTCCATATAAGAAAATATTGTACGAGCATAGAGGAACACCCCAGAAATATTATAGAATTTGGGATGAGTGGTTGAACTCTTAGTGGTGAACAAGTATAAGAGGTGCACAAATGGAAGGAAATTCTGATTATTGGAAGTCAGTCGGGGGAGGGGGGGGGGCGATGCAACCAGGGTAACGGGGTAGTTTGTTTTTGTTTCGTTTTTCTTTTTCAAGGTGGAATGTAATGCATAATGACACTTTTTTTTCTGTTGATGTGGTTGTATTTATGAAATGGGAAAAGATTTAAAGTGGTTGTAAACCCCACTTTATGACTTTAACCTACAGGTAAGCCTACAATAAGGCTTACCTGTAGGTATAAAGAATATCTCCGAAACCTGCACGGTTTAGGAGATATTCCCCTCGCAATGCGCTGCTGACGTCAGCGGCGCATGCGCAGGGGGGATCCCCGGCTAAAGGACCGGCAGCCGCCGGACCTTGCCGAATTTAAATCTCCCGCACGCACGCGTGGGAGTGACGTCATCGCCGCTCCAGCCAATCACAGCGCTGGAGCGGCGATACCCGGAAGACACGCCGGAGCAAGATGATTTCTCGCTCGGCGTGAACCAGGTAAGTTTTACACACTTCGTTCCGAGGTAAGTATTTCATAATGAGCTAATATGCGGTGCATATTAGCTCATTATGACTTTTGCCTTGCAGGAGAAAAAAATGTTGATGCGGGTTTACAACTGCTTTAATGAAGAAATTTAATAATATTGACGGATATAGACTCCAATGTCTATATCCGTCAATATTATTACATTTCTTCATTAAAGCGGTTGTAAACCTGCATCAAATTTTTTTGAAAGAATAAAATAAAAACTTATTTAAAAAGAGAGATCATCAAGGAGAGGTGAGCAGTGCTGGGAATTCTGGGACATTATCCAGTAACAGACAAGGGATGTGTCTGGATGGTGACTGTATCATTGTGTGTGTCAGGTTCCTATAAGGTGTCAGGATGTCACTGTCTATTTCTCCATGGAGGAGTGGGAGTATTTAGAAGGACACAAGGATCTCTACAAGGACGTCATGATGGACAATCAGCTGCCCCTCACATCACCGGGTAAGAGGAGACTTTATTGTAAAGGAGAGAGCAGTACGGAGGCTCCACCTAGATCCCCCATCATCTGATAAACACATAGAAACAATGTATTCAGTCAGTGTGTGTGTTTCCTACAGATGGATCCAGTAATGGGAACCCACCAGAGAGATGTCCCCGTCCTCTGTATTCCCGGGATTCCACACAGGAAGGTCACACCATCCCTCACCATCATCAGGTAGATGAGGAACAATCACTGATAGTATCATTAGGATCTGTACACTATCTGCTTTGTTACCGTTGATGTCATTTTTCTCATATTCAGAGTGGAAACCTGAGAGATACTATAGTTAAGGTTAAAGAAGAGATAAAAGATGAGGATGATGAGGATGGGGTGATGGAGAAGTCAGTGTCTCTAAAAGAACACAAAGATCTGTACCAGGACACCATGGTGGAGTCATCCAGCTACAGGAACCCACCAGAGAGATGTCCCGGTCCTCTGTATTCCCGGGATTCCACACAGGAAGGTCACACCGTCCCTCACCATCATCAGGTAGATGATTGACGATTATTGGTAGTTATGATTTATATACAAGTATGTTTGCTTCAATCATTGATTTTTCATACATCCAGAGTGAAAGCCTTGGGAATGATAATATTAATGTTAAAGAAGAGTATAAAGAGGAGGATGAGGAGTATGGAGTGATGAAGGAGTTTTCAGAAGGACACAAGGATAAGATGGAGCCACCTAATACCAGGAACCCACCAGAGAGATGTCCCCGTCCTCGGGATTCCCATGATTCCCCACAGGAAGGTCACACCATCCCTCACCATTACAAGGTTGGTGGGACGGCGTATCTAGAACATGGTCTCAGAGATAATGTGTGGATTTTTTATGTTTTACAGATGATATTCACTCTCATTTTCTTGGTTTAGGGTGAAGATCGGCTAGATATAAAAGTTGGGGTGAAAGAAGAAGAAGAGCCTTATGTGAGCGATGATGGAATAATAAGGGTTATTGTAGAGAAAGACACTCCTACAGAGATCAGCACAGGTGGGTCATTAACACTAAATACATTCCTCCACCCATACTGCTCACTCTTTTATTGCAGTTTTACGACATACAGACATAAAATAAAAGGCACAAACAAAAACTACAACACCGATAACAGAATGCTCCTAATCCTGGCAATGTGCAATTATAAACTAGATATTACATCTACCATTGGATATAAACATCAACAGAGGAGTTAGCGATATGGTTTTTAAACATCCTGGGCATAACAGAAGTTCTTGTTTAATACAAGACTCACAAGGTGAACCCCTGTCAAGGTAGTACAGGGGAGAGGGTCAGTGGGCTAGCCAGCCATCTGCCCCATATTTTGTGGAGCACTTTAGTCCTCTTAGGCCGGGTACACACGGACAAACATGTATGGTGAAAGCGGTCCGTCGGACCGTTTTCACCATACATGTCTGCCAGAGGGCTTCTGTACGATGGTTGTACACACCATCGTACAGAAGTCCGCGCGTAAACAATACGCGGGGCGTGTCCGCGGTGTCGCCGCGTCGATGACGCGGTGTCGCCGCGACAATGACGCGGCGACGTGGGCGGCCCGCCTTTAAAATGCTTCCACGCATGCGTCAAAGTCATTCGACGCATGCGAGGGACGGCGGGCGCCTGGACATGTACGGTAGGTCTGTACTGACGACCGTACATGTCCGAGCGGGCAGAATTCCAGCGGACTGTTTTAAAACAAGTCCAGGAATATTTGTCTGCTGGGAAAAGGCCCGGCGGGCAAATGTTTGCTGGAATTCTGCCCGCTCGCGCCCACACACGACCAAACATGTCTGCTGAAACTGGCCTGCGGGCCAGTTTCAGCAGACATGTTTGGTCGTGAGTATGGGGCCTTACAAGTGTCAAGGGTACGTTTATATAGAGTCAGGGAATCATTAACCAGTTTCAGCCACATTTTCTGCATTGGGGTCTCTGACCCTTTCCACGTCAGCAGGACAGACTTCCTTGCATAGAAATAGAGGATGCAAAGTAATCTCTTAGCCTAAGGCTGGACAGCGAGGTCACCAAATATGCCCAGCAGACAGTTTTTAGAGTGGCAAACCCAGTGCAGAAGATATGAAGGAGCCTATGTCAACCCAGAAGTCGTGTACCAGTGGACAAGTCTGTCCACAACCACGGAAGCAGTCAGCAGAGGGGGATAGTCCCATTTTATACAATCTCTAGCAGGGGTGAGGTGTGAATGATGGATCATTTTTAGTTGAATCACCCTGTCCCTTGAGGAGATAACAGAGGTTTTGAACGTATCACAGAACTCGGACCAATCCTCTTCTCTGATAGAGATATCAAAGAAGTCCCACCTCTCTTGAGCCCTCTGAAACCTAGGGTTAGTGCCTGTCATGAGAGTGGAGTAATACGTGGACATAAGTTTTAACTGGTTCCGATCTTTCAGAAGTTTTCCCAGGTCAGGTGTCTTAAAAGGACTGAGCAGAGAACCAAACCGAGTACATATAGCATGTCTGAGTTGGTAATGGTAAAATAGGTATGTCGATGGGATGTCAAAGTCTGTCTGTAGTTGAGAAAAGGATTTAAAACCCTAGGGGTATATAGATGACATAGGTATTTCACTCCCTTTGATGTCCATCTGATGGGGTCAGGTATAGAACATAACTCCCAAAGGTTAGGGTTGAACCACAAGGGACTGTTGGGGGAGATCTGTCATGAATCAGTGGACATTTTTGCAACTACCATTTGGAATAGGAGGGAGATTTGGATTATCGAAAATGCCCGGTCCAGGTGGTGTGCATCCTCTATAGACAATTTTGCGGAGTGTTTGAAATGAGGAAACTATGGCTCTCTCAGTAGTGGTGCAGGCTTAATCGGAGTTAGGCTGGAGCCAATCATGAATGTTAACCAGCTGAGACGCTAGGTAGTAAAGGTAGGAGTTAGGGAATGTCAGACCTACCATAAATGAGGGGAGGCGCAGAGTTTCTAGCACAGCTCTAGGGGACTGCCCGTTTCAAAGGAACGCAATACAGATGGAGTCAATGGGCCGGATTCACGTAGCACTTACGCCGCGTAAGTGCACATATGCGCCGTCGTATCTATGCGCCTGACTTTGAAAGCAAGATACGCCTGTAAATAGGCTTCATCCGACCGACGTAATTTTTCTACGCTTTCGTGTCGTGGGCGCATATTTACGCTGGCCGCAAGGGGCGCTCCCATTGATTTACGAATCGAATATGCAAATGAGTGAGATATGCCGATTCACGAACGTACTTGCACCCGGCGAATTTACGTTACGCCGGCGCAACGTTGGGAGCATTTGCTTTGTGAATTCCATGCTTGCCTCTATGCGTTGCGTCGGCGTAGCGTAAAAGAGATACGCTACCGGGGCATATATATGCACCGATGTATGTGAATCCGGGCCAATGCTTTTAAAAATGGATTTGCGAATTTTGCACAGTGAATTAGCCATAACATGCAGTAGTTTAGGTAAGTAAATCATTTTAAGGACATTGGCTCTCCCCATGAGATTTAGGGGCAGATCTTTCCACTATTTGGTCTGTGTCTGTAGTTGTAGCAGTAGGGGGGGCGTACAATATTGGCAATATACAAGGATATTGGTAACTGAACTATATCCCCTACATATCTAAAAGAAATAGCAACTTGCAGTTTAGAGTTTGAGTGAATCAGCGGGAGTACAGTTTGATTTAGTGGAAATAGCATCGATTTATTCCAGTTCACCCGGAATCCAGAATAGTCACCAAACGTGTTAACTTCAGACAAGAGGTTCTCAAGAGATGTATGAGGGTCCACTAGATAGACTAGAGTATCGTCAGCATAGAGAGATATACGCTCTTCAATGTGATTTATAGGAAGACCCTTAACCACTTCCGGACCGCCACATGTACATATACGTCGGCAGAATGGCACGGACAGGCACATGTACGTACCTGTACGTGCTCTGCTTGACGTGGGTCGGGGGTCCTATCGGGACCCCCCCCCCCCCCGGTACATGCGGCGGTTCCCGTGGCTTCAGGAGCGATCCGGGACGAGGGCGCGGCTATTCGTTTCTAGCCGCCCCCTCGCGATCGCTCCACGGAGCTGAAGAACAGGGAGAGCCGTATGTAAACACGGCTTCCCCGTGCTTCACTGTGGCGGCTGCATCGATCGAGTGATCCCTTTTATAGGGAGACTCGATCGATGACGTCAGACCTACAGCCACACCCTCCTACAGTTGTAAACACACACTAGGTGAACCCTAACTCCTACAGCGCCCCCTTGTGGTTAACTCCCAAACTGCAACTGTCATTTTCACAATAAACAATGCAATTTAAATGCATTTTTTGCTGTGAAAATGACAATGGTCCCAAAAATGTGTCAAAATTGTCAGAAGTGTCCGCCATAATGTCGCAGTCACGAAAAAAATCACTGATCGCCGCCATTAGAAGAATACGTATCGGCCTAAACTGAGGGGGAAAAAAATGTTATATATGTTTTTGGGGGATATTTATTATAGCAAAAAGTAAAAAATATTGCATTTCTTTCAAAATTGTCGCTCTATTTTTGTTTATAGCGCAAAAAATAAAAACCGCAGAGGTGATCAAATACCACCAAAAGAAAGCTCTATTTGTGGGGAAAAAAGGACGCCAATTTTGTTTGGGAGCCACGTCGCACGACCGCGCAATTGTCTGTTAAAGCGACGCAGTGCCGAACTGTAAAAACCCCTTGGGTCATTTAGCAGCATATTGGTCCGGTCCTTAAGTGGTTAATCATTGGAGAACAATGAATCCTTACAGCAAGGGGCTCCATAACCAAAGCGAACAGGAGGGGCAATAAAGGACACCCCTGCCTAATGCCTCTAGTAATTGGAAAGGGCTCAGTGACCTGAGTGTTAATTCTCTGTTGGGAAAGCAGTGATGTATAGAGTAGCCATATCCACGCTATGAGTCAAGGGCCAAACCCATATAGCTGCAATACCCAAAATAGATAATGCCACTCTACACTAGCAAAGGCTTTATAAGTGTCTAGTGACACAATCACACGGGTAGAGGTACAGTCACGGGGATAGGTCAAATTGTGGAACAATCTACGAATATTCATTCTGGTTGAACGGCCTGGTATAAATTCTCCTTGATCACTCGCAACAACCACATTCAAACGATTGGCCAGGATCTTGGCAAGAATTTTAACATCCACATTAATTAAAAAGATAGGTTTATAAGGGTCACATTTGAGCAGATCTTTCCGTGGTTTGAGTATCAAAATAATTAGAGCCTCTCTTTATAGAAAGAGGGAGCACTCCATCTTTCAGGGCCTCATTATATGTATTGAGTAAGATGGGACTCAAGAGGTATCGAAATTGTGCATACCATTCAGCTGGAAAGCCATCCAAGCCCGGTGTCTAATGAGTCGGGAGTTGCGAAATTGCCAGGGAGAGCTCCTCAACAGAGAAAGGTTCGTCCAGTTCAGTCCAGGCTTGGTCAGAAAGTCAGGGAAGCACCGTCTGGGTCAAGTAGTCGTCCAGTTGAGTATTGGAGTGGTGGGCCCTAGTAGTGTATAAATCACAATAGAAGGCGAGGAAGGCATCTGTTATCTTCTGAGGGACATTGCTAACCTAATCCTGAGAAGTTAGAATCCTAGGAATAGAGATGGGAGTACGGTCCAGCCTAGTTAGATATGCAAGTAGGCGACCCGCCTTATTGCCGTGCTCGAATGACATCTAGTGAGGTCCAAGAGGCGAAACTCATATTCCCTACCACTATGTAGCCATGAGGTCCAGGTAGCCGGATCAGGATTCACAGCATATTCTGCTTCTGCATAAAAAATAAAATTGTATTTTTTGGATCCTCAGTGCAATGCTGGGTGTTCTTGTGCAAAATTCCAGTAATGGACATAAAGGTGCCTCGTAGCACGGCCTTAGAAGCCTCCCAGGCAGTTGGGGACTAGGGATGAGCCGAACACGGTTCGCAGCAGTACATGCGAACAGGCAAAAAATTTGTTTACACCGAGACACAAACGTGAAAGTGCTAATTTTAAAGGCTTATGCCGCGTACACACGGTCGTTTTTTGTGATGAAAAAAAACGACATTTTTGAAAACGTCATTTAAAATGGACGTGTGTGGGGAAAACGTCGTTTTATGTCTTTTGAAAAACGCCAAAAAAAAAATTCGAACATGCTTCAATTTTTTGTGTCGTTTTTCAAAACGTAGTTTTTTGTGTCATTTAACCACTTAAGGACCGGACCAATATGCTGCTAAATGACCCAAGGGGTTTTTACAATTCGGCACTGCGTCGCTTTAACAGACAATTGCGCGGTCGTGCGATGTGGCTCCCAAACAAAATTGGCGTCCTTTTTTTCCCACAAATAGAGCTTTCTTTTGGTGGTATTTGATCACCTCTGCGTTTTTTTTTTTTTTGCGCTATAAACAAAAATAGAGCGACAATTTTGAAAAAAATTCAATATTTTTTACTTTTTGCTATAATAAATATCCTCCAAAAATATATAAAAAAAACTTTTTTTTTCCTCAGTTTAGGCCGATACGTATTCTTCTACCTATTTTTGGTAAAAAAAATCACAATAACCGTTTATCGGTTGGTTTGCGCAAAATTTATAGCGTTTACAAAATAGGGGATAGTTTTATTGCATTTTTATAATTTTTTTTTTTTTTTACTACTTATGGCCGCGATCAGCGATTTTTTTCGTGACTGAGACATTATGGTAGACACTTCGGACAATTTTGACACATTTTTGTTACCATTGTCATTTTCACAGCAAAAAATGCATTTAAATTGCATTGTTTATTGTGAAAATGACAGTTGCAGTTTGGGAGTTTTAAACCCGTGCATGCTCAGAAGCAAGTTATGAAGCGAGCTTGAATGGAACAGAGTGCCGTCGTACGTGCTGAACGTAACCGTGCTTTGCTAGAGCATTTGGAAAAAACGATGGTGTGTATGCTCCGTCGTTTTTAAAAATTAAGTTTCAAAAACTGTTTTTTTCATCACATAAAACGTTGTTTTATTCTATCACAAAAAACGACCGTCTGTACGCGGCATTATATGCATAAAAAGTGTTCTGGGACCGGGTCCTGCCCCAGGGCATATGTATATATGCAAAAAGTTTTAAAAACCTCTGTTTTTTTGGGAGCAGTGATTTTAATAATGCTTAAAGTGAAACAATAAAAATGAAAAATATTAATTTAAATATCGTGCCGCAGGGGTTACCTTAGTATGCCTGAAGAGTAGCGCATTTTTCCCATGTTGAGGACATTACCACCGCAAAATGACATTTCTGAAGGAAAATAAATAATTTAAAACTACTCGTGGCTGTAATGTATTGTCGTGTCCTGGCAATATAGATAAAAATCATTAAAAAACCGCATGGGTCCCCCCCCCAGTCCATTACCAGACCCTTTGGGTCTGGTATGGATATTAAGGGGAACCCCGCACCCAAAAAAAAAATGGCGTGGGGGTCCACCAGGCACTATATACTCCGAATATGTACTATACAGCCTGCCCTATATACTCTGCAGAATATTGGACCTTAGGTGTTGGTGGTACCAGAACACTGTAAGCCCTCACAGTTACTCCTGGTGGGTGCAGGAACGTGCCCTGCTGTGAAATATTAGATAAAACATTATAATTACATGCCCCTGTTAAACAGGGGCAGAAAAATTGGGCCTTGGGTGGTGGTGGTGCCACAACACTGTAACCCCTCACAGATACTCTTGTTGGGCGCAGGAATGGGCCCTGCTGTGAAATATTTAATCAAAAGTTTTAATTACATGCCCCTGTTAAACAGGGGCAGAAAAATTGGGTCTTGGGTGGTGGTTGTCGTGCCCTAAACCAAAAATATTGTTAGAAGCTAGCATCATCAAGATTGAGGAGGAATAGGATAGTCAGCAAAGGCATTCTTCAAGGGATCCCACATCCATAACAAATTCAGTCAGTTACATCAGCATCAGGTGCTTGATAGCTGTTGATCCAAGACTGGTTAATTCTTATGGATGTGAGCCTATCAACGGAGTCTGTGGACAGGCTCCATTACAACCCTCCAGCAGTACTGAATATGTGTTCATAAAGCACGCTGGATGCCGGACAGGCCAGTAGCTCGAAGTAGCTAGAAATTGTAACCTCCCAGAGTCTGGAAATGCATTTCTCAAACCTTTCTTCAAGGCCTTCTGAAGATGTTTCATGTTCTGCAACCTTACCCCTGTAACATGAATCAAGAAGGGTTGCCAGCCAGTAATGATCCCTCTCCTTGATACCACAAATCCTAGGGTCCTTTCGCAGGCTTTGTAGAATGTAGGGAGGCCATGCGGCGTAAGTTTGCAGAGGCATTCGATTCTGAGTCCTCTGGGTCACTATGGATCAGATGATCCATAACTACCTTCTCCCAGCCACGTACAACTCCTTGAGTTTCTGGGGACTGAAAACCATCCCTTGAAGACTGCTGCCGAGTGTTATTCTCTACATTCATGCTGACACAATCCTCCTCCTCGGCTTCTTCTTGTGTGTTTGGCTGGCCCGCAGGAATGCTATCTTGATAAAGGGGACCTTGAGAGGTAAGGAAGTCCTCCTCTTCCTCCCGCTATTCTGCCTCAAGTGCCCTCTCCATTATTCCACAAAGCGTGTGCTCTAACAGGAAGACTAGAGGAGCATTGTCGCTGCTCACCATCCTTGTGGCCTCCTCAAACTGAGACAGGACAGTGCATGCATCCTTGATCAGTAGCCACTGGAGTGGCAAAAAGAAGCCAAGCTCCCTTGGCCCTATCCTGATGCCATACTCACACAGGTACTCATTAATGGCCCTCTGCTGTGTGTGTGCAGCTGCTGCAGCATTGCCAATGTTGAGTTCCACCTGGTGGGCATGTCACAAATGAGGTGGTTGGTGGGCAGTTTGCATTCCCTTTGAATGTCAGCCAGTCAAGCACTGGCATTGTAATGACCACAGACTTTTTTGGCCTGCCTCAGGAGATTTTGTAAGCCTGGGTACCTGCTCAAAAACCAGTGAACCACCAAATTCAGGACATGTGCCAAACATGGGTCAAGTGTCCCTGTCAGAGGGCGGAGAGGAGGTTGGTGCCATTGTGGCATACAACCAATCCTGGCTAAAGCTGGTGTGGCGTCAACCACCTCTGAGCCTGCCCCTGCAGAGCTGACAGAATCTCTGCCCCAGTTTGGCTCTTGTCTCCTAAGCAGACCAACTCAAGCACCGCATGGCATCTTTTTGCCTGACTGCTTTTATAGCTCCTTGAACGCTTGCAGAGCACCACAGGTTCAGAAGACAAATCTGCAGAAGAGGTCATAGAGAAAGAAGAGGAGGGGTGGGGGAGAGAGCTGTGGCAGAATCGCCACTAGCATTTTGGAGGTGTGGTGGCGGAAAAAGCTCCAACAATACTGAATCCTGTCCTGCATCCTTCCCAGCTGCCAGCAGAGTTACCCAGTGTTCCGTGAAGGAAAGGTAATATCCCTGCCTATGCCTGCTGGACCATAAGTCAGCGGTAATATTCACCTTACTGCTGACCACTCTTTCCAACGAGGCCAAAACATTGCCTTCCACATGTCGGTAGAGAGCCAGAATGGCCTTCTGTGAAAATAAATGTTGTTTTGGAACCTGCCACTAAGGTACAGCACATTCCTCAAATTCTACCAGCTGAAAAGACAGCAGTTGCAGTGCTAGCAATTTGGCCAAGCTAGCATTTAGACGCTGAGCATGTGGATGGCTGGGACCAAAATTTATTTTTATGGTTTAGCAACTGGGGTAAGGAAATTTGCCTGCTAAAATCAGATGGTGGTGTATTGCTAGAAGATTGGCTGCAAGTACTTGGGACCAGTGGTGTATTTAGGTTTTGTGCTGCCCTAGGCCTGACTAAACTCGTGCAACCCCTAATTTAAATATGATCCACCCCTTCCTGTCAATTTTCCAGTGGGGACACTAGTTCTGAGGGCCTGGGGTGGGGGGATTCCCTTAATCTGCAGAGATTTCCTCGCACTTCTTGTTTGGCTAGGGGGCAGGAAATAAAGGGAAATTAACATATGGCTTTAACCATCCCTTACTCTATCCAAAATGGAAAAAAAAGTGTTGCCTATAGTTCTACTTTAAGCACAAATTTCTGCTAAATTTATGGAGGACAAAGAGGATATAACCATGCCAGTGGTGCAGCAGAAAACATGTAGCACAGTGATGAAGGTGAATGTGGTCCAGGCATTGAGCAAAGGAAGGATTGGGGGCATGAACAAATAAATCCATCTGTTTATTTTTCTCATCAGCAATCAACAGAAACAAAATTAAGATTCCTTTAATATGTACAACTGACACAAGCAAAGGATTGCAGGAGTGTCCTACTACCTACCTGCCAGGTATAGATGACCATGTCAGTGTCCCCTTTGTCTGCACCATCCCCATCATACCGGCAGCAGTGCGGCCGGTTTATGGGGGCGCCAGACCGATTTGTCTTGCGGTCCAGTCCACCTCATAAGACTGGCGCTACACTAAAAGTGTAGTGCAAGCCGGCGGGGACTCTTTTCTTGCTGCCTCCCTGTAAAGTGCTGCCCTAGGCTTGGGCCCTGTTGGCCTAGGCCAAGATACAGCGTTGCTTGGGACACCTATTTCTATACCTTCATTCCTCTCAGTGCAGGTTTTTGAGAGGAATAGAGGTATAGTAGTGTTGGAGATCCCAGATGAGGAGCGAGGAGAAGTCCGCCTTTTTCTTTGATGTGGGTCTTTCAAGTGCTGTTGCCAACGGACTGCATGGCAGGTCGTTATATGTCTGGTCAAGCATGTGGTGCCCAAGTGGCTGCTGTTCTGGCCACGCTTGATCCGCTTCAGACAAAGGTTGCAAACCACAACAGTGCGATCTGCTGCACATGTGTCAAATAAGGCCCACACCAAGGAACTTTTAAAAGTCAGCGGGGAGTCAGCAGCGCCGAAATCTGCGGTGTGATGCAATAGGGTGGCTGTCCCCTAGAGGACATCCTGCCTCGTTGGAGTTGTGCCTCCTCCTCTCTTCTCTCAGGCACCCGAGTACAGTCAGTGACCTCATTATCCCATCCCTTCTTGTCACTGGAGCAAACTTGGCAGTATGCTGCAGCTGGGGGAACATGACTGCCAGTTTATTGTCCTTCTTGGGCACCCCCTCTCTCTAGGCTCACGTTACTCCCTTCCTCAACCTGGGAACCAACATCGGAGCCTTAAAATCGCTGCGCATCCTCTAGCAGCATGTACCCGACACTGTGGTTGAATAATTCTGGGGACTCCTCCATGCATGATGGTGGGGCTAAGGAAGGAGTGACTGTGATCAAGGTGCCAGTGGAATAGGCCGCTTTGGCAGCTGCATTGGAAGGCAAACTACTCTGAGCCTGGGTGACAGAGGATGAGGACGGCTTTGTTATCCACTCTACCAACTCTTCTGCATGTTCTGGCTCAATAACATGGCCAGCAGTAGAAAAAAAGGACACGCATCAGAGGATGCACCATGTCCATAACCAGCACTGTTGACTGTAGACATAGAGCCTCCTTCCCCTTTTTTAGTGGCCTATGAGCATCTGCCTCTCCTTGGTGGCCTTCCGGACATGATGGGCCAGATTCTCTAAGATTGTGCGGTGGCGTAGCGTAAGCCATTTACACTACGCCGCCGCAACTTACTGGAGCAAGTGCCGTATTCCTCAAGCACTTGCTCCGTAGTTTGCGGCGGCGTAGTGTAAATGGCCCGGCGTATCCCCGCGTAATTCAAAGGGGGCGGCTTGTATTTAAATTAAGAGCGCCCCCGTGCCGATCGAACTGCGCATGCGCCGGGCTTAAAATAGCCCAGTGTGCATGCTCCAGTTCCCGACGGAAAACGTCAATGACGCCGACGTGTGCGTCATTCACGTAAAGTCGTATTCAAGAACGACTTAGGAAAACGACGTACCCGACGGGAAAAGACGACGTGGACCCGACGCCATACTTAACATGGCATACGGCGGACTGGCGTAAGGTTACCCCTCATATAGCAGGGGTAACCTTACGCTTACGCAAACGACGTAAGCGACGGCTACGCGACGCAAATTCGTTGGGGAATCGGCGTATCAGGCTCATTTGCATAAACAAATGAGACCTGAACGTAAACGCCACCTAGCGGCCGGCGGCGAATTACATTTAAGATCCGACAGTGTAAGTGACTTACACCTGTCGGATCTACGGCATATCTATGCGAAATTGATTCTAAGAATCAGAGACATAGATACCCGGGCACAGAAACAGAGATACGACGGTGTTTCCTGAGATACACCGTCGTAACTCTTCTGAGAATCTGGCCCGATGTATATTTTGTTTTGCAACACCACACTACACTGTGTACACCACCAGAAGTGTAGTAGAAACTGTACATACTGTATTAGATACTGTGTACACCACCTGCATTGTATTAGCAACTGTACTACAGCTGCACTGTATTCTATACATCACCAGAAGTGTAGTAGACACTGTACACACTGTATTATATACTTTAAAGTCCCAATCTGAGGAATTCATGTTCTGACTCTAGATACTGTGTACCCGCCTGAAGTGTATTAGAAACAGTACACCACAGAATGCACTGTAGATATAGGCTACACTGGATGCTACGCTGCCTTTGGCCAATTATGGCTCTCTTATCACAGGGCGCTGGGATTAGCTAAAACATGCAGGGCAGGTGCATGCTCTGGCCAATCATCATACATCAATGCACTGCGATCTCACAGTGCATTATGGGGCGTTCTGCAGCGCTCAAACTTGACGCGAATGCCCCATAATGTTCGCTCTTCGGGCAAACGGGCGAACACCCAATGTACGAGTCGAAAATATTCACCTGAACATGAAGCTCATCCCTATTGAGGACTCAACAGTGCCCTGATTCATACACCAATAATCCGCAATGTTCTTCCTTCAGTCATTCTGTACTTTCTCATCCTCCAACCAATGGGAGTTCAGCTGCCAGACAAAAGTGCTTGAGTTTGGCAGGAGGAGGAGATCCACAGAAAGGGGGCATAATCAGACATCCCTCAGGGAAGGTAGGAAGCCGCCTGCACAACAGTAGTGTGGAAGGAGTGTCAAGAAAAATGTTGCTCCTCTGGTTGCTTTCACTGCCACAGCTTAGTAAGACCATACACCTGGGTCCAGTCAATAAATGAGGGGTAGGGCCTACCCCCACCCCCCTAGCATTCTATGGCAGGATCAAGAACAGCATTAAAGTCCACAATATAGAGCAGAGGGCCAGGGATTCTAGACAGCAGCATCAGGGATAAATTTGAAAGTAGGTCTGAGGAAAATGGAAGAGAAACATATATGTTCACTAGTGTAAATTAGACGGAGATAATTTGGATAGTGATATTCCAAGAGATAAGTTTTAGCACATTAGCCATATTCAGTCATATACAACATAACAACATAGGGAGGATCATGGGGAGATGCAATACAACAATTAAAACATTGCACAAGAGAGACATCGGAATAAATGCACTGTAGCAAATGAATCTGCAATAGGAGCAGAAAAAACAACAGCAGAAAGTCCAGAAGTCCAGCCAGTCCCGACAACTAAAATGTAAGTGGGGCCAAAAAAGAAAAAAAACCTGAAATCCCTTTCCCCCCTACCCTGCTCAACCATCCCAAACATAGTGAGCTTTGGTTCCCTAAACAATAAAAAAAAAAAACCTGTGGCCTCACCACCTACTGGAGTGGGGGAGGTAGTGGGTCCAGAGAGACTCTCTGAAAGGACAAACGTTCCATTCAGCAGGATATAACAGTAACCTGTAAAAGAAGGGATAAACAGTGGTAGTCATATAAGGCAAGGCAGGGGTTACCCGCCGATTAGGACAGGTGTTATAGCCTACAATGGCATCTGACAGTTCCGTCACAGGGGTAACATATAGCAGCAAAGGAGGAAAGACAGGGTGGGTGCAGTCCTCAGGTCATCTGTAGCAATGGAGTATAGGAGGCAAAAAGAAGGATAGGTTGACCCACAGGTGCCCAAGCTTGCATCAGGAGAGATGAGTAATGAGGCAGAGAGGAAGAAAAACTACTGAGTACAGCATCAGTGGTGGCGTTGTCTATGTTGTTTCCTAAAACGAGTGTCTATCCAGGCCATAGCATTTTTTGGACAAGTGCAGAAGTGAGCTTTACCCTTGTCACATACCTGATGGTGATGAGCCCGAGTTGCAGAGGTCGGCCTCCATTACGGCTCCCACTCGTGGCCCCCTGATAGGGTAACAGAAGGCACAGGAGTAAGGAGTGGCACGGGTGCCTGGCAGGATCAACAAGAAGAGGAAGTGGGTCAGTCCAGTAGAAACTTCCTTGCAGGAACTGGAATACCGGAACTGGACCAGCTCAGCAGACAGGATAGGTCCACTAGACTGGATCAGCTTAGCAGACTGGAACACCTCACCAGACAGGATCAGCTCAGAAGACAGGATAGGTTCAATAGGCTGGATCAGCTTAGCAGACCGGATCAGCTCAGCAAACTGGACTGGAACTAGGACAGACTGGAATCGTTCAGCTGGACTGCAACTAGGAGAGACTGGAATCGTTCAGCTGGACTGGAACTAGGACAGACTGGAATCGTTCAGCTGGACTGGAGAGACTGGAATCGTTCAGCCGACAGGAACAGACTGGATGGTCAGACTGGCCGGGTCGGATATCGGGCGGACAGCGAGGTACAGGGGTGCAGACAGAAGGGTAGTGAGAACAGGCCAAGGATCAGGTGCAGGCGGATGGCTGGAATAGTCACAGGTAAGCCGAGTCTTTCACAGGTAAGTCTCAGATCAGGTTTCAGATACTCAACGCTGTAGAGCAGACAGCAGGGATGGTGTGTGAGAGGCCGGCTTAAATAACCCGCCTGGCTCCAACAGACGTGTGCACCCGTGCACGCATGCGCGGTTGAAGCCGCGATCGGGAACCGCAAAGTCTCAGTCGCCTGTTTCTGGCAGGATCTTCATGACAACCCTCATTAATGGTTCGCAGCTTAGCAGGGAAGAGCATTGCATATGGCAGGCCATCAGCTCGGAGGAGGTCTTTCACCGCAGCAAAGGAAATATGCAGGTGTTGAACTTCAGCAGAGAAATCTGGATATATGGAGATATTGTTACCATTAAACTTTGGTGGACCCTTTTCTCTAGCAAGGCGCATGATGGTGACTTTGTCTTGAAAATTGAGGATTTGTGCAATTAGGGATCTTGAGAGGGGGGTCTGAGGGAGGAGGACGTGGGAGGTGTGATGTGCACGCTCAATCACAAAGGCATGGGACAACACCTCCATCCCAAAAACATCTCACAGCCATGTGTGAAGGAGTGGGCCCCCTCTGAATGCTCAGGGAGCCCCACAAAGCGGAGATTGTTCCTGCGAAAGTGGTTCTCTAAATCCTCCATTTTGGCTCTGAGGGACACCAGCTCATCAGTAGCCATATGCACAGTGACAGCTAAGGGGTGTACTGTGTCCTCCAGGGAGCTGATACGTTCTTCTGCCCCCCGTTCGCCCCCTCAAGTTGTGCTCATCTTGCAAGGCTGTAAGGGAGGCCTTGCAGTCTTTTATAGCTACCATGATTTCAGCAAGAGTAGGCTCCCCTGAGGGAGGGCCTGGAGAATTACAGTCTTCAGAGCATGTAGGGGAGTCTAATGAAGTTAGGAGGTCAGCCTGAGTGTGGAACACAGCAGGCAAAGAGTCACTCACCCTGATGTGGAGAGCTGTGCTGAAATGGGAGAGGGCTGCAGTGTGGCTTCAGGCTTGGCTGAGGGATCGGCACCATCTTTACTTTGCCAGTTGCTCCACCGCTGACTGGGGCGTTGTAACAGGCGTTTTCCGCGCCGTCACAATGTGTTCCAGCGTGGAGCGCATACGGCGACCGCGCGATGACGTCATCGCGAGGCGCCGTCACGTGCGTTCCACCATGGAACGCGGAAGTGCGCCGCAACTTACGGCAGTTTCTTTTGAATCAGTGCTTATGCACTGCACATGCCTCTATGCTATAAACAGAGCGGTGTGCTAACTGCACACGGTTCTGTTATTGTCAGCCGTAGCCAGCCAGCCATCGTTCCCCATGCTGCAACTCTGACCAGCCTGCAACTCCTGCATTAAAGGAACACTAAACATTCGTTTTTTATTAGATCAATGGATTGCTGTAAGCTAGAGCATTTAAATATCACTTACCTCGTTTTTCCTTTTGACCTCCAAAATACAGTAATCCAGGTTTGAAAATGCCATTTCCTGTCTCTCCTCTTCTTGCTTTCCACCAGCATCTGAGCCGTTTTGCATGGTGGAAAGCAGAATGTGCTCACCCCCTCCCTATGACTACAGCCCTGCGTGAAGATGCTCTCTTATCCCTCACAGGCATGGAGGCTAAGCCTAATGGGAACTGTAGTTCCCATTAGGCCGTGATGTAGCAAGAATGAATGCGCACCGCAAACCAGGAAGTCAGTGAGAATAATGATTCAGGAGTGCTGGAGGTGAATAAAACACCTCGATTTCAACAGGTATCAAACTAGTTATAATGCAAAACATTACTTTTTACTTTATCAGCTACTGTCAGACTTTAATTTAAGAGGAAAATATTTTTCTCTTTACAACCACTTTAATGCTGCCATATTTGCTGCAACAGACTGCCGTTGCCGGGGGGAACCCTAAGGCCCCATACACACGATAGAATCCATCCGCTGAAAAATCCCAGCAAATGGGTTTCAGCGGATAGATCCTATGGTGTGTACACTCCAGCGGATCTGTTTCCGCGGATATTTATCCCCTGGGATGGATTCCAGCAGATCGAATATTCGCTGACATGCTAAACAAATCCATCTGCTGGAATCCATCCCAACGGATGGATCCGCTGGTCTGTATAGACTCACCGGATCCATCCGTCCGAAGGGATCCCCCGCATGCGTCGTAATGATTCGACGCATGCGTGGAATTCCTTATATGACAGCGTCGCGCACGTCGCCGCGTCATAATCGCGGTGACGGCGCGACACGTCATCGCCAGAGGATTTCGGCGTGGATTTCAATGCGATGGTGAGTACACTCCATCGCAGAGAAATCTGCTGAAATACTCGAGAGGATTTATCCGTGGAAACGTTCCGCTGGAACGTATTCGCGGATAAATCCTCTCGTGTGTATGGGGCCTAAGACCTTCCTTGCTGACACCCTACACTACGGGTCCTCTTGTTGCTACACTGGAGCCCTGCAAACGGATAAGTAACAATTGTTTTACTTGTAGTACTATAGAAAGATCTGCTACATATATTCACCTAAAAACAATTGCTGTTATTTATTAAGGCTTCTAGCTATTAACATACTACTTGGGATAGACTGTTGTGCCTATGACTGTTTGGTAAGAGTACCCCACCTTACATGTTAGATGCTTTATGATTCCTGCAGACAATTAATCATTCGTCAGTCCATATCAGCGATTGGAGAGTCTTACACTTGTTTGTTCACGGACTATTTCCACATATAGTGGATTTTATTATTATTTTTTCTGTATCAGACACCGTGATATTTGGTTTTCACACATGGACTTAATAATAATAATTTTATTATCATTATTTGTTATAACTTGTATGTTATCACCATCACTGTGTTGAGTTACACTTATAAACCCCTTTAAGAAAACCACGGCCAGCTTCCCAGCCCTGCTCCTTAACAACTAGCTTATACTGTGCCCTAATTGGACAAAGCTTTCCCAATCAGGTTCCAGAATGCACTGTGAAGTGCAAAGTGCATTTCATAGTATTTTTCAGGGCAAACACCCTGCAAATTTGGGTGTTTTGTGAATGGACGAACAGGCAAATGCTCGGCCCAAATCGTTTACCCAACACTACTCCTGACCCCTGCGCTATATACTCTATGTTGTACATTACATACTCCTGATCCCTGCAAGATATACTCTGTGTAACGGAATGACCCGTGACACCCAAAGACTTTGTGAGGATGGAGGATACTCCTGTGTCAGCGTCACTGATAACTCTTGGGTCTGAGTCCACTCTGTGCCCTTTGGGCATGGACTGGCAAGTGAATCATAATTCATGTATTACATGAGATTTGACATCACTGATAGTTCGTATTGCAGGATTTTGAGACACTGCAAGATGTTGGTTAATTGTGACCCCAACCAGTCAATAGTGACTCATCTCTCTCTGAAGACTGTTAATATGTTAAATAAGGCTGGCTTTTGAAAGGCCTTTAATTGTGTGATAACACTGTCTAAAACCTATTGATGCTCAGAGGTGTGAATAGGTGTCAAGCTGCATGCGGAGACGAAACGTTTGCCTAGCAAACTCAGTGTGTGATGGGTTTGTTTGTTATGCTGTTTAAGGAATGTGCAGTGATTAGACATGATAATTATAGGCCGGTGCCGACCTGTCTAGAATGTTTAAGTAATTAGCCTTAGTGTGTGATTAGGGGGGTGGAGATCTCATTGTCTCTTTGAATACTGTCACATGCTTGTACTGTATAAAAAGCTGAGAAGAAACCATTAAAGTGGTCATTACATTTGGAACAAGCACAGAGCTGTGTCTCGTCTTGATTCTGGGCAAATGAAATGGGATCGGGTCCTGTTGGTTGGAGTGTCGATAAGCTGTCTTGGATGTGATGGAAGGTCGTAAACGGTGTTGACTGTTACACTCTGTATTGTACATTACATACTCCTGACCCCTGCAAGATATACTCTGTATTGCACTTTACATACTCCTGACCCCTGCACTATATACTCCATATTGTGCTTGGAAGTACACTTGGAAATGCAGTCGCTGTAGATCTGAGGGGAAGATCGGAAATGTGGGGGAGCTCTGATGATTTCTATCATCCAATTATTTACAAGAAAAAATTCTGTTTTTTTTTCCTTGCATGTCCCCCTCAGATCTACAGGGACTAGCACTTGCAAGTGCACAGTGGATTTGCCTTTTGTAAATAACCCCCTCTATGTTGTAGATTACATACTCCTGACCTCTGCACTATATATTCTATGTTTGTCCTTCCAACAGATAAGAGGAGATTTTCCTGTACAGACTGCGGGAAGTGTTTCCATTCGAAATCCAAACTTAGTGTGCATAAAAGATCTCATTCAGGTGAGAAGCCGTATTCCTGTCCTGAATGCAGAAAATGTTTTTCACAGAAGGCCAATCTTTACAGGCATCAGAAGTCTCACACTGGGGAGAAGACGCATTCTTGTCCCGAATGCGGGAAATGTTTTTCACACAAGTCCAATCTTTCTATACATCGGAGATTGCACACGGAACAGAAGCCGTTTTCCTGTCCTGAGTGCGGGAAATGTTTTTCGCACAAGTCCAATCTTTCCACACATCAGAGATTGCACACAGGGGAGAAGCCGTATTCCTGTCCTGAGTGCGGAAAATGTTTTTCACACAAGTTCAATCTTTCCACACATCAGAGATCTCACACGGGGGAGAAGCCGTTTTCCTGTCCTGAGTGTGGGAAATGTTTTTCACAGCAGTCCAATCTTCACACACATCAGAGATTGCACACAGGAGAGAAGCCATATTCCTGTCCTGAGTGAGGGAATTGTTCTTCAATGAAGTCTTCCTGTACATCAGGGATCCCTCACAACCCTTGAGGTGTATTGGTGCGGGAAATGTCTTGTATATGAATGTTGCTGGACATGTGGGGAAGAAGCACACCCTGATATACACCTCAGATATACTCCATGGCTGATCTTCATCATGTAAGAAACACTTCATAAGGAGATCAGAGTAGACTGTTCATTGGCTTACTACCTTTTGTGGTGTAGAAACTTTATTTTTGAAAATAATAAATGAATGACAATGCCAAAAATTCACTCATCCTGTAATGGCATTGACACATAAAATCTATCAATTATATAAAATATACAACTTGTGAAAAAAAGACACAATAGATGTTTTCTCCAAGAAAAAGGGAACTTTGGATGAGCTGTCCCCACAACAGGAGATGGAAAATTAGTCTGTAAACTCCGTGGCCCGGATTCAGATACATTGGAGTATCTTTGCGGCGGGCGTAACGTAATTCGTATCTCAGATACGTTACGCCACCGTAAATTAGGGCGCAAGTTCCGTATTCAGAAAGAACTTACGCCCTAAGTTACGGCGGCGTAACGTATGTTGTCCGGCGTAAGGCCGCCTAATTCAAATGTGGATGATGTGGGCGTGTTTTATATAAATTACATGTGACCCCGCTTATTTGACGTTTTTTTTCGTGAAAGAATCCCAGTGCGCATGCTCGAAATTACGCAGCAAATCGTCATTGCTCTAGACGTGAACGTAACTTCCGTACAGCCCTATTCGCTAACGACTTACGCAAACGACGTAAAATTTTCAAAAATCGACGCGGGAATAACGTCCATACTTAACATAGGATACCCCTCATATAGCAGGGATAACTTTACGCCGGAAAAAGCCTAACGTAAACGACGTAAAAAAAAATTCACCGGGCGAACGTACGTTTCTGAATCGGCGTAAATACCTAATTAGCATATTCCTTGCGTAACTATACGGAAGCGCCACCTAGCGGCCAGCGTAAATATGCAGCCTAAGATACGACGGTGTAAGACACTCACACCAGTCGGATCTTAGGGAAATCTATGCGTAACTGATTCCCTGAATCAGGCGCATAGATACGACGGCCCGCACTCCGAGATACGACGGTGTATCAGGAGATACGCCGTCGTATCTCCTATCTGAATCCGGGCCAAGGCATCCAGTCATATCTAAAGCCTCGTACACACGATCAGATATCTGATGGAATCTAATCCGATGAATCAGTCTTGCCTACACACCACGATCAGTCAAAAATCTGACCATGTCCAAACGCGGTGACGTAAAACACGACGACGTGCTGAGAAAAATGAAGTTCAATGCTTCCGAACATGCGTCGACTTGATTCTGAGCATGCGTGGATTTTTGTCCAATGGATTTCCCCACAGACGATCAGATTTTTCTATTGTTTTTTTATCCATAGGAAAAATTTAAAACATGTTCTGTTTTTTTTCACAGATGGAAAACAAACCGATGGGGCCCGATGGGGCCCACACACGATCGGTTTGTCCGATGAAAACAGTCCATCGGTCCGTTTTCATCGGACAAACCGATCGCGTGTACAGGGCTTAAGAGCAATAATATAATTAAGCAAGTTTAATAAACTTACAGTAGGATGGAAATGATCATTCAAACGATCAAAGGGGGCTGATTAATCGATAGAAGTTTGTCGGCTATCAAGGAAAGATCACATCATGGAATCACCTGAGATATACCACACTTCTAGGAATACGAGATATATACAGATAAGCGGACTGCAATAGTGCTTTGGCCTAAATATTATCGGGATAATGGAGAAAGAGATTTTTTTCATGAATAAATGATATTTGGATCACAAAGAACAACCACAAAGATCCCATCCTCCTAAACCAGCAGATTGCCAGGATTTAACATGATGCACCAGATACGTTATAAAGGAAGGCCGCCATCCTTTCACCTCCAATACGGTGGAGAGATAGACTTAAGTATCGCATCAAACTTTTCTTCCTTTCAAAATCTTATTAATGATATTTTTTTTACTAGTGTTTTATTATAGTTATTGTTTAAGTTGTGCAGAGTGAAGTTATCTGCTAACTTTTTCCACCTATTCATCTATTTTGTATTTTGAAACTGTATTGTGTATGGTGAAATTGGGTGCAAATCTGTGTTGAAACTAGGTTGCTATTGTCAGTATAACTAGGTTGTTTGTTTATTGTTCCTGCTGAATACAGCAAACCTATTGGGCTAGATTCAGAAAGCCCGCCGTAACTTTGTGCGGGCGTAGCGTATCTCAGATACGCCGCCGTAACTTAGTGAGGCAGGTTCTGTATTCAGAAAGAACCTGCGCTCTAAGTTACGGCGGCGTAGCGTAAATGTGCCGGTGTAAGCGCGCCTAATTCAAATTGTGAAGAGGTGGGCGTGTTTTATGTAAATAAAACATGACCCCACGTAAATGACGTTTCTAACGAACGGCGCATGCGCCGTCCGTGAACCTATCTCAGTGCACATGCTCCTAATCACGTCGAAAATAGTCAATGCTTTTGACGTGAACGTAATTTACGCAAAGCCCTATTCGCGAACGACTTACGCAAACAATGTAAAATTTGACGCTGTCCCGACGTCCATACTTAACATTGGCTATGCCTCATATAGCAGGGGGAACTTTACGCCGGAAAAAGCCTTACGTAAACGACGTAAAAAAATCCGCCGGGAGCACGTACGTTTCTGAATCGGCGTATCTAGCTCATTTGCATATTCTATGCGGAAATCAACGGAAGCGCCACCTAGCGCCCAGCGTAAATATGCACCCTAAGATACGACGGCGTAGGAGACTTACGCCGGTCGTATCTTAGCAACATTTAAGCGTATCTCAATTTGAGCATACGCTTAAAGATACAACGGCGTGGATTCGGACTTACGACAGCGTATCTACTGATACGCCCATCGTAAGTGTTACTGAATCTAGCCCATTGTCTTTAGAACACATTATATTGTAGCAAGTGTTTTGCTCTTTTCAGATACGTCTCTTTCTTTCCTGCGGCTGCGGAAAGTGAGGAACCTTTTCAAGAATTTTAGGGTATTTTATTTAGCTATTTTTTTTGTATCGTAGCCTATTACATTTTAGTGTTCTATACGTTTCTGTGTTTGACTTTGAAATTCCAAAGTACCGTATATACTCGAGTATAAGCCGAGTTTTTCAGCACATTTTTTGGTGCTGAAAATGCCCCCCTCGGTTTATACTCGAGTCACCTTTTTGCGCCTAATCTCCTGGAATTTGGGGACCTGGTACCGGCCGGCCGTAGGTCCCCTGGACCCCAAACTTGGCACACATATAGCCCCGCTCTTCCTATACAAGTGTGAAAAGTTTGTTGTCCAGGGGAACTTATGGCCAAGGAGCACTGATTTTTCAAAGTCGGGCACCCATTCCCTAGACTCCCATGTTAAACAGTAATTTCTCCAGTAAATTTGGGGACCCGGTACCGGCCGGCCGTAGGTCCCCTGGACCCGAAACTTGGCACACAAGTATCCTCCTCTACAAGTGTGCAAAGTTTGCTGTCTGGGGGACCTACGGCCCGGGGAGCACCGATTTTTAAAAGCCAGGCACCCCTTCTATATACTCCCATGTTAAACGTAAGTCTAGGCATGGGCACAGTGAGGCATGGGCACAGTGAGGCATGCACATGGACACAGTGAGGCATGGGCACAGTGAGGCATGGACACAGTGAGGCATGCACATGGGCACAGTGAGGCATGGGCATGGACGCAGTGAGGCATGCAGATGGACACCCTAGGCTTATACTCGAGTGAATACCTTTTCCCATTTTTATTTGGTCAAATTGGGTGCCTCGGCTTCTATTCGGGTCGGCTTATACTCGAGTATATACAGTAATTATATTTTGATTGTGAGGTCAGGCATTGATGTGAGACGAGAAAGTCTGGCTCGCAGTCTCCTCTCGAATTCATCCCAAAGGTGTTCTATCAGGTTGAGGTCAGGACCAGTCAAGTTCCGACTCCCCAAACCCACTCATCCATGCCTTGCTTTGTGCACTGGTCTAAATCATTTGGTGAAGAGGGGATTATGGTGTGGGGTCGTTTTTCAGAGGTTGGGTTTGGCCCCTTGGTTCCAGTGAAGGGAACTCTTAAGGCGTCAGCATACTTTGTGGGAACAGTTTTGGGATGGCCCCTTCCTGTTCAATCATGACTGCGCACCAGTGCACAAAGCAAGGTCCACGGGGTTTCGGGTGGAGGAACTTGACTGGCCTGCACAGAGCTGACCTCACCCCAATAGAACATCTTTGGGATGAATTTGATTGGAAACTAAGGTATCCTTAACCTCCACACAGTGTTTGACTCAATTATTTATCATTCATAGAGCCCATTACAACCCCTTTAACCACTTCCCGACCGCTGCATGTAGATATACGTCGGCAGAATGGCATTTACAGGCACATTGGCGTACCTGTACGTCCCTGCCTAGACGTGGGTCGGCAGGGACATGCGGCGGTCGGATTCCCGCGGGGAGCGATCCGGGGCGACGGCGCGGCTATTCGTTTATAGCCGCTCCGTCGCGATCGCTCCCCGGAGCTGAAGAACGGGGAGAGTCGTATGTAAACACAGCTTCCCCGTGCTTCACTGTGGCGGCGCATCGATCGAGTGATCCCTTATATAGGGAGACTCGATTGATGATGTCAGACCTACAGCCACACCCCCCTACAGTTGTAAACACACACTAGGTGAACCCTAACTCCTACAGCGCCCCCTGTGGTTAACTCCCAAACTGCAACTGTCATTTTCACAATAAACAATGCAATTTAAATGCATTTTTTGCTGTGAAAATGACAATGGTCCCAAAAATGTGTCAAAATTGTTCAAAGTGTCTGCCATAATGTCGCAGTCACGAAAAAAATCACTGATTGCCGCCATTAGTAGTAAAAAAAAATAAAAAAAAATAAAACTATCCCCTATTTTGTAAACGCTATGAATTTTGCGCAAAACAATCGATAAACGCTTATTGCGATATTTTTTTTACCAAAAATAGGTAGAAGAATACGTATCGGCCTAAACTGAGGGAAAAAAAATTGATATATATGTTTTTGGGGGATATTTATTATAGCAAAAAAGTAAAAAATATTATTTTTTTTCGAAATCGTCGCTCTATTTTTGTTTATAGCGCAAAAAATAAAAACCGCAGAGGTGATCAAATACCACCAAAAGAAAGCTCTATTTGTGGGGAAAAAAGGACGCCAATTTTGTTTGAGAGCCACGTCGCACGACCGCGCAATTGTCTGTTAAAGCGACGCAGTGCCGAATTGTAAAAACCCCTTGGGTCATTTAGAAGCATATTGGTCCGGTCCTTAAGTGGTTAAATTCCTTGTGCTTCACACAAGTACAGCCTGATCCAAAAATAGCATTGCTAGGGATTATACCAGAAGATACCCTCCCAGTTGAAACGCCTGTGATATGGTTGAGAACTATGTATATGACTCGTAAACTTATACTGCAAAGATGGATATCAAACTATTCATCAATGACAGATCAATGGATCAAAGCAAATCATCTTAATTTAAGGCGAGAGGAACTGACATATAAACATAAGAGATGTCTTAAAAAATTTGAGAAAATCTGGCATTGGTGGTTAGTCTCCAATCTGAGCAATTAGTTAAGTATATTAATGATGATATGGAAAATGAATGAGATAGAATTTTGGAAGGCAATAATTACATAGGAATAAATGCACCATCAAGCTAAAATAATGTGAAGGATTGTCGATTAAAATATGGATGAGCACATATGGGGGAGGGTGCGGGGGTTGTGTTTTTTTTTTTTTGCTTTGATGTTGGGTGGGGTTATGTGTTAAAATTGTTATGTGTTATTTTGTTGTAAAATGTGAAAACTCAATAAAAATGATTTCATTGAAAGAGTGGAGACTGCGAGCCAGGCCTTCTCGTCCAACATCAGTGCCTGACCTCACAAATGCACTTCTGGAAGAATGGTCAAACATTCCCATAGAGACACTCCTAAACCTTGTGGACGGCCTTCCCAGAAGAGTTGAAGCTGTTATAGCTGTAAAGGGCGGGGCCAACTCAATATTGAACCCTACGGACTAAGACTGGGATGCCATTAAAGTTCATGGGCGTGTAAAGGCAGGAGTCCCAATACTTTTGGTATTATAGTGTATATATATATATATATAAAAATATACTTGGATACAGGTGTGGTGAACAGCAATCAAGGTATCTTACAGGTGCATGCATCACAATTCTCACCCACAATATATAATCATCTGAGGCTGCAGATTGGCACTGAGCATTCTGCATTGATGGGCAATGGAGAGACTGCAGATGGGCACTTGTAAGGCTGCATTGATGGGCAATGGAGAGGCTGAAAGATGGGCACTGAGCAGGCTGCATTAATGGGAAATGGTAAGAATGCAGGTAGGCACTGATCAGGCTGCATTGGTGAGACTGCAGATGGGCATGGAGCAGGCTGAATTGATGAACACTGGTGAGGCTGCATTGATGGGCACTGATTACTGTGAAAATGACAATGGCAGTGAAGGGGTTAACCACTAGGGGACACTAAGGGGTTAAGTGTGTCCTGTTGTGTTTTCTTTTTACTGTAGGGGGACGTGGCTGGGCGTGTGACGTCACTATGACAGGGAACAGACGATCAGTGACACTGCCACGGAGAAGAACAGGGAAGGTTTGTTTACACTCACCTCTCCCCGTTCTTCAGCTCCTGTGACCCCATCGCGGGACGCCGGCGGCAATCGGGTCCGCGGACGCAGTCACGGAGCTCAGGACTGGGTGGCGAGCGTGGCGGCGCGCGCGACCCACAGCTGGGCTCTTAAAGGCGACATAACTGTACGTCCTTGTGCCCAGCTGTGCCCTTCTGCCGACGTATATCGGCGTGAAGGGGTCCACAAGTGGTTAAAATTATTTTAACGTTCCTTCTTGATTGACAGGCTTCCGACGGTCGCATACATCGCGTCACGAGTAGCCAAAAGAAGCCAAACGTTGGTGCGGCTCTATATGGCGCCTGCACACCGACGTTTGGCTACTTTCGGAAAATCGTGACGCGATAGATGCGACCTTCGGAAGCCTGTCAATCAAATAGGAACGCCCAGTCCCGCAGCCCATACCCGGAAGCGGCGGAGAAGATCTATCTCTAAAACGGTAAGTACTGCTTCGATTTTAAAAAAACACCCGATTCCCCTTCACAAAAGGAGCCTCAATCTAATGTTAAAAATTAACATTTCCGGGTGAACCTCCCCAATAAGCCTGCCTTGCCTACACACAATCGTGAAAAAAAAAAAATGCTCGAGCAAAGCGCGGTGACGTACAACCCTTTGGGCTGCTTTTGCTGATTTCGTGTTAGTAAAAGTTTGGCGAGAGACGATTCGCGCTTTTCAGTCCGTTACAGCGTGACGAATGTGCTATCTCCATTACAAGCGCTAGTTTTACCAGAACGAGCGCTCCCGTCTCATAACTTGCTTCTGAGCATGCGTGTTATTTTCATGTCGTTAAAGCCTACACACGACCTTTTTTTACAACATTAAAAACAACAAGGAAATTTTGAGCATGTTCTAAATTTTTAATGGCCATTTTTAACGTCGCGAAAAAAGCTCTGGAGCCCACACACGATCGTTTTTAATGACAAAAGAAAAAAATATGTTTTCACATCGCGAAAAACGGGCATGTGCAAAAGGGAAAATTTTGTTTTGTTTCGTTTTAATTCGTTATTTAATTAATTTCGTTAAGTTAGGTTCGTTACATGTGTTAAATTCGTTTTCGGAACTCGTTCGTTTTCGACCGAATTTCGAAAAATCCGGTCGAATTCGAAAATATTTCGACCGTTTTCGGAATTAGTTAGTTTTCGACCGAATTTCGAAAAATCCGGTCGAATTCGAAAGTATTTCGACTGGATTCGACAACAAATAGTCTCTTTTCGAATATAATTTCGAAATTCGATCGGATTTTGAAAAAAAAAAAATTCGAATTCCAAATCGAAAACCCGTGGACGGAATTAGATCGGAATTAAAAAAAAAAAAAAAATGTATTTCGAATTCCAAATCGAAAACCCGCAGACGAAATTCGATCGGAATTCGAAAAAAAAAAAAAAAATTGAATTCCGATCGAATTTCGTCCGCGGGTTTTCGATTCGGAATCGAAAACGTTCGTTCGGATTCGGTAAATTCATTAATATTGCAATTCGGGAATTCGTATGCATCCGAATTTCCGAATAATGAAAAATTCGTCCGAATTTCGATTCGGAACGAAACGAAATGCACATGCCTAGTCGTGTGTACGCGGCAATACATCTACATTAAACTTATGTCATTTTGATGGAAGATAGTACCACTTTGTTAACAATTTATAGTTCATTTCTTTTATCCTCATATCCATTGAGGTAGAATGAACGTAATCTAGAACTTTACTTTTTAATGCAACAATATGTATATGGATCCTGGCGCCAAATATTTGAAAAAATTAAGGCCCAGATTCTCAAAGGGATTACGACGGCGCAACGCCATGTACGCCGTCGTAAGTCCTAATCTGGGCCGTCGTATCTATGCGCCTGATTCTTAGAATCAGTTACGCATAGATATCCATTAGATCCGACAGGTGTAAGTCTCTTACGCCGTCGGATCTTAAATGCAATTTTTTTTTTGTCCGCTAGGTGTCGCCTCCGTTGCTTTCCCCATCGAGTATGCAAATTAGCTAGATACGCGAATACGTAAGCGCGGTCGATGCAGTGAAGTTACGGCGTTTACGTTAGGTTTGCGCGGCGTAAAGTTGCCCCTGCTATATGAGGGGCAACCAATGTTAAATTGGAGGTTCCCCTAAAAATTTACTTTTAACATTAGATTGAGGCTCATTTTGTCTAGGGGAATCGGGTGTTTTTTTTAAAAACGAAGCAGTACTTACCGTTTTAGAGATAGCGATCTTCTCCGCCGCTTCCGGGTATGGTCTTCGGGACTGGGCGTTTCTTCTTGATTGTCAGTCTTCCGATGGTCAGAAAACATCGCGTCACGATTTTCCGAAAGTAGCTGAACGTCGGTGCGCAGGCGCCGTATAGAGCCGCACCGACCTTCGGCTCCTTTCGGCTACTCATGACGCAATGGATGCGACCGTCGGAAGCCTGTCAATCAAGAAGGAACGCCCAGTCCCGAAGACCATACCCGGAAGCGGCGGAGAAGATCGCTCTCTAAAACGGTAAGTACTGCTTCGTTTTTTAAAAAAAAAATAGCCGATTCCCCTAGACAAAATGAGCCACAATCTAAGGTTAAAAGTTTATTTTTTGGGGAACCTCCACTTTAAGTATGGCCGTTGTTCCCGCGTCAAAACTTTAAAATTTACGAGGTTTGCGTAAGTCGTCCGTGAATGGGGCTGGACGCCATTTACGTTCACGTCGAAACCAATGACGTCCTTGCGACGTCATTTGGAGCAATGCACCCTGGGATATTTTCCGGACGGCGAATGCGCAGTACGTTCGGCGCGGAAGCGCGCTTAATTTAAATTCTCCACGCCCCCTACCCGGCTAATTTGAATTAGGTGGGGCTTGCACCGGGGTGATTTACGCTGCGCCGCCGCAACTTTACAGGCAAGTGCTTTGTGAATAAAGCACTTGCCTGTAAAACTTGCGGCGGCGTAACGTAAATGAGATACGTTACGCCCATCTACGAGAATCTGGGCCTATGTGTTAGATAATAATAAAAAGGTGCTGCACCTAAAATTTGTAAAAAATTATAATGTAAAAAAGGGCACTACTTATTAAATCACAAAAAATCCTTTTGGATGTTGGGGTGGAGAAATAAATCGATTATCTGCTATATCCTGGGTTCTTTAACCACTTGCCGCCCGCCAATGACATATTGACGTCGGCAAAGTGGTTGTAGAATCCTGACCGGACGTCATATGACGTCCTCAGGATTCTGAGCCGGGGCGCGCATTGCGGCGATCGTTGTTGCAGGGTGTCAGTCTGACACCCCGCAACACCGATCTCGGTAAAGAGTCTCTCACGGCGACTCTTTACCATGTGATCAGCCGTCCAACCATGGCTGATCACGATGTAAACAGGAAGAGCCGTTGATGGCCCTTCCTCACTCGTGTCTTACAGACGCGAGTAGAGGAGAGCCGATCGGCGGCTCTCCTGACAGGGGGGGTTTGTGATTGTTTATCAGCGCAGCCCCCCCTTGGATCGACACATGGACCACCAGGGAAGCCCACCCTGGACCACCAGGGTGGGGCAAAAAAAAAAAAAGGGGGCAAAAAAAAGTCTAAAAAAAAAAAAAATGTCAAAAAAAAAAAAAAAAAAAGATGCCAAAAAAAAGATGCCAATCAGTGCCCACAAATGGGCACTGACTGGCAACATAAGTAAATCAGTGCTGCCCCACAGTGTCCATCGGTGCCACCCCACAGTGTCCATCAGTGCCACCCCACAGTGCCCATCTGTGCCACCCCACAGTGCCCATCTGTGCCACCCCACAGTGCCCATCTGTGCCACCCCACAGTGCCCATCTGTGCCGCCCATGAGTGCCCATCAGTGCCGCCCATGAGTGCCCATCAGTGCCGCTCATGAGTGCCCATCAGTGCCGCCCATGAGTGCCCATCAGTGCCGCCCATGAGTGCCCATCAGTGCCGCCTATGTGTGCCCATCAGTGCCGCCTATGAGTGCCCATCAGTGCCGCATACCAGCGCCGCCAATCAGTGCCACCTCATCTGTGCCCGTTAGTACTACTTCATCGATGTCCATCAGTGCCATCTCATCCGTGCCCATCTCATCCGTGCCCTCTCCCATCCTCTGGAACTCAGTACCTCAACCTGTCCGGCTATCCCCTACTCTTGCTACCTTCAGGCGATCCCTGAAAACTCATCTCTTCAGGGAAGCCTATCACGTCTCCAACTAATCTTTTACCACTTCCATCAGCTCATTCCCCACAGTTACAACCTTTTGTACCACCTGCCCCATCCTATTAGATTGTAAGCTCTTCTGAGCAGGGCCCTGCTAATCCTACTGTATTAGAATTGTATTATAACTGTATTGTCTCCCTTTTTTTTATTGTAAAGCACTGCGTAAACTGTTGGCGCTATATAAATCCTGTATAATAATAATGGGGTGGATTCAGTAAGCAATTGCGTCTGCGTAACCATAGTTACGCAGCGCAATTGCTTAGTTGCGCCGGCGTATCGACTGCTCCTGATTCAGAAAGGTTGATACGCCGACTGCAGCCTAAGATACGATAAGGCTCTTATGCCAGTCATATCGTAGGCTGCATTCTTACGATGGTCGCTAGGTGGCGTTCCCGTAGTGGTTTACGCAGTTTACGTCGTTTGCGTTCATCGGGTGCCGCGTAAGGCTGCTCCTGCTATTAGCAGGGGCAGCCAATGCTAAGTATACCCGTCGTTCCCGCGTCGCGATGTTTGAAAATTACGTCGTTTGAGTAAGTGAATCGTGAATGGCGCTGGACGCCATTTACGTTCACGTTAAAGCAAATTACGTCCTTGCGACGTCATTTGCCGCAATGCACGTCGGGAAAGTTTCCCGACGGAGCATGCGCACTACGTTCGGCGCGGGAACGCGCCTAATTTAAATGATCCACGCCCCCTATGGGATCAATTAAATTACGCGCGCTTACGCCGGCCACGCAAATTACGGAGCTACTGCTTCGTGAATGAAGCGTAGCGCAGGTAATTTACGGAGGCCCAGCGTTAAAACGGTATGCTGCGCCTCCGTAAGAGGGCGCAAGTCGTACCTGAATCCAGCCCAATAATAATACACACTTCAGGGAGGAGAGAAATTGGAATGGTATACAATGCATACACACACAGCACAAGGCCATGTTTATGTTTCTTGAGCTGCAGTTCCTCTGAGATCCACAAGGTGGTGATGTCATCTCTACCCAGTTAGTAAGTCTCTATGGAATACAGACAGGAAGTGATGTCAGGGACAGACAGGAAGTGATGTTGATACAGGCAGGACGTTCTGTTTGGTGAGACGTAGCTGGATCTGGTGGCAGAGAAGGTAATATGTAGATTAACCCCTTCAGGGGGATCAGTTGATGATGAATATATCTTGCTTCCAAAGCTGGCCATACATGGTTCAGTTTTATCGTTCAGCCAGCGAGTTGTAGGGTACGGGATTCACCCGGGACTTGAATCATGTATCTGGATTTCAGCCTGTCTGATCCCAGACACTATGGCCCAGATTCAGTAAGCAATTGCGCCTGCGTAACCATAGTTACGCAGCGCAATTGCTGACTTGCGCCGGCGTAACGAGTTCTCCTGATTCAGAAAACTCGTTACGCCGACTGCAGCCTAAAATCTGCGTGGCATAAGGCTCTTATGCCACGCAGATTTTAGGCTGCATTCTTGCGATGACCGCTAGGGGGCGTTCCCATTGTGGTCAGCGTATAGTATGCAAATTGCATACTTACGCCGATTCACAATGTTGCGCACCCCCTGCGTACGCAAGTTACGTCGTTTCCGTACGGCGTGTTTAGCGTAAGGCTGCCCCTTCTAATAGTAGGGGCAGCCAATGCTAAACTATACCCGGCGTTCCCGCGTCGCGACGTTCGAATTTTACGTTGTTTGCGTAAGTGAATCGTGAATGGCGCTGGACGCCATTCACGTTCACTTTGAAGCAAATGACGTCCTTGCGACGTCATTTGCCGCAATGCACGTTGGGAAAGTTTCCCGACAGAGCATGCGCTCTACGCTCGGCGCGGGAGCTCGCCTAATTTAAATGATTCCCGCCCCTGGCGGGATCATTTACATTGCGCGCGCTTACGCCGGGCAATTTTGCCGGCGCGCCCTCGCAATTTACGGAGCTACTGCGGCTCCGGAGCTAGGCCGAAGCCGCGGCCATAACGTTAGGAAAGAAAGAGGATCACCGCTCCAGGGGGGTCACTATATAGAATTAGACTGACTCAGGATACCGTGGGTGCTGGCAATGCACTGACCATGCATAGGATACGAAGAAAGGAAATGGATAGCCGCACTCCAATGACCAAAAAGGTTGTCTTTTATTCAAACGAACAGCAAGTACATCACTTCACAAGGTCACAGCAAAGGAACAGGGGAACATCAGACACGTTTTGCACTGGACTAGTGCTTAATCATGGCTGATTAATTGATTCAGCCATGATTAAGCACTAGTCCAGTGCAAAACGCGTCGGCTGTTCCCCTGTTCCTTTGCCGTGACCTTGTGAAGTGATGTACTTGCTGTTCGTTTGAATAAAAGACAACCTTTTTGGTCATTGGAGTGCGGCTATCCATTTCCTTTCTTCGTATCCTATAACGTTAGGAAAGGCCGGGGGTTCGGCCTAGCTCCGGAGCAGCGGCAATCCGCGAATCACAGTGTGTTCCGATCCAAAGGGGGTGACCCGTTCGGATCACGGATCAACTGTGATCCGTTGCAACCCCCCTTTTTTTGTAATTTCTTTTTATAAAAAAATGATATAATATATATATTTATATTTTTTTTTATTAAAGGTCCCCAGGGTCCCAGACGGAGACCCCCCTTTTTAAAAAAAAAAACATATATATATTTTTTAATATATATTTTTTCTTTCTTTTTTTTCTTTTTATTAAAGGGCTCAGAGGTCCCCAGGGCCCCGGACCCTTTTTTATAGGGCCCCCGCTTCTCAATTCGCGGAGGCCCCCCCGCTTCTCAATTTCAGGCGGCAGCACCCGCCCTCCGGTTCTCTGCTCCAGGGGGCCCATGCCTGAAGCTGTGTAAGGGGCCCCATAATTTCTGATGGCGGCCCTGGTGTCATGTCACAACTGAGTATAAAAGAGATGAGAGAAGCCTCTAAGTGTAGCAATATGGTTACAGTTAATGAAGGTACAACATTTAGCAACATATTGCTACACTTAGAGGCGTCTCTCTTCTCTTTACTACTCTGTACCTCCTGCTGGATTTTGCTTCTAATCCCCTTGTGGAGCCGGTCATTTGTGGACGGACATTTTATGGTTACACAACTTGGTCACATTGCTATAATCTTTTTATATGGACTATAAACTGAAAGACCTATGAATAAATGTGGAATGAATCATCTGAGTTTCCATTATTTCTTATGGGGAAACTTGCTTTGATATACAAGTGTTTTGGATTACAAACATGTTTCTGCCAGCCCAGCAGCTAAAAACACCAACACCAGCCAATGGTATGGGATCTGGGTGGGCCGTTGTGTGTATTTGGCCCCGCCCACTTTCTTAAGCAGCCCAATTATTGGCTGGTGTTTGATATCTGCATGGCCCCGTCCACCCCCGACATCACGCTGACAGCTGGTCTCTGCATTCAGTTACATATAATGTAACTGAAGCAGACAAATTGAGTCAGTGTGAAACTGCCAGTGCCAACCAGTGACACCAGCCAGTACCAGCCAATGCCAGTGACACCTGCCAGTGCCAACCAGTGACACCAGCCAATGCCAGTGACACCTGCCAGTGCCAACCAGTGACACCAGCCAGTGCCAATCACTGCCATCTGCCACTGCCAACCAGTGACACCTGCCAGTGCCAACCAGTGACACCAGCCAGTGCCAATCACTGCCATCTGCCACTGCCAACCAGTGACACCTGCCAGTGCCAACCAGTGACACCAGCCAGTGCCAATCACTGCCATCTGCCAGTGCCAACCAGTGACACCAGCCAATGCCAGTGACACCTGCCAGTGCCAACCAGTGACACCAGCCAGTGCCAACCACCAGTACCAATCAGTGCTAACCAGTACCACCTGCCATTCAACGCGATGTGGTGTGCTGGGGGCAATGCGATGTGGTGTGCTGGGGAAGATGCGATGCAGTGTGCTGGAGCCGATGAGATGCGCGATGTTATGGTGACAATGTGCTGTGCTGGGGGAAGGAGGAGGAAGTCAGCACAGCATAGGGATGGTGGGAACCCCTCATAATGAGCACAGCATAGGGATGGTGGGAACCCCTCATAATGAGCACAGCATAGGGACGGTGGGAGCCCCTCATAATGAGCACAGCAGGGGTACAAACCCAGGAACTCAGCACAGCACAGGGATGGTGGGAACCCCTCATGAGCACAGCAGGGGTACAAACCCAGGAACACAGCACAGGGATGGTGGGAACCCCTCATAGTGAGCACAGCAGAAGTACAAACCCAGTAACTTTGCACAGCACAGGGATGGTGGGAACCCCTCATAATCAGCACAGCACAGGGATGGTGGGAACCCCTCATAATGAGCACAGGGATGGTGGGAACCCCTCATAATGAGAACAGCACAGGGATGGTGGGAACCCCTCATAATGAGCACAGCACAGGGATGGTGAGAACCCCTCATAATGAGCACAGCACAGGGATGGTGAGAACCCCTCGTAATGAGCACAGCACAGGGATGTGGGAACCCCTCATGAGCACAGCACAGGGGTGGTGGGAACCCCTCATAATGAGCACAGCAGATACTATTAGTCCTCTTTAAGCGTCCAGCTTCTTAAATTCATCATAACGAATGTTGGTAATTGTTACAAAAACTGAACGAATGTAACGAAAATTCATATTTCGTACCAATCCGAATTGAGTTTCAGGCACGAAATACGAAATAACGGCTAATGTGAAACGGAACTAAACAAAATGAATGTATTGATGGTGCACATGTTTAGTATGTACACACACACACCACAAGATACATATATAACAAAAGATAGATAGGTATATACAGGTCATTCTCAAAAAATTAGCATATTGTGATAAAGTTCATTATTTTCTGTAATGTACTGATAAACATTAGACTTTCATATATTTTAGATTCATTACACACAACTGAAGTAGTTCAAGCCTTTTTATTGTTTTAATATTGATGATTTTGGCATACAGCTCATGAAAACCCAAAATTCCTATCTAAAAAAATTAGCATATCATGAAAAGGTTCTCTAAACGAGCTCTTAACCTAATCATCTGAATCAACTAATTAACTCTAAACACCTGCAAAAGATTCCTGAGGCTTCTAAAAACTCCCAGCCTGGTTCATTACTCCAAACCGCAATCATGGGTAAGACTGCCGACCTGACTGCTGTCCAGAAGGCCATCATTGACACCCTCAAGCAAGAGGGTAAGACACAGAAAGAAATTTCTGAACGAATAGGCTGTTCCCAGAGTGCTGTATCAAGGCACCTCAGTGGGAAGTCTGTGGGAAGGAACGCTGCACAACGAGAAGAGGTGACCGGACCCTGAGGAAGATTGTGGAGAAGGACCGATTCCAGACCTTGGGGGACCTGCGGAAGCAGTGGACTGAGTCTGGAGTAGAAACATCCAGAGCCACCGTGTACAGGCGTGTGCAGGAAATAGGCTACAGGTGCCGCATTCCCCAGGTCAAGCCGATTTTGAACCAGAAACAGCGGCAGAAGCGCCTGACCTGGGCTACAGAGAAGCAACACTGGACTGTTGCTCAGTGGTCCAAAGTACTTTTTTCGGATGAAAGCAAATTTTGCATGTCATTCGGTAATCAAGGTGCCAGAGTCTGGAGGAAGACTGGGGAGAGGGAAATGCCAAAATGCCTGAAGTCCAGTGTCAAGTACCCACAGTCAGTGATGGTCTGGGGTGCCATGTCAGCTGCTGGTGTTGGTCCACTGTGTTTTATCAAGGGCAGGGTGAATGCAGCTAGCTATCAGGAGATTTTGGAGTACTTCATGCTTCCATCTGCTGAAAATCTTTATGGAGATGAAGATTTCATTTTTCAGCATGACCTGGCACCTGCTCACAGTGCCAAAACCACTGGTAAATGGTTTACTGACCATGGTATTACTGTGCTCAATTGGCCTGCCAACTCTCCTGACCTGAACCCCATAGAGAATCTGTGGGATATTGGGAAGAGAAAGTTGAGAGACGCAAGACCCAACACTCTGGATGAGCTTAAGGCCGCTACCGAAGCATCCTGGGCCTCCATAACACCTCAGCAGTGCCACAGGCTGATTGCCTCCATGCCACGCCGCATTGAAGCAGTCATTTCTGCAAAAGGATTCCCGACCAAGTATTGAGTGCATAACTGAACATAATTATTTGAAGGTTGACTTTTTTTTTATTAAAAACACTTTTCTTTTATTGGTCGGATGAAATATGCTAATTTTTTGAGATAGGAATTTTGAGTTTTCATGAGCTTTATGCCAAAATCATCAATATTAAAACAATAAAAAGGCTTGAACTACTTCAGTTGTGTGTAATGAATCTAAAATATATGAAAGTCTAATGTTTATCAGTACATTACAGAAAATAATGAACTTTATCACAATATGCTAATTTTTTGAGAATGACCTGTATATCTTGTTATGTAGATATATCTGCACAGAAACAAATGATTTAGTATATTTGCTGGTTCCTGGAGGGAGGAGGGGAGGAGAGGTTTGCATAGATAAGGGGCGGCAACTTCCTCTGACACTCCCGTTGCTATGGAAACCTGACTTGAAGCCTATTACATTGCTTGTGCAGCACTGAGCATGTGCGAGATCTGCAAGGCTGAAATCCAGGAAGTAATACAGTCTGGCTTCAGATGCCCACACTTAAGATGGCCACGGTCTAATGCTAGTTTATAAACTTTCAAAATGCTGTAATAACAAAACGGACCTTAGTTTACAGACTAACTTTACTAGAATACATTAAGCTTGTGTAGTACAGGAGTATTTATATTTAAAAAGTGTAATTTTGGCCGGAACACCACTTTAACCACTAGCCGACCGCCCCACCGCCGTTCTACGTCGGCAAGTTGGCTCGGCTGGGCGAGAGCACGTAGTATAACGTCCTCTCTCCCAGCCGCCACTAGGGGCGCGCGCACACGCCCCCCGCTCGCCCCCCACTCCCGTGCGTGTGCCCGGCGGGCGCGATCGCCGCCGGGCACACGCGATCGCTCGTTACAGAGCGGGGACCGGGAGCTGTGTGTGTAAACACACAGCTCCCGGTCCTGTCCGCAGGGGAAATGCTGATCTTCGGTTCATACAATGTATGAACCGAGGATCAGTGTTTCCCCTAGTGAGGCCACCCCCCCCACAGTAAGAACACACAGAGGGAACATACTTAACCCCTTCCCCGCCCCCTAGTGTTAACCCCTTCACTGCCAGTGGCATTTTTATAGTAATCCAATGCATTTTTATAGCACTGATCGCTATAAAAATGCCAATGGTCCCAAAAATGTGTCAAAAGTGTCCGAAGTGTCCGCCATAATGTCGCAATACCGAAAAAAAAATCGCTGATCGCCGCCATTACTAGTAAAAAAAATATAATAAAAATTACATAAAAATACCCCCTATTTTGTAAACACTATAACTTTTGCGCAAACCAATCAATAAACGCTTATTGCGATTTTTTTTTTTACGAAAAATATGTAGAAGAAAATGTATCGGCCTAAACTGAGGAAAAAAAATGTTTTTTTATATATTTTTGGGGGATATATATTATAGCAAAATGTAAAAAATATTCATTTTTTTCAAAATTGTCTCTCTATTTTTGTTTATAGCGCAAAAACTAAAAACCGCAGAGGTGATCAAATACCACCAAAAGAAAGCTCTATTTGTGGGAAAAAAAGGACGCCAATTTTGTTTGGGAGCCACGTCGCACGACCGCGCAATTGTCTGTTAAAGCGACTCAGTCCCGAATCGCAAAAAGTACTCTGGTCTTTGGGCAGCAATATGGTCCAGGGATTAAGTAGTTAACCACTTAACCCCCAGACCATATTGCTGCCCAAAGACCAGAGCACTTTTTGCGATTCGGGACTGCGTCGCTTTAACTGACAATTGCGCGGTCGTGCGACGTGGCTCCCAAACAAAATTGGCGTCCTTTTTTTCCCACAAATAGAGCTTTCTTTTGGTGGTATTTTATTTTTTGCGCTATAAACAAAAATAGAGCGACAATTTTGAAAAAAATATATATTTTTTACTTTTTGCTGTAATAAATATCCCCCAAAAATATATAAAAAAAACATATTTTTTCCTCAATTTAGGCCGATACGTATTCTTCTACATATTTTTCGTAAAAGAAATTGCAATAAGCGTTTATTGATTGGTTTGCGCAAAAGTTATAGCGTTTACAAAATAGGGGGTATTTTTATGGCATTTTATTAATATTTTTCTTTTACTAGTAATGGCGGCGATCAGCGATTTTTTTTTTTCGGTACTGCGACATGGCGGACACATCGGACACTTTTGACACATTTTTGGGGCCATTGGCATTTTTATAGCGATCAGTGCTATAAAAATGCATTGGATTACTATAAAAATGCCACTGGCAGGGAAGGGGTTAACACTAGGGGGCAGGGAAGGGGTTAAGTATGGTCCCTGGGTGTGTTCTTACTGTGGGGGGGGGGGGGGTGGCCTCACTAGGGGAAACACTGATCTTCTGTTCATACAGGACGGGAGCTGTGTGTTTACACACACAGCTCCCGGTCCCCGCTCTGTAACGAGCAATCGCGGGTGCCCGGCGCCGATCTCGCCCGCCGAGCACGTGCACAGGACTGGGGGGCGCGCGCCCCTAGTATCCTGCGAGAGAGCCGACGTAGAGCTACGGGCTCTCGCGCAGGGGAGCCAACCTGCCGCTGTAAAACGACGGCGGCAGGTCGGCAAGTAGTTAAGTAACTCCGGGAGCAATACTTTTCCATAGTGTTTATAAATCTCCACCGGGAGTTCGTCTGGCCCTGGAGGGTTTTTGGTTGGCCATCCCAGCTACTGCTTGTTGTAATTCCTCTAAAGTTATTGAGGCCTCCATTCCCTCTCTGTCCCCTACTGTGAGGGCCGGTATCTCTATATTCCTGAAAAATGTATCCATTTCCTCCATCCCAATCCACCCTCTGTGATTTATACAGATTTTCATAGTATTCTCTAAACGTATCTGTAATCTCTGATGTATGAGAAGAGATCTCTCCCTTTTTCAGTCCTAATCACTGATATAGCAGAGGGGAAGGCATTGGTTCTCACCAAATAAGCCAACATTCGTCCCACACTTTCCCCTTCTACAAAAGCAGATTGCATCTGGAAAAGCCGCTTATTCTCCACTTTCCTTATCACTGCTATTCTTCAGTCCTGTTGTTCATTTAAAGGGGTTGTAGAGATACAATTTGTTTTCCTAAATAGCTTCCTTTACCTTAGTGCAGTCCTCCTTCACTTACCTCATCCTTCCATTTTGCTTTTAAATGTCCTTATTTCTTCTGAGAAATCCTCACTTCCTGTTCTTCTGTCTGTAACTACACACAGTAATGCAAGGCTTTCTCCCTGGTGTGGAGTGTCGTGCTCGCCCCTCCCTTGTGGACTACATGAAAGTCAGGAAGCCCACTAACACACAGCTCCTTTCTCTATCTGCAATGTAGAGAGCGTCCTGACTCTCCTGTAGTCCAAGGGAGGGGGCGAGCACGACATTCCACACCAGGGAGAAAGCCTTGCATTACTGTGTGGAGTTACAGACAGAAGAACAGGAAGTGAGGATTTCTCAGAAGAAATAAGGACATTTAAAAAAAAAATCGAAGGATGAGGTAAGTGAAGGGGGACTGCACGGAGGTAAAGGAAGCTATTTAGGAAAATAAAATTGTACCTTTACAACCCCTTTAACCAGGGCTCAACAAATCCCGGGCGCCAGGTCGCAATTGCGACTAGAATTAGCGACCTGGGGCAGCACAGCTGGGGTACCTTGTCTCCGTGCGCACCCCCCCCTCGCGATCACGTTGGGCCGCGCTGGCCGGTAATTGAGGACGTGGCTTTGCGGCCTTCTGCAGTCCTATGGTTCCTTCTGGAATCTGTCTCCCTGTGGTGGCCGTTGGTATGACAAGACAACCAGCAATGCTAATGGAGCTTCCCTGTCTGTTTCCATCTCCTTCCCTCTACTTAGAAGTTAGTACCCCCAAACATTATACCGTATTTTCCGGCGTATAAGACGACCCGGCGTATAAGACGACCCCCTAATTTTCCAGGAAAAATTTTGATTTTGGGATATACTCACTGTATAAGACTACCCCCTTCTTACTGTCTTTCTGGAAGCTGAGGGGTAGCCAGAACCGCTGACAGAAACAGGCTTTTTCAAATCTCACTGTGCCATTACATTACATTACTCACTGTGCCATTACATTACATGCCCAGACTGTGCCATTACATTACTCACTGTGCCATTACATTACATGCCCAGACTGTGCCATTACATTACATGCCCCCACATTGCCATTGTGCCATTACATGCCCCCACATTGCCATTGTGCCATTACATGCCCCCACATTGCCATTGTGCCATTACATGCCCCCACATTGCCATCACTTGCCCCCACTGTGCCTGAACTTGTTGCCCCCCCCAGTGCATTAACACTCACTTTTTTCCCCAGCGCTGACAGTCCCCCATGCTGCGATCGCGATCGTGAAGGATTTCAAAGCCGCGCCTTCACTGCAGAGTGTTCTGTGATAGGATGAACAAAAATCTTCCCAGCAGCGCCTCTGTTATGTTTCCCGCCTATCACGGACGTCTTCTCATCTCGTCCGAGGATGAGAAGGCATCTGTGATAGGAGGAACAAAGAACAGAGGCGCTGCTGGGAAGATTTTTGTTCATCCTATCACAGAACACTCTGCAGTGAAGGCGCGGCTTTGAAATCCTTCACGATCGCGATCGCAGCATGGGACACTGTCAGCGCTGGGAAAAAAGTGAGTACTGAGACTGTACCCGGCGTATAAGACGACCCCCGACTTTGGATGCATTTTTTTGCATCCAGAAAGTCGTCTTATACGCCGGAAAATACGGTATATATTTTTTATTCTAACACCCTAGAGAATAAAATGGCGGTCGTTGCTACAATTTCTTTCACACCGTATTTGCGCAGTGGTCTTACAAGCGCACTTTGTTTGGGAAAAAATACACTTTTTTAAATAAAAAAATAAGACAACAGTAAAGTTATTTTATTTTATATTGTGAAAGATAATGTTATGCCAAGTAAATTGATACCCAACATGTAATGCTTCAAAATTGCGTCCGCTCAAGGAATGGCGACAAACTTTTAACCTTTAAAATCTCCATAGGCGACATTTAAAAAATTCTACAGGCTGCATGTTTTGAGTTACAGAGGAGGTCTAGGGCTAGAATTATTGCTCTCGCTCTACCAATCGTGGCAATATCTCACATGTGTGGTTTGAATACTGCTTTAATATGCGGGCGCTGCTCACGTATGTGTTCGCTTCTGCATGCGAGCTCGGCGGGACGGGGCGCATTCCTGGCTCCTAATTTTTTTAGCTGGCTCCTAGATTCCAAGCAAATTTGTCAAGCCCTGCCTTTAACCATAGTCTTTGCTTCTCCGGGGTTGGATCCTCCACATATTGATTTTCTGCCTTCACCAGCTCCTTCCTAATACTTTCCTCCCACTCCCTAGATTTCTTATTAATTTTAGCCACCTGCTGGATCAAAATGCCCCTAAGGAATGCCTTCAAAGTATCCTACATCATCCCTGCCGTCGCCGTACCTTTATTAAACTCCACAAATTCTTTTAGTTTTATTAATACCTCATCTGGTTTCCCCATTAGTTCTAACCAAAATGGACTCATCTTCCAGGACCCTGAAGACCTATTCCCCCCCAGATTCACCAATACCACCAACAATGAGTGATCCGAGACCCTCTTGGCTAATATGTTTTTTTACCAGCTGTAGTGCTTCCCCATTTCCTAGGGCCATATCGATTCTGGATAGTGTGGAGTAAGAACTTGAAAAGCAAGAATATTGCTGATTATGCGGATTCCACACTCTCCACATATCGAGCAGCCCTGCTTTTTCAAGAAATTGGTACAGCTGGTCCTTAGCTACATTATGCAATGGTACTCCTGGTGGGAACCTGTCCATACTTTTTTCGAGGACCTCAGCTAGATTTAGTAGGAAGATTTTTATGCAGACCTACTATTTGGTAGCCATGCTTACCCATGCTCATAACTGGCTTGTTTCTGATTACACAAATGCCTCAGTAGTTATGGAAGCTGTGCACTCAGGATCCTATGAGACACTCCGTAATATCCTTTACAGGGGTCTGAGAGTCTCTCACCCACCCCTTACTGCTGCTATGAGGACAGATATTAAGGCCTGGCATATTGTTATTGTTAAACCTAATATAGTGCAGGGTAAAAGGTCCCTATTCACGCCGCTTTGGTTTATTCCTATGTTACTGGAATTCCATTCCTTACCAGACCCCGATCTATGGGCTGCCAATGGAGTTGGATACCTTGCAGACATCTGTGATGGGAGTGCACTATTTACATTTGACAGGTTGAGGAACAAATTTACACTGCCTAATGTGTTCTTTTTCAGATTCCTGCCACTCCGTTACATACATATGCATGCCAATTTGAATCCTCTCCGTTTTGATTGGAGCAGGATGATTTGGAGGTTCTTCTTCAGGATGACACTCTCAAAAAAACACTATCAGTGATCTAAGTCACTACTGCCCTCCGTTCGTGAGGGTCTAGATGCCCTGTTTACTCTGTGGCGCTCAGAGGAGCAGGAATTGGAAAATGAAGACTATTCCAAGTATTAATATCGACTAAAGACAGGCTGATCCAATTTAAAATGGTGCACAGAATTTATTTTACACTGCAACGACTACATCGTATCTACCCTAGTTCCTCTTCTTGCTGTTGGAGGTGTTCTAGTGACCCTGCGGGATTTGTCCATATATTTTGGCAGTGCCCTCAGGTTAGTAGCTATTGGTGGGATGTGACTCAGTTCATATTTACTCTGACTACTATGCATCTCTCTGTAAAGGTTGAAATTTGTCTCCTGGATACATCCGAGATCTTGATTCCATTATAAAGTACGTTCCCCATCTCTCTAGCTTTACGCCGCAGAATCGCTTTATCATTATAATTTAAGAACTTCAGCAGTAGTGATCTGGGGTATCCTCCTGGGGGTGGGGCCCTAAAAGGGACTCTATGTTCTCTTTCTATTGAGAACTGCAATGAAAAAGTCTCTCTTCCAAATAGCTCTATAAACCATCTCTCCAGAAATTCTATAGGGTTGGGCCCCTCACTCCTTTCAGGGAGCCCCACCACCCTCACATTGTCCCTGCGGAGCCTATTTTCCATTTCATCCAATTTTGCAACAAATTTGCCCATTTGTTCTTTCATACTTTTAACCTTTTGTTTTAGTGGGTGTAGATCATCCTCCACTTGGCTTACCCTCCCCTCCATAACCATTGTTCTTTCAACTGTCTTTTGCAACTCATGCCTCACCAATGATAATTATTCCTTAACATCCCTTCATTTTGTTACATAGTTCCCCCAGCGAGAGCTTGCATGCATTGACGACTTGTAATACACAATTTAAAGTCGGCTCTCCCTCTACAGGGAGGCCAGTTAAAGGGATTATTTCAAGGTCTTTTTTAACAATTCCCAAGCTTTTACTACTCACATTTTTTGACCCTGGCACTGCTGAGGCTGCTGTTGATTGTCCATGGCTCTTCCTATCTGATGACACTTTTACTTGTGTCTGCTGTCATCCTTTTGTAGGTGTCTGGTCCGGGGTATGAGCATACCTCTCAAGCTTTGCTGCTGCTGACTGATTTTCCTTATCCTTTGAGGATCGTAATATTTGTTTCCCCACATTCTCCTGGATGGGCTGTTCATTCCCTCTTCTCCTTGACATAACTGCTCTTCAATAGATCTATAGTGGGTTATCAAAGGCAATGATGCTGAAATTGTGCTGCTAGTTTTGGGCTATGCTCAGTGTATTCCTGGCTTCCTCCCTCGGCGGTGTGCTCGCCTCACCTTTTTTAATGCTGCTTCGGCAAGTAGTCTATCGTTCCCAGCTTCTTGTAATACTGACTTCCTCCCCAGCCCCTCATCTCCTTCATTATGTAAGTCATGCTGAGATAATCTCCCATTGGCTGAGCAATATTCTCATTTGTCTCTGAGCTCCTTCTTGCTATTCCTCGTCCTGCCTGTTGTTTCCTTGGATTGATTTTCTGTGTAGGGACCCCGGCTTCATCTCTTGGATGCGCTCGTCTGTTGCTTGTCCTGACCTTTATCCTGATTCCTGGATCTCCTTCTCATCTCTCCTCCATATTCTTTTATACAGCTTTTCTCCACACCTGCAGTGATCCTGGGGGGGTGGACACTTGGCACCAGCACTCAGCAAAATCCATCCCCACCATTAGGAGCGCTGGAGAAAATTGTCTGCTATTTACACTCCGTTCCTCCGCACGTCACCTGCTCACATGAGAGCTTATAGATCCCTAACAGATATTTCTCTATGGTAAGGGTCAATGTTCACTCTTCAATTTTAGGAGAGGTAGGACGCACCCAGGAACAATGAGCACAGGAGCCTTGTATAGTAGGCCCCTCAAATCTCCCCATCCAAATGTCCCTCTATTATTGTTGTTTGGTTATTTAGTCATGTCTGACTTTTTGTGACCTCATGGACCGTATCGCGCCAGGCTTTTCTGTCCTCCACTGCCTCCCAGGGCCTGCTTAACTTCATGTTCATTGACCTCACAGCTCCTCCTACCACTGTCCCTCCAACCAGAATCGGCAAATCTATGACATCACACTGACCTCACAGCTCCTTCTCCCAATTGCCCTCCATCTGACTCTTTTTTTTTTTCTTCTCTTAGGATGTGGCCATATTTCGGTATCCTCACTAGCAAAGTGGGACTGTTTGTCCTGTGTTGTATGTAATGATGCCAGCATTGCTTACAACTAGCTTTTAACCTTTAGCAAGAGAGGTGAGGATTCTGGGAGGTCACATGACATCACTGTTATCTCTATTAATAAAACGCAGACCTGACCGGAGAGATGAGGAGGATTCTGGGAATTACATTTACTTTTTGTGTTCAGATCTAGATTTTTCTTGCTGTGAAGTCTGGAGATCATATGACCATCAGATTTCCTCCACCTCCCTCCCTGATAAAATAGAGAGATAAAAAGAAGATTGTAGAAGTCACCAGAGAGATCATTGAGGAAAGGTGAGCGGTGCCGGGAATTCTGGGACATTATCCAGTAACAGACAAGGGATGTGTCTGGATGGTGACTGTATCATTGTGTGTGTCAGGTTCCTATAAGGTGTCAGGATGTCACTGTCTATTTCTCCATGGAGGAGTGGGAGTATTTAGAAGGACACAAGGATCTCTACAAGGACGTCATGATGGACAATCAGCCGCCCCTCACATCACCGGGTAAGAGGAGACTTTATTGTAAAGGAGAGAGCAGTACGGAGGCTCCACCTAGATCCCCCATCATCTGATAAACACATAGAAACAATGTATTCAGTCAGTGTGTGTGTTTCCTACAGATGGATCCAGTAATGGGAACCCACCAGAGAGATGTCCCCGTCCTCTGTATTCCCGGGATTCCACACAGGAAGGTCACACCATCCCCCACCATCATCAGGTAGATGAGTGACAATTATTGGTAGTTCTGATTTATACACAGCATGTTTGTTACAATGAATGTTTTATTATATATTCAGAGTGGAAACCTCAGGGATGATAATATTGATATTAAAGAAGAGTATAAAGAGGAAGATGAGAAATATGGAGTGATGGAGGAGTTTTTAGAAGGACACAAGGATATGATGGAGCCACCAAATACCAGGAACCCACCAGAGAGATGTCCCCGTCCTCTGTATTCCCGGGATTCCACACAGGAAGATCACACCATCCCTCACTGTTACAAGGTTGGTGGGATGGAGCATATAAAACTCAGACTCATGGAGACAATGTGTGGATATTTATGTGATATCACAATAATAAAGCTTATATTTTTACAGATGATATTTTCTTTAATTCTCTTGCTTTAGAGTGGAGATCCAATTGATATAGAATTTGAGGTTAAAGCAGAAGAAGAAGAGACGTATGTGAGGGATGATCAGCAGTCTGTAGAGGAGGATGGAATAACGGGGACATTTATAGAGGAGGACACTCCTACAGAGATCAGCACAGGTGGGTCATTAACACTAAATCCATTCCTCCACCCATACTGCTCACTGATTGGTCCAGAGTAGGGCGGGGACTGGGTGATATCAGCCTGTAATCCCCTGGTCACTTTCCTGAGCTGTGTTCCCCGTCCTGTATTCCTGTATTTCTCTCGGATAATCTTCCTTCTCTGTGCTGCAGACACAATTTATGTCTCTAGACTGGATTTATGGAGATTCTGGGGTTCAGCAAAATCTTGATTTTCATCATAGCTGTTACTAGACATAGGCACCTGGGGCATGTGCTTTGAGTCTTCTGCCCCATGCCTGGGTCTAGCAAGATCTCTGATAGAACAATTCTGTTGTCTGCTGGCTGTGCCGGGTGGAGGGATATGTCAGTGCAGTCTCAGGAGATGGGAGGCAGCGGTGTGGGATCTCTGCAACTTGTCTCAAGTAAACATTTACTGTAAGCTTTCACTAATTACTGAATACCAATATTATGGGTTTTGTATGGATTTTAAGAGAGAACCCAATGCAAAAAAAAAACCAAGAAAAAGTTTGGGGTCCACAATCCATACCAGACTCTCATCCGAGCATGCAGCTTGGCTTCCCAGGAAAGGGTGAGGGGCTGTGAAGTGAGCATGCCCCCTCCTGAACCATACAAGGTCACATACCCTCAACATGGGGAGAATGTCTTGCCAAGTCCATTCACTCCTGGATAGAACATTTAACTACAATGTATGAGCTCGTATCGGGGGAACATGAGGAATTTGTACAACATAAGGCATCTGGAAATGTATATCTGTCTGCAGAAAACAGGGAGATATTGGAACTCTAATTAATGCTCATGTCTTGCAAGAATCGTTTTTTTTTCTATTTTAGTAGATGGACGGGAGATGAGGAAAACCTCAGAGGATTGTCTCACTTTGTCTCCAGACTGTAAAGTAGAAGATGAGGACATCACACAGTATAGTCCAGGAGAAAACCCGACTACCTCAAATGTCCATCCGGCACCACACAGTGTAGATGGACCATCGTATTCCTCTTATCCCGAGGAACCTCAGACTGTGAGGGACGGTGCCGGACCATCGTATTCCTCTTATCCTGAGGAACCTCAGACTGTGAGGGACGGTGCCGTCCTTCCAACAAAGAGGTTTTCCTGTACTGACTGTGGGAAGAGTTTCCATTATAAATCACATCTTAATGTACATAAAAGAACTCACACAGGGGAGAAGCCGTATTCCTGTCCTGAGTGCGGGAAATGTTATTTATATAAGGTCAATCTTCAAACACATCAGAGGTCTCACATAGGTGAGAAACCATATTCCTGTTCTGAATGTGGGAAATGTTTTTCAGTGAAGTCCACTCTTCACACACATCAGAGATCTCACACAGGGGATAAACCATATTCCTGTCCTGTGTGTGGGAAATGTTTTTCAGTGAAGTCCAATCTTTACACACATCAGAGATCTCACACAGGGGAAAAGCCGTATTCCTGTTCTGAGTGCGGGAAATGTTTTTCAGTGAAGTCCCATCTTTTAAGCCATCAGAGATCTCACACAGGGGAGAAACCACTTTCCTGTCCTGAGTGCGGGAAATGTTTTTCAGATAAATCCAATCTTTATACACATCAGAGATCTCACACGGGGGAGAAGCCGTATTCCTGTCCTGAGTGTGGGAAATGTTTTTCACATAAGTCCAATCTTTCCAGACATCAGAGATTGCACAATAGGTAGAAGCCACTTTCCTGTCCTGAGTGCGGGAATTGTTCCTCACTGAAGTCCTGTCTTCCTGTACATCAGGAATCCCACACAACCCTTGAGGTGTATCAGTGCATTGAGTGTGGGAAATGTCTTCTATATGAATGTTGCTGGACATCACAGCTCTCATGTGGGGAAGAAGCACACCCTGATATAGGTAGAGGGAAAGGAAACTGCCGCTCCAGGTGAGTGCGCTCAGCAATCAATGTCCTCTCAGAAGTGTGGGTGCAGGCAATGCATGGAGCAAAAACTGGAAGAAAAGATTGGACAGCCGCACTTTCACAAAATCCTTAAAATGTTGCCTTTAATGGTAAAAAATGGAAACTACAAGTCACAGCAGACAGTGGGGTGGATAGCTGACCCACTGTCTGCTGCGACTTGTAGTGCTGTTTCCATTTTTTACCATTAAAGGCAACATTTTAAGGATTTTGTGAAAGTGCGGCTGTCCAATCTTTTCTTCCAGTTTTCACACCCTGATATACACCTCAGATATACTCCATGGCTGATCTTCATCATGTAAGAAACAGTTCATAAGGAGATCAGAGATCACCAAAGACATGGATGAAGTGTTGTACTGTGTTGGCCATTGATAGTATAAAAATGGAGTCATTACCTCTCATTGGCTGAATACATTTTGTGGTGTAAGCTTTCATAAAAATGTAGAGGTCTATTTTTTTTTAGTTCGCTGAATAAATGTGACCGGCTTTCTCCCAGCTATAAGAAATATTGGCCCTATTTTATTTCATATATATGATTATCAATAGGAGGGATGAGAGGGCCCTGCTCGTTAGAGCTTACAATCTAGAAGGGAGGGTTAAGTGATCCAAAAAGTAATAACTGGGGGGGGTTGATGGGGAAAGTAAAAGTACAGTTGTAAGGTGGAGACCGCATAGCCTTCTCTGGAGAGATGCGTTTCCAGGGATCGACTAAAAGCAAGCAGAGTAGGACATAGTCGGACAGATTGTGGTAGGGAGTTCCATTGGAAAGGAGACGCTCTGGAAACGTCCTGGAGGCGAGTGTGGGAGAAGGTGACAAGGGAACTAGAGAGCAGAAGGTCTTTGGAGGAACGAGTCAGTTGGTATTTTGAGACTAGGTTAGTGATGTTGCGGGGGGCTGAATTGTGGATGGCTTTGTAAGCTGTTAGAATTTAATTAATTGGGTGAGTGGAAGCCAGATGAGGGATTCACAGAGAAGGGTAGCAGATGCTGAGCAATTTGTAAGATGGATGAGCCTGACAGCAGAATTCATGATGGACTGAAGGGGGAAAGCCTATGTAGAGGTAATATCATGAGGAGGCAGTTGCAGTAGTCGAGGTGGGAGATGATCAGGGAGTGAACTAGGAGCTTTATGGTGTCATTGGTTATGAAAGAGCATGTTTTGGAGATGTTGCAGAGGTTGAGATGGCAAGATTTGGAAAACGCTTGGATGTGGAGCCAAAAGGATAGGGCTGGCTGATAGTAGTGCTATCGATTTTGACAGAGAAATCAGGGGAAGAGGCAACAAGTAGAGGAAATATTATTGTGACGGACTTTTATGCAAATATCAAATATGCTTCAGTCTAATTCTCTTCCTGCTAGTTTAATGCTGTGTGTTAGATGAAAAGGTGATTTCATGTGTGAAGGTGGTTTGTTTGATGCCATTAATTCTGCTATGATGACCCGCTTGGTTTTGTTGCTAGCAATCCTTCCACGAACTTCCAGTAGTTCTTCCAGTGTCTGCTTGGAATCCGGATGTAACGGAGAGTAGAAGGGAAAATCCCGCTGCTGCCAACCAGTTGTGACGGTAGTGGAAGATATCCCCGTCAAAGTCTTCCCTTCTCCCCATAAAGAAAATCACCCCAATATTCCACGAGGAGGGATATTCCTGGAATCACCCAATAAGCCACACATGGGTCACGCTTACTGCTGGAACAAGAGACTTTAATGGTTTCTTCTCAGCTTTATATACAGTACCAGGCATTAAAGCAACAATGAGATCTCCACCCCCCTAATCACACACTAAGGCTAATTACTAAAACATTCTAGACAGGTCGGCAGCGGCCTATAATTATCATGTCTAATCACTGCACATTCCTTAATAATGGCATCAAACAAACCACCTTCACACACTGAGTTTCCTAGGCAGACGTTTCGTCTCCGCATGCAGCTTGACACCTCTGAGCATCAATAGGTTTTAGACAGTGTTATCACACAATTAAAGGCCTTTCAAAAGCTAGCCTTTTTAACATATTAACAGTCTTCACAGAGAGATGAGTCACACATGAAATCACCTTTTCATCTAACACACAGCATTAAACTAGCAGGGAGAGAATTAGACTGAAGCATATTTGATATTTGCATAAAAGTCCGTCACAATTATGATCTCAGATTTGGATAGATTGAGTTTGCGGATTTGTGTGACATCCAGGCTGATATGTCTGTTAGTAAATTAGTGATGCAGGAGGAGACTGAAGCAGTGAGCTGAGGGGTAGAGAGATCGATTTGGATGTTGTTAGCATAGAGATGATATTGGGAGGTTACTACCTAACCCAGGGAGGAGGTTTAGATCAGTGGTCCTCAACCCCTGTCCTCAGGACCCACTAACAGGCCAGGTTTGCATGATAACTGAAATACATCTCAGGTGATATAATTTGCTGCACAGTGATTGCAGTATTCGAGTCTGCATCTCCCCAAGGTAATACTTAAAACTGGACTGTTAGCTGGTCCTGAGGACAGAACCACTGGTGTAGATGGAGAATGAAAGGTCCAAGAACAGAACCTTGGGGGACAACAACACAGAAAGGGAGAGGAGAGGAGGAAGAAGAGTTGTGACACGGAAGGTGCAGTTGGATAAATAGGATGAGAACCAGGGAAGAGCACAGAGACCAAAGGCATGGAGTTTTTTGAGGACATGTGAGGGAAAGGATGGATTCTATAGCTGGGATAATAATTGTGAGTCAGAGATGATAGATAATAATTACAAGGACAAGGTACAGCAAGAGTTATGTATCCAAGAAGACCAATTAGGAGAAATTTGTCTTGTAAAATAGGTGAACATGTATTCACATAGGAAACATTTGTTTAGAATTCTGATGGTGGTTTAACCATCAGGGGGCGTTACTTGTTTCCAATTCCGAGCAAGAGTTCACCTAGCTGCTATAGATGGGTGTTTTGTACAGTGTAGAATTCTAAAGGCTGGGAATCCATACCTATTCCCGGCATGGCTAGGATCTGGGAGAATGGTGGCTAGTCTGTCTGGGTTGTTGTACCACTTGTGTAAGAATTTCTGGGAGAATTCCCAATGAGAAGGACATTGAGGTTTTATAAAGCCATAAAAAAATAATATATTGAGGACAGGGTTGATGACCACTGTCTTAGACCCCGTACAAACTATTTATTTGATTTTCTGCAGATTTTTGTCTTCAGGTTTACCAAAACCATATAATATGAGGTCAAACCATAAGAGTTTCAATTTGTATGCAATCAGGCAGGCCCTTGCACTACACGGTCTTGGTGAATCTGAAGACGAAAATCTAATAGTGTGTATGGGGTCCAAGACAGTGGTCATCAACCCTGTCCTCAAGGCCCACCAACAGGCCAGGTTTTATGTATTACCTTGGGGAGATGCAGACTAGAATACTGCAATCACTGAGCAGCAAATTATATCACCCCTGATGTATTTCAGTTATCTTGCAAACCTGGTCTGTTAGGGGGCCCTGAGGACAGGGTTGATGACCACTGGTCTAAGAGGCAACCAAGTAGCAAGGCAGCATTGAGGTGGGATAGCTGAGAATTTAAGGGTGAATTCCCAGGAAACCATATAACCATTTTTTTGTGGAGAAGAAGGGTGATACTCCATGTGTTTTTAAAAGTTTGTCTGGGAGGTAGGAGCCATTAAACGATGCAGGACATGATGTGTCATGGACCTTGGAATGCGGAAGTGTTTCTCCTCTAAATCAGTTACACAGTGGGGGGGTCTTCTGCCCTGTCTTAAGGCTAACCCCCACCCCCCTCCAGACGGCTCAATGGTCTGGAGGAAAAGCATTGTTCTGTGTCTTGCTGTTTGTGTACTTTGATTGCCCCCTGGGGCTTCTGTCTCATTACACATATCAGTCCTCCTATTCAAGCTATCGGACCAATCCCTGCTGATCCTTTTTTAAGTCCTCATTTGCATGGCCAAGAGGAACTAATTGAGAACTACAATGTACTTTACAATTGACCAATAGGAAAGTGGTTGTTGAGGGCAGGGCGTTTAAAACTGCTGTATAAAAGTGTGTGTGCATCCAATAAAAGAGTCTCCTGTTTGAACTTACATACAGCCTGCCTGGTGTTTGTTCTGATGGATTTCGAACGGCACATAGCTGTAGTTCGAGTCCCGGAGCATCGGATGGCCGAACCATCAGACGTTGCGATCTGCAATCTGATCCAATAGAAGCAGAGGAGTGTCGGGAGAGCGGACCTGAGCGAGCAAGGGTCTCGTTACATGATGTATCTGAAGGTGTTTGTAAAATGATGAGGTTTTTATGGAGTAGGAATGCAGGTTGGATTGTGAATATAGGTGTGCCAGAGAACTGATGCCAGCTGAATCCCATTCAACCAAAGAGATATCCTGTATAAGCGGTTCAAAGGAATGTATTGAGAGGCGATGTAATGTTGCTTGAGAGTGTCCATGAGACTGGTCCACAATAGAGTTCCAAACTTTACAAGCAGCTGTGACTGTATCCAAACAGTGGTTTTGTGGAGATCTCTGGATCCATACGGCCCCCAGAAGCAATTTAGGTGCAAACGTTAAAACAGAAAATCGTTATAAATACTCATTGTAATTTCCCTTTCCTGGTCCATCTTCACGTCAGCACACTATGGGGTTAACTCCTCCTTTAACCCCCAGGACCACCTTTTTCCAGTTTAATAAAGTTAGGCCCCCCCCCCTGGTTCTTTGTGTAGTGGTGATAGGCTACATAGATAGGGAAGTCCAAATTGTGCTGAGGACAGACCAGGAAAGAAACATTTACGGTGAGTATTGATAAAAATCTGTTTTCCTGGTTGTACTCCCGTCAGCCCACTATGACATATACTCTAGCCAATATAGGGTGGGAAAGAGAAGACAAATTATCTGGATTCCATGCTTCACCACACTTTAATTAACTTAACAAAGAAGCTGATACCACTGTCGTTCTAAATAAAGAAGAACTAGCATAAAGTACGTTACAAGAACTCCAGCTAATGGTCCTTCATATATCTTCAACTGGTACTTTTGAGTTAAAATGTGATTCCGCGCTATGGATATTTTAAATTGGCAGAACTTGTATTCCTAAGGAGTTGAATAAAGAACGTTCATTAAGGGGACACATGTTACTGTCCCCAGATGTTACACCTGGGGGAGGGTAACATCTGTCCTCTTAATCAAGTGGCTGACAGAATCATTGGGGTGAATCCACTGGATTGGGGTTAATCGACTCTGTAGTAGTAAATCCTTCTTGAGAGGCAGGTGCACTAGCGGGGTTGGCACCATCTGTAGGAGTTTAGAAACCTCGGCCTCTGGGGGCCAGAATTTTAGAATTAGAATGGCATGGATTTCTTCCTTGCAATCTTCAGCAAGGACCTCATGATTAGTGGGATTGGAGGAAACAGATACACCAGGGGAAACCGCCATGGTATCAAGAAGGCATCTTGTGCTACCGCCCGATTGCATCTGAAACTTGTCATGAATTTTGGCACTAGTGCTTTCTCTGATGTTGCCATCAGGTCTATGCTAGGTGTCCCCCATCTGGCAAGAACTGGTTCCACATAGCATCTGTTGATTGACCATTCTAGCTGGGAAACTTCTGGCTTAGTAGCTCTGCCCTTTGGTTTTGCTTGCCTGGGAGGTAGACTGCAGTTAGGGCTTCCACATGAGCCTCAGCGCAGTGGAAAATCTTGGTCACTAGTTGGAGTAGCGGCAGACTTCTGGTATCCCCCTGTCAGGCTATATAGATTACTACCATCTTGTTGTCCAGTCTCAGTTTGACTCGGGCTCACTGAATCACTTCTTTGAAAGAGGGCCGTGAATGCCACCTGTAGTTCCAGGAAGTTAGAATGTCTGGTTTCTGATGTATGACACTTGCCTTGGGCCTGTCTCCCAAGGCAGTGAGCCCCCCAGCCCCAAAGACTGGGTTATCAAGACCCAGTCTCTCAGGCTGAGAGGCATACCCTGTGATAGGGCTTCTGGCAATGTCCAGATCCAGTCTAATCCGCCTTGGAAAAATAATCTTCTAATCAAGCGACTGGCCATCCCGTTGTCACAGCAAGGACATTTGCAGCGCTCTCATATAAAATTTTGCCCACAGGACTGCCGGGATAGCTGCAGTGAATATCCCCAACATCATTATACAGTCCCTTGATGATAGTGTTGAGGTCCCTATCACACTGTGAATTCAGGCCTTCAGTTCGGAAATTTTGCGATCTAGCAGGAAAACTTGTCCTGATCGTGCATTGAATGTCATTCCTAGGTATTCCATCTGTTGGGAGGGAATGAGTTTGCTCCTCCGGCCATTTATTAGCCATCCAAAATCGGCCAACATCCTCATTTCCCTGTCGCGTTGCCATGCAAGGTCCTCGCTTCAGTGGGCCACAACTGCAAACTAATAAATACTATGGTGGCTAGTAGGCTCTTGGTGAAAACTTCCACATTGGTACAATTGCGTCAAAGTCTCATCATCTGGCCTTTAGGGATGTTGAACAGCCAATTCTTATGGTGGCAGCTATTGATTGGAAGGTAACTGTTATAATCCACACTTTTGAAAAAAGTTCTTGTGACAAATTTCTCATTTACCCTGGAGATCTGTAAATACAGGAATGGAATAGTTTTCTCTTCTATCTGCCACGTCAACACAATATTTTTATAGTTGGTGTTAAGTTTTTCAAAAAACGAAAGTAGTTGACTGTGACCACCTTTCCAAATAATAAAAATATCGTCGATATATCGTCTGTACACCATGAGCTCTTCAGGTTGGTCTAGAAAGACACTTTCTTCTTCCCATTTCGACATGAACAGGCCAGCGACACTGGGGGCAAATTTAGCCCCCATAGCCACCCCAGTATTTTGTTGGTAATATTTGTTGTTATACCAAAAATGGCTATGCTTGAGGCAAAAGTCCAAACATTTAATGATGAATTTCCTTTGTATACATGGAAGTTGGGTATACTTCCGGAGTCCCCACTTCGTGGCGTCACATGCAAGATAATGAGGAATAATAGTATATAGTGACGACACGTCGGCCGTCGCCATCAAAAGAGGTCCAGTACCGTTTCTTTCTTCTAGTAGTTTCAGCATATCTTTAAGATATGCCCGAGTATTCTGCACAGCCGGCTGAAGATAACGATCTATATATTGCCCTAGTCTTGCTGTAATAGATTCAATCCCATTAACAATAGGCCTTAAGGGGGGGATTAATTTTATCCTTGTGGATCTTTGGTGGTGCATAGATAATAGGGGTACTACATGCTTCCAGTATAAGGTATCTAGCCTCTTTTTTTGTCTAGAACCTCCCTTTTTAGCCCCAGATGCACCACCTGTTCCAACTCTTTTCTCCACTTAAATATGGGGTTGTTAGGCAGTAGACTGTATGTATTTGAATCTTCAAGTAGTTTGGTCATGCCCTTATGGTACTGTTCGTGGTTTGGATAACAATACCACCTCCTTTGTCTGATGGTCTTATGACCAGGTCCTTTCTCTTGGTCAGTTTTTTAATCCCAATTTTAATTGATTTAGGTTCTTCTTTTTTCTTGACCGTTAAGTTTTTAATTTCCTCCATTACCATATGTCTAAAAACTTCTATGTGTTTATTATCTTTCAACTTCGGACTGAAGGTTGATCTATTCCTCAGATTACTGTGCACCACTAGATTTTCTTCTCATACTCGGGCTTCAACTGGCTTCTCTGTCAGATATTTTTTGATGTTTAGTTTCCTGACATACTTCTGTATATTGATATATGTTTGGAACTTGTCCAGATTCCTGATTGGTGCATATTTTAAGCCCTTATCAAGCACCAATAATTCTTGAGTCAGTGGTACATCTGTGAGGTTAAAGATACCTTCTCTTAGTTTTTTTGTCTGTTTTCCCTTTCCTGCTCAGCACCCCCTTTTCTTAAAGGGCGTTTTTTCCTTGTCGCCTCCGTTTTTCTTGGGGGGTGATACTCCATTCCCCGTTCTAAAAAAGACCGATTGTATCCCTGTTCGTATCGGTAATCTTGTTCTCTTCTTTCATCTCTGTTTGTGTCCCGTAAATCTCTCAGAAGAGCATAATAGTTGCATGTATGAACAGGGCTCCTATCTCTTTGCCTTTGAGGTGGATCTGGATGGACCACGTCCATCTCTTGGATCATAATATTGTCTGGGACCCGGACTCCTTTCATATGGTCTATGTCCATATTGTTCACCCTTTATGGTCCCTCATATCATAGTTACCTCTAGGATAGGCTGGACTCCTTTCCTGCTTGTACGGTTTATTAGGTGGGCCTTTGGTCCCTGTCTGGTCCAATTGTTGTTTTTATTTTTTTTGTTCTTCCAATGTTTAGTTTTTTTCCAACCCTGTTGTGGGGTGCGTTCCGTCTGTGGGTGTTTCCTCCATGTATTAAGTGGAGTATGGTTGCTTGGATGTCTTTGCCTTCCTTCATTATTCTCATATCTTTGGTGATCGTCTCTTATGCTGCGTACACACAATCGTTTTTCGGCATGCAAAACATTTTTTTTTTAAAAGATCGTGTGTGGGCTTCACATCGTTTTTCGGCTTCTGAAAAACGACAACATTTTTTTTCGAACATGCTGCATTTTTTAACGTCGTTTTAAAAAATGTCGTTTTTCGGGTTGTAAAAAATTATCGTGTGTGGGCTAAAACGTTGTTTTAAACCCGCGCATGTCCAGAAGCAAGTTATGAGACGGGAGCGCTCGTTCTGGTAAAACTACCATTTATAATGGAGTAAGCACATTCATCACGCTGTAATAGACAAAAAAGCGTGAATCGTCTTTTACTAACACGGAATCAGCTAAAAGCAGCCCAAAGGCAAATAGAACTTCCCCTTCAGAGTGCCGTCGTACGTGTTGTACGTCACCGCGCTTTGTTCATCATTTTTAAAAAATGATGGTGTGTGGGCAACATCGTTTTTAATGATGAAGTTGGAAAAACTTTGTTTTTTGCACATGCTGAAAAACGATCGTGTGTACGCGGCATTACTCTCTCTGTTCCTTGATTTCTATGATTGGCATCAGCTCTGGGTGACTCTATTATAGGTCACGGTGACACATCTGGATGGTGTGGTAGAAGCCTTACCATTTTCTCAGGTGTTGAAAACGTAGAGATGGAGTCCTGTGTACCCACATTACTTTGCCATTTGTAGACTAAGTCGTTTTTGTAATCATTGATGTTCCTTGAATATTTTTTTATTTTCCTTAGTTGGACATCGGCATCTTTTTTAGTTAAATCTTTGTTTAACTGTGTGGTTAGACGCTTAAATTCCGCTGTGTCCTTGTGTGTCTCTAGTTGTATTTTGAGTTCAGCTATTGCTTGATCACATTTAGTGTGTGCATCAGTCACACCACTCCAACACCCCCCCCCCCCCCCATTCTCTCCCCTCCCTTTTGTGACTGTACGTGCTGCTACCAACATATGTCTAAAAATGCCCTTTTTTATAGTTTTTATGGATTCTGGAATCATAGACAGAAAAGGGCCGGTTCAGATACATTGGCGTATCTGTCCGGCCCGCGTAAAGTATCTCCGATACGTTACGCCGCTTTAACTTTGGGCGCAAGTTCTTTATTCAGAAAGAACTTGCGCCCTTAGTTACGGCGGCGTAACGTATGTGTTGCGGCGTAAGGCCGTGTAATTCAAATGGGGATGTAGGGGGCGTGTTTTATTTAAATTTTGTTTGACCCCGCGTTTTTGACGTATTATTTGAACGGCGCATGCGCCGTCCGTAAAATATCCCAGTGTGCATTGCTCTAAATGACGTCGCAAGGACGTCATTGGTTTCAACGTGAACGTAAATTACGTCCAGCCGTATTCGCGAACGACTTACGCAAACGATGTAAAATTTCAAAACTTGGCGCGGGAACGACGGCCATACTTAACATTAGCTACCCCTCAAATAGCAGGGGTAACTATACGCCGGAAAAAGCCGAACGCAAACGACGTAAAAAAAAAGCGCCGGGCGGTCGTTCGTTTCTGAATTGGCGTAAATGCTAATTTGCATATTCGTCGCGTAAAGATACGGAAGCGCCACCTAGCGGCCAGCCGGGAATTGCAGCCTAAGATCCGACGGTGTAAGACACACCTGTCGGATTTTAGGGATATCTATGCGTAACCTAATTCTATGAATCAGGCGCATAGATACGACGGCCGGACTCAGAGATACAACGGCTTATCAGGAGATACACCGTCGTATCTTCTTTCTGAATCCGGGCCAAAAGAGTCTAATATCTCTGGTTGAACATTAAGCCCTGTAATTTTTTTAAATATATATATATATAATAAATCTTGGTCCAAAATATCTGGACAGTAATACCATATGTGAGACATAATTTTTCACATTGTTTGAAGAAATTTGATTTTGAATTGGTGCACTAGTGTGGAATTAAATGTTTTTTTTTTTTCACCTTGCTAGATTTTTTATTTATATTAAGTAGCAGCATATGGAGATATAGGTTATTTATTGAATTATTTAGGACACATTAGTAGCGCATTGCAGATATTTACAGTATAAATTAATATTATTATAATCTTAATCTTCCAATTATTTTTTTTAATACACCTACTGCCCCTTTAAAAATATACACCTACTGCCCCTTGAAAATAGGGTGAACAGATGTCCCCGGACTGAGGACACTGTCCCCAGACCAAGTCTGTCCCCGGTTTTGTCCCTAGATAGGGTTGCCACCTGTCTGGTATTGTCCTGAACAGTCCAGGCTGTGCTTCTCTGCCTCCCCCAGTGTCTCTCTCACCCCCCCCCCCCACTTCCGTCACCTCGATGATCTCCTTTGCAGCGATTGGTTGCTGTCCTAGAAACCAATGACATGCTTTATCTGCCATTCACACTGCATAGTGGGAAGTAAATAGCCCTAGAGTGGTTCCACCTCCCAACTCCGCCCCCTAGCTCAGCTCTCACACTTTCCTCCTTGGTTGCAGTAGCTCCCGGGTTCCACTGATAAGGCAATCAGAATAGATGTGTTAACCACTAGAGGGCCGCGCTATAGACGAAAGACATCCACAGCGCGGCTCTCAAGTGCCGAGTGGACGTCTTTAGACGTCCTGTTGTTGTGATTCCCCGTGCGCGCCGCTGGGGGCGCGCAGCAGAGAAACAACGTGCCCGGCGCATCGCTCGGAAGCCGATGCGAGTGCCTGGCGGCCGCGATGTCCGCCAGACACCCGCGATCGTCAGTGACACAGCAGGACGTGGAGCTCTGTGTGTAAACACAGAGCTCCACGTGCTGTGAGGGAGAGAGGAGACCGATCTGTGTCCCTTTACATAGGGACACAGCATCGGTCACCTCCCCCAGTCACCCCCCTCCCCCCACACAGTAAGAACACAATGAGGGAATACATTTAACCCCTTCCTCACCCCCTAGTGTTAACCCCTTCACTGCCAGTCACATTTATACAGTAATTAGTGCATATTTATAGCACTGATCGCTGTATAAATGTGAATGGTCCCAAAATTGTGTCAAAAGTGTCCGACAAGTCCGTCGCAATATCGCAGGCCTGACAAAAAAAAACATCGCAACCATTACTAGTAAAAAAAACAAATCTATCCCCTATTTTGTAGGCGCTATAACTTTTGCGCAAACCAATCAATATACGCTTATTGCGATTTTTTTTTTAACAAAAATATGTAGAAGAATACGTATCGGCCTAAACCGAGGGAATTTTTTTTTTTTAAATTGGGATATTATTATAACAAAAAGTAAAAAATATTGTGTTTTTTTTTTTCCAAATTTTCAGTTTTTTTATGTTTATAGCGCAAAAAATACAAATCGCAGAGGTGATCAAATACCACCAAAAGAAAGCTCTATTTGTGGGAGAAAAATGATAAAAATATAAGTTGGGTACAGTGTTGTATGACCGCGCAATTGTCATTCAAAATGCGTCAGCGCTGAAAGCTGAAAATTGGTCTGGGCACGAAGGGGGTTTAAGTGCCCAGTAATGAAGTTGTTACATTTCTGATTTCTGGAGGTCTCTAAGGAAAGAGGTGGGGGCAGCCTATCAATGCCCATCATTGCCACATATCAGTGTTGCCTGTCAGTGCCCAGCAGTGCAGCCTGTTCAGCGCACATCAGCGAAGGAGAAAAAACGTTTTCTTTCAAAATTTTTGGTCTTTTTTTGTTTGTTTAGCAAAAAATAAAAACCCCAGTGGCAATTAAATACCACCAAAAGAAAGCTCTATTTGTGGGAACAAAATGATAAAAATGTCACATGGGTACAGTGTTGTTACCATACAATCCTTTACTGTTCTGAATTGTTAATTTATATTGTTATTGTTCAACAAAAATTATTTGGTAAGAATAAAATAAAAAATATGCATTGAAAAGTTTTTTTCTCCATCTTATTTTTGGAACATTTGGTAGTCCATATCCCAAGAAATTCTAAGTATCTTTTTTTTTTTAATCTCATGGACAAAAGAAAGTATATATCATACCATCATTCCGTAAACACATACACTGCATATATTATTTGAGGAAAATATTCTTATAAAATAGTTTACCATTTTCCAATAGAAAAAAAATGTCCCTAGAATCTAGTCAACTTACTTTAAAACATCGGCAATCTTGGGGGGGCAAGGTACGGCGGGGGGGGGGGGGGGGTGAAGATGTAGTACCTTGTCTGGTACTACAAAGGGGGAAGGGAGGACCTAACTTCATTAAGCTGGAAGAAGGTGGTCCTAGGGGTTAAAAGGAGGAGTTAACCCATAGAGTGCTGACAGGAGGGCGCCCAGGAAATATAATTTAAGTGACAACTGTGGGCCAGATTCTGGTAGAATCTGCGGCGGCGTAGCGTAAGCCATTTACACTACGCCGCCGCAAATTACAGGAGCAAGTGCCGTATTCTCCAAGCACTTGCTCCGTAATTTGTGGCGGCGTAGTGTAAATGGCTCGGCGTAAGCCCACGTAATTCAAAGGGGGCGGCTTGTATTTAAATTAAGCACGCCCCCGCGACGATCGAACTGCGCATGCGCCGGGCATAAAAATAGCCCAGTGCGCATGCTCCAGGTCACGACGGAAAACGTCAATGACGCCGACGTGAGCGTCATTGACGTAAAGTCGTATTCGCGAACGACTTACGAAAAGGACGGAAAAAGACGACGCTGACCCGACGCCATACTTAACACGGCTTACGACAGACCTTCGTAAACTTGCCCCTCATATAGCAGGGGCAAGTTTACGCTTACGGAAACGTCGTAAATTCATTGCGTCGTCCGTGCGTACGTTCGGGAATCGCCGTAAATAGCTAATTTGCATAGACGACGGGGAAAACGACGAGGCGACACCTAGCGGCGGGAAAAAAAATTGCATTTAAGATCTGACCGCGTAAGAGCCTTACGCCTATCAGATCTAAGGCCCCGTACACACGACCAAACATGTATGCTGAAACTGGTCCGCGGACCAGTTTCAGCATACATGTTTGGTCGTGTGTAGGCGCGAGCGGGCCGAATTCCAGCAAACATTTGCCCGCCGGGCCTTTTCCCAGCAGACAAATATTCCTGGACGTGTTTTAAAACCGTCCGCTGGAATCCTGCCCGCTCGGACATGTACGGTCGTCAGTACAGACCTACCGTACATGTCCGAGCGCCCGCCGTCCCTCGCATGCGTCGAATGACTTTGACGCATGCGTGGAAGCCTTTAAATGGCAGGCCCACCCACGTCGCCGCGTCATCGTTGCGGCGACGACGCGGACACGCCCCACGTATTGTTTACGCGCGGACTTCTGTACGATGGTTAGTACAGCCATCGTACAGAAGCCCTCTGGCAGACATGTACGGTGAAAACGGTCCGACGGACCGGTTTCATCGTACATGTTTGCTCGTTAGTACCCGGCCTAAGGGATATCTATGCGTAACTGATTCTAAGAATCAGTCGCATAGATACGCCGGGCCAGATTAGGACTTACGACGGCGCAAATGGCGTTGCGCCGTCGTAAGCCTTTTAAGAATCTGGCCCTTTGTGTCTAAAAAAAATTGCTATTTTCCAAAAAACCTGTGGCAAAAAATAAGATATTCCATGGGCTCAACATGCCTTTCAGCAAAGAGCTTGGGGTGTCTCCTTTCCGAAAGGGGGTCATTTGGGGGTGTTTGTGCTATCTTGACATTTCATGGCCACCGAAACTGTGATAGGTAGTGAGAAAGGGAAATAAGCAATTTAGGCCCTTAGAAATTCTGAAGGCGTGATTGGTTTTCGGAGTCCTGTACGCGGCTAGACTGCCAAAAAAGTCTCACTTGTGGTATCCCCGTACTCAGGAGAAGCAGCAGAATGTATTTTGGGTTGTAAATTCACATATACCCATGGCATGTGTGTGCAATATAACATTTAACTGACAACTTTGTGTAAAAAATAAATCGTATTTCAAAAACTGTCCCATCGGCTCAACATGTCTACTTTCCAAAAGGGGTTATTTTAGGGGGTTTTGTACCACCCTGACCTTTTACCAAAGACATGTAGAAAAATACAGCAAAAAGTCGAAAATATAGTTTATATCACAACATTTTTTAATCCCAGTTGAGATCAATTACCATCCAAAATAAATTCTATTTATGTGAAAAAAACAGACATACATTTTATATGGGTACAGCATTACATGAGTGAGCAATTAACAGTTAAAATAAAATAGCAAATAAAGGCCTGGTCAGGAAGGGGGTAAATCTTCTAGAGACCAAGTGGTTAATTGGTGTGTGTGACAGTTATAGCGTCTACAAACTATGGGAACCTTGGATTACGAGCATAATCCGTTCCAGGAGAATTCTCGTAATCCAAAGCACTCGCATATCAAAGCGAGTTTCCCCATAGAAGTCAATTAGCCAGATTCACGTAGAGATACGACGTCGTAACTCCGAATCTGCGCCGTCGTATATTTTAAGTGTATTCTCAAATTGAGATACGCTTAAATGTAGCTAAGATACGACCGCCGGCGCCGTCGTATCTTAGCTGTCTATTTACGCCGGCCGCTAGGGGCGTGTACGCTGATTTACGCCTAGAATGCGTAAATCAGCGAGATACGCCGATTCACGAACGTACGCTTGCCCGTCGCAGTAAAGATACGCCGTTTACGTAAGGCGTTTTCAGGAGTAAAGATATTCCACCAAAAAGATGGCGCAGTATGGACGTCGGAACCGCGTCAAATTTTTACGTTGTTTGCGTAAGTCGTCCGTGAATGGGGCTGGGCGTAATTTACGTTCACGTCGAAACCAATAAGTCTTTGCGGCCTAATTTGAAGCATGCGCACTGGGATACGTCCAAGGACGGCGCATGCGCCGTTCGTTCAAAACGTCATTTACGTGGGGTCATGCTTTATTTGGATAAAACACGCCCACCTCTTCACAATATGAATTAGGCGCGCTTACGCCGGCACATTTACGCTACCGTAACTTAGGACGCAAGTGCTTTGTGAATACAGCACTTGCCTCTCTAACTTACGGCGGCGTAGCGTATATGAGATACGCTACGCCTGTCTAACGTTAGGCACGTCTACCTGAATCTGGCCAAATGAAAACGAAAATAATTTGTTCTGCATTGACTTCAATGGCACGCAATACCGCATGTGGCCAGAGGTGGAAGGCGCCGTGAGCCTCGGAAAGACCCGGGGACAGCTGAATTCGGAAAGGCTCGGAAACACCCGGGAACTGAGTATTTCCAAACAGCTCTGCTCAGCTCCAGCGCCCCCACACCTCAGGCCAAATGTGATACTGCAGGTCCCACTGGCTTGAATTAAAAAAAAAAAAGTTGCTCGTCTTTTTAAATGCTCGTTAACCACTTTAATCGTAAATTAGGTTCCACTGTATTGAGCTGAAAATCGATCAGTCCTGATGTACTGACGGCCAAGCTAATTTCTTGAGGCCTGAAAATGGCAGGAAAGTACAAATACCCCCCCCCAAATTACCCCTTTTTGCAAAGTAGACAATCCAATGTATTTAGTAAGAGACCTTTTTTCACAAATGTTTTTTACACACGGGCCCAGATTCAGGTACATTTGCGCTTTATTTGCGGAGGCACAGGGCAACGATTTTGCCCTGCGCCCCCGCAAATATTTTGCGCTGCCCTCGATTCACGGAGCAGTAGCTCCTTAAATTGCGAGGGCGCGCCGGCAAAATTGCCCGGCGTAAGCGCGCGCAATGTAAATGATCCGGCGGGAATCATTTAAATTAGGCGCGCTCCCGCGCCGAGCGTAGAGCGCATGCTCCGTCGGGAAACTTTCCCAACGTGCATTGCGGCAAATGACGTCGCAAGGACGTCATTTGCTTCAAAGTGAACGTGAATGGCGTCCAGCGCCATTCACGATTCACTTTCGCAAACGACGTAGATTTTAAATATCGCGACGCGGGAACGTGGGTATCCTATAGCATTGGCTGCGCCTATTAGGATGTGTAACCTTACGCGAAACCCGACGTACGCAAACTACGTAACTTGCGTACGCAGGGCTCGCGCAACGTTGTGAGTCGGTGTTAGTATGCAATTTGCATACTATACACAGATCACAATGGGAGCGCCCCCTAGCGGCCAACGCAAGAATGCAGCCTAAAATCTGCGTGGCATAAGAGCCTTATGCCACGCAGATTTTAGGCTGCAGTCGGCGTAGCGATGTTCCTGAATCAGGAGCATTCGCTACGCCGGAGCAAGTAAGCAATTGCGCTGTGTAACCTATGGTTACACAGGCGCAATTGCTTCTTGAATCTGGCCCACTGTCACCAGTGCAGTACAGCGTCATCATATGACTGGTGTGTCGGTGATCAGGGACACTGACTGGTGACCGTATGTTAAAAAAAATATAATTTTTAATTCAATTTTTTTTTTTTTTACATACTTTCTTTAGAGAATTTTAGTGTCACTGTACTACTGTGGGGGCTGATCAGGGATTGTCTTTTTGTTTTTCACTTTGCTGGTGTAATGAAGACCATTGTAACTGGAAAGTCTTCACCTATCATGAATGGACAGCTATGATCTGTGATTGGCTACAGCTAATCACATGGTACAGGGTTCTGTGATTGGCCCAAGTACCATGTGATAACATGCTCACTGGGCCCAAATACCGGGATCCATAATCTCGGGGAGGGGGGGGGGACCCATAAACCGGAGCAGGCAGAATGATGTACATGTATGTGATTTTTGCCTGCACCCCCAGCAGTATATGTACTGTGATTGGTCGGCAAGTGGTTATGGCTAGATGGAGCCAAGGAAATCTGTGTGTGAAATAAAATACATCCAATATTCATCATGGCTGGGTGAATGCTGGTCACATTCTTTCAACTATTATTTTTTAAACCTGACAGTAGGCCTTTTTAGTGCCATATCATGAATCAAAACGCTATTGAGGGTATAAACCCATAACTATGGCGGGATTTTTAACCACTTAAGCCCCGGACCATTTTGTTGCTAAATGCCCAGGCCAGTTTTTGCGATTCGGCACTGCGTCGCTTTAACAGACAATTGCGCGGTCGTGCGACGTGGCTTCAAAACAAAATTGGCGTCCTTTTTTCCCCACAAATAGAGCTTTCTTTTGGTGGTATTTGATCACCTCTGCGGTTTTTATTTTTTGCGCTATAAACAAAAATAGAGCGACAATTTTGAAAAAAATGCAATATTTTTTACTTTTTGCTATAATAAATATCCCCCAAAAACATATATATATATAAAAAAAAAAAAATCCTCAGTTTAGGCCGATACGTATTCTTCTACATATTTTTGGTAATAAGAATCGCAATAAGTGTTTATCGATTGGTTTGCGCAAAATTTATAGCGTTTACAAAATAGGGGATAGTTTTATTGCATTTTTATACATTTTTTTTTTTTTTACTAATATTGGAGGCGATCAGCGATTTTTTTCGTGACTGCGACATTATGGTGGACACTTTGGACAATTTTGACACATTTTTGGGACCATTGTCATTTTCACAGCAAAAAATGCATTTAAATTGCATTGTTTATTGTGAAAATGACAGTTGCAGTTTGGGAGTTAACCACAGGGGGCGCTGTAGGATTTAATGTTCACCTAGTGTGTGTTTACAACTGTAGGGGGGTGTGGCTGTAGGACTGACGTCATCGATTGTGTCTCCCCTATAAAGGGGATGACACGATCGTTGCGCCGCCATAGTGAAGCACGGGGAAGCCGTGTTTACATACGGCTCTCCCCGTTCTTCAGCTCCGGGGAGCGATCGCGACGGAGCGGCTATAAACGAATAGCCGCGCCGTCATCCCGGATCGCTCCCCGAGGTAAGCCGCCCGCAGCGGAGGGGGTCCCCATCGGACCCCCGACCCGCTAGAAGGCAGGGACGTATATATATACGCCCATCTGCCTGTACGTGCCATTCTGTGGAAGTAAATAGGCATGCGGCGGGCGTTAAGTGGTTAAGGCACAACCTAAAACTGTTTTTTTTTTTTAAAAAAGGTATAAAGTTTATTACAAAATTCCATTCATTAAAAAGCCTTTATTTATAAAAAAAAAAAAAGACAGTTTCATCATACAGAAACCTTTCCCAAAACAGATGGGTTTGGGGTCCAGATAGGATTTAAACAAAATTCTGTTCAGTAGGAGTTGTGAAGGCACAATTAGTGTAGAAATCTCCTCCACACACACTCAACGCGTTTCTTGGATAAAAATTCACTTCATCAGTTCACTAAACAACCAATCATGGAGGAGAGGTAACCCATCAACCTAATGCGGAGAGCAACCACAGGTGAAGCCCCAGGCCAGAACACCGGGAAGGAACCCAAGGAAAGATCACGTACACCGTACCAGGATGGCTATAAGCACCATATGATTTTATATACAGTTGTGCTCATAAGTTTACGTACCCTGGCAGAATTTATGATTTCTTGGCCATTTTTCAGAGAATATGAATGATAACACAAAAAATGTTCTTTCACTCATGGTTAGTGTTTGGCTGAAGCCATTTATTATCAATCAACTGTATTTACTCTTTTTAAATCATAATGGCAACAGAAACTACCCAAATGACTCTGATCAAAAGTTTACATACCCTGGTAATTTTGGCCTGATCACATGCACACAAGTTGACACAAAGGGCTTTGAATGGCTATTATTCTGCCAGGGTATGTAAAATTATTAGCACAACTGTACATCTATATGTTGTCTGCAAGATCCAAACTTGTAGCTTTTTATGTATATAGTTCACTCCACACTTGAACATTAAGACTCAGCTTAAAAAAGTTATGAGTGTGAGACACATCCTACATCTGTGACAGATCACAATAGTGCTGTTTCCTCTGAGCCATTTAAAAAATATAGACCTCTAAGCGTTTGTGAAAGAGGGTTATGTGGGATCCCTGATGTACAGGAAGGCAGGACTTCAGTGGGGAACAATTCCCTCACTCAGGACAGGAAAGTGGCTCTCCTCCCCCCGAGTGAGATCTCTGATGTCTGGAAAGACTGGACTTCACTGAAAAACATTTCCCGCACAAAGGACATGAATACGGCTTCTCCCCCGTGTGTACTCTCTGATGTGTGAAAAGACTGGACTTCATTGAAAAACATTTCCCGCACTCAGAACAAGAATACGGCTTCTCTCCCGTGTGAGATCTTTGATGTCTAACAAGTTCTGATTTTTGTACAAAACATTTTCCACACTCAGAACAGGAATACGGCTTCTCTCCCGTGTGAGATCTCTGATGAGTGTAAACACTGGATTTCTGTGAAAAACATTTCCCGCACAAAGGACAGGAATAGGGCTTCTCCCCTATATGCAATCTCTGATGACGGTAAAGAATGGATGTCTGTGAAAAACATTTCCCACACTCTGAACAAGGATACGGCTTTTCCCCCGTGTGAGATCTCTCGTGTGTGACAAGATCTGATTTTAGAACAAAACATTTCCAACATTTAGGACAGGAAAATGGTTTCACTCCCGTGTGAGATCTCTGATGTGTGTAAAGACTGGACTTCTGTGAAAAACATTTCCCACATTCCGTACATGAAAATGGCTTCTCCCTCGTGTGTGACCTTTGATGTATAACGAGTTCTGATTTTCGCACAAAACATTTCCCACACTCAGAACAGGAAGGTAGCTTCTTACCCCTGTGAGATCTTTGATGTATGATAAATTTTAACTTCTGTGAAAAACATTTCCCACAGTTAGAACAGGAATATGACTTTTCACCCATGTGTAATTTCTGATGTTTATAAAGATTTGACTTCTCTGAAAAACATTTCCCGCACTCAGGACAGGAATACGGCTTCTCACCTGTGTGAGTTCTTTTATGCACATTAAGACCAGATTTAAAACGGAAACACTTCCCGCACTCAGTACAGGAAAACCTCTTCTCTGTTGGAAGGACAGCACCTTCCCTCACAGTCTGAGGTTCCTCAGGATAAGAGGAATACGATGGTCCGGCACCGTCCCTCACAGTCTGAGGTTCCTCAGGATAAGAGGAATACGATGGTCCGGCACCGTCCCTCACAGTCTGAGGTTCCTCAGGATAAGAGGAATACGATGGTCCAGCACCGTCCCTCACAGTCTGAGGTTCCTCAGGATAAGAGGAATACGATGGTCCATCTACACTGTGTGGTGCCGGATGGACATTTGAGGTAGTCGGGTTTTCTCCTGGACTATTCTGTGTGATGTCCTCATCTTCTACTTTACAGTCTGGAGACAAAGTGAGACAATCCTCTGAGGTTTTCCTCATCTCCCGTCCATCTACTAAAATAGAAATAAAAAGATTATTACTAGACATGAGCAGATTGGTTCCCCTAAACCAGGACTCCGCCCACATCAGGAAGCTTTGTCTCTGAGGATCTTACAATTCCCCCCCTCAAGGTAACTAGTAAATGGGTCCTCTGATCTCCTACCAGTTCATTTCTTTATTCATGGACCTTAGTCAGAGAGTGCGGAAACAATGAGAACTGTCTTTTATAGGAGTGACAGTGATGAGGGGATTATAGGATAAGTGTCCCCACCCCCTCTATCACTCATTGCCATCTTTGAAACACAAGTCCTGCACTTCCTTATTTAGTCATGAATAACAGCGGGGCTGAGCCTCGCTAGAGGTCAGAGAGTGAAGATGGGGGAAGAACAACCAAGATGAAGACTGGACAGATCCTGAAGTCCAGCATCATTGGGTTATTGACTCCTCCCACATTATCACTTTCTGTTTAAGGTCCAAAGTCTGAGGATGTTATCACATTATTATCAACATGTAAAAGTCTGTGCTCCAATCAAATCATCAGATATAAAATGTCCAGCTGGTAGGAAATGGGTCTAACAAAAGAGAATACATATTATGGGGCAGATTCACGTACATTGGCGCATAAATCCGCCGGGCGTAGCGTATCTAAGATACACTACGCCGCTGTAACTTATTATTTTTTTTTAATCCTCAAAGAATTCGCGCCGTAAGTTACGGCGGCGTAGTGTATCTTTGGCGGCGTAAGGGCGCGGAATTCAAATGGATGTGATGGGGGCGTGTTTTTTATGTAAATACGTCGTGACCCGACGTGAACAACGTTTTTTTTTAACGGCGCATGCGCTGTCCGTGGGGGTATCCCAGTGCGCATGCTCGAAATTAAACCGGAACAAGCCAATGCTTACGACGGTGACGTCATTTTACGCAAATCCCTATTCGCGAACGACTTACGCAAATGACGTAAAAAATTCAAAATTCGACGCGGGAACGACGGCCATACTTAACATTAAGTACGCCTCATAATAGCAGGGGTAACTATACGCCGGAAAAAGCCAAACGCAAACGACGTAAAAAAATGTGCCGGCCGGACGTACGTTCGTGGATCGCCGTAACTAGCTAATTTGCATACTCTTCTAGGGTTGTCCCGATACCACTTTTTTAGGACCGAGTACAAGTGCCGATACTTTTTATCAAGTACTCGCCAATTATCGATACTTTTTTTAAATCTCATGTGACAGTGGCACATGTGTCAGTATTTATTTTTTTTACAATTTTTTTTTTATAATTTTTTACAATTTGTTTATTTTTTATAAGATGCTTTCTTTTTTTTTTTTTTAAGGGGGGTGGGGGGGAATGGACAGTGTCAGTGAATTTTTTACAATTAATTTTATTATTTATTGCAATTTTTTTTTAAATCAGACTTGTTGGGGGGGCTTTGGTGAGATATCAGGGGTCTTAACATACCTCTGACATCTCCCCTCTGAGACAAGGAAATGGACTAGCGACACAAATTCCCCAGTCCCTTTCTCAGCAGCCTCAGTTGCACTGAAAATGAAAGGAGAGAAGACAGCGGCTTCTCTCCATTCATAAACTGAAACATTTATCACTGACTCTGTACATTCGGAAAAGGTAGAAGCCGGGTTTGCCGGCTCCTACCACCGCTCTCCATCCTGACAGATCGAGGGGGACATGGCGGCAGCGCGGAGATGGGGGACACGGTGGCAGCGCGGAGATGGGGGACACGGCGGCAGCGCGGAGATGGGGGACACGGCGGCAGCGCGGAGATGGGGGACACGGCGGCAGCGCGGAGATGGGGGACACGGCGGCAGCGCGGAGATAAGGGACACGGCGGCAGCACAGAGAAAGAGATGGCAACATGGAGGGGGGACACGGCAGCAGTACAGAGGGGGGACACGGCAGCAGTACAGAGGGGGGACACGGAGGGGTACAGCAGCAGAATGGAGGAGGATACAAGGACCGTCAGCGGTGATCGATGCTTGTAACTCTCGACCGCACTGATCACCGCTGACTGTCCAGGTATCGGGTGAAGCATCGGAGCTCTTGCCAGAGTACAAGTACTCTGGCAAATGCTCGGTATTGGTCCTGGTACCGATACTCGTATCGGTATCGGGACAACCCTAGTTTCTTCACAGTAAGAGCTGAAAATGTGGAATAGACTCACTGCAAAGGTGGTTCTGGCCAGCTCAGTAAAGTGCTTTAAGAAAGGCCTGGATACTTTCCTAAACGTACATAATATAACTTGGTACTGACATTTATAGGTAAAGTTGATCCAGGGTAAATCCGATTGTCTCTCGGGGGATCAGGAAGGAATTTTTTCCCCTGCTGTAGCAAATTGGATCATGCTCTGCTGGGGTTTTTTGCCTTCCTCTGGATCAACTGTGGGTATGGAGTTGGGTATATGGGATTGTATGATATTTTTTATTTTATTTATTTTTTGGTTGAACTGGACGGAATTGTGTCTTCTTTCAATCTGACTAACTATATCCCTCCACCCGGCACAGCCAGCAAACAGAGCAAGTGACCCTGGAAGAATTGTTCTGTCAGAGATCTTGCTAACCCCAGGCATGGGTAAGGAGACCCAAAAGCACATAAACCCAGGTGCCTAGGTCTAGTAACGCCTATGTTGAAAATTAACATTTTGTTGCCAGCTGAACCCCAGAATCTTCATAAATCCAGTCTAGATACATAAATTGTGTCTGCAGCACAGAGAAGGAAGATTATCCGAGAGAAATACAGGAATACAGGACGGGGAACACAACTCAGGAAAGTGACCAGGGGATTACAGGCTGATATCACCCAGGCCCCGCCCTACTCTGGACCAATCAGTGAGCAGTATGGGTGGGGGAATGTATTTAGTGTTAATAACCCACCTGTGCTGATCTCTGTAGGAGTGTCCTCCTCTATAAATGTCCCCGTTATTCCATCCTCCTCCATAGACTGCTGATCATCCCTCACATACCTCTCTTCTTCTTCTTCTGCTTTAACCTCAAATTCTATATCGATTGGATCTCCACTCTAAATCAAGAAAATGAGAGAGAAGATCATCTGTAAACTAAAATCTCACATAAAAAATCCACACATCATATCTACAAGTCCATGTTCTAGATGCTCCAATCTACCAACCTTGTAACAGTGGGGGGTGGTGTGACCTTCTTGCATAGAATCCTGGGAATACAGAGGACGGGGACATCTCTCTGGTGGGTTCCTGGTATTAGGTGGCTCCATCATATCCTTGTGTCCTTCTGAAAACAAATTTATCGCAACATACTTCTCATCCTCCTCTTTATACTCTTCTTTAACAACAATATTATAATCCCCGAGGTTTCCGCTCTAAATATAAAATAAAATATTAATTGTAACAAACATGCTGTGTGTAAATCAGAACTACCAATAATTGTCACTCATCTACCTGATGATGGTGGGGGATGGTGTGACCTTCCTGTGTGGAATCCCGGGAATACAGAGGACGGGGACATCTCTCTGGTGGGTTCCTGGTATTAGGTGGCTCCATCCTATCCTTGTGTCCTTCTGAGAACTTCTCCATCACTCCATACTCCTCATCCTCCTCTTTATACTCTTCTTTAACATCAATATTATCATCCCCGAGGTTTCCACTCTGAATATATGACAAATCAATGATTGTACCAAACATAATTGTGTATAAATCATAACTACCAGTGATTATTTCTCATCTACCTGATGATGGTGGGGGATGGTGTGATCTTCCTGTGTGGAATCCCGGGAATACAGAGGACGGGGACATCTCTCTGGTGGGTTCCCATTACTGGATCCATCTGTAGGAAACACACACACTGACTGAATACATTGTTTCTATGTGTTTATCAGATGATGGGGGATCTAGGTGGAGCCTCCGTACTGCTCTCTCCTTTACAATAAAGTCTCCTCTTACCCGGTGATGTGAGGGGCGGCTGATTGTCCATCATGACGTCCTTGTAGAGATCCTTGTGTCCTTCTAAATACTCCCACTCCTCCATGGTGAAATAGACAGTGACATCCTGACACCTTTTTTTTTAAATACATTTTTATTGAGTTTTGATAAACCAATCAACATACAAAAAAGAGACTTTGGTTATCCATAGCAGTGCATAAACATGTAGTACACTTGAACATTCAATAAACTTATATTAATTTACATGCCTCTTGTGGTTATTTTTTTTTCTCAAACAAAAGGTTTTTATTGAACCAAAATGACAGTACACGTAAAGAGCTCCAGAGCTCGAACATTACCCATGATCGCCGTGACGCAGCACGTCCGTACATCAGAGAATAGGCACCCCACCAAAAGCATAAACATGAAATATGAGCCAAGGAAAAACAATAGTTACGTTCGTCCCGACACAGTCCACCTCCCCGTCAGACAGATCACAATTTCCCACATAGCCGCCCCCCCCCACTACAGCCCGGCACCCCATATCCTGTGTAAGCCAACTAGTATTTTATCCGAGTTTAGAAATTCGCCCCCCCCCCTCCTCCCTAAAATAGGCGGTCATACACCAAATCTATCGGGGCCAGACCTGGAGCATTGAGCCAAGGGGCCCATAGTTTTTCAAACTTGGAGCTAGACCCCCTATGTTGATAAACCACTTTTTCCAATCTTAATGTAACTCCCATCTGTGAGATCCATTCGTGTGCCGTGGGTGGCTCAGGGTCCTTCCAGTGTCTTAGAATCATCAATCGGGCCTGAAACAGTGCTCTACTAATAGCTTGCCCCGTAACCCCCTCCTCCAGCAGGGCGTCACCCACCCCCAGCAAACAGGGCTTGGGGTCCAGCGGTATCTGAACCTGGAAAGCCCCATTAAGTGTATCAATGACCTTTGTCCAATATAGATGTAGTTTCGGGCAGCGCCACAGGAGGTGAATAAGATCACCGTGATCTCTACTGCACCTAACACAGGTTGGATCAACCCCCAACCCCATCCGTGCCAGCCTAGCCGGTGTGTAGTGTACTCTTAGAAGGACATAGAGTTGGGAAAGTCTGTGCGACACGTTCAGGGAGCACGTGGGAACCGCCTGCAAGGCCTCCTCCCACTGCCCCTCCTCAAACGCCCCCACATCCTGTTCCCACCGGGCCATCGCCCTCAAAGGGGCCCCCGGTAGAAAGAGATTCAGGAGCATGGCGTAACAACATGAGATGAAGCCTTTAAACTTGTCCACTCCGACCACATAGTTAAAGACCGATGCTGAGTCCAAGGACCAGACATCGGCCTGCCCCTGAGCATCAACAGCGTGTTTAAGTTGCAAGTAATAAAAATGCATAGAGGCCGGCAATCTAAAGTCTGTCCTGAGCTCCTGAAAGGGTCTAAGCCTACCCCCCCTAACCACGTGGGTCATGAGGGAGATTCCATATTGTTTCCACTTTAAGCCATAAGGCAGCTTAGCTAGTTCTTGATAATACTGATTATCCCAGATAGGGCTGTATTTAGTGAACCCCGTCACCCCCTGGAGCATCCTAACCTTGTTCCAAGTCTTCTGCATGAGGGCATACGTGGGGAAAAGCTTGTTGGACTTTGTGTAACGTAGCGCCTCCAAACCCTCCGCCACCTCCCCCCCCGTGGTGAACCGCAATAGCCGGACTGAAGAGTCCTGCAAATTCAGCTCCCTGTCCCGCTCCGTACCTACCACTCTTGCGATGTGCTGCATCTGAGAGGCCAGGTAGTACAGCCAAGGATTGGGCAATGCAAGCCCACCAGCATCCTTTGGCCGTTGGAGTTGTTCCAGCTTGATCCTAGGTGGTTTAGCGAGCCATATGAGTGAACGGAAGACCGAGTTAATAATTCTAAACTTTTTGAGAGGGATGACTATCGGGGAATTATGCAGTACGTACAGCAGCTGTGGCATAAGTATCATCTTTATCAAGTTTACTCTACCTACGGGGGAGAGTTTCAGCCTACTCCACATCTTTACCCGATCACGGCAACGGTTAATCAAGGGGGTGAGGTTGAGAGCAACGTACTCCAACAAACATGACGTAACCTGAATCCCGAGGTAGCGAAATGACCCGGAGACAGGAATGTCCTGCAGGGTCGACGGGGCCAGAGAGGGGTCGCAATCAAGCAGTAGGAGGGAGGACTTGGTCCAATTAATTACCAAGCCCGAATATTCACCAAATCGCCTGACAACAGTCATTGCCTCCGACAGCGATGCAGAAGTATCGCCTAGGAGAAGCATAGTGTCGTCTGCATACAACATTATCTTCTCGTGGAGATCGCCGTATTGAAATCCCTGGATTGAGGGGTTCGTCCTGATCAGGGCAGCCAGGGGCTCTATGGCTAAGGCAAACAGGAGAGGGGATAGGGGGCACCCCTGGCGTGTACCCCTATGTAGGTTAAAAGTGTGTGAAATCCTACCTCCCTCCCGTATGGCCGCCACAGGGGACGAGTACAAAAGCTGGACCCACGCAATAAAGCCGTCTCCGAACCCAAATCTCCGCATCACCGCCCACAAATACTCCCACTCGACACTATCAAATGCCTTGTGGGCATCCAAGGATAGTAGCGCTCTATCACCCGCATTATCCGCCCGGGACTGGATATTTAAAAAGAGTCTCCTCAGGTTTATGGCCGTCGACTTGTGGGGCATGAAGCCTGATTGGTCAGAGTGGATTATGGTGGAAATTACACTATTCAATCTCACGGCCAGGACTTTAGCAAGGATCTTAATATCATTTTGTAGTAGGGAGATCGGTCTATATGACCCAGGGTCAAGAGGGTCCTTATCTGGCTTCAGAATTAAAACTATATTTGCTCTAGACATAGATTGTGGAAGCGTGCCGGCCTCCTTTGCATTATTAAACACTCTCAGAAGTTGCGGTAGTATTGTTTCCCCATATTGCTTGTATACCTCAGCTGGGAGGCCGTCATCCCCAGGGGCCTTTGAGTTGGGGAACAGACTGGTCGCCGCCTGCAGCTCCCCCAAAGACAGGGGGGCGTCAAGCATCTTCCTATTGGAGGCAGACAGGGCTGGTAGCCGGACCGGGTCCAGGTATTCGGCCAGGGAATCAAGCGTGTACGCTTGGTGAGATTCATAGAGCTGGGAGTAGAAACCCACAAGCTCCGTGAGGATTTGATCTGGGGAGTTAGTCACCCCGCCAGCGCGGGTGCGCAGTGCCCCAATGGAGGGGGACATCTGTTGGGAGTGGGCAATAGTTGCCAGCATGCGACCAGTGTGCTCGCCCTCCTCGTAGTACGCCGCCCTCTGAAAGAAACGTTTCCTCTCCGCCCCCGAGGACGTGACCTGGTACAGCGCATCCTGCGCCGAGAGCCATGCCATCCTGTTAGTCTCGGACGGATCTGCAATAAAGGCATCCTCTAAGTTACCGGCCATCAGCTCCACCCCCTCCCTCTGGGTATTTGTTTGCCTTTTAATGGCCTGGATCTCTGTGATAAACTGACCTCGCAGGACGGCCTTAAAGGCCTCCCACGACACCGCTATATTTTCAGAGTCAGCATGAATTCTCCAAAACTCTGAGATACAGGACTCCACACGCTCATGGGATGGGAAAAGATTCAGCCAAAAAGCGTTCATCTTCCACGGGGCCTTAGCCCCCGCAGAAGGGGGACGCACATCTAAGGAGGCGATCAACGGCGAATGATCCGACACGCTTCTCGGAGCATACGCCACCTCCGAGATGTATCGCTCTGCCGCGTGTGAGCAGAGGCATAGGTCAATCCTAGAGAGCGAGGAGTAGCTCTTGGAAAAACAAGAAAACTGCTTGACCCCCGGGTTCCTAGCTCTCCAAGGGTCCCTCCACCCCACCTCCTCCATGAACTTTCTCAGGACGGTGCGACCCGCAGTCCTCCCCCCTCCTCCCGATGGATGTTTGTCAAGCAGGGGGTCCGTGCAGCAGTTGAAGTCTCCGAAGGCGTACAATGGCACCTCCGGGAACCGCACCTGAAACTCCACCAACTCCCTCAATACCTGGTTATTATATGGGGGGGGTATGTACACAAATGCAAGAATACACTTGAAATTAAACAGTCTACATAGCAAAAATATGTATCTACCCTCTACATCAACCACAGAGCAGAGCTCCTCGTACACTATAGCGCTGTGAATCAGCACACTCACCCCCCTGGAGTATGAAGTGTGAGTGGAGTGGTAACCCCTACCCACCCACCGATAGTTCAAACAGGACTCAGAGTCAGCAGTGAGATGGGTCTCCTGCAGGGCACAAATGGCCGGGAGCCTTTTTCTCATCAGGGTTGATACCATAGTTCGTTTCAGAGGGTCCTGCAGCCCCCTAACATTCCACGAAAATATTGTAACCGCTGCCATCAAGGGGGGACAAACACGTGATCATCAGGGGAAAACCCGCCACCCACATATCCGCCCACCTCCCTCCAAATGGCACCGGATGCGTTGGTAGTCTGAGGTGTGGACCGGCATAGAACAGGTAACTGGGTAGTAAAGAGAATTGGGTTTCCACTCAGTAGATAAAAAGGGAAATCCGCTCTGGAGCAGTCCATTGCATAGCAATACCTTGGATCGCGCAACAGTGCGCTGACTGAGCATGTGGTACTCAGCTGAGGCAGACAAGCGACCCATACAGGCCGGGCATCCCTCAGCATGGGCACCTGTCGTTGATTCAACCTCACGGGAGCCAACGGGCAATCCCAACTTGTCTGGGACAACCGGTCCCACCAACCTGCAACTGGGCCATCCAGTGTGGCAACATAGTCACTAGCCAACAACGTTGAAAGCATTGGCATGAATGATTGCATTTCCGAACTCACATTTTATGTAGCAAATCATTGTCTGTTTCCGGCAGGTTCCTCGGCCGAGGAAGAAACAAGGGAAGGTGAAGATGAGAAAAAAAGGACATTTTTCAAGGCGACTCCGCTAGTAGACTTCAGATGTTCCCATCTTCCAGTTCAGGAGGCCTCCGGGCTTGGCGCAGCGCACCCTCATTAGCATCGAGCCAATCCGAGGCCCCGGCAGGATGCTCAAAGAAGTGGGCTTGCCCCCTCAGGATGATTCTGAGTTTCGCCGGGTAGAGCATTGCATACGGCGCCTGTAGTTTCTGCAGACGCTTTTTAATTTCAGTGAAGCGTGCCCGGCTTTTCTGGACTGCAGCAGAGAAGTCTGGATAAAACGAGACCCTTGTGCCATTAAACTGGATATTCCTCTTTTCCCTGGCCATCCTCAGTATAATTTCACGGTCTCTATAGTTCAGCATCCGGGCTAATATCGGGCGGGGGGGATTACCCGGTGGGAGCGGTCTAGCCGGTATTCTGTGGGCCCTCTCGACTGCATATAGGTGTGTGAAAGCATCCTTTCCGAACACATCCATCATCCACCGTTCCACGAACTGCGTGGGGTCACGACCCTCCACTTTTTCTGGCAACCCCACTATACGCACATTATTGCGCCTGAGACGGTTTTCAAAATCTTCTGCCCTTGCGTCCACAGCCCTAGCAAGCCGTGCTGCGGACTGGGCCTCTCTAGTCAGCGGGGGAAGCTTATCCTCCAGGTCGCTGATCCTGCTCTCAGCTGCAGTAGTTCTCTCCCTTATCTTCTGGATGTCCTGCCTGATCAGACCGACCTCTTCCTCCAGGCTCCCAAAGCGTGCCTGGAGGGTATTCACAGATGCTGTGCATTTGTTTATGGCCTTCAATATTGCAGCTAATGTGGGTTGCTCTCCCCCCTCAGGCTCAGAATCATCATCCTCCTGCAAGTCAGGGCCGTTCTGGGTCTGCTCAAACATGGCGCCGGCTCCCTGTACACTCTCCCCCTCCTCCATGTCTCTATCTCCAGGGGCAGCACAGTCATCCAGGGGCTGCAGCTCGCCCATGCCCGCCTTTCCTGTCATTTTCAGGGCATAATATCTCATGTCTCTGGGGTGCTCCCCGGGCTGTTTTTCAGAGCCTTTGGGATGCTTACTCACCCCCTCCTTAGGCTTGTCTCCCGCTCGCGCCTTCTGTGCTGACGGCGGAGCGGCGCCATGTTGGGAATCCTGCCTCGCGGTCTCTCCCTTCTGTCCACGGGTCATCATGCCCCCTGGAAGCCGCGGATCGTCAGCCGGGTAGTGAGGGAACGTTCCCCACGCAGGATGCCGAAAAAACGGGTCGTTTCGATGGCCGGAAACCGGATCAGTGAAGGATCAGTGCGGGAGCTCTGTGAAGAAGCGACTGCTCACATGCCGCGCTGGCCACGCCCCTCCCTCTTGTGGTTATTAACCACTTGCCGACCACTGCACGACAATATACGTTGGCAGAATGGCACAGCTGGTCATATGGACGTGTATATATATATATATATATATATACACACACACATCCCCTTTAAGACGCGGCATTGTAGGCGCGCGGGCGCCCGCCGCGAACTCTGTGAGTGTGATCGTGGGTCCCGCGGACTCGATGTCCGTTGGGAGTCCCGCGATCATCTCACAGAGAGGAAGAATGGGGAAATGCTGATGTAAACAATAATTTCCCCATTCTGCCTAGTGACAAGGACATAGCTCCCTGTAATCGGAAGAAAAGATCTGTGACGTGTCACATATAGCCCATCACCCACACAGTTAAAACACATCCCTAGGACACACGTAACCCCATTCAGCGCCCCCTACTGGTTAACCCCTTCACTGACAGTCACATTTACACAGTAATCAGTGCATTTTTATAGCACTGATCGCTGTATAAATGTGAATGATCCCAAAATAGCACCAAAAGTGTCCAACATAATGTCGCAGTCCCGATAAAAATCGCTGATTGCTGCCATCACTAGTAATTTTTTTTATAAAAATGCCATAAAACTATCCCCTATTTTGTAGACGCTATGGCCCAGATCCACGTAGCGTGGCACATTTGTAAGTCCGTCGTAGTGTATCTCAGATACACTACGCCGCCGTATCTTACAGCGTATTTTCCGTATCCACATAGAATTTGCGCCGTAAGTTACGGCGGCGTAGTGTAACTGTGTCGGCGTAAGGGCGCGCAATTCAAATGGATAAGATGTGGGCGTGTTTTATGGTAATTCCTATTGCCCCGACGTAAATGACGTCCGTGGGGGTATTCCAGTGCGCATGCTCCAAATTAACCCGCAACAAGCCAATGCTTTCGACATGAACGTAATTCTATGCAAAGCCCTATTTGCGAACGTTTTACGCAAACAACGGAAAATTCGACGCTGGCCCGACGTCCATACTTAACATTGGCTACGCCTCATTTAGCAAGGGTAACTTTACGCCGGAAGCCTTACGGAAACGACGTAAAAAAATGCGCCGGCCGGACGTACCTTGGTGGATTGGCATATCTAGCTAATTTGCATACTCGACGCGGAAATCGACGAAAGCGCCACCTAGCGGCCAGCGTAAATATGCACCTTAGATCCGACGGCGTACTAAGACATACGCCAGTCGGATCTAGCCCAGCTTCAGGCGTATCTTGTTTTGTGGATACAAAACAAAGATACGCCGGAGCAAACTAGAAGTTACGCGGCGTATCAATAGATACGCCAGCGTAACTGCTTCGTGGATCTGGCCCTATAACTTTTGTGCAAACCAATCAATAAACACTTATGGCAATTTTTTTACCAAAAATATGTAGAAGAATACATATCAGCCTAAACTGAGGAAATTTTTTTTTTTTTGGGGGGGGATATTTATTATAGCAAAAGTAAAACATTTTCAAAATTGTCGCTCTATTTTTGTTTATAGCACAAAAAATAAAAACTGTCTGGGCTGTTCTGAATCTAGAGTTGCAATCTGTCGTAAGGGCAGCATAATATGTGGAAATTCTTTTTTTAAATGTCCGGCGGCACACGCCCCCCCCGCTTCATAGTATTTTTTAATGTCCGGCGATCAGCGGCAGAGCCCACCCCCACCCACACCCCCACCCCTCAATATTTTTTTTATGTCAGGGGGGTTGGCGATCGGCAGCAGCACCCTTCACCCCCCCCCCCGCAGTATTTTTTTAAATGTCCGGCGATCAGCGGCGCACCCCCCTCCCCAGCTTCTCAGTATTTTTTTTATGTGCGGCGATCGGCAGCACCCCCACCGCTTCTCAGTGTCTTCTACTCTTCTATGATGGGCGATCGGCAGCACCCCCCCTTTTCAGTGTCTTCTATGATGGGTGATCGGCGACACCCCCCGCTTCTCAACATATATTGTTCGATGTCAGTGTCTTTTATATTCGGCCAGGCATTTCTATGACCGTCGGAGGACCCGGGCGCGATGTGATGACGTCACGCCCGGGTACCCTGTAAGTAAACAAAGCCACGATTGTGGCTAGTGAGCAACACTGATCATGAGATCGGTGAATTTCTTTTCACCGATCTCATGCATTCCAGCCTGGAGGAGAGATGTGGGGTCTTATTGACCGCGCATTTCTCCATAAAGGGGACCTGTCACACACATTTCCTATTACAAGGGATGTTTACATTCCTTGTAATAGGAATAAAAGTGATAAAAAAAAGTGTTAAAACATAAATAAGTAAAAATAAATAAAAAATTAACACGCCCCTGTCCCGGTAGCTTGTGCGCAGAAGCGAACGCAGGCGTAAGTCCCGCCGACATATGTAAACGGCGTTTAAACCACATATGTGAGGTATCGCCGCGTGCGTTAGAGTGCCAGCAACAATTCTCACACTAGATCTCCTCTGTAAATCAAAACTGGTAACCTGTAAAAAAATTCAAAGCGTTGCCTATGGAGATTTTTAAGTACCGAAGTTTGGCGCCATTCCATGAGTGTGCGCAATTTTAAAGCATGACATGTTAGGTATCTATTTACTCGGTGTAACATCATCTTTCATATTTTACAAAAAAATTGGGCTAACTTTACTGCTTTGTTATTTTTTTAATTCATGAAACAATTTTTTTCCAAAGAAAAGGCGTTTGAAAAATTATTTTGCAAATACCGTGCAAGATAAAATGTTGCAATGACCGTCGATTTATTCCCTAGGGTGTCTGCTAAAAAAACATATATAATGTTTGGGGGTTCTGCGTAATTTTCTAGCAAAAGAATGATGATTTGTACATGTAGGAGAGAAGTGCCAGAATAGGCCCGGTATTGAGGTGTGTATAAAAGCCCGGTATGGAAGTGGTTAAAAAGTGTAATTTCGGCCGGAGCTCCACTTTAAATGGTTAAACCCTTGCGTGTTATATACGTGGCACAAGTATGTGACTCCTCTAGAGTACCAACGATGTGGATCAGCATTGGCTTGTTCCGGTTTAATTTCGAGCATGCGCACTGGGATACCCCCACGGACGGCGCATGCGCCGTTAAAAAAAAACGTCAGTATAGACTGATGAGGTGAGAAGGTGATTGGTGGGAAAAGTTCAAATCTCCAAAATGAAGAGAATGTTCCGGCCCTGTAAGTGGGGAAATGTTCTGACCCTGAAGGGGTTAATCTAGGTTTCCACACTATATATGTGTGTATCATCATCTGCTGGAGATAAAAGACATCACAGTGACTATGGAGGAAGAGGACGGACATGACGGGGTTACTGGGTGTAAATAGAAAATAAGATCTTATTACCTCCTCTGCTGCCACTTCCAGCAATGTCTTCTCTCTACTTCCTCCCGACTCACCTCTCACCCGAAACTTCCTGTCTGTACCTGACATCACTTCCTGTCTGTACCTGACATCACTTCCACTCTGTATTCCACAGAGACTTCCTATCTGGAAAGATGTGAGATCACCACCTAGTGGAGCTCAGAGCAACTGCAGCCCTGAGAAATGTATTGTACTGTAGACACAGCTCTGTCATTGTTGCCAAGTGTTCTGGGATGATGAAGAACAGTCCCGGTGATCTGCCGTGCTGGTTCCAGCTATCGTGGAAGTTCCAGCGCATGCGAAACCTGATGTGCCGAGATGGTTCCAGCTAACAGGAAAGTTCCTTCAAGGACTGCGCAGGCGCAAACTTGCTGACGGAAATCTCCGAACCTCGGCCGGCATCCAGGGCGACGTGGATTTCGAGGTAAGTGGCCAGTCGGCCTCACGTCCTCGCTCCGCTCGCTCGGCCTCCTGGCTCTTTTTTGAACATCCTCCAATCCACAGGGATGTTAAAGAATGAGCCTGGATGCCGGGCGAGGTTCAGAGATTTCCGTCGGCAAGTTTGCGCCTGCGCAGTCATTGAAGGAACTTCCCCTTTAGGGGAACATTAAGGACAAGTCACCGGGATTGTGGGTACAGTGATATTATGTCCTCATCTCACAGGTTCCAGAGTGTCAGTGAGGGGATGCAACTGCAATTTTACCAGACTGTGGGGAGCAGTGATTTCCTTTCTGACAGTGATAGTAGAACTCTAAAATCATCAGAGAGGCAGCGGGAGTGTGTGATCAGGTAAGTATCACCACTGACCACCAATGCTGGGCTGGAGTTACACTTTATTCTCACTGACACCAACAATGGGGCTTATTTATTATCACTGACACCAACAATGGGGCTAATGTTATCTCACTGACACCAACAATGGGGCTTATTTTATCTCACTGACACCAACAATGGGGCTTATTTATTATCACTGACACCAACAATGGGGCTTATGCTATCTCACTGACACCAACAATGGGGCTTATGTTATCTCACTGACACCAACAATGGGGCTTATGTTATCTCACTGACACCAACAATGGGGCTTATGTTATCTCACTGACACCAACAATGGGGCTTATGTTATCTCACTGACACCAACAATGGGACTTATTTTTTCTCACTGACACCAACAATGGGGCTTATGTTATCTCACTGACACCAACAATGGGGCTTATGTTATCTCACTGACACCAACAATGGGGCTTATGTTATCTCACGGACACCAACAATGGGGCTTATGCTATCTCACTGACACCAACAATGGGGCTTATGTTATCTCACTGACACCAACAATGGGGCTTATGTTATCTCACGGACACCAACAATGGGGCTTATGCTATCTCACTGACACCAACAATGGGGCTTATGTTATCTCACTGACACCAACAATGGGGCTTATGTTATCTCACTGACACCAACAATGGGGCTTATGTTATCTCACTGACACCAACAATGGGGCTTATGCTATCTCACTGACACCAACAATGGGGCTTATGTTATCTCACTGACACCAACAATGGGGCTTATGTTATCTCACGGACACCAACAATGGGGCTTATGCTATCTCACTGACACCAACAATGGGGCTTATGTTATCTCACTGACACCAACAATGGGGCTTATGTTATCTCACGGACACCAACAATGGGGCTTATGCTATCTCACTGACACCAACAATGGGGCTTATGTTATCTCACTGACACCAACAATGGGGCTTATGTTATCTCACTGACACCAACAATGGGGCTTATTTATTATCACTGACACCAACAATGGGGCTTATGTTATCTCACTGACACCAACAATGGGGCTTATGTTATCTCACGGACACCAACAATGGGGCTTATGCTATCTCACTGACACCAACAATGGGGCTTATGTTATCTCACTGACACCAACAATGGGGCTTATGTTATCTCACTGACACCAACAATGGGGCTTATTTATTATCACTGACACCAACAATGGGGCTAATGTTATCTCACTGACACCAACAATGGGGCTTATGCTATCTCACTGACACCAAAAATGGGACTTATTTTTTCTCACTGACACCAACAATGGGACTTATTTTTTCTCACTGACACCAACAATGGGGCTTATGTTATCTCACTGACACCAACAATGGGGCTTATGTTATCTCACTGACACCAACAATGGGGCTTAGTTTTTCTTATTGACACCAACAATGGGGCTTATTTGTGAGATCCTTGATTGGTGGAGGAGGAATGAGGGGAGAGATTTATCTGGAAATATAAAACCAGCTATGATACAGTTCTCACAGCCTGCAATACTGCTGACCACCACTGGAGGGAGACTCTCCCACATTTATCTGGCTGGACACACACACAGGCAGATACAAATCATTCATACAATCTGATGTAATCTAAGGAGTGTGGAGCAGAAAAGTGAGCCCCACACACTTCAGAGGATCCCCCAAGCGATCTTTCATTCTAGAATCCTGGTGTGATGACTTCTCCCCCCACCCCCGCACACATGATTTATGGCAGATTGGATGAAGTGTGCGATGTGAGTGGTGTTTCAGGCAGTGATACACACACACATACAGATCCCTGTCTGCCAGGTACAATCACTTCCACACACTGACAATAATCTACATTAGGGAGGAGCTCTGTGTCTGAACAGAAGATTGGATGAACACTGGCTCCTCCCACATTCTTCTGAACATCCAACGTTTACGGCATTTGGTGCAGACGAATGTGACGGCTTCTGGCTGTCACTGGTTTCTAGGGAAGCAACAGCTGCCTGCAACAGCTGCGTCCTTTGCAACCGCCGACTTCACCCCACCCATTACCTTACATGGCCACGTAGGCAAATGGGTGGGGCCTAGATCATGACATCATTGTCTAAACATGACCATATCTAGGCAATGATGTCACCACTATCCCCGCCCCTTCCTTTGGATAGCTGATGACAGCTCAGGACGCTATCAGTCAGCCAGTGTTACCGTCAGAGGTTGCACCTGTGTGGTGGGTCAGTGGGGGGTTGTCATCGTAATTTGACTATAGATTTACAACACAAGACTTTTTGGGGGATTTTATTTTAATAAAAAACATTGAGGGTCTTTGTTACTTTTTTGATGTACCCCAAACTCATTCATGTAGGGGGCCCAGTATCTGTGGGACCCCTAATATTATAGCGGGGTTCCAAATTCTGATAAGCCCCCCTGCCCACAGACCCCCACATCCACCAGGCCAGGATTGTGGGGATGAGGCCCTTGTCCTCATCAACATGGGGACTCATGTTGTGGGAACATGGCCTGATATGGTTCAAGAGAAGGGGTGGGGCCACATGCTTGCCCCTCCCCCTTTCCTGCTCAGCCAGTCTGCATGCTTGGAATAAGTCTGGTATGGAATTTCTGGGGGCACACACTTTATTTTTTGTGAGGTCCCCCCCTTAATATCCATCTTAGAATCAGAAGGTCTGGTATATATTTTGGGGTCTCTATACATACAGACCCTCCAAAGGTCCCCCAAATACATAGAAGAACCTCGGGGGGTCTGTGTGCTGTTTTGGTAATTATAAGTGTATGAGTATGATCTCAGGTATTCGTATGAAGACATGTCTGATGAAGGAAACTAAGGGGTCTACTTATAGAGAATTCATGTGTTCAATGTGACAATCACTCATCCGCTATTACATATTCTGGCTCTAATGTAGCAAAGTGATTTCCTATGATGGTCAGCTCCATCTAGTGACCATAATGGGGTATTTTTCCTGACATACCTCCATTAGTAAAAATAGCGCAATACCAATTATGTCCACTAGATGGAGCCAAGGAAACTCAGAGTATGAAATAAAATACATCCAATATTCATCACAGCTGGGTCGATTCAACTAATTAAAAAAAAAAAAACAGACCTCTTAGGCCGGGTTCACACCTATGCGAATTGAGTCCGACTTAAACCGCATCCAATACGCAGAACATTTCTAAATACACTGGGCTAGATTCAGATACAATTGTGTATCTATGGGCCGGCGTAACGTATCTCAGATACGTTACGCCGCCGTAAATTAGGGCGCAAGTTCCGTATTCTGAAAGAACTTGCGCCCTAAGTTACAGCAGCGTAACGTATGTGGGCCGGCGTAAGCCCGCCTAATTTAAATGGGGATGATGTGGGCGTGTTTTATTTAAATTTGATGTGACCCCGCGCCGTTCGTGAAAGAATCCCAGTACGCATGCTCGAAATTACGCCGCAAATCGTCATTGCTTTAGACGTGAACGTAACTTACGTACAGCCCTATTCGCAAACGACTTACGCAAACGACGTAAAATTTTCAAAACTCGACGCGGAAACGACGTCCATACTTAACATAGGATACCCCTCTTATAGCAGGGGTAACTTTACACCGGAAAAAGACGAACGTAAACGACGTAAAAAAAAGCGCCGGGCGGACGTAAGTTTCTGAATCGGCGTATCTACCCAATTAGCATATTCCTTGCGTAAATATGCGGAAGCGCCACCTAGCGGCCAGCGTAAATATGCAGCCTAAGATACGACACTTACGCCAGTCGGATCTTAGGGAAATCTATGCGTAACTGATTCTATGAATCAGTGGCATAGATACGACGCCGCACACTCAGAGATACGACGGCGTATCCGGAGATACGCCGTCGTATCTCCTTTCTGAATCCGGCCCATTGTTTTCAATGAGGCTGGTTCACATATGTGCGATGCATTAGCACTGCGCATTGCCGAAAAAACGTGTGCGTATTTTAGGCATTGTGGTGCGGTTCAGGTGCGAATTCAGGCCCATCATCTTCTATGGGTACGCAGCTGATTCGCAGATGTGTTCATTTCTCTTCAGGATTTGTCTCATTCAGCTCAATACACTTCCCCCTCCCAGGTCTCCAAATTCGCAGCTAATCTGCAGCTAAAACGCAGTGGGTCTGCTGAACAGTTCTCTTATCTCTCTGCAGAGATAAGAGAGCTGAAATTCGCGCCGCACTAGTGTGATTCCGGCCTAAGTGTTTGTGAAATCTTACACCACAAAATGTACTCAGCCAATGAAAGGTAATGACTCCATTTTTATTTTTATTCTGCTATCAATGGCCAACACTTCATCCATGTCTTTGGTGATCTCTGATCTCCTTATGAACTCCGTGATGAACAATTCCTTTCGCCTAACACCCGGGCAGTGCTGGGACAAGGCCATTTGGTGCCCAGGGCGAAGATGGCAAACTGCGCCCCCCCCCCCCCCCCGTTTATAAGAAAGAATCAACGTCGTTTCAGAACAAGAATATACTTAAAACAATACAAATTAAATTATCATCCCACACACACAGTATTGCCCCTTTACATATCCCCCACACAGAATTTCCATTTAGTGATGCCCGGCATAGGATAATGATACTCTTATGCCTGCTAACAACCCGCCCAGGGCTGTCTTTAATATTGTTTGGACCCTGGGCAACCATTTTCCTGGGGCCCCCATGCAATATTGCTCTTCACCCCAACATCCCAAAAAATGTACACACACTGTGTAACCCCCTGTCCACGTCCACCTCTGTATCCCCCCTGTCCACCTCTGTACCCCATGTCCACGTCCACCTCTGTACCCCATGTCCACCTCTGTACCCCCCGTCCACTGCCACCTCTGTATCCCCCCTGTCCACGTCCAACTCTGTACCCCCGTCCAATGCCACCTCTGTATCCCCCCTGTCCTCGCCCACCTCTGTACCTCCCGTCCACTGCCACCTCTGTATCCCCCCCTGTCCACGTCCACCTCTGTACCCCCTGTCCACCTCTGTACCCCATGTCCACGGCCACCTCTGTATCCCCCCCTGTCCACCTCTGTACCCCATGTCCACCTCTGTACCCCCCGTCCACTGCCACCTCTGTACCCCATGTCCACGGCCACCTCTGTATCCCCCCCTGTCCACCTCTGTACCCCATGTCCACGTCCACCTCTGTACCCCATGTCCACCTCTGTACCCCCCGTCCACTGCCACCTCTGTACCCCATGTCCACGGCCACCTCTGTATCCCCCCCTGTCCACCTCTGTACCCCATGTCCACGTCCACCTCTGTACCCCATGTCCACCTCTGTACCCCCCGTCCACTGCCACCTCTGTACCCCATGTCCACGGCTACCTCTGTATCCCCCCTGTCCACGCCCAGCTCTGTACCTCCCGTCCACTGCCACCTCTGTATCCCACCCTGTACCCCCTGTCCACGTCTGTAACCCATGTCCACGGCCACCTCTGTATCCCCCCTGTCCACCTCTGTACCCCCTGTCCACGTCTGTAACCCATGTCCACGGCCACCTCTGTATCCCCCCCTGTCCACCTCTGTACCCCATGTCCACGGCCACCTCTGTATCCCCCCCTGTCCACCTCTGTATACCCCCCTTCCATAGCAACCTCTGTATACCCCCCTTCCATAGCAACCTCTGTATACCCCCCTTCCATAGCAACCTCTGTATACCCCCCTTCCATAGCAACCTCTGTATACCCCCCTTCCATAGCCACCTCTGTATACCCCCCTTCCATAGCCACCTCTGTATCCAACCCCACCCCCCAATGTCTGTCCACAGCCACCATTGTAATCCTCCCTTTAAAGAGTTCTCACCACTTTTCACAAATTCCTCCCCCTCCTTCTCATGTTCACCGTGACACTGCCTGCACCTTTCTGGAATGTGTATGCGGCGCGCTCTCAGATCTGTAGCATACAGCCAGAACACTTCACTCTGTGCTGTGCTATAGAAGTCTGAGGGGGGGTGACGGGACGGGGGAAGCACAGACGACCGCTCTGCCTCTGCCTCACTCCCTGTCACAGGTCAGCGTCAGCCACTCCGATCCTGCAGCTCCTGACAGAGGGAGAAGCAGGACGAGTCGGCTCTCACTACACAGCCCACAGCTGTTTTCCTCCCCTGTCAGTGTGGCCGCTTGTGTTAACCCGGCCGGGAGAGCAAACGGGGGAGGACGGACAGCACAGCTGTGTTCGTGACCGGGACAGCAGAGGCGCACTCGTCAGCTAGTCGGCACACAGTTTGTACAGTCCCACTGCCCGCGCTGTCTATGACACACAGAAGTGTACTTGTCTGGCGGCCGCTTGTGTGTCAGAACTGCGCCCCCCCTCCTGTGCAAAATGGTTGCGCCCAGGGCACTCGACCCTCCCGCCCCTGCCTTGTACCGGCCCTGCACCCGGGACATGCAGTTCTGAGGGCCGGACAGGACATATAGCAAAATTACGGTGGCAAAGTGGTTCTGTTATCCTGACCGGACGTCATATGATGTGATCAGAAAAAACAAGCTACCGCGACCCCAGGGGTGCGCATCGCAACTCCGATCTCGGTAAAGACGTTTCTCTCTGACAGAAACTCTTTACCACATGATCAGCCATGTCCAATCACGGCTGATCACAATGTAAACAGGAAGGGTCATTTATCGGCTTTTCCTCACTCGCGTCTGACAGACGCGAGTAGAGGAGAGCCAATCAGCTGCTCTCCTGACAGGGGGGGTTTGCACTGATTGTTTATCAGTACAGCCCCCCTCCCCGCGGATGCCCGTCCAGGACCACCAGGGATGGCCACCACTTGGCATCTCTGGTGGCCATGGGTGGCAATGTGTGCCCACAAATGAAGCTAATGTGTGCCCACCAGCAATACCTGCCAGTGCCTCAATAGCAGCAATGCCTATCAGCAGGGATGGACTGGCCATTGGGACTACAGGGAGTTTCCCGGTGGGCCGATGGCTCAGTGGGCCGGCTTCAGTGACAGTGGACCGCCGCCCCCCTCCGCTCCTCTGTCTCTCCCTTTCTTCAGTGCTCACCTGGGGGGAACAAAGAAGCAGGGGGAGGACCAGAGGAGCAGGGGGGACGACAGAGGAGTATGGGGGAGGGGACAGACAGCTGACTCAACAGCTATGGCCTGGGAGTTTCTCACTTCTGCCTAATCTTGTCCCATAAGGGGGGGCACCAAACTGATTCCCCACTGGTACTGCGTATAAGAGTACCAGTACCAGCCGTTCTACTCTAATAAAGTAAAACGGCTAATTGTTAGTGAAGGGGGAGAGGGGGCTTGGGTGGCCAGGGGGGTGCGGGAGTTGTCCGGCTGCTGTGGGAGAGACCTGTCAAAGTGGGCCAGTCTGGATGAAGTCCAGGGTCAAATTTTTGTCCCAGTCCAGCCCTGCCTATTGGTGCCGTCTATCAGTGTAAATCAGTGCCACTTATCAGTGCCCATCCATGCCAGTCTGTGCCCACCTATCAGTGGCAGTCAGTGCCACCAATGTCACCCATAAGTACTAGTTTATAAACTAGAAATAGACTGTGGCCATCTTAAGTGTGGGCATCATGAAGCCAGACTGTATGACTTCCTGAATTTCAGCCTTGCAGATCTCGCACATGCTCAGTGCTGCAAAAGCAATGTAATAGGTTTCAGTCAGGTTTCCATAGCAGCGGGAGTGTCAGAGGAAGTTGCCGCCCCTTCTCTATACAAACCTCTCCTCCCTCCAGGAACCAGTAAATATACTAAATCATTTGTTTCTATGCAGATATATCTACAATACATAACAAGATTATATGTATATATCTCTGTATCTTTCTCTTGTTATGTATGTATCTTGTGGTGTGTGTGTGTGTATACATATAATAAACATGTGCACCGTCAATAAATTAATTTTGTTTAGTTTCACATTAGCCATTATTTTCGTTAGATTCAATCACTTTTCATAAAAAATTACCAACATTCGTTATGATGAATTTAAAAAGCTGGACGCTTAAAAAGGACTAATAGTATTTGCTGTACTCATTATGAAGGGTTCCCACCACCCCTGTGCTGTGCTCATTATGAGGGGTTCCCACCATCCCTGTGCTGTGCTCATTATGAGGGGTTCCCACCATCCCTGTGCTGTGCTCATTATGAGGGGTTCCCACCATCCCTGTGCTGTGTTCCTGGGGCTGTATTTCTGCTGTGCTCATTATGAGGGGCTCCCACCATCCCTGTGCTGTGCTGAGTTCCTGGGTTTGTACACCTGCTGTGCTCATTATGAGGGGTTCCCACCATCCCTGTGCTCTGCTAAGTTCCTGGGGCTGTATCCCTGCTGTGCTCATGAGGGGTTCCCACCATCCCTGTGCTGTGCTCATTATGAGGGGTTCCCGCCATTCCTGTGCTGAGTTCCTGGGTCTGTACACCCGCTGTGCCACATTATGAGGGGTTCCCACCATCCCTGTGCTGTGCTCATTATGAGGGGTTCCCACCATCCCTGTGCTGTGCTCATTATGAGGGGTTCCCACCATCCCTGTGCTGTGTTCCTGGGGCTGTATTTCTGCTGTGCTCATTATGAGGGGCTCCCACCATCCCTGTGCTCTGCTAAGTTCCTGGGGCTGTATCCCTGCTGTGCTCATGAGGGGTTCCCACCATCCCTGTGCTGTGCTCATTAAGAGGGGTTCCCATCGTCCCTGTGCTGTGCTGACTTCCTGGGGCTGTACTTCTGCTGTGCTCATTATGAGGGGTTCCCGCCATTCCTGTGCTGAGTTCCTGGGTCTGTACACCCGCTGTGCCACATTATGAGGGGTTCCCACCATCCCTGTGCTGTGCTGAGTTCCTGGGTTTGTACCCCTGCTGTGCTCATTATGAGGGGTCCCCACCATCCCTGTGCTGTGCTGAGTTCCCGGGTCTGTACACCTGATGTGCCCCATTATGAGGGGTTCCCACCATCCCTGTGCTGTGCTAAGTTCCTTGGGCTGTACCCCTGCTGTGCTCATGAGGGGTTCCCACCATCCCTGTGCTGAGTTCCCAGGTCTATACACCCGTACACAGTTGTACACTGTACACAGTTGCGGGACATGGCGAGGGCTCGGACAGCAACAAGCTGGATCAAATACACACAGGCTGGATGGGGGCACACCATGGATATGATGATGGAGGAGGAGGGGGACACTCACCCCTGTATGGGGGGGGGGACACTGACCCCTGTCTGATGGAGGGGGGGAACACTGACCCCTGTATGATGGAGGGGGGGGGGACACTGACCCCTGTATGATGGAGGGGGGACACTGACCCCTGAATGATGAAGGGGGGACACTGACCCCTGAATGATGAAGGGGGGACACTGACCCCTGAATGATGGAGGGGGGAAGGGACCCCTGAATGATGGAGGGGGGACACGGACCCCTGAATGATGGAGGGGGGGGACACGGACCCCTGTAGGATGGAAGAGGGGGTCCCCCCCGTGGATATTACATTATATTGATTAATCGAACACGAAACAGGCCTGATTGATAGATAGATAGATCTATCTATCCACACACACTTTTTTATATATGTAAAATGTTCACTAGTTGTCACCATACATCTGTGAGGAAAAAAAGATGTGCCCAGGTGCACAACAAAGACTGTATTTATACAAAAAAAAAACACCAAAAATTATGAAAATATAGATTTTTTTTTATATATTTAGTAAATTTTACAATATTTAAAAAAAAAATTTACATTACAATGTGGAGAGAGCACTCAAGGAGAGAGGGAGCAAGAGATGAAGAGAGAGGGCACCCGAGGAGAGCGAAATGAAGAGCGAGCGAGCGAAATTAAGCGCGAGTGAGAGAGAGAGATGAAGCAAGAGCGAGAGTGAGCGAGAGATGAAGATCGAACGAGCGAGCGAAATGAAGAGCGAGCGAAACGAAGAAGAGAGCGAGCGAAATGAAGAATAGAGCGAGCGAAATGAAGAAGAGCCAATCGAGAGTAAGCAATGAAGAGCAAGCGACAGTGAGAGAGAAAGAGCGAGCGAAATGAAGAGCGAGCGACAGTGAGAGAGGAAGAGCGAGCGACAGTGAGAGAGGAAGAGCGAGCGACAGTGAGAGAGGAAGAGCGAGCGAAATGAAGAAGAGAGCGTGAGAAATTAAGAAGAGCCAATCGAGAGTAAGAAATGAAGAGCGAGCGACAGTGAGAGAAAGAGTGAGCCACAGTGAGAGATGAAGAGTGAGCGACAGTGAGAGATGAAGAGCGAGCGACAGTGAGAGAGGAAGAGCGAGCAACAGTGAGAGAGGAAGAGCGAGCGACAGTGAGAGAGGAAGAGCGAGCAAGCGAAATGAAGAGCGAGAGAGCGAGAGAAATGAAGAGCGAGAGAAATGAAGAGCGAGAGAGAGAAATTAAGAGCGAGCGAGAGAAATGAAGAGCGAGAGAGAAATGAAGAGCCAGATGAAGAGCAAGAGAGCGAAATGAAGAGTGAGCAAGAGCAATGAAGAGCGAGAGAGGGGTGAAGAGCGAGAGCGAGAGATAAAGAGCGAGCGAAAAATAAAGAGCGAGAGAAAAATGAAGAGCGAGCGAGAGAGAGAGAAATGAAGAGCGAGCGAGAGTGAGAGAAATGAAGAGCGAGAGAGAGTGAGAGAGAAATGAAGAGTGAGCAAGAGTGAGAGAGAGAGAAATGAAGAGTGAGAGAGAAATGAAGAGCGAGCGAGATGAAGAGCGAGAGATATTTAAAATAGTTTTTAGATTACAACCGGAATTAATTTTTTTGAAAAAAAAAAATCTTAATTTGAATTTCGCAAAACCACTTGGATCTTCAACCTAGAAAATTAAAAACAAACAAAAAATTAAATATAATGAATGAGATTATAAAATTAAAAATATTTGCAAATAAAATTACAGCACATGTCCCAAAAAACACAACACATATGCCTCCGCACATTGCCATTATCACCATCACACTGCTGCTTGTGACCCCCCCAGTATTATCCACCACACTTACTGCTCTCAAATAGATGATCCTCCACAAGAAACCCACTTAGCCTCCGCCGACAATGTCCCTCATTTGGATGCTAGATAAAGACTGGCAAACAAAGGCAGGTTTCCCTTAATTAAAATGGCGCTGGGCGTCGCTGTGCATTGCATTTCCTGTTTAGAAATTACACAATGCTACGACCCAGGGCCTCCTTGGATTGATGATAAACATCTCCCAGGAGGCCTAGCAGTCACGGGATGATGCTACGAGGCTGCTGCGGCCGCGGCTGGGAAAAGAAATAGATGTACATTTCTCAGTGAGTTTTTTTTTTTTTTTTAATGTTATATGCCAAATCTATTTAAGGGGACAGAACTAGAGAGGATGCAACTAAGTTGTTAAAAAGGGTGGAGCTCCACTTTAACTTGATTTATTTTTATGCTTAGATGAACTAATTGTCCTTCTCTACACAACCCTGAAGAAGGTTACCCCCGAAACACGTCGGTATAAAGAAGCAGGGAACAGCATCCTGAGCACAAAGCACTTTATGTTGTATATGAATTTGCACATGGATCAGATTACTTCATTTATTGATAAACACCATAAGATGAATGAAGTAGGTGTAAAGTGGAAGCAGTAGATCTGCAGAGAATATTATTTGAGCCCCTAGCACTTTATATATGAATGTCTCCACATATTTTAGTGTATGTGTGATAATTGATGGGCGGCACACACAATAGGACAGCGCTGTGACACATAATGCTCTTCTAGGTGATAAAGGGAAGACTTACCTTTGTTACAGCAGCAGTCCGGTAGAAGTTATTTCTGGAGGTATTTGAGTTGTTACACATAGCGCAGGTTTTTTTCTATTTATATTGGGGACATAATTGCCCAAATCTGGGGATCAGGAGCCATTTCCACCCTTTACTCTCGGCTGGGGTTCTTTGTATCCATATAACAGATGTTCTACATGACTAAATCTCACATCAATTTTACTGCAAAATCAAAGGGGCCAAAATTAGTCGTTTCTCGGGGCTGCAGTTCCTCTGATCTCCACAAGATGGTGATCTCACCTCTACTCAGACAGGAAGTCTCTATGGAATACAGGAAGTAATGTCAGATACACAGGACATTCCATGGGAAGTAGAGAGAAGACAAGAGGATAGGAGGTAATAAGATCTTATTTTCTATTTTACACCCAGTAACCCCCGTCATGTCCGTCCTCTTCCTCCATAGTCACTGTGACGTCTTTTATCTCCAGCAGATGATGATACACACATATATAGTGTGGAAATGTAGAATAACCCTGTATATTTCAATGAGGGAATTTATGGTCTGTACCACGAGGGGAGTTATTGATGTCAGTAAATGTCGGTTCCAGACATTGTATGTGTGGGGAATGAAATGATAATTAAAGGTCGGGATTAGGGAAGATTTCTGTAAGATTTTACATGGGAATGATCAGCGCCCCTCCAGAGTAAGGATGAGCTCTGGCGTGTTCGCATATTACACGTGCAGAGCCCGCCAGGAAGTGTGCACGGCGCTGCGCTAATCACAGACAGGGAGACATTTCCCAATCTCTGCGGCCGAGCATCGGGACAATGTCTCCCTGGCTGTGATTAGCGCAGCGCCGTGCACACTTCCTGGCGGGCTCTGCACGTGTAGCATGCGAACACACCAGAGCTCATCCTTACTCCAGAGACACTATGATGAGTCTCACAATAGGGACTGGATTTTGGGGAGATGAGATGGTGAACCCAGAGGGGGCGACAATTTTATCAAAAAGGTGTCCCGTCATCTGTGGCTGGGACCCTGGTGGTGGATTAGCTGTATTGCTCTTATGCTGATATTCCCCATTTACTGCTATAGAGGTGTCTATTGGTTCACAGGCATCTACATCTGCTGCCGGGGTTTTTCTGAGTACGGTCTGCCAGGTTACCTCAAGAGTTATCTTTTTGTTACCAGAAAGTTTTATTGGAACTATCATGTTGTGGATTTAGATATTTTATATAGATATTTTATAGATATATAATGCAAGCGGTAGCCAAATATTTATTATTTGTATATTAAACCCTTCAGGGTCAGAGAATTTCCCAATTTTTGGTGCCGGAACATTGTCTTCATTTTGGAGTTATGTTCTAGTAATATGTGTTATTGTGTCTCCGATCACCGCCACATCAGCAATTGTGTCCGTGATCACCGTCACACCAGTTATTTTGTCCCTGATCACCTCCACACCAGTTATTGTGTCCCTGATCACCCCCACACCAGTTATTGTGTCCCTGATCACCGCCACACCAGTTATTGTGTCCCTGATCACCGCCACACCAGTTATTGTGTCCCTGATCACCGCCACACCAGTTATTGTGTCCCTGATCACCGCCACACCAGTTATTGTGTCCCTGATCACCTCCACACCAGTTATTGTGTCCCTGATCACTGCCACACCAGTTATTGTGTCCCTGATCACCGCCACACCAGTTACTGTGTCTCTGATCACCGCCACACCAGTTACTGTGTCCCTGATCACCGCCACACCAGTTATTGTGTCCCTGATCACCTCCACATCAGTTATTATGTCCCTGATCACCTCCACACCAGTTATTGTGTCCCTGATCACCGCCACACCAGTTATTGTGTCCCTGATCACCTCCACACCAGTTATTGTGTCCCTGATCACCGCCACACCAGTTATTGTGTCCCTGATCACCTCCACACCAGTTATTGTGTCCCTGATCACCGCCACACCAGTTATTGTGTCCCTGATCACCTCCACACCAGTTATTGTGTCCCTGATCACCTCCACACCAGTTATTGTGTCCCTGATCACCGCCACACCAGTTATTGTGTCCCTGATCACCTCCACATCAGTTATTATGTCCCTGATCACCTCCACACCAGTTATTTTGTCCCTGATCACCGCCACACCAGTTATCGTGTCCCTGATCACCGCCACACCAGTTATTGTGTCCCTGATCACCTCCACACCAGTTATTTTGTCCCTGATCACCGCCACACCAGTTATCGTGTCCCTGATCACCTCCACATCAGTTATTATGTCCCTGATCACCTCCACACCAGTTATTTTGTCCCTGATCACCTCCACACCAGTTATTGTGTCCCTGATCACCTCCACACCAGTTAGTGTGTCACAGATCATCGCCACACCAGTTATTGTGTCCCTGATCACCTCCACACCAGTTTTTGTGTTGCCTGCCTGCAATCTGTACTCTACATACCCAGGCCTGTTTATTGATCATGTTTGTGCCTGCTGCCTGGACCAATCTCTTGCCTGATTGCTGACCATATCTCTGCCTGCATGCTGAACTGACCCATCTGCACATCCCACTGACTACATTCCTGCAAGACACCACACCAGTGAACATGGCATTCCTGGGGGGCAGCCAGTAGGCCTGGCTCGCTTGATTTGACTAGGAACTGGGACTGCTATAGATGTTGCTACACTAAGCTATATTCCCTAATCACTCATACAGAGGTGACCATTACAGTACATTGGCTTTTACACAATTAGTTGATTCGTGTGATACACAAGATGCAATGGAATCCATTCACTAAAGCAGATCACATGCGGTATATAAGTGATCTGACACATTTTTCCCAAATACCATGTGCACTGCTGAAAATGAAAATTCACTGTCCCTTTATGCAGTATTTACCTCAAAACGCAAATACGCTCAATAAATACCACATAAAACAGCATTAAAGTCAGATCGCAGAAGGAAATAAATGCAGTAATTAAGTAGTGATCGAGGCATGCAACATATAAGGAATGTGTTTGATTTTAACTGAATGTTAAGGAGCTGGCAGATGCTGGCAACCTTAACAGTAAACATCATGGTCGTTAAAGTGGAGGTTCACCCAAAAACTTAATTTTTAACATTAGATCGAGGCTCATTTTGTCAAGGGGAATCGGGTGTTTTTTTTTTAATCTAAGCAGTACTTACCGTTTTAGAGAGCGATCTTCTCCGCCGCATCCGGGTATGGGCTGCGGGACTGGGCGTTCCTATTTGATTGACAGGCTTCCAACGGTCGCATACATCGCGTCACGATTTTCCGAAAGTAGCCGAACGTCGGTGCGCAGGCGCCGTATAGAGCCGCACCGACGTTCGGCTTCTTTCGGCTACTCGTGACGCAATGTATGCGACCGTCGGAAGCCTGTCAATCAAATAGGAACGCCCAGTCCCGAAGACCATACCGGGAAGCGGTGGAGAAGATCTCTCTCTAAAACGGTAAGTACGGCTTCAATTTAAAAAAAAACACCCGATTCCCCTTGACAAAATGAGCCTCAACCTAATGTTAAAAATAGTTTTTCGGGTGAACTCCCGATTTAAGGATTAGTAGGCCGCTGTATAATTAAAAACCATGAATTATCGACTGAATGTAAACAAATGAATTGCCGCATTTAAAAATTAAGAAAAATTACAGCGTGGGCTCCTCCCCAAATTCATAGCAGGCCCGTTGGTCTGGTATGCATTTTAATGGGAACCCTGCACTATTTTTTTTTTAAATGGTGTGGGGTCTCTATTAAAATCCATACCAGACCCTTATCTGAGCATGCACCCTGGCAGGCCAGGAAAGAGGGAGGGATGAGTGAGTGCACCCCCTCCTGAACGATACCAGACCACATACCCTCAACATGGGGGGGGGGTGCTTTGGGTCAGGTAGGCTCCCCCTAGTAACCTTATCTTCATGTTGATGAGCACAAGGGCCCCTTCCCCACAACCCTAGCCAGGTGGCTGTGGAGATCTGGGGGGGGGGGGGGCTTATCATAATCAGGAAGCCTCCTTTAACATGGGGGGCCCCCTAAACACCCCCCCCCATGTGAATAAGTATGGGGTAAATAATACCTCTACTTACCCACCAAAAAAAGTGGTGAAAGTTAGTAACAACACAGCCAGTGTTTGATAAATTCTTTATTCAACCCCCTCCCTCCCCCAAAAAATAATAAATGACCCCAAAAGTAGATCCAATGTCAATTACTATGAACACCAGCCGCCGACCCAAACCTGACTCTGAAGCTTGGCTCCCATCAAATGACAGCTCCATGACCTCTGACTGCTAAATAAAATAAGTGCCAGTACCACCCAATTAAGTCATTGGGTGACCTAGTCCCCTTATTATGTCATTGACCCAGCATGCCACCATCAATGGGGGCCTAGTATGGATTGGGGACCCCATGCAGTTTTTTTTCCTAATTTTTAAATGCTGGCAATTTAAAAAGTTTACATTCTACTGTCAGCGGGAAATCCCACTGACAGCAGATGATTCGTGGACATGGCAGCCACCCAATCATTAGCAACCATGACAGTAACTGGCTCTTAAGGACGATGGCGGCTGCCCTTTCTTTTAAGCAGAGGTCCGCCCCAATAAAATAATACAAAGCCAGCAGCTACACATACTGCAGCTGCTGGGTTTTAATAATAGGAAACTTACCTGTCCTGGAGTCCAGCAATGTCGGCAGCACAGCTGATGTTTCCATCAGCTGTCGGGTGCATCCTCCACTATTGCGCGTAATGGTACCCAGCAGTGTAGCCTTATGGCCTTAAAAACTTGGGAAAATAAAATTAAGTCTTCAAAAGACTGACCATGTCTCTTAAAGAATACATTGGGGTGTTTACTCTCCAAAATAGGGTGATTTTGTGGGTGTTTTAAGTGTCCTGGTGCTCAGGGGCATTCACAAATGTGATATGTAGTCAGAAAATTAGATGTGTAATTTATGAACCTAGAACTCCTGAAGGTGTTCCTTGGATTTGTGTTGGCAGGCTGTGAAAAAGTCTAAAGCACGCTCGGTTTTCTAGGCAAGAAAACTGCTGGAAGAGCTTTTTGCCGAGAAAACCGTTTGTGTGTATGGTTTCTTGTCGAGAAAACTGTTGTGAATCTCGACGAGAAAAAAAGAGAACTTTCTCTCTATTTTCTCGTCAGGAGTCTCAATTTTCTTGTCGTGATTCTCGTCGGGCTGGTTTACGACGAGAAAAACTTTCATGTGTATGCTTTTCTGAGTCTTAAAAACCTGTGCATGGTCAGAATCAAGTATGAGATGGGAGCGCACCTTCTGGTAAAACTAGCATTCGTAATGGAGATAGCACATTCGTCACGCTTTAAAAAAGGATTGCATCGTTTAACCACTTAACGCCCGCCGCACGCCTATTTACGTCCACAGAATGGCACGTACAGGCAGATGGGCGTATATATATACGTCCCTGCCTTCTAGCGGGCCGGGGGTCCGATCGGGGCCCCCCCCCGCTGCGTGTGGCGGGCGGCTTACCTCGGGTGAGCGATCCGGGACAACAGCGCAGCTATTCGTTTATAGCCACCCCGTCGCGATCACTCCCCGGAGCTGAAGAACGGGGAGAGCCGTATGTAAACACGGCTTCCCCATGCTTCACTGTGGCGGCTGCATCGATCGAGTGATCCCTTTTATAGGGAGACTCGATCGATGACGTCAGTCCTACAGCCACACCCCCTACAGTTGTAAACACACACTAGGTGAACCCTAACTCTTACAGCGCCCCCTGTGGTTAACTCCCAAACTGCAACTGTCATTTTCACAATAAATAATGCAATTTAAATGCATTTTTTGCTGTGAAAATGACAATGGTCCCAAAAATGTGTCAAAATTGTCTGAAGAGTCCGCCATAATGTCGCAGTCATGAAAAAAAACGCTGATCGCCGCCATTAGTAGTAAAAAAAAAATAATGAATAAAAATGCAATAAAACTATCCCCTATTTTGTAAACACTATACATTTTGCGCAAACCAATCGATAAACGCTTATTGCGATTTTTTTTTTTTACCAAAAATAGGTAGAAGAATAGGTATCGGCCTAAACTGAGGAAATTTTTTTTTTTATATATGTTTTTGGGGTATATTTATTATAGCAAAAAGTAAAAAATATAGAATTTTTTTCAAAATTGTCGCTCTATTTTTGTTTATAGCGCAAAAAATAAAAACCGCAGAGGTGATCAAATACCACCAAAAGAAAGCTCTATTTGTGGGGGAAAAAGGACGCCAATTTTGTTTGGGAGCCACGTCGCACGACCGCGCAATTGTCTGTTAAAGCGACGCAGTGCCGAATCGCAAAACCTGGCCTGGGCATTTAGCAACAAAATGGTCCGGGGCTTAAGTGGTTAAATGCTGCACATTTAAATCTTCTTTAGAATGGTACAATAATGAACTTGTTTTGCTGCTGATATTCAAACATAGTTCTGACTAATTTTTTGCAACATTTTTAAAGCTGATCTCATTAATATTTTTGATTATTTTATAGAGCAAGATCTCATTTATTTATTTATTTATTTATTTATTTTTAAATTTTGAGTACAGATCTGCATTTTAAATATTATTTAATTTCTAGTGATCTCCATGATTTGATTTATTATTTTGTTGTGTCAAGTTACCACAATTTAAACATTATTATCTTGTATTTTTTGACCTTCAAGGAGATTGTTTGGTGTTATCTGTCCCTTTTTAATTAGACCTTTTTTAGTTTTTAAAGTTACCTGCCTACTCACAAGCTACATTTTTAGGTTTAAAAAAAACATATAGGCAAGTATTAACTGTAAAAAAAAAAAAAAACATTTATTCTTGTATATAATAAAATAAATAGAAGGCAGCGCTGGAGAAACCTGCTGCAATTTGTGCAACTCTGTGTGGACACTAAAATTGGGACCTTGAGAAGCACATACAGTAGGGAGCCCAATCTGGTCCTGGACTCCCAGAGGTCAGGAACAGCAGCAGGTGATATATATGTCCCAAGTTTGTGGTACTACAACAGCCTGCCTTCTGTCAGACCACACTGAAGCAAGGCCATCACTTTCTGGTCTTCCGGACAGCCTTCTTTGCTGCTTTCTCTGCAGCCTTCCTTCTCCGCTTGGCTGGAGCCTGTGCCTCTGGAGGTGTACTTGTGTCAGGAGGAGGTGGAGGAGGATGGCCGTGATCATCAATTACAGTTGATTCTGTGATTGTCCCCATCAACCCCTTATTTAAGAATCTAATGAGCAGGGGCTCACATAGAAGGTGTTGGCCCATTGCCATCTGGCTCATTTTCACGCCAACTCTTCAGGGGTGGTTGGCTGTTGGAGGGTGGCCTGTGCCTCTTTAATCAGGGCCAGTGCTGCCTCACTCACAGTCCAATCCCTCCTGCCCCTTCTTGTTGGAAGGTGGAAGGGAGGAACCTGGCACCTTGTTCTGCCCCTTGGCCCTGCCACCTCCTCTCTGCCACTCGGCCCTGCCACCTCCTCTCTGCCACTCACCCCTGCCACCTCCTCTCTGCCACTCACCCCTGCCACCTCCTCTCTGCCACTCACCCCTGCCAACTCCTGGCTGCCACTTGGCCCGGCCTCCTCCTGCCTGACACTTTCCAGACCCTCATCCTGGCTGATGTCATCCTGTGTATAAAAAAGGGACATAGTTTGAGTTTTGGGTTCATCAATCACACACAATTTTCAGCTCATGACTGTTGCAAATGGAATGAACATAAAGAGAAAAGACAATCATTCTGACCCCAGCAGTTTTCATTCTTTTCTCCCCAACTTTTTGGGCCACTCCTATCTATTGATATGTAAAACACTTTTTGATCAAAGTATCAAACATTATATTTTTTTTCCATATTAACATCTATTTTACAGCATTAATTTTTATCACAATAAATGTTTAGCAAATACTATACCTGGCTCCAGATGGCCACATCCGGATCTTCGTCCAGGATGGAAGGCTCATCTTGCTCCAGAGAAGGATCATCTTGGCTGCAGGGAAGGCTGGAAAGTTAGTGCCTTGCTCCAAAGTGGTCATTAAGAAAAGCCAGTTTATTGTAGTACCACAACTTCGGGACATATACCTTCCCTGCTGCTGATGCTCCTGACCTCTGAGAAGCCAGGACCTTAAAGCGCTCACTCCTGTATGTGCCTCTCAAGGTCCCAATTTTAGTGTCCATCTGTTAAGTGTGGTTACGTGGGGCGTGCATGTATGCACAAATGGGAGCAGGGTCTCCAGCGCTGCTTTCCTTACCCCTTTTTTCTGGTGAAAAAATTTTTTTGTCTCCCACAGAGCGGGCACCTTCCTTAACCGATCAATCAACTCGATTAAAAAATATTTTTCCAGAAATGGATTCATTATTTTTGCAAGACAAAACACAAGACAAAAATACTAATGTCAATCACAGTCTAAACTCTAGTAATGGAAAAAATTGTCAGATAGCGCAAGATTTAGCAGAGTATAGACAACAATGGCCCATGAATATAAATCGGATGATTCTTGATAAGGAAATGGTATAAATAATTAATAAATTTATAAATGATGGTAGTCCTCATTCCAGAGAGAAATTCATCAATAAAGTCCAAAGCTCTTAGCGGCAGCAATCCCAAAAGCAGGAGCACGCTCCGAAAAATGTATACAAAGGAAAGACAAGGATGCGCCAATCTAAGTGCAGTATGAAAAAGGATTTTGAGAAAATTGGAGAAAACAGACAGCCAAATGGCTACTCACAATTGGTATGAGATTACAGGCATATCTTATAACTTGGGTCCGTTGTCACTTAGTGTCAGATGAATGCTGGTCCCCAGCGAGGTCTTCAATAAACGGGGGAGCTGTTGGTGGAGCGATTTGGTGCCTGAGCAACCATAAGGAAGTGCAGCGACCCGTGCAGGACGCCGCACAGGATGGCGTGCATCTCAGGGTGGACCGCAAACAGGATCGTCGCGTACGGGAAAGCAGGGTTTGACAAATTTGCTTGGAATCTAGGAGCCAGCTAAAAAAGTTAGGAGCCAGAGCTCGCGACGAGCTCGCGCACAGAAGCGAACACATACGTGAGTAGCGCCCGCATATGTAAAGGTAGTCAAACCACACGCTAATTCTAGCTCTAGACCTCCTCTGTAACTCAAAACATGCAACCTGTAGATTTTTTTAAACGTCGCCTATGAAGATTTTAAAGGGTAAAAGTTTGTCGGCATTCCACGAGCAGATGCAATTTTGAAGCGTGACATGTTGGGTATCAATTTACTCGGCGTAACATTATCTTTCACAATATAAAAAAAAATTGAGATAACTTTACTGTTGTCTTATTTTTTAAATAAAAAAAGTGTATTTTTTTCCCAAAAAAAGTGCGCTTGTAAGACCGCTGCGCCAATACGGCGTGACAGAAAGTATTGCAACGATCGCCATTTTATTCTCTAGGGTGTTAGAATAAAAAATATATTAAATGGCATTGCTGGGTCAGTTAAAGGACAGAAATTTAAAAACCTATTGCAGGACAATTTTATGGTACAGTTTATTGAGGCCCCAACTAGGAATGATGCTCTGTTGGACCTGGTAATCTCAAACAATGCAGAGCTTATGGGATATCGGAGAACTGGAGAAAGTGCAGAGAAGGGCAACCTAACTGATAAGAGGAATGGAGGAGCTCAGCTATGAGGAAAGATTAGAAGAACTAAATTTATTCACTCTTGAGAAGAGGAGAATTAGGGGGGATATGATCAACATGTACAAATATATAAGAGGTCCATATAGTAAACTTGGTGTTGAGTTATTCACTTTACGGTCATCACTGAGGACAAGGGGGCACTCTTTACGTCTAGAGGAAAAGAGATTTCATCTCCAAATACGGAAAGGTTTCTTCACAGTAAGAGCTGTAAAAATGTGGAACAGACTCCCTCCAGAGGTGGTTCTGGCCAGCTCAGTAGATTGCTTTAAGAAAGGCCTGGATACTTTCCTAAATGTACAGAATATAACTGAGTACTAAGATTTGTAGGTAAAGTTGATCCGGGGTAAATCCAATTGCCTCTCGGGGGATCAGGAAGGATTTTTTTCCCCTGCTGCAGCAAATTGGATCATGCTCTGCTGGGGTTTTTTGCCTTCCTCTGGATCAACTGTGGGTATGGAGTTGGGTGTATGGGATTGCATTCTGTTTTTTATTTTGTTTGTTTATTTATTTTTTATTTTTTATTTTTTTGTGGTTGAACTGGATGGACTTGTGTCTTTTTTCAACCTGACTAACTATGTAATGTTTGGGGGTTCTAATTAGAGGGAAGGAGATGGCAGTGAAAATAGTGAAAAATTACACACAATATAATTGCTGCAATTGATAACAAGTTCAAACAGGTGCCATTAATACAGGTAATGAGTGGAGGACAGAGTGGCCTCTTAAGAAGATACAGGTCTGTGAGAGCCAGAAATCCTGCTTGTTTGTAGAGGAGACCAAATACTTACCGTATTTATCGGGGTATAGCGCGCTCCTGCGTATAGCGCGCACCCCTAAAGTTGCCCCGAATTCCTGTGGAAAAAAGTTTTTTTGTACTTACAGTTTTGGTGTCTTGCGCGGCGTCCATCGGCGGCCTCGTCGGGTCCGTCTGCAGCTTCGGGTGTCCTCTTCGTCGGGTGTGGCGTCCTCGCGTCCTCCCCGCTCGTTTCCCGCGCCGAGTTTGAATACTGCGCCGACATATACAGAGCGCAGTACACTCGTGTATTGTCGGGCAGGCTCGGCTACTCTAGCGCTGACGTCCTGTGCGTCCAGGATGTCAGCGCGAGAGGACCCGAGACTGCCCGACAATACACGAGTGTACTGCGCTCGGTATATGTCGGCGCAGTATTCAAACTCGGCGCGGGAAAGCGGATATCGGCGTATACCGCGCACCCACGATTTTGCCCTGATTTTCAGGGCAAAAAAGTGCGCGGTATACGCCGATAAATACGGTATTTTCCACCATAATTTGCAAATAAATTCTTTCCAAATCAGACAATGTGATTGTCTGGACTTGTTTCCACATTTTGTTTCTCATAGTTGAGGTATACCTATGATGAAAATTTCAGGCCGCTCATCTTTTTAAGTGGGAGAACTTGCACAATTGGTGGCTGACTAAATACTTTTTTGCCACTGTATGTATATGTATATATATATATATATATATATATATATATATATATAGTCTATACATTATCTTACAAAAGTGAGTACATCCCTCATATTTTGGCCACCGATTGGCACTGATATGTGGGCACTGCTGGGCATCACTGATCAGACATCTGGCAGTTACTGACTGACTGGCAAGATGTGTGGGCACTGATTGCCATTATTTGGGCTTTTACTGGCATCCCTGCTGGTCTAGGGCGGCATCCCTGGTCATCCATCTGTTTTGGGCATCCCTGGTGGCGTCCCTAGTTGCCCAGTGTGGGCATCCGCAGGGGGGCTTCTCTGATAAACAATTAGCATAGACCCCCCTGTCAGGAGAGCTGACGATCGGCTCTGTCAGACGCGAGTGAGGAAAAGCCGATAAACGACTCTTCCTGTTTACATTGTGATCAACCGTGATTGGACACGACTGATCATGTGGTAAAGAGCCTCCATCAAAGGCTCTTTACTGAAATCGGCGTGGCGGTGTGTCAGACTGACATGCCGCACCATCGATTGCCGGCAGCTATCCTGCTGGACATCATATGATGCCCAGCCAGGATAACTGAACCACTACCCGGCCTGTTTATATATATATATATATATATATCATAGTTTGTAGACTCTATAACTTTCCTACAGACTAACTAATATACATATATGGTTATTTTTACCAAAGAAATGTAGCAGAATATATTTTGATTACATTTATATAGCTAAAAACCTAGTGGGGATCAAATACCACCAAAGAAAGCTCTTTCTGTCTGGAAAAAAAAATACATTTCTTTTGGGTACAGTGTTGCATGAATGAGTAATTATCATTCAAGGTGTGAGAGCGCTGAAAGATAAAAGTTGACCTGGGCAGGAAGGGGGTGAAAGTGTCCAGTATTGATGTGGTTAAATGTACAGAAAACCTCCTATTACCCCCTCACATCCACATCCTATTATTGTGGGACCGATACCATCCAAATAATTCTTACTTTCATTTCCCAAAGTTATCCATCTACAAGGAGACCTGTATAGGTCAAATGACATCGCCAATGAGGATGGAGGAGGACCGGAGTCACATGACTGAGAAGATACTAAACCTCACCCTGGAGATCATCTACCTGCTGACCGGAGAGGTGAGGAGGATTCTGGGAGGTCACATGACATCACTCTTATCTCTATTAATAAAACACAGACCTGACCGGAGAGGTGAGGAGGATTCTGGGAGGTCACATGACATCACTCTTGTCTCTAATAATAAAACACAGACCTAACCGGAGAGGTGAGGAGGATTCTGGGAGGTCACATGATATCACTTTTATTTATATTAATAAAACACAGACTGACCAGAGAGGTGAGGAGGATTCTGGGATTCTAACATGATATTCCTATTGGTTCCTCAATACAGAGATTTCCTCCTGTGAAGTCTGGTGATCACATGACCATCACAGTGCCTCCATGTGACTCCCTAAAACCCGAGAGACACAACATGGAGAAGATTCTAGAAGTCACCAAGAAGATGATGGAGCTGCTGACAGGAGAGGTGAGCGGTGCCGGGAATTCTGGGACATTATCCAGTAACAGACAAGGGATGTGTCTGGATGGTGACTGTATCATTGTGTGTGTCAGGTTCCTATAAGGTGTCAGGATGTCACTGTCTATTTCTCCATGGAGGAGTGGGAGTATTTAGAAGGACACAAGGATCTCTACAAGGACGTCATGATGGACAATCAGCCGCCCCTCACATCACCGGGTAAGAGGAGACTTTATTGTAAAGGAGAGAGCAGTACGGAGGCTCCACCTAGATCCCCCATCATCTGATAAACACATAGAAACAATGTATTCAGTCAGTGTGTGTGTTTCCTACAGATGGATCCAGTAATGGGAACCCACCAGAGAGATGTCCCCGTCCTCTGTATTCCCGGGATTCCACACAGGAAGGTCACACCATCCCCCACCATCATCAGGTAGATGAGGAACAATCACTGATAGTATCATTAGGATCTGTACATTATCTGTATTGTTACCATTGATGTCATTTTTATTCTATATTCAGAGTGGAGACCTGAGAGATTTTAAAGTTGAGGTTAAAACAGAAGAAGAAGAAGAGAGGTATGTGAGGGATGATCAGCAGTCTATGGAGGAGGATGGAATAACGGGGACATTTATAGAGGAGGACACTCCTACAGAGATCAGCACAGGTGGGTTATTAACACTAAATACATTCCTCCACCGATACTGGTCACTGATTGGTCCAGAGTAGGGCAAGGACTGGGCGACATCAATCTGCAATGCCCTGGTCACTTTCCTGAGCTGTGTTCCCCGTCCTGTATTCCTGTATTTCTCTCGGATAATCTTCCTTCTCTGTGCTGCAGACACAATTTATGTCTCTAGACTGGATTTATGGAGATTCTGGGGATCAGCTGGCAGCAAAATGTTGATTTTTACCATAGACTTTATTCAACCTATGCACCTGGAGTATGTGCTTTGGGTCTTCTGCCCCATACCCGGGTCTAGCAAGATCTCTGACAGAACAATTCTCCTCCCAGGGTTACTTGCTCTGTTGTCTGCTGGCTGTGCCGGGTGGAGGGATATGTCTGTATAGTCTCAGACCCAAGTCACTGAGTGCAGTCTCAGGAGATGGGAGGCAGCGGTGTGGGATCTCTGCAACTTGTCTCATGTAAACATTTAGCCTTCCACTAAATATTATGAGTCTTGACCATTACACTATATAATTTATATTGTATATTACATACTCCTGACCCCTGCACTATATACTCTGTTGTACATTACATTATTCTGATACTGTATAGTCCTAACTTTTGTATCCTATATAATATGTTGTACATTACATAGGTTTTACTTCTCTTGCACCCATTTTCTACCAGCTGGGCATTTTATATCTGATTGGAGCACAGACTTTTACATGTTGATAATGTGATAACATCCTCAAACTTTGTAACCTTAAACAGAAAGTGATAATGAGGGAGGAGTCAATAACCCAATGATGGTGGTCTTCAGGCTCAGTCCAGACTTCATCTTGGTTGTTCTCCCCCATCCTCACTCTATGACCTCTGGTGGGGCTCAGCCCCGCTGTTATTCATGACTAAATCATGGACTAAATAAGGAAGTGCAGTACTTCTTGTGTTGGGAAGATGGCAATGAGTGATAGAGGGGGTGGGGACACTCGTCCTATAATCCCCTCATCACACTCACTCCTATAAAAGACAGTTCTCGTTGTTTCCTCACTCTCTGACTAAGGTCCATGAATAAAGAAATTATCTGGTTGGAGATCAGAGGACCCATTTACTAGTTACCTTGAGGGGGGAATTGTAAGATCCTCAGAGACAAAGCTGCCTGATGTGGGCGAAGTCCTGGTTTAGGGGAACCAATCTGCTCATGTCTAGTAATAATCTTTGTATTTCTATTTTAGTAGATGGACGGGAGATGAGGAAAACCTCAGAGGATTGTCTCACTTTGTCTCCAGACTGTAAAGTAGAAGATGAGGACATCACACAGTATAGTCCAGGAGAAAACCCGACTACCTCAAATGTCCATCCGGCACCACACAGTGTAGATGGACCATCGTATTCCTCTTATCCTGAGGAACCTCAGACTGTGAGGGACGGTGCCGGACCATCGTATTCCTCTTATCCTGAGGAACCTCAGACTGTGAGGGACGGTGCCGGACCATCGTATTCCTCTTATCCTGAGGAACCTCAGACTGTGCGGGACGGTGCCGTCCTTCCAACACATAGGAAGTTTTCCTGTACTGAGTGCGGGAAGTGTTTCCAATTTAAATCCAAACTTATTGTGCATAAAAGAATTCACACAGGGGAGAAGCCATATTCCTGTCCTGAGTGCGAGAAATGTTTTTCACAGAAATCCCATCTTCACACACATCAGAGATCTCACACAGGGGAGAAACCGTATTCCTGTCCTGAGTGCGGGAAATGTTTTTCACAGATGTCCCGTCTTTACACACATCAGAGATCTCACACAGGCGAGAAACCTTTTTTCTGTCCTGAGTGTGGGAGATGTTTTTCAAGGAGGTCTATTCTTTACACACATCAGAGATCTCACACGGGGGCAAAGCCATATTCCTGTCCTGAGTGCGGGAAATGTTTTTCAGTGAAGTCCCATCTTTCCATACATCGGAGATCTCACACGGGGGAGAAGCCGTATTCCTGTCCCGAGTGTGGGAAATGTTTTTCAGTGAAGTCCAGTCTTTGCTCACATCAGATATCTCACACGGGGGAGAAGCCGCATTCCTGTCCTGAGTGTGGGAAATGTTTTTCACAGAAGGGCAGTCTTTACGCACATCAAAGATCTCACATGGGGCAGAAACCGTATTTCTGTCCTGAGTGTGGGAAATGTTTTTCATGGAAATCCAATCTTTACAGACATCAGAGATCTCACACGGGGAGAAGTCACTTTCCTATCTTGAGTGAGGGAATTGTTCCTCAGTGAAGTCCTGTCTTCCTGTACATCAGGGATTCCACAGAACCCTTGAGGTGTATTAGTGAGTGTGGGAAATGTCTTGTATATGAATGTTGCTGGACATCACAGCTCTCATGTGGGGAAGAAGCACACCCTGATATACACCTCAGATATACTTCATGGCTGATCTTCATCATGACTAAGCACTAGTGTTAGTGTGAAACGCGTCAGTGGTTGGGTTTTATTTTATTTCACTTTGCTGTGACTTGTAGTGCTGTCCTTTTTTCAATAAAGGCTACAATTTGTTCAGTGTGCGGATGTCCAGAGACAATCTTTGTTCCTGCTTTGCTGATCTTCATCATGTAAGAAACAGTTCCAGGGGGGGGGGAATTTTTGGAAAAAACAACTTGGGTCTAAATCAGGATCACAATCTCCTTGTCCCTTATGACAATCTCCCTGTTCCTTATCTACCAGAGAGCTCAGCAGCGGTGTGGGAGTTCATTGAAAACTACAAGCCGACATCAGCAAAGGACAGAACTCTGTGAATGAATGGCACGGCTGCGCTCTTTTCATAAAGTGACAGCCGGTACGGGGAACTTCTCACCGCACTGCTGTCACACAGAGGACTCGGATCGCTGAGCCGCTGCAGGAACAGGAACATGTAACATCTTCCTGAAGGTGGACGTTTCCTTTAAGTCTTTCACTGCCAGAGCTGCATTATTTTTTGGTTCACATGTTTAACCCTTTCAATAAAATACACTTTCACCACCTTCCTGCCCAGGCCAGTTTTCATCTTTCAGTGCGGTCACACTTTGAATGACAATTGTGCGGTCATGTGACACTGTACCCAAATGAAATGTTTATATTTTTTTCCCCACAAATAGAGCTTTCTTTTGATGGTATTTGATCACCTCTGGGGTTTTTATTTTCTGTGTTACAAATTAAAAAAAAGACAGAAAATTCTGGGAAAAAAAGCTTTTCTTTGTTTGTGTTATAAGATTTTGTAAATAAGTAAGTTTTCTCCTTCACTGATGAGGAGGCACTGATTGGCATACCTGATGGGCACTGATTGGCATATATGGAGAGGCACTGATTATATCACAGGCAGGCACATGTGGTCATCACAGGCGATCATCGCTGATAGGTCTGTACTGATAATCAATGCTGAATATCAGTGCAGATGCCCCCTTTTAGGAGATCCGCTGATCGGCTCTCCTCTTCTCGCACCTTGTCAGCATGAATAAAGGAAAGCCGATAAGTGGCACCTCCTGATTATGATGTGATTAGCTTTGATTGAACACAGCCAATCACATGGTAAAGAGCCTATGTCATAGGCTCTTTACCAAGATTAGAGATGCAGTATGTTAGAGTGAGGCCGCGTACACACGGTCGGACAAAACCGATGAGAATGGACTGAGGTTCAGTTTCATCGGTCCAAACCGACGGTGTGTATAGCCCATCGGTCTGTTGTCCTTCGGTCCAAAATTTTAAAACATGCTTCAAAATCGAACCGATGGCCCGCTACCCGATCGGTCCAAACCGATGTTTAGTACAGAAAGCATCAGTTCAAAACCCGCGCATGCTCAGAATCAAGTCGACGCATGCTTGGAAGCATTGAACTTTGTTTTATTCAGCACGTCGTGTGTTTGAAGTCACTGCGTTCTGACTCGATCGGTTTTTGGAACGATGGTGTGTACACACATCAGGCCACTTCAGCGGTGAACCGATGGAAATGCCCGTCGGACCATTCTCATCAGTTTGGAACGACCGTGTGTACGCGGCCTGACACAAGCCCGAGCGGCTTTTTTTTCTGGATGTCACATGACGTCCACTCAGGATAATGGAACCCCCGCCTAGCTGTCATTCTGCTATAGGCCGGGCGAGTAGAAGATACAAAAAAATCACTTTAGGCCTTACGATTATATAACACCCCAAAACATGATATATGTATTTTATATGATAGACCAACATAAAGTAGCACATAATTGTGAAGTAAAAATGATAAATGGTTTTCAATTTTTTTTTTTTTTTACAAATAAATATGTGAAAACTGTGGAGTGCATTTGTATTCAGCCCCCATACCCCTAACTAAAATCTAGTGGAACCAATTGCCTTCAGAAGTCACCTAAATAGTAAATGGAGTCCACCTGTGTGTAATTTAATCTCAGTATAAATACAGCTGTTCTGTCAAGCCCTCAGAGGTTTGTTAGATGACCTTAGTGAACAAACAGCATTGTGAAGGTAAAGGAACACACCAGACAGGTCAGAAAGTTGTGGAGAAGTTTAAAGCAGGGTTAGGTTATAAAAAAATATATCCCAAGCTTTGAACATCTCACGGAGCTCTGTTCAATCCATCATCCAAAAATGGAAAGAGTATGGCACAACTGCAAACCTACCAAGACATGACCGTCCACCTAAACTGACCGGCCAGGCAAGGAGAGCATTCATCAGAGAAGCAGCCAAGAGGCCCATGGTAACTCTGGAGGAGCTACAGAGATCCACAGCTCAGGTGGGAGAATCTGTCCACAGGACAACTATTAGTCGTGTATTCCACAAATCTGACATTTATGGAAGAGTGACAAGAAGAAAGTTATTGAAAAAAAGCCATAAGAAGCCCAGTTTTCAGTTTGTGAGAAGCCATGTGGGGGACAAAGCAACCAAATGGAAAAAGTGCTCTGGTCTGATAAAACGAAAATCATAATTTCTTTGCCTAAAAGCAAAACGCTATGTGTGGTGGAAAACAAACACTGCACATCACCCAGAACACACCATCCCCACCGTGAAACATGGTGGTGGCAGCATCATGTGGTTGGGATGCTTTTCTTTAGCAGGGACAATGAAGCTGGTCAGAGTTGATAGGAAGATGGATGGAGCCAAATACAGGGCATTCTTAGAAGAAAATCTGAGAGTGGGGCAGAGGTTTCACCTTCCAGCAGGACAACAACCCTAAACATACAGCCAGAGCTACAATGGAATGGTTTAGATCAAAGCATATTCATGTGTTAGAATGGCCCAAAGTTCCGACCTAAATCCAATGGAGATCTGTGGCAAGACATGAAAATTGCTGTTCACAGACATCGAATCTGAAAGAGCTTGAACTATTTTGTTATTTTGCAAAGAAGAATGGACGGAAATTGTACTCCCTAGATGTGCAAAGCTGGTAGATACACCCCCAAAAAGACTTGCAGCTGTAATTGCAACGAAAGGTGGTTCTACAAAGTATTGACTGTGATGTCAGCCAACAGCCCGCTGTCAGCTGAAAATGGGTCACAGGAGTGCAAAACAATCTGCCATGCTGTGATTCACAGAAGTACAGCCAAAATTGACAAAACATCTATTACATGACCTGTCTCACCCCTCCTGTTTGTCTATATTTGCGACAATTGATCAATGTCCCCACAGGCTCTTCCTCAGCCCAGACTTTAGATCCAGGCTCTTTCTCCTTGAAGCTGGAAGGTCCTTCAGGAACCCTCTCTTATAGTCCAGGGCCTCCAGACACCCTCTCTTTTAATCTGGGACCTCCAGGCACCCCTTCACGTAGTCCAGTATCTCCCTTGTACACCCTCAATTCAGGGGCCTTTGCCACACCAACCACCATTTCCTAGTCAAGGGTCTTCTCTGCACCCCCTCCTAGTCCAGGGCCTCCTCTGCATTCCCCTCCTAGTCCAAGGCCTCCTCTACATCACCCCCACAAGTTTAGAGCCTTCTTTGCACCCTGCCCTTTGAATCCAGGTCCTTTGCCATACCAACCCTTTTATAGTCCAGGGCCTCCTCTGTAAACCCCCTCCCCCCACTCCAGTGCTTCCTCTGCACCACCCCCCCCCAGCCCAGGGTCTCCTTCACACCCCCCAAGTCCAGGGTCTTCTTTGCGTCCCCCAGGTCAGGGCCTCCTCTGCAACCCCCTTATTCTAGGGCCTTCTCTGTACCACCCCCATCCCAGGGCCTGTACCACACCTATCATCAGCCCAGGGCCTTAACTGCTCCCCCCAGTTCAGGACCTTCCCTGCACCCCCCAGTCAACTCAAACCTTTCCCATACCAACCCCAACTATCTAGTCCAGGGCTTTCTGCATACAAGCCTCTCTCCTTGTCCTAATAATTGTCTTCCAATTCCAGGAAGGCTCTCCCATATAATTGTCCTACTTGGGCTTTGGGCAGGACTAGGAGGGAGACCCCACAGCACTTGGGCAGTGGTGCCACTCGTACCGTGTGCCTCTGCTCCAGGGTATCACTGCCGCCAGTTCAAGTGTAATGAATAGGCAGCGCCAGCTGCATAATTTGAAGTAATAGCTGAAAATTCGCTCTGGAATGCCTTTCTATTGTACAGGTGGACACGAGGAGTAGAGTGACTCAGTGCTAGTGTGCCTGTGCGGTCTTCCTCTTAAGAAAAGATTGAGAGCAGGATCTCAATTTTTGTGACAGGAAAAATTTCTATCGCGAATCGCGTTCATCTGTATGCAATTGCGACGCGCAAAAACGTGCATGCTCAGAATCAAGCAGAAGAGCCGAACTGCCTATTGAACTTCATTGATCTCGGCTCATTGTACGTGTTATACTTCACCGCTTTTGACGTTTGGAAGCCAAGATTTGAGTGACTGTTCGGTAGATTCACAAAGAGTTAGGCCGGCTTATCTACAGATAAGCCGACCTAACTCTGAATCTAAGCCGACCTATGTTTAAGTGTATTCTCTAACAGAGATACACTTAAACATATCTAAGATAGGAACGGCTTGCGTCGTCCTATCTTAGATTGCAATGTTTTGGCTTACCGCTAGGTGGCGCTTCCATTGCGGCCGGCGTAGATTATGTAAATGAGCATTTACGACGATTCCCGAACGAACGCGAGCCCGCCGCAGTCGATTAACGTCGTTTCCGTAAGCGATAGGCCGCCTAAAGTTATTCCACCTATGAGGTGGAATAACAATGTTCAAGCCTCATTTCCATACTACACGCCCCCCTCCTAGTAATTTGAATTAGGCGCCCTTACGCCCGTTCGGTTTAGGCTACGCCGCCGTAGATTATCAGGTAAGTGGTTTGAAAATCACTACTAGCCTAGTTAATTTACGGCGGTGTAGCCTAAAAACACTAGGCTAGGCCAACCTAAAGTTAGTCCTCTGTACGTGAATCTACCTAAATGTGTATGCAATACAAATTTCAGCCATTTTCCTGCTGAAAAAAAACACGGTTTTCCTGTCTGAAAAACTGATCATGTGATTGAGGCATTAGAGATCTCCACCACCATGAGTGGACTGATATATATGTTTTTATGCTTTTTTATATATTTTTGCATTTTCTTCACTAAAAAGTTCAGTGGCGGGAGTTTACGGTTTTCTTAGGCATACCTTTGTTTTTGTTTTGTTTTTCTCTTCACAATATTTTTATTGTATTTTTCAAAGGAAACAAAAAATAATTCTGTTTCTCAGGCCCCGTACACACGACCGAACATGTCCGCTGAAACTGGCCTGCGGACCAGTTTCCGCGGACATGTTCGACCGTGTGTACGGCCTAGCGGACAGGTTTCCTGGCCTAGCGGACACGTTTCCAGCGGACAAAAGTTTCTTAGCATGCTTAGAAACTTGTCCGCTGGAAACCTGTCCGTCGGACATATCCGATGGTTAGTACGACTCATCGGACATGTCCGCTGGTTATGACGTATAACCAGCTGCCCGAAATCACGCGCATGTTTTGAAATGATTCGACGCATGCGTGGAAGCATTGAACTTCCGTGTTAGAGAACGTCGGTGTCTTCTACGTCACCGCGTTCTCTGTCCGCGGGGATTTTGGTCTGATGGTGTGTACACACATCAGACCAAAAGCTCCCAGCAGACATGTCCGATGAATACGGTCCGGGGACCGTTTTCATCGGACATGTCTCCTCGTGTGTACAAGGCCTCAGTCATATAAATCGTTATCACATAAGTGCCTGGGTAGGCAACGAACTATCAACATAATTAACGACAATATTATAGGACATTTGTCCGATTGGATAATATTCGATTGCTTAATCAAGTAACTACAAATCCCTGTTTACCCCAACGGGATCATACTGTAAACAAGGGATAATGACTCAATATAATATATTATAGAACAAGAACAAACATAAAGGGGTAACAAGAGGGAAGGAAGGGAAGGGGAGGCGAGACCGAAGGTATATTTTATATCCGACCAAATTTAAGACCGTAGTCATACAGGAGCACATCAATAGTTCTTAGAATTATTCAGAAAATTGGAAGCCCTAGGATGTGTAATCCATTCATTCCAATTTTTTATGAATTTAGCTGTGGAACCTTTTTTGTGCTCTAACATTAGTTCATAGTGAGCCTGAAGCCCCATACACACTATCAGTTTTCCTGAAGGTTTTCTCTTCAGGTTTACCAAAACCATGTAGTGCAAGGGTCTGCCTGATTGCATACGAATTGAAACTCTTGAGGTTTGACCTCATATTAGATGGTTTTGGTAAACCTGAAGAGAAAACCTGCAGGAAAACTGATAGTGTGTATGGGGCTTGAGTGTTGAGTCTCTGGATAACTTCTGATAAATTAGGTGCTAAGGTAGATTTCCAGAATTTCGTTATGGTGAGCCTTGCTGCTGTAAGGATATTAGCGACTACAGTTCTATAATGGGGAGTATAAATGTCTAGTTTTAAACCTAATAAGGCTGATTCTAGTGTGAGTATCTTTAGGTTTCCAGTGAAAGATGCAATAAAGGCGTATACATTATTCCAAAAGCTAGATAAAGCTTTACAATCCCAAAGTGTGTGTAGTAAATTACCTGTATTGGTGTCACATCTCCAGCATATGGGGGATGAGGTAGGGAATATTTTGGAGAGTCTGTATGGGGTCAAATACCAGCAGTTTAGTATTTTTTGGGCGTTTTCCCAGTGTTTTACACGTGTAACGCTACCCCCGCAGGAGCCACTGATTTGTTGTTGGGATCGGCATATTAAGTTACCTTAGTGTTGTCTAGGGGTGCAGTTGGAGAATAAAGTAGTGAGCGAATGTCCAATGCATCAAGGAAGGTTTTCAAATGCTTTATTTTAGGCCCAACATTGCCAACATCAACATGCAGTAGGAAGGAAAAGGTTGATGAAGCGATAGAGAACTTTGCGGTATTAGGCCTGGATATAGAAAAGAGCAATCCTGCTCTCAGTAACACAATAATGGTAGTCACAGTTCGTCGCCACTCTAGCCAGAGTGGGTGAAGTGCCCCCGGACAGACTTCTGCCACAAGCCTGGCAGCCGAAGTGTCACTTTAAGTTGCTGGGAGGAACAGGCCTCTGCCACAGGCCTGGCTCTAGGGCCTCTGCCACAGGCCTAACACTTAAATGAGCTGAATGAATTGAGCTGATCCTCCCAGTAGATTAAGTCAGGGTCACCGGATGACAGTTGAGATGTACCTGCAAATGTTCCGGACACCAGATCCCCGATGGTTCGTTCAAGCCCTGTTGGATAACCTGCCTCCGGGTTTTCCTCAAACCGACCCCCCATCGAGCGGCACCCAGCCTGGGATCTTCTCAGTAAAGCGGGGGACCCAGCAAGTCACTGGGGCCCCTCTCTGCAACATGGAGCTCCGCGTAGCATTTGACCATGGCCTGGAAGGCCATCGCCGGGGTCTGTTGGATGCGCGCACCATAAAGGTGGATGCCGCACCTGGAACCTGCGGGAAGAACCAATAAAGATGGCGTCTGCCACAGATATACCCCTCCCCAGCATGCCCCGCGCGGGAAAACTCCTCTAATTGGCTGCTGGGGAGAAGTGGCTCTGCCAGAACCCCTCTAGCACCACCTGTCGCCCAGGGGTGGAAACAACACCCCTGGAGCGCAGACTGACCTACAGGACAGTTCAGGAATGACAGCAGCCCAAATTTAGCAAATTGTGAATGGGAGCAAAATAACTCTCCCATTCCCCACTAACTTTAGCGTAGTGCCCATACTCAAAGTAAGAGGGCGCTACACACATGAAGACGAGGTATTATTAAAGAAGTTGTAAAGGAAAAATATTTTTTGCCTAAAATTAATGTCTGCAAGGTAGACAGACAGAATAGTGTAATGATTCTGTTAAAAAACGAGTAAATACCTATTAACCACTTCCCGACCCCCGCATGTATATGTACGTCCACAATATGGCACGTACAGGCACATGGGCGTACACGTACGTCCTCGCCTATTAGCGGGTGGGGGGTCCGATCGGGACCCCCCCCGCTACATGCGGAGGTCGGGTCCGCTCGGGGAGCGATCCGGGACCACGGCGCGGCTATTTGTTTATAGCCGCTCTGTCGCGATCGCTCCCCGGAGCTGAAGAACGGGGAGAGCCGTGTGTAAACACGGCTTCCCCGTCCTTCACTATGGCGGCGCATCGATCGCGTCATTCCCTTTATAGGGAAGACACGATCGATGACGTCATTCCTACAGCCACACCCCCAAACAGTTGTAAACACATACTAGGTGCACCCTAACTCCTACAGCGCCACCTGTGGTTAACTCCCAAACTGCAACTGTCATTTTCACAATAAAGAATGCAATTTAAATGCATTTTTTGCTGTGAAAATGACAATGGTCCCAAAAATGTGTCAAAATTGTCCGAAGTGTCCGCCATAATGTCGCAGTCACGAAAAAAATTGCTGATCGCCGCCATTAGTAGTAAAAAAAAAAAAAATAATAAAAATGCAATAAAACTATCCCCTATTTTGTAAACACTATAAATTTTGCGCAAACCAATCGATAAACGCTTATTGCGATTTTTTTTACTAAAAATAGGTAGAAGAATACGTATCGGCCTAAACTGAGGAAAAAAAATGTTTTAATATATGTTTTTGGGGGATATTTATTACAGCAAAAAGTAAAATATATTGGATTTTTTTCAAAATTGTCGCTCTATTTTTGTTTATAGCGCAAAAACTAAAAACCGCAGATGTGATCAAATACCACCAAAAGAAAGCTCTATTTGTGGGGAAAAAAGGACGCCAATTTTGTTTGGGAGCCACGTCGCACGACCGCGCAATTGTCTGTTAAAGCGACGCAGTCCCGAACTGTAAAAACACCTTGGGTCTTTAGGCTGCATATTGGTCCGGGGCTTAAGTGGTTAAATTCCTTCATCTATATCACCTCCGGCATTCTAGTTTCTGTTCTCTCATTCCCTTCCTGGTTTGCATCGCTCGTTCATGTAAGAACTACATTTCCCATTATGAATTGCGGCACGCCCAGTAATTCACACCTCCTCTAAGTCTCTAACACGTAGAGAGCGTCCTGCCACACAGATGTAGTTCCCAGGAGGGGGTGAGCACGTTACTGACCACCGCAGTAAAGCCTCCCTTCACGGTGGTCAGTAAAATCGGACAAGCAGGAAGTGAACAGAACAGAGAAGAAATAGAGCAACTTCTGAGCAAAAACGAACAATGAGGAAGTGAAAAGAGGAATGTCTGCAGGTAAAGGATGCTTATTATGAATTTTTTTTTTCCCTTTACGACCCCTTTAATATGGATGGCTTTCTGCCATTCCTCCCACAAAAAGGTTTGGGATAGATCCCTCTCCCACTTGATCATATTTATAGTTTTAATTTGAAGCGGAAAAGATGCAAGGAGTTTATATATATATATATATATATATATGGGATATTCCCCTTTTCCCATCCATTTTGTAAGAAGTGAAAAACTCCCACAGCACCCTCGGGAGCTCCACACTTCTCTCCGGGTTGAGATTTTTATTGAACGGTTTGGCGTTGATCTTAGTTAATATTTTATGCTTGTAATCAGTTGATAGCTGATCAAAGAAGTTGATTCCCTGTTTGGACCAGGACGAGGTGATAATGCATACTTTACAATAGTAAATTACTCTTAACGGTATTGGTATGAGGACTGGGGTATATGTCGGCTGTAACTTCGTTAAAGCAAACTTCCAGGCTGTCAGGGTAGCTTTAATTGTTAGGAAGTTGGGTGTATTTATTTTTGGTAGGAAATAGCAGGCCATAGGGAAAATAGGTCATTTCCTTTAGATGCTTCTCGTTCAATGTTCAACCATAATTTATCATTCGAATATCTGAACCAGTGTCTCATTTGGTCTAGGAGCGTGGCAAAGTAATATAAACGCATATCAGGGAGGTTCAAGCCCCCTTTAGCTTTAACCAGTGACATAATTGATAATGCAATCCTAGGGCCAGATTCATAGAGAACTGTGGCGGCGTAACGTATCGTCTTTAAGTTACACCGCCGCAAGTTTTCCTCGTAAGTGTTTGATTCACAAAGCACTTGAGTGTAAACTTGCGGCGGAGTAACGTAAAGACGTCCGGCACAAGCCCGCCTAATTCAAATGGGGCGTGCACCATTTAAATTAGGTGCGTTCCCGCGCCGAACGTTCTGCGCATGCTCCGTTAGGAAATTTCCCGACGTGCATTGCGTGAAATTGCGGCGCCCCAACGTGTTTTTTGAATGGCGACGTGCGTAACGTACTTTCGTATTCCCGGACGTCTTACGCAAAAAGAAAAAAAAATTGAAATTCAAACCGGGAACGACGGCCATACTTTAACATGGCTCGTGTAAAGTTAAGCCATGAAAAAGCAGACCTAACTTTGCGACGGGAAAAACCGACTAGCGACGGCGTAACGAACGCGCGTACCTTTGTGGATCGCCGTAAAAGCTAATTTGCATACCCAACGCTGGAAAACTACGCGAACTCCACCCAGCGGCGGCCAAAGTATTGCATCCTAAGATCCGACGGTGTAAGTCAATTACACCTGTCGGATCTTAGGACTATCTATGCGTAACTGATTCTATGAATCAGCCGCATAGATACTCTCAGAGATACGACGGCATATCAGGAGATACGCCGTCGTATCTCTTTTGTGAATCTGGCCCCTAGGTTTTTTCCCCAACCAGATCAAGTTTTTCAATTTCGAATTAATTTGTGTGAAAAATGTAGCCGGTATTGGGATTGGAAGGGAGCGGAAGTAGTATAAGATCTTCGGCAATGTCTTCATTTTGAAAGCCGCTATCCTTCCAATCCAAGATAATTGTGTTTTGTATATCTTGAGTAACTTGGGTCAATAAAGAGGGGTAATTGACCTCATAGAGTCTATTAGGTTGGTAAGTAAGTTGAATCCCTAGATAATTAATGGAGGGGTTGTCCCAATTGTAGTTAGATTGCTGTTTTAGTTTATCAACTTGATCTGGTGGGATGTTCATAGGTAAAACAAAACATTTATTATGGTTAATCTTATAATAGGAAACTGATCCAAATGCATCTAGGACATTGGTTACTTATTTTATAAGTGTGTCGGTAACGGACAAAGTTAAAAGGATGTCGTCCGCAAATAGACCCAGCTTATGTTCAATTTGCCCGACCTTGATCCCTACGATATTGGGGTTAGTCCTCAGAGATATCGCGAGGGGTTTGATTGCTAACGAGAATATAATGTGTGATAAGGGGCACCCCTGTCTCGTACCGTTTGAAAGATTAAACTGTTTAGAGATACTGCCTGATGTATAAACCCTGGCAGACGGAGCTGTATAAAGTGACATTGTGACTTCAAAGATGAATCCCGAGAAAAACCAAATCTTTTAAGGGTCTCTGCTATATATCCCCAGTGGACTCTGTCGAATGCCTTCTCTGCATCCAAACCAAGAAGCAGAGAAGGCATCCGACCGCGCTCCACATGACTGAGCAGATCAATCATTCGTCTGGTGCTGTCTGGGTCTTGTCGGCCTCTTACAAATCCAACCTGATCCGGTTCAATTAGATAAGGTGTAATTTCTAATAAACGATTGGCTAAAACCATAGCAAAAAATTTCAAGTCAGAATTGAGTAATGAGATGGGCCTATAGTTAGTTAGTTGGTGACGACGGCTCTTTCCCTTCTTTTGGTATCGTGATAATAATCGCCTCAAGCATTTCCTTAGGGAATGAGTGGGTTTTGACAGCATGGTTAAATACTCTTGTTAGATATGAAGAGAGCATTTATTCGCTAGATCGGCCATCTGCCCCGGGTGCTATTTAGCGGTAACATTGAAATAACTTTTTTGATTTCGTCTACGGTTATGGGATCATTTAATTTTTCTAAGGTAGAGGGGTCTACAGTCGGAATAGCAATTTTACTAAGAAATTGGGCTATATCTAATGGTTTCGGTTGGGTGACAGTTTGACTCTCTTTTAGGTTATATAGTCCCTCGTAGTATTCTGCAAACGCGTCAGTTATACTTTGTGGGTTGTATATTACTTTCCCTGATTTGTGGTGGACTAATTTATGAATTTTCTGTTTTTTCTGTCTACTACGTAGTTGCATGGCGAGAAGTTTACCCGCTTTGTTTCCCTGGGAGTAGTGGTTAAGTTTTAGTTTTTTAACCACTTCCATACCAGGTACTTACGCAGCTTCCCGCCCAAGCCAATTTTCAGCTTTCAGCACTGTCGCACTTTGAATGGCAATTGCGCGGTCATGCTACACTGTACCCAAACAAAATTGGCGTCCTTTTTTCCCCACAAATAGAGCTTTCTTTTGGTGGTATTCGATCACCTCTGCGATTTTTTTTTTTGCGCAACAACTAAAAAAAGGCTGAAAATTTGGAAAAAAAATTACGTTTTTATTTTTTTCTGTTAATTTTTTTGTAAATAAGTTTTCTCTTTCAATTACGGGCACTGATATGGCGGCACTAATGGGCACCGATGAGATGGCACTGATGGACATCGATGAGGTAGTACTGACGGGCACAGATGAGGTGGCACTGATTGGCGGCGCTGGTATGTGACACTGATGGGCACACATAGGCGGCACTGATGGGCACACATAGGCGGCACTGATGGGCACACATAGGCGGCACTGATGGGCACACATAGGCGGCACTGATGGGCACACATAGGCGGCACTGGGCACTCATAGGCGGCACAGATGGGCACTCATGGGCGGCACTGATGGATACTTATGGGTGGCACAGATGGGCACTGATAGGTGGGCACTGGGCATGGATGGGCACTGTGGGGTGGCACTGGGGTGGCACTGATGGACACTGGGGTGGCGCTGATGGACACTGGGGTGGCGCTGATGGACACTGGGGTGGCGCTGATGGACACTGGGGTGGCAGCACTGATTTTTGCCAGGTTGCCAGTCAGTGCCCATTTGTGGGCACTGACTGGCATCTTTTTTTTTTTCTTTATGTTTTTTTTTTTTTTTTTTTTTCTGTCATTTTTTTTTTTTTGCCCACCCTGGTGCTCCAGGGTGGGCATCCCTGGTGGTCCAGTGTGGCGATCCGAGGGGGGGCTGCGCTGATAAACAATCAGCGCTAAGCCCCCCTGTCAGGAGAGCCGCCGATCGGCTATCCTCTACTCGCGTCTGTCAGACGCGAGTGAGGAAGAGCCATCGGCGGCTCTTCCTGTTTACATCGTGATCAGCCGTGGTTGGACACGGCTGATCACGTGGTAAAGAGTCTCCGCCGGAGGCTCTTTACCGAGATCGGAGATGCAGGGTGTCAGACTGACACCCCGCATCACCGATCGCCGCGATGCGCGCCCCCACGGGCGCGCGCGGCATGAAATCCTGCAGGACGTTCTAGAACGTCCTGTCAGGATTTCATAACCACTTCCCGGACGTAAATCGGCCATAGGCCGGGCGGGAAGTGGTTAAGGTATTTTTCATGATTAGAGATCAGAATCGCCCTAAGCTCATTTCTAGCATCATTAAGTTGCTGGAGGAGAAGGGTTTGGGGGATAATTTATGTTCCCTCTCTAGTTTATCTATTTTCGTTAATAGATTAGTTACTTCCTGCAATCATCTTTTCTTTTCCTTTGATGTCAACTGGATCAGTATTCCTCTGATAAATGCCTTGTGGGCACACCATATACTAGAGATAGAGACTGCATCATTATCGTTTAACTTAAAAAATTCTTCTAGTCTTTCCCTCATCACTGCCAGAGCTTCCTTATGAGACAAAATATATGTATTGTTTCTCGAAAGCACATGATTGGAATTTTGTTGAGCTATATCAATAGTTAACGAGACAGGAGCATGGTCAGACCATGTTATGTTATGTATATGAGCATCTGTAATTTTTTGGAGGAGAGCTCTGTCAGTGATGATGAAGTCGATCCTGGAGTAGGACCCATGTACATTTGAAAAGAATGTAAAGTCCCTTTCAGTCGCGTGGAGACATCTCCATGGGTCGTGGAGGTCTTCTTGTGAGAAGGTGTCCTTCAAACCTTTTCTTTTGGATTGGATTCTTTTAGTAGTGTCCAGAAGTGGGTCCATCGTTGCGTTAAAATCACCACAAAAGACAATATTGCCTTTCTGTATTTTCTTTGTTATTTTGATTACTTTTTTAAGGAATTGTTGTGGGTTTCTATTTGGTGCATAGATATTAATGATCGTCTATACTGCATTTTCAGTCTTTGCAAGTAGAATAACATATCTTCCCTGCCGATCAATTTTAGAGTCCAAAAGTTGAAAGGAGATCAAGTCTTTGATGATCGTCAGGCCTCCTCTTTTCTTCTTATGGTAGTGAGAGGCAAAGATATGTGGGAATTTAGGGTGAGAAAATTGAGGAGGATTGTCTTTTGCAAAGTGCGATTCTTGAATGCACAGTATGTTGCTTCCGAATTTCAAGGCATCAGTCCATAGGGCTTTTCTCTTGAAAGGGGTGTTGAGACCCTTAACATTTAGTGATAGTAATTTCAACTTAGTCATGGTGGATATATTTCATATATTTGAACTGTGTACGGTTTGCATGTAGCAAGGATAAAGCGTGTCCATCGACTACGTAACTTCCATGAATCAAAGAGGATGATTGATACCATTTGTGAGGGGGGAAGGGGAAGAAATCAGGCTCAAGGCCCAGAACGAAAAATAACATGTAAGAACAAGTGAGTTGCCAAGCAACTCTTGTGTGCACAACAATTTGCACTCTCGTTGTGGGGACTCTACTGGTCAAGGGTCAAGGGTTCAGTATAATAACCCCTGTGTAACAAACGCCTGAGGAACTTAGGCCATAATAAGTTGGAGGGAGAGTAATGATAGGTTTCCGCATTTGATATTTAGCCGGCCGGGTATATCATCCATGACTGACATTCCATGGAGGAGCCAATTTTTTTTGTGGTTCTATCGATCGGGGTAACTTCATCATTTGGGAGTAAACCCCATTTTTTCTGAGTTTTGAGACCGTCTTCTAACGTATGAATTGAGTGTGACAGGTTATCCTTTTCCACAATCAGTCTGGTCGGAAATCCCCATTTGTAGATTCATTTGTGATTGCACAATATTTTGGTGATCAGATTCAGATTTTTCGGCGCTAGAATAGTAGCCTGGGAAAGGTCGGAGTACAGGCTAATTCCCACATAGGGGTATGGTAGTGGCGCATGTTGTCTTGCGAAATGCATCAACATATCTTTTGTCTGAAAAAAATGGATCTTGGCGATCACATCTCTTGGAAGTTTTGCTGGGATATGAGCTGGTTTGGGTAGTCTGTGAACTCTATCGATCACCAGATCTTGGTTTTGCAATGAGGGGATGAGATCTGTGAACATTTTTTGCCAAAAATGTTTTAGATCATTATTTTTGACGTTCTCAGGAATACCGCGGAATTTAATATTATTTCTCCTACACCTATCTTCGAGGTCTGCGACTTTAAGTTTTAGTTGTCTGACTTCTTCCTCAAGCGCAAAATGGTCATCCACTAATTCATTATGGGCATCAGTGAAATCGGTCATTTTATTTTCAATATAGTCCACTCTTTCACCTAAATCCTCTATTTCCACTTTGGCTTTATGCATAAGTGATCTCATATCATGTTGGATTGCCCCATGCAATGATTTTAACATTTCTTTCATGTCAGTATCAATCATTGCCTTGCCAGAGGTTGGAAAGGAATCCAGCTTTTCCTCATAAGGGTTAATATCTGCATCTGAGTCAGTCTATATCAATGTCACTTACTTTTCCCTCTGCAGATATTTTCCTCCTTTGCTTCACAGGGCTGACAAAATCAGATTGAAAGGCATCCTGCTCTTTCACTATCTGCAGCAGCATGGAATCCTGTGTCCCTCTCGTCACAGCATTGGCTGCCAGCTTGTCAGTGTGTGTGTGAGGGAGGAGGGATCAGCGCCATTTTCCTTCTTAGGAGACCAGGCCGTGCTGTTAAAAGACCCCAATTTGTGGGTTTTTTTGCGGGAGTTATGCTTCCCCATGGTGGGGGAGAGGTTCACAAGTCCCTCCAGCGTGTTGCTGAGTCCTCGGGCATGCTAATCGCCGCTGCTAGCTGCTTCAGGGAGGTAAGGAGAAACGGAGCTCTAGCAGTGAGCATCCATACAACTCCGCTGCCGGCCACGCCCCACGGTATACCTTTGTTTTAACTTAGCCCTGTAAGATAGATATTATACAAGAATGGTTTATATGAGATGTTTCTCAGATCTGCAGTTTCCATGAACTCCACAAGGTGGTAATCTCACTTCTATCAAGACTGGAAATCTCTATGGAATACAGACAGCAAGTGAGGTCAGGTACAGACAGAAAATTACCTAAAGACAGGAAGTTCTCTGTAGTATGAATTAGTAGTGAGGAGACGATACTGGAAGTGGCAGCCGAGGAGGTAATAAGCCTTGAAAAGACCTGGTTGGTCGCTAAAATGCAAAGCAGTTTCTAGCAACCAAACTCGTAACTAAAATGGGCAAGGTCAAGTTACAATGGGACACCCTGGTATCAGGGTACTTGTATGGGTTAGGGACCCTAGTGCTAAACCTTCAGATAGCCAATTGGATCCCAGCATTGGGATGTAGCGCCTTTTAAATGATCTGATCTGTGGGACACCCAGACAGTATTCAGAACCTGACACTCAGGTATCCTGAAAGTTGAAGAACTATGGCTTTAGGAAAGTCTTCAGACAATGATGCCAGGTCTTCTCATTTTTGGATTTATCCAGTGCAAGGGTCTCTCACACGGACATTTATTTTCAAGCCCAAGTTGAACATCTGGGGGTTGTGACTTAAGGGGGGGGGGGGGGCTGTCGGGACCTGGATGACCTGCTAGTTTCTTTGTGGTTCTCAGAGGTGAAGGGTGTGGTTTAGTGGGTGTCTTCCAGCAGACAGTAGATCTCAATAATAAGGCTCCACCTAAAGCTGGCTGCTGGGAAAGGTATATACCGTAATTCCTCCCTTAGCTTTCATCAGTGCCTCAGTGTTCTACCTGTGAGCCACTTCCCTGCTTGATCCTGTAATCTGTATACTTGACCCTGTATTTGGTTTCCTGTATCATGTTACCTCATCTCTGCTCCCCTTATTCTCAGTCCCAGTCTTGCCCTGTTTAATATGAGCTTCCCTCCATTTGTACGGAATAGCGTATTTTAGTTAGGTTGGTTGGTTATGTGCTTCACCGTCACAGTCATATTTCACTTTTTTTCTGTTTATGGTCCAGGGGTGTTGGATGGGGGTTGTGTGCATTAATAAACTCTACTTAATCATACTCTACAGATTCCAGCTTTCTTAGGCACAGCCCACCAATCTCGTCATCCTTGCTGTCACTGTATACCTGCATTCAGAATTCCTTACAAGGGCTGTATATGACATGTACCTGCATATAATAAAAGTCCTGACCATTACTTTTGACAACTGCACTCTGTAGCTTGAGCTGTATATGATCTACTCCTGACCACTGCACTCTGTAGCCTGAGCTGTATATGATATCCTCCTGATCACTGCACTCTGTAGCTTGAGCTGTATATGATCTACTCCTGACCACTGCACTCTGTAGCCTGAGCTGTATATGATATCCTCCTGATCACTGCACTCTGTAGCCTGAGCTGTATATGATATACGTCTGACCACTGCACTCTGTAGCTTGAGCTGTATATGATATTCTCCTGACCTCTGCACTCTGTATTAAGAGAGTTTAACTTGGATTTTCCACAGAGTGGGAACATTAGGGTTAACATTGAACTCATGAATGCATAAGTATGATCTGAGTCATCAGTATGAAACTATGCCTGTCAAAAGAAAACAAAGGGGTCTATTTAAAGAAAATGAATTGAACGTGTGTGACAAGCATTTTCCCGGCCATAATTTAGTTACCATGGTGATTTCTTATGATCATCAGCTTCATTTAGTGGTCATAATGAGTTATTTTTCCTGGAATGCCTCCATCAGTAAAAAGAGCATCATGCAGTATTATGGTCACTAGATTATAACAGGAAATCACTGTAAGAAAAAAATACGTCTGATATTTGTCAAGAACATTAGTTCAACTTTTATTTTTTATTTCAAAATAGACCTCTGAGTGTTTGTGAAATCTTACACCACAAAATGTACTCAGCCAATGAAAGGTAATGACTCCATTTTTATTTTTCTCCTGCTATCAATGGCCAACACGGTACAACACTTTATCCATGTCTTTGGTGATCTCTGATCTCCTTATGAACGGTTTCTTACAAGATGAAGATCAGCCATGGAGTATATCTGAGGTGTATATCAGGGTGTGCTTCTTCCCCACATGAGAGCTGTGATGTCCAGCAACATTCATATACAAGACATTTCCCGCACTCAAGGCACTTATACACCTTGAGGGTTGTGTGGGATCCCTGACGTACAGGAAGACAGGACTTCAGTGAGGAACAATTCCCTCACTCAGGACAGGAAAGGGGCTTTTACACAATAAGGGGAATAAACCCCTACACTTTTTATTATATTCTAGTAGGACTTAGTGTGTTTCTTGTTTCTTTTTTTATCTTTTTTTTTTTTTTTCTCCTTCACAACACAGGGGAAAGTGTCGTCTTTTTTCTTTTCCTCTCCTTCTACAACATAGGAGAAATGGTGTTTAGTTTTTATTCTCCTTGCTAAGGGGTAGTTTTTTTTTTTTTTTTTTTATCCTCCCCCTCTCTCCTCTGTCTCTCTCTCTCTCTTTTACATGTCCTCCCCCCCTCCATTCACTGTAGGTATAGGTAGTAAGGCCCTATCTCTGGGTATCTCCCAAGGAGAGTGGAAAGGGAAGGACTGGCCCTGGGGGGGAATGATGGAGAAATACAGGTGCAGTACGTAGTATTGGTAGAAGAAGATATAGTTTTTAAGGTCTTTTCAATGAAAAGGGTACATTTTGAGACCATATATGTCAGTCTGTATATTGATTTTATGTTGTATTAATTGTACTGTTTTGTAAAAAATGAATAAAAGATTTATTGAGAGAAAAAAGAAAGGGGCTTTTCCCTCATGTGAGATCTCTGATGTTTGGAAAGATTGGACTTCTGTGAAAAACATTTCCCACACTCAGGACAGGAATATGGCTTCTCACCTGTGTGAGATCTCTGATGTCTGTAAAGATCAGACTTCTGTGAAAAACATTTCCCGCACTCAGAACAGGACAGTGGCTTTTCTCCTGTGTGCAATCTCTGGTGTCTGTAAAGATCCGATTTCTGTGAAAAACATTTCATGCACTCAAGACAACAGTATGGCTTCTCCCCTGTGTGAGACCTCTGATGCTTTACAAAATCAGTTTTTGTTGCAAAACATTTCCCACACTCTGGACAGGAAAGTGGCTTCTCCCCTGTGTGAGATCTCTGATGTCTGTAAAGACTGGACATCAATAAAAAACATTTCCCACACTCAGAACAGGAAAGTGGCTTCTCGTCTGTGTGCGATTTCTGGTGCGTGTAAAGATGGGAGATCTGTGAAAAACATTTCTTGCACTCAGGACAGGAATACGGCTTCTCCCCTGTGTGTAATCTCTGATGTGTGTAAAGATCAGACTTCTGTGAAAAAGATTTCTCACACTCAGGACAGGAATACGGCTTCTCCCCTGTGTGAGATCTTGTATGCACATTAAGATGGGACTTAAAACGGAAACACTTCCCGCACTCAGTACAGGAAAGCCTCTTCTCTGTTGGAAGGACGGCACCGTCCCTCACAGTCTGAGGTTCCTCAGGATAAGAGGAATACGATGGTCCATCTACACTGTGTGGTGCCGGATGGACATTTGAGGTAGTCGGGTTTTCTCCTGGACTATACTGTGTGATGTCCTCATCTTCTACTTTACAGTCTGGAGACAAAGTTAGACAATCCTCTGAGGTTTTCCTCATCTCCCGTCCATCTACTAAAATAGAGATACAAAGATTATAACTAGACATAAGCAGATTGGTTCCCCTAAACCAGGACTCCGCCCACATCAGGCAGCTTTGTCTCTGAGGATCTTACAATTCCCCCTCAAGGTAACCAGTAAATGGCTGTGCACACCGCATGTGTTATATTTGATCGGGCATACATTGCATCAACTTTTCTGTAAGTGCAATACTATTATTTTATTAAAACCTGTGTTGCAGTCTACACTATGGTTCTTTTTTGCTTTTTACTTGAGATTTCCATCAGCACTTGATTGAACCAGCTCCAGCCATAGAGTCTTATTGGGAGACTATAAAACCCTGTGCTTGGTCCGACCGCCAGTTTGTGGTCTTAGTTTCTGGTAAGGAGACTACATCTCTCTCACTCTGGTGCTCACTTGGTGGAAGGAGGTTTAATCCCTGCTATTACATCACCCATTAAGAAGATTTTGGATTAATTTCTTATTACACGTGGGACTGTTTTATGGACCTTTCAACCTTTTTTTTGTGTTTATGTCACATTCTTTTATTTATTTTGCTATTCACAGAGTGTCAGTCACCTATTACGTTTTCAATAACCATTCATTATTTGTATCAATCACGTTAAGTTTGTGGTTTTCCAATTTATTTTTATTTAACATTTTATTCAATAATTTTTTCATTTTTAGTATCACTACTAAATTTTCACATTATTGTTTTTGCGCCGTACCTCATTTTCTAACACAACCAGTAAATGGGTCCTCTGATCTCCTACAAGTTTATTTCTTTATTCATGGACCTTAGTCAGAGAGTGAGGAAACAAGAACTGTATTTTATAGGAGTGAAAGTGATGAGGGGATTATAGGACGAGTGTCCCCACCCCCTCTATCAGTCATTACCATCTTCCCAACACAAGAAGTTCTGCACTTCCTTATTTAGTCCATGATTTAGTCATGAATAACAGCGGGGCTGAGTCCCACCAGAGGTCAGAGAGTGAGGATGGGAGGTGAACATCCAAGATGAAGACTGGACTGATCCTAAAGAACTCCATCGTTGGATTATTGACTCCTCCATTTTCACTTTCTGCTTAACCAATTGCCAACTGTAGGCAGTCATGTGATGTTCTCAGTTGACAGTGGTTATACCGGAATAAAGCCTGCAACTACACGTGTCATCCCAGTATTAAAATCATGCTCTGTACTGCAGAAGTAATTCCAGTGGCTGCCCGCAGAAGTGATCTCCCCATTAAGAGTAGATGTCACGGCCCATGCTGTGACAAGGGATGTTCATCTGATAGCAATAAAGTTAATGAAAATAAAGAGACCGTGTAAAAATTTGTTTGGGATAAAATTAATAGTAATAAAAAAAAAATCAAAAGCGTCCCCCTTCCTTCTGTGCAAATGCATATGTAAGCCCTACATGCCCTGAAATGGTGATCACACCACACATGTGAGATATCATCGCAAATGTCTGAGAAAAAGTAATAATTCTAGTGCCAGACCTCCTCTGTAACGCTAAACTGGTAACCTATAACAAAGTTTAAAGCGTTGCCTTTGGAGAATTTTGAATACCATTGTTTGGCGCCATATCACAGTCATATGCAATTTTAAAATGTGACATGTTAGATATATATCTATCTATCTATATATGTAATTTTGTAGGAAAAAAATGTAGACTTCTACAGGAAAGTAAGCGAATAGTGTCAGAATTGGCTCGGTTGGCAAGTAATTAAGGTTTTAATTAGGGATGAGCCGAACACCCCCCTGTTCGGTTTGCACCAGAACCTGCGAACAGACCAAAAGTTTGTGTGAACTTTAGAATCCCGTTAAAGTCTATGGGACTCGAATGTTTGAAATCTAAAGTGCTAATTTTAAAGGCTAATATGCAAGTTTTTGTCCTAAAATGTGTTTGGGGACCAGGGTCCTGCCCCAGGGTACATGTATCAATGCAAAAAAAGTTTTAAAAAACTGCAGTTTTTTCGGGAGCAGTGAATTTATTAATGCTTAAAGTGAAACAATAAAAGTAAAATATATTTATTTAAATTTCGTACCTAGGGGGGTGTATAGTATGCCTGTGAAGTAGCGCATGTTTCCCGTGCTTAGAACTGTCCCTGCACAAAGTGTCATTTCTGAAGGAGAAAAAGTCATTTAAAATCACTCGCGGCTATAATGAATTGTCGGCCCTTTGGGTCTGGTATGGATATTAAGGGGAACTCCACGTTAAATAAAAAAATGACGTAGGGTTCCCCCCAAATATCCATTCCAGACCCTTCAGGTCTGGTGTGGATTTTAAGGGGAACTCCACCCCAAATTTAAAAAAAAAATGGTGTGGAGTTCCCCCAAAAATCCACACCAGACCCCTTATCTGAGCACACAACCTGGCAGGCCGCAGGAAAAGAGGGGGGTGAGAGAGCGGCCCCCCCTCCTGAACCGTACCAGGCCACATGCCCTCAACATTGGGAGGATGCTTTGGGGGTCTGTGACCCCTAAAAGCACCATGTCCCCATGTTGATGGGGACAAGGACCTCATCCCCACAACCCTTGCCCGGTGGTTGTGGGGGTCTGCGGGCGGGGGGCTTATCAGAATCTGGAAGAGCCCTTTAACAAAGGGGACCCCCAGATCCCGCCCCCCCCTATGTGAATTGGTAATGGGGTACATTGTACCTCTACCATTTCACTAAGAAAGTGTAAAGAATTGTAAAAAAAAAAAAAAAAAAAAACACACACCGTGGAGAAAGTCCTTTATTAAAAAAAATAAAAAAAAACATCCAGCGGTGGTAATCCACTCTCGGTCTCCGCTCCAACGTTGTCGGTATCCTGCGACGGGTGATCTCCTCTCAGCCGAGGTCCAGCGATGAGAGGATCTCTTCATCCAGGTCTGGGATCCAGAGCACCACCGAGGATAGCCCGCCGAATGACGCGGCTTCATTCAGTGACAGCTCTTATGTAGGTGAGGGCGGGGCCACCCGTCACGTGACCCCGTCCCCCTCTGACGAAAGGGAGAGCCCAGGCTTCGCCAGTGACGTGAGGGGTGCGTCAGAGGGGGGCGGGGTCACGTGATGGGTGGTCCCACCCTCACCTACATAAGGGCTGTCACTGGCTGAGGCTGCGGTGGAGACAGGCGTCGATGCATGCGCTGGATCCCGGGCCTGGATGAAGACATCTTCTCATCGCTGGACCCCGGCGGAGAGGAGATCACCCGTCGCAGGATACCGACAGCGTTGGAGCGGAGACCGAGTGTGGATTACCACCGCTGGATTTTTTTTTTTTTTTTTAATAAAGGACTTTCTCCACGGCATGTGTGGTTTTTTTACAATTCTTTACACTTCCTTAGTGAAATGGTAGAGGTAGAATGAACCCTATTACCAATTCACATAGGGGGGAACCACCGGGCAAGGGTTGTGGGGATGGGGCCATTGTCCCCATCAATATGGGGACATGGTGCTTTGAGGGGTCACAGACCCCCAAAGCATCCTCCTCCCAATGTTGAGGGCATGTGGCCTGGTACAGTTCAGTAGGGGGGGCCACTCTCTCGTCCCCCCCCTTTTTTCCTGCAGACTGCCAGGTTGTGTGCTCGGATAAGGGGTCTGGTGTGGATTTTTGGGGGAACTCCAGGCCATTTTTTTAAAATTTGGGGTGGAGTTCCCCTTAAAAATCCACACCAGACCTGAAGGGTCTGGAATGGATATTTGGGGGGAACCCCACGTCATTTTTTTGTATTTGATGCAGGGTTCCCCTTAATATCCATACCAGACCTGAAGGACCTGGTAATTGAGTAATTGAATGACTTTTCTCTGGATTGCCGGGAGTCGACAATTCATTATAGCCACAAATGATTTTAAATTACTTTTTTTCCTTCAGAAATTACACTTTGTGCAGGCACAGTTCTAAGCAAGGAAAACAAGTGCTACTTTACAGGCATACTATACACACCCCCAGGTACGAAATTTAAAGGAATATTTCACTTTTATTGTTTCACTTTAAGCATCATTAAAATCACTGCTCCCGAAAAAACAGATGTTTTTAAAACTTTTTTTTGCATTGATACATGTCCCCAAACACTTTTTAGGACAATAACTTGCATATTATCCTTTAAAATTAGCACTTTAGATCTCTCCCATAGACTTTTTACAGGGTGTTCCGCGGCTTTTCGAATTTGCCGCGAACACCTCAAATTGTTCGCTGAACAGTCGAACATGAGTTCGACTCAAACTCAAAGCTCATCCCTAGTTTTAATAGGGGGCTGTCCCGCACTGATGGTAAGAAACTTTTCCAATGATATTGGCTGCTGCCTCCACCGTGACACCTACCTAAGTAGGGTCTAGGTATAAATAAATATTAAATGAAAAAAAAATAAAAAAAATTTCCCGCATTGACTTCAATAGCATGCAATACAGCATGCGGCCAGAGGCGGGGGCACCAGAGAGCTTTGACGTAGGGTTCCAAAAACGGCCAGAGGACACCTCGGAAAGACTTTGTTCCCGAGAAGGTCAGCCGTGCTGTCCTCTGGCCTTTCCGTGCATTTCCTAACGGCTGCGATCGACGACGTTCGGCTCTGCTTGTCTCTGGTGCCCCCCCCACCTCAGGCCAAAACGCGGTACTGCACACCGCTTTGGCCTGAATCGTGTTTGTTTTACGAGACAACACTCGCAAACCGAGTTACAATTTTTAGAAATGCAGTATTCGTATTGCAAATCGCTCGTTAACCGCAATCCGAGGTTCCACTGTATATAGGAAATAAAATGGATTAAACATTACTACACTATGGAGTTTTAATTTCTTCCCACATATGCTGAACAAAAACGAGCAGAAGGGGATGCAAAGAGGTATTAAAGAGGAAGTAAACCCTGATGGGTTTTACTTCCTCTTTATTTCCCTGCAAAGGTAAAGCATAATGGGCTACTATGCACCGTAGTGTATCCCATTATGTGTCACTTACGTGAAAACGAAGTCTGCGTAATATACATCAATACATAAATTGTGTCTGCAGCACAGGGAAGGAAGATTATCTGAGAGAAATAGAGGAATACAGGACCTACTCTGGACCAATCAGTGAGCAGTATGGGTGGAGGAATGCAGTAGTGTATTTAGGTTTTGTGCTGCCCTAGGAATGACTAAACTTGTGCAGCCCCTAATTTTAACACGACCCACCCCTTCCTGTCAAGGCCACACCCCATTCTGTTTAAGACCCACCCTGGAATTTTCAAGCGGGGACACTAGTCAGGCAGGAAGTTAAGGGAAATCTCTGCAAAATGAAAAAGTGTTGATTATAGTTCTAATTTAACCACTTAAGGACCGGACCAATATGCTGCCCAAAGACCCAAGGTGTTTTTACAGTTCGGGACTGCGTCGCTTTAACAGACAATTGCGCGGTCGTGCGACGTGGCTCCCAAACAAAATTGGCGTCCTTTTTTCCCCACAAATAGAGCTTTCTTTTGGTGGTATTTGATCACATCTGCGGTTTTTAGTTTTTGCGCTATAAACAAAAATAGAGCGTCAATTTTGAAAAAAATGCAATATTTTTTACTTTTTGCTATAATAAATATCCCCCAAAAACATATCTAAAACATTTTTTACCTCAGTTTAGGCCGATACGTATTCTTCTACCTATTTTTGGTAAAAAAAAATCGCAATAATCGTTTATCGGTTGGTTTGCGCAAAATTTATAGCGTTTACAAAATAGGGGATAGTTTTATTGCATTTTTATTTTTTTTATTTTGTTAACTACTAATGGCGGCGATCAGCGATTTTTTTCGTGACTGCGACATTATGGCGGACACTTTGGACAATTTTGACACATTTTTGGGACCATTTTCATTTTCACAGCAAAAAATGCATTTAAATTGCATTCTTTATTGTGAAAATGACAGTTGCAGTTTGGGAGTTAACCACAGGGGGCGCTGTAGGAGTTAGGGTTCACCTAGTGTGTGTTTACAACTGTAGGGGGTGTGGCTGTAGGACTGACATCATTGATCGAGTCTTCCTAATAAAAGGGATCACTCGATCGATGCGCCGCCACAGTGAAGCACGGGGAAGCCGTTCTTCAGCTCCGGGGAGCGATCGCGACGGGGCAGCTATAAACGAATAGCCGCGCCGTCGTCCCGGATCGCTCCCCGAGGGAACCCGACCGCCGCATGTACCGGGGGGGTCCCGATCGGACCCCCGACCCACGTCAAGCAGAGCACGTACAGGTACGTACATGTGCCTGTCCGTGCCATTCTGCTGACGTATATGTACATGAGGAGGTCGGCAAGTGGTTAAGCACAAATTTCTGATAATTTTATGGGGAGGACTAAGAAGATATAACCATGCCAATGGTGCAGCAGAAAACATATAGCACAGTGAGGAAGGTTTATGGTCCAGCATGATAGAACAGTCAAAATTAGAAGCAGCGCCCCCCACCCCCAACAGTTGTGGAATGCCGGCCTCCCACATACGGGAAGCAGTGCGGCCGCTTTATGGGGGCACTAGACTAATTTGCCTCTCAGCCCAGTCCGCCGCATTAGACTGGCACTACACAAACAGTGTAGCGCAAGCCGTCATGGACCCCGTGCTGCTCCCCTGCAAAGTGCTGCCCTAGGCCTGGGCCTTGTTGCCCAGGCCAGGATACAGCGTTGGAGGAATGTATTTAGTGTTAATGACCCACCTGTGCTGATCTCTGTAGGAGTGTCCTCCTCTATAAATGTCCCCGTTATTCCATCCTCCTCCATAGACTGCTGATCATCCCTCACATATCTCTCTTCTTCTTCTGCTTCAACCTCAAATTTTATATCTATCTGACCTTCATCCTAATCCAAGAAAAATAAATAAAACGTCATTAATAAAATATAAGCTCAGCATCCACACATTATTTCCATAAGTCCATGTCTAGATGCTCTGTCCCACCGACCTTGTAATGGTGAGGGATGGTGTGACCTTCCTGTGTGGAATCCCGGGAATACAGAGGACAGGGACATCTCTCTGGGGGGTTCCTGGTATTAGGTGGCTCCATCATGTCCTTGTGTCCTTCTGAAAACTCCTCCATCACTCCATACTCCTCATCCTCTTCTTTATACTCTTCTTTAACAACAATAATATAATCCCCAAGGTTTCCACTCTGAAAGATATGAAAAAAATTACATCAATTATAATAATGCAGATAATGTACAGATCCTAATAATACTATCAGTGATTGTTCCTCATCTACCTGATGATGGTGGGGGATGGTGTGACCTTCCTGTGTGGAATCCCGGGAATACAGAGGACGGGGACACCTCTCTGGTGGGTTTCTGTAGCTGGATGACTCCACCATGGTGTCCTGATACAGATCTTTGTGTTCTTTTAGAAACTCTGACTCCTCCATCACCCCATCCTCATCATTCTCCTCTTTTATCTCTTCTTTAACCTCAACTTTAGAATCTCTCAGGTTTCCACTCTGAATATAGAATAAAAATGACATCAATGGTAACAATGCAGATAATGTACAGATCCTAATGATACTATCGGTGATTATTCCTCATCTACCTGATGATGGTGGGGGATGGTGTGACCTTCCTGTGTGGAATCCCGGGAATACAGAGGACGGGGACATCTCTCTGGTGGGTTCCCATTACTGGATCCATCTGTAGGAAACACACACACTGACTGAATACATTGTTTCTATGTGTTTATCAGATGATGGGGGATCTAGGTGGATCCTCCGTACTGCTCTCTCCTTTACAATAAAGTCTCCTCTTACCCGGTGATGTGAGGGGCGGCTGATTGTCCATCATGACGTCCTTGTAGAGATCCTTGTGTCCTTCTAAATACTCCCACTCCTCCATGGAGAAATAGACAGTGACATCCTGACACCTTATAGGAACCTGACACACACAATGATACAGTCACCATCCAGACACACCCCTTGTCTGTTACTGGATAATGTCCCAGAATTCCCGGCACCGCTCACCTCTCCTCCATCATCTCTCTGGTGACTTCTATGATCTTCTTTGTATTTCTCTATTCTATCAGGGAGGGAGGTGGAGGAAATGTGATGGTCATATGATCTCCAGTAAATGTGTATATAGACTGCGCTGCCAAAAAATGAAAATTAAGATTATTAAACAGTTTGCCACACAAATGTAAAACAAAGAAATTAATGACAGCAGAAAATACAACGAATGTCCAATGTATCAAATATTAGTTGCTTGAAAAACAAGAGGTAGGTGAACAGGTTCTGGTGCCATTAGTAACAGATAAACACGTGACCACTTCCAGGTGACCCGACATGGATGACACTCACCACAATGGATGGATCTTCTATTACTAGATAGGTCTCACTGTGCATTTTTTGGTTGGAACCGCTGTGTATCTTGTCACCAACGTGACCATTCACATGTACCTGGCTGTAATATCTTCCAATGCCAAACGTAATATCTTCCAATGCCAAACACTGCCACACCCCCCGCTAATAAAAGTGGTATAATCTGTTTGTATAGACCAGCGGTCTCCAAACTGTGGCCCGGGGGCCGATGCGACCCTTTGTTTGCCTTTATCTGGCCCTTGGGGCACTATTCCATCCATTTACACTAACAATGGGGTATTATTTATCCCACTGACACCAACGATGGGGAATTATTCATCCCACTGACACCAACGATAGGACACCATACCTTTCAATGGGGCACTATTCATTTCATTCATACGAACTATGGGGCACAGTTAATTCCACTGACACCAATGATGGGGCACAGTTCCGCTTACTGACACCAACAATGGGGCATTGTTTACTTCCACTCAACATTTTCTACTCCCACTGGCCCGACTAAAGTCTAAACTGGCCCTTTGTTTAGAAAGATTGGAGACCCCTGATATAGACTGATGAGGTGAGAAGGTGATTGATGGGAAAAAAAATTTGGGCTGGAGCACCCCTCCCCCCTCCTCATTACCTCCTTATTAGTGGCCACCAGTGCATAGGAGGAATCCCTTCAGTTCTCCCACATAGAGGAATTTGGCTCGAGACGCAGGATCTTTGATTCTATTACTAGGGTAGGAACCACTACATTTGGAGTACTTTGTCGCAGTAAGCGGGCTTAGCACTATATGACCACATAGTGTGACCAAACTCCCTTTTTTTTTTTTTATATGTTCAGGTGTTTTTAACTAGCCTTGCAGGATAAATGTCATTCTTGAATGTGTGCGCTATAATCTGTTTTGTACTGGTGCGAAAGGTGACATCTCCAAAATGTTGAGCGTTCCGGCCACGTAAGTGGGGAAATGTTCTGGGTAGTGGCTAGATCCTATCCTGTAGATTGCTCTGTGATGTCACAGGAAACATGTGATCAGGAAGCAGGAAATAGAGGGCGGGAAAGTGAAATGAATGGGAGCTGCAAGCAGATCACATGTTATTATCCTGTAGAGATCTTTCCCGCCCTCTGTCCATCTTTTTTTATATTAAATCCTCTCTGTATATCTCCCTGTATACCTCTCCTCCTCTCTGTATATCTCCCTGTATACCTCTCTGTATACCTCTCCACCTCTCTGTATATCTCCCTGTTAAGGTTGTCCCGATACCACGTTTTTGAGACCGAGTACAAGTACTGATACTTTTTTTCAAGTACTCGCCGGTACCGATTACCGATTCTTTTTTTTAATGTCATGTGACAGTGGCAGTTTTTTTACAATTTTTTTTTTTTTTTTTTAAACTTTTACAGTGATTTTCTTTTTCTTTTTTAGGGGGGGGGGGGATTGTTAGTGTGTATTTGTTTTTTTGTTTACATTTAATTTTATTTATTGCAATTTTTTAAAAAAAATTTAATCAGCCCTGTTGGGGTCTTTGGAGAGATATCAGGGTTCTTAACAGACATCTCCCCTTTAAGACAGAGAAAGGGACTAAGGACACAAATTCCCCAGTCCCTTTCTTAGCAGCCTCAGCTAAAATGAATGGAGAGAAGCTTCTCTCCATTCATAAACTGAAGTATCGTAAACACAGTTTACGATGCTCAGTGATCACTGAGACTGTTCATTCGGAAAAGGTAGGAGCCGGGTTTAGCTCTCCATCCTGACAAATTAAGGGGGGAGAGCGGCACGGAGGAGAAGGCGGCAGGGAGCACGGGGGAGAAGGCGGCAGGGAGCACGGAGGAGAAGGCGGCAGGGAGCACGGGGGAGAAGGCGGCAGGGAGCACGGGGGAGAAGGCGGCAGGGAGCACGGGGGAGAAGGCGGCAGGGAGCACGGGGGAGAAGGCGGCAGGGAGCACGGGGGAGAAGGCGGCAGTATCCCTGTATATAAAAAACTAGCTCCCTCATAGTAAACCGTCTAGTTCCCATCCTTCTATATAACCTGTAAGGTGATAATGAATGGTGTTGAGCGGAATACGCCATATTTGATTTTGCGATATATCACGAATATATAGCCGAATATTCGTGAAATATTCGCTAAAATCGAATATTCGTGATATTTTATCTAAAAAAATTTTTGCGAAATTTCGCTAATGCGAATGCGAAACTGATTGCGAAATTTCGCTAATGCGAAATTGATTGCGAAATTTTGAAACATTCAATTTCACCTGCCCTTTGGAAAAAGTGTGTTTTTACGTAATGGACCCTGCAACTAACAAGGTATTAATAAAATAAATACATTAATATATAGATTTGAGGGTTTACTTTGACCAATTTGTATATTGATTAGTTTAATAAATATTGAATAACCATAGATTTGGAAAATACAAGTAAACCGTTTACGTTGACATCTCTTAAATGTCTTTATGTTAAACTCATTAAAGAGGTGAAATGCAAATGATGATGACACGGGACAAAAGATGGAAAATTCTTTGAAGATGTGATACACTGGAAAAACGCACAGAAACACTCCACTCTCTCCTATGACAACTGTGGTAGGAGAACTCTGATTGGCTCTGATGCAAAAGAAGGGCAGAGAAAGTATTCGCGAATATTCGGAAATCGAATATTCGCGATTGCGAATATTCGGCAACATAAAAGGATCGCCTCAGCTTAGCTACTCGGCCCAGGGTCTCTAATCATACCAGCAATGCTTTTAGACGTCGATGGAGATCACTAGGATGTGATCTGTTTTAAAAATAAAATTGAAAAAATACGAATATTCGGAATAGCGAATATTGGCCGCGAAATTCGAGTTATTCGCGAATATTCGAATATGCCATATTCGTAACGAATATTCGCAATGCGAATATTCGTGAGCAACACTAATAATGAAGAAAGGTCATTTAGCAGGATGGGATCTAGCCAGTTCATATTGAGCAAGCTAGATCCCATCCACAGAATTGACTAGGTGAATCTGCAGGATGTGATGTAGCCGCAACCGTTATTCTGCCCCTGAAGGGGTTAATCTAGGTTTCCACATTATGTAGCACTATCCCCGCAGGAGTTGCTGGTTATATTTTGGGTGGCACGTTACATCTATATTCTCACTGTCCAGGGTGAAAGGAGAGTCCAAAAAATGTCAATGTCCACACACAATGTACCTCTTTTTCTTTGGGTTTATTTTCTTGGAGAATTTTAGTAGAAAAGAGGGGTGAGGGGTGGACGGATAGGTAGGTTCAGATGCACAGTCACAAAGTAAGGAAACACTACTGTTTCCAGCAAACAGTTCTCATCGTCACTCTAGCCAGAGTGCGTATTGCTCACCCTGATAGGTCCCTCTCACTGGCCTAGCAGCCGGGATGGCGCACAAAATAGAGTACAGTTTCTGCCACAGACCTTCCTTTATTGATGAGATACTTTGGTCCGGAATCCTCTGCCACAGGAGTCAGCACCCCGCATAGTTTTTCTTAGTAGAACTTTTAGACCCAACAGGCGACACTGTGAGGCCTCTCGGTGTACGGTGCATCCTTAGATTAAGTTTCCAGGCCTTCTCCTAAGGTACCAGCCTCTTGCATGGTCCTCCCCTGGTCTCCTTCATCAAGTGGCTTCTTTCCGCAGGACAGACAGCACAGGATAATTTCTGCGGTACAGGCCCCAGTCAGACAACTGGTCCCACCTGACGAAGCCGCAGCCCCGGGCCAACGTGGTCCCGGAGCTAGGAATCACAACACGCACCTCCCTCCGGCCAGGAGACGCGAACGGACCCCGAAACCAATGGCGTCTGTCCGTTAAAGTGGAGGTTCACCCTAAAAAAAATTTCTAACAATACGTTCAGAAGACTGATTAGTGTAATCAGTCTTCTGAACGTATTGTTAGAAATTTTTTCTCCGGGTATGCTGGGTTTTTTTTTCCCGTACATACCTCGTTATCGCCGTTTTATCCCTCGGCTTCCGGGTATGATTCTTGCTGGACTGGGTGTTCCTAGTTGATTGACGTTCCTCCAACCGGCGCATACTGCGCGTCACAACTTTCCGACAGAAGCCGAATGTCATTGCAGCGACCGGTCGGAGCAACGTCAATCAACGAGGTATGTACGAAAAACAAAAAAACAGCATACCCGCAGTGTAATCAGTCTTCTCAATGTATTAGTAGAATTTTTTTTAGGGTGAACCTCCACTTTAAGTACCCCTCCCCAGCATGCACAGCGGGGTAACCACTCCCATTGATTTGTTGCTGAGAGGGACACTCAATGTACCATGACCCAACTGCTGCCACTCTTGGCCTGGGGTGGTAATAACACCCCCAGGCGATCAATGGTGGATCACTCCCAGTCCAGCCATGGCTAGAACAGAGGCTAAATTGCCTGTAATCACTCTGGTCTGAGCAAAATAACAGCTCAGACCCCCATTAAATTTTGAAGCAGCGCCTGTTCATCAGGAGCACGGCGCTACATAATATATGTGTGTATCATCATCTGCTGGAGATAAAAGACGTCACAGAGACTATGGAGGAAGAGGACGGACATGACGGGGTTACTGGGTGTAAATAGAAAATAAGATCTTATTACCTCCTCTGCTGCCACTTCAAGCAACGTCTTCTCTCTACTTCCTCCCGACTCACCTCTCACCCAGAACTTCCTGTCTGTACCTGATATAACTTCCTTTCTGTAGCTGACATCACTTCCTGTCTGTCTCCTTTCTGGGTAGAAGTGAGATCACCATCTTGTGGAGCTCAGTGGAACTGCAGCCCTGAAACACATCTCGTAGTGTGAACACGGCCTTGTGCTGTGTGTGTATGTACTGTATATCCTTATAGATGGGTCATCTCCACTCCTACCAAGAGGGATAGAAATATATTACTGCCTAGTCCAACATTTCTCAGCAAGGGTTCCTCCAAAGGATTCTAGGGGTTTCCCTCAGAATTGATAAATTTCTGTCTCTCAGTAACAACAATTTCATGATAATGTAAAAATGTCCTTCTTTCACTGATATAAGGGGATCCTTCTCCCATCAGTCACCAATAAGGGACCAATAAACAGATCACTTGTTTGGTTTTGTTTTGACTGAATTTCCCTTGTTTGGGGTGAGATAACGGCTGCACTGAATGGGTATTCAGCCAAGAAGAACCTTCAGTTGCAGTATGACTACCAATGCTAAATGTGGCAGCAGCGTGTATGAAGAGGCGGAGCTCCTGAGTGTGTATGAAGAGGCGGAGCCCTGAGTGTGTATGAAGAGGCGGAGCTCCTAAGTGTGTATGAAGAGGCGAGTCCTGAGTGTGTATGAAGAGGCGAAGTCCTGAGTGTGTATGAAGAGGCGAAGTCCTGAGTGTGTATGAAGAGGTGGAGCTCCTAAGTGTGTATGAAGAGGCGGAGCTCCTGAGTGTGTATGAAGAGACGGAGCTCCTGAGTGTATGAAGAGGCGGAGCTCCTGAGTGTGTATGACGAGGCGGAGCCCTGAGTGTGTATGAAGAGGCGGAGCCCTGAGTGTGTATGAAGAGGCGGAGCTCCTGAGTGTGTATGAAGAGGCGGAGCCCTGAGTGTGTATGAAGAGGCGGAGCTCCTAAGTGTGTATGAAGAGGCGAGTCCTGAGTGTGTATGAAGAGGCGAAGTCCTGAGTGTGTATGAAGAGGCGAAGTCCTGAGTGTGTATGAAGAGGTGGAGCTCCTAAGTGTGTATGAAGAGGCGGAGCTCCTGAGTGTGTATGAAGAGACGGAGCTCCTGAGTGTATGAAGAGGCGGAGCTCCTGAGTGTGTATGACGAGGCGGAGCCCTGAGTGTGTATGAAGAGGCGGAGCCCTGAGTGTGTATGAAGAGGCGGAGCTCCTGAGTGTGTATGAAGAAGTGGAGCTCCTGAGTGTGTATGAAGAGGCGGAGCCCTGAGTGTGTATGAAGAGACGGAGCTCCTGAGTGTGTATGAAGAGGCGGAGCTTCTGAGTGTGTATGAAGAGAAGGAGCTCCTGAGTGTATGAAGAGGCGGAGCTCCTGAGTGAGTATGAAGAGGCGGAGCTTCTGAGCATGTATGAAGAGATAGAGCACCTGAGTGTGTATGAAGAGGCAGAGCCCTGAGTGTGTATGAAGAGGCGGAGCTCTAAGTGTGTATGAAGAGGCGGAGCCCTGAGTGTGTATGAAGAGGCGGAGCCCTGAGTGTGTATGAAGAGGCGGAGCTCCTGAGTGTGTATGAAGAGGCGGCCCTCCTGTGTGTGTATGAAGAGGCGGAGCTCCTGTGTGTGTATGAAGAGGCGGAGCTCCTGAGTGTGTATGAAAAGGCGGAGCTCCTGAGTGAGTGAGTGAGTGAATAACTTGTATAGCACTACAAATGCAAACTAAATCGCCTCAAGGCGCTTATTTCCATCCTTCAGATAACGGCTGCACTGAATGGGTATTCAGCCAAGAAGAACCTTCAGTTGCAGTATGACTACCAATGCTAAATGTGGCAGCAGCGTGTATGAAGAGGCGGAGCTCCTGAGTGTGTTTGAAGAGGCGGAGCTCCTGAGTGTGTATGAAGAGGCGGAGCTTCTGAGCGTGTATGAAGAGATAGAGCACCTGAGTGTGTATGAATAGGCGGAGCCCTGAGTGTGTATGAAGAGACGGAGCCCTGAGTGTGTATGAAGAGGCGGAGCTCCTGTGTGTGTATGAAGAGGCGGAGCTCCTGTGTGTGTATATGAAGAGGCGGAGCTCTGAGTGTGTATGAAGAGGCGAAGCTCCTGAGTGTGTATGAAAAGGCGGAGCTCCTGAGTGAGTGAGTGAATAACTTGTATAGCGCTACAAATGCAAACCTAATCGCCTCAAGGCGCTTATTTCCATCCGGTGTCGTCCTTATCCTTCAGAAGAGGTGGGTCTTATGTTTTTTCCTGAAGGCCCGATGGTTTTCTTCCATGCGGATGTTTGTGGGAAGGGCGCTCCATAGCCGCGGTCTATGGAGTGCAAATTTTCGCTCTCCCTTAGATTTGTAGTGGGGTTTGGGGATGTGGAGAAGGTTTTGGTTAGTGACATGATTCTCTGTCTTCTGCTGCTTCGAGAGCGTCATCCCATATTTTGAGAAGTGCAGTTTCTGTCCCGTGGCCTGGGCTGAAGCCTGATTGTAGTGGGTCCAGTGGTTTTGAAAAGTTTACAATGTAGTTTCTTCTGTGATCTTGAGCAGTGCGTTGTTATTGAGTTTTTTGGTTTTGGTGTTATTTTAAATTTAATAGCGCGGTGGTCCGTCCATGGTAACGGCATGTTATCCAGTGTGTTGATGTCCAAATTTTGTTTGAAGAGAAGGTTGAGAATGTGCCCTGAAACATGCGTGGGAGTCTCTATTAGTTGCTGCAGACCAAGTTCTTTCAGTTGGTCAATGCAGGAGGTGGCAATGGGATCCTGGGTGGAGTTGTCCCAGAGGTTGAAGTCCCCGGGTAGCAGAAGATTTTTGATTTTTAAGGTGTATGTGGACGGTTTCCTCGGGTGTTGTTTGAAGTTGCAGTGTGAGAGTTTCCATGGAAGGCAGTTCGTTTTGTAGTGTTGGTTTGATGATAGAGAGGTGGGATTTGTAGATCACTACTAGGCCTCCTCCTCTTTGTCCTATTCTATGCTTGGTTAGGATGCAGTAGTTCTCAGGCACCAATTCTGTTAGGATGGTGTTACAGTCGGGTGTTAGCCAGCTTTCCGTGATAAAGAGACAGACTGTGTTGTTATGAATGATGAAGTCGTGGATTTCCTGTCTGTGCTTGACTGCAGATCTGGTGTTGATCAGGGCGCATGATAAGTGTTGTAGTTGAAGCAGTGCCTTCTTATTTTTGGTGGTCTATTGTCGATTGATTCTTAGAAGTTGTTCTTTCCATAGTATTTCTTGGGTGGAGGTTTGTAGTGTTGAGGCACCAATCCTTAGGCTGTGGAGGGTGTCCGCTGAATATTTAAAGTTGCACATGATTGAATAAAATACGCTGATGGTGCTGGGATTGATGCAATGATGATACCGATGAAAATGATGATGAAGATAATAAAGGTGGCGAGATGACGATGGTCCCAGAAATATGGCTGACGGTAGGATGGTGAGGCCAATTTGGTGGCCAATTTGCTACTGCAGGGAAAAAAATTCCTTCCTGATCCCCAGAGAGGCGATCTGTGAATCCCTCATCTGAACTTGCAACCAGTCTGTGGCAGAGACTGAGATTATTCTTGTCCATGCATCATCCCGGCTGCTAGGCCAGGTGAGAGGGGCCTAACCGGGTGATAGGGTGACCACATGTCCCGGATTGCCCGGGACAGTCCCGCATTTTGCAGGTCTGTCCCAGGTCCCAGGCACCTTCATTCCAGGACAATACATTGTCCCTGGTTGAAGCTGACACAGCCACTCCCCCTCCCCATTATCTTTTGCCCCCAAAAAAGGCCACTACATTGCCACTTTACTCACTGACAGCACTTGTCCTGGCCAGGAATGTCAGGAGAGGCACAATCCCCGCCCCCTGCTTGTGATTGGAGAAATCATAATTCCCACCTCTTGTGTCTAATTACAGCAGGGCAGTGTAAAGCCAGCATTGGAACACGGTAAAACAGGCTTGGACCATTCAGGACAAGTGCTGTCAGTGAGTAAAGTGGCAATGCCTCTTTTGGGGGTGTAATCAGTTCTTCTGGGTAGCGCCTGCATCCGCTGCCCCAGCTGTGCTGTGATTCATTACAGCACAAGCTGATTTTTGGGAAGGGGGTCCCTGAATGGTCGTTTGGAAATGTGGTCACCCTACCGGGTGAGCAATACCCACTCAGAGGAAAGTGGTGAGTGTGACTTTGAAGTTTAACAATTTTCCAGTGATCTGCTTTATGCGCCTGAACCTTCCCCTGATCCTTCATCCCTCTATCTCTACACGTTGTTTGGAAAATAAAAGCTAAAGAAAAAGGATCTATGACTTGTGTGGACATTGATCTTTCTGCAGACTCTCATCCCCTAGACAACGAAGAACGAGGTAACGTTCAAGGCCCAAAATTAAACCTGCAGCTCCTACGGGGGTAGTGCTACACATGAGGGCTTGAGTCCGGGATTTGCCATTTCCTCTCGCAACTGGACTGATGGATTTTTGTTTTATTTGAAAAGAGTCTACATTTAAGAGGGTGCTGGACTGTGTTTTTGAAAGGGGTTAAGTGTTCAGATCACCTCGGCAACTGCGTAGGCCGTGGGCGGAGCCAGGAAAAGCCAGCGAGCTATGCGCCAAAAAGAGACCAAGGGGAGGAGTTCCCGCCTGCTGCGTGAGACACTTGAGTGTGTCTGGCGCCAAAGACCAGAAGCTGATAGATCAAGCAAGAGGACATCGGAGAGCAGCCATGTCGCTATACTCGTGGGCACCATCCATGTCGGGGCCTAGAATGCCATCCATGCCCACCACTGTGGGTGCCACGCCTTCCGGAGCCCTGCTGACAGATACAGGGATCTGACTGAAGCCATGCGGATGCAACATAGACTGAGATTATTCTTGTCCTAACCGGGTGAGCAAAGTGGTGAGTGTGACTTTGAAGTTTAGCAATTCCCCAGTGATCTGCCTTATGCGCCTGAACCTTCCCCTGATCCTTCATCCCTTTACCTCTAAAAGTTGTTAGGAAAATAAAAGCAAAAGAAAAAGGATCTATAACTTGTGTGGACATTGAACTTTCTACAGACCCTCATCCCCTAGACAACGAAGTAATGTGCAAGGCCCAAAATCAAAGGAGTTGTAAAGACATTTTTTTTCCACCTTAATGCAATCTATGCATTAAGGTGAAAAAACATCTGATGCTACCGGCCCCCCCCCCCCCCTGAGCCTCCGTTATACTTACCTGACCCCTCGAAAGTCCCGCACGTGGTCCCGAGATCCTCTTCACCGCTCAGCCTGGCCGCTGATTGGCTAGAGCATGTTAGTTAGTAAAGGAAAAAAAATTCATTTAAAATAACACTTTAAACCAGCAGCTTCTACGTGGGTAGTGCTACACATGTAAGAGGTAGAAGAAGGCCGTGGCTACACTACAGCTGGCACAGTTTGGAGCGCAGAGAACTTTCACACCTTATCAACTTTTCATTGATTTGTGAATTTATTTTTTTATTTTTTTATTGTAGATGCAAAGTGGAAGCAGTGGACTTGCAGAGAACACTATATTGACCACTTAAGACCCGGACCAAAATGCTGCTAAAGGACCTTGCCCCTTTTTGCGATTCGGAACTGTGTCGCTTTAACAGACAATTGCGCGGTTGTGCGACGTGGCTCCCAAACAAAATTGGCGTCCTTTTTTTCCCACAAATAGAGCTTTCTTTCGGTGGTATTTGATCACCTCTGCGGTTTTTATTTTTTGCGCTATAAACAAAAATAGAGCGACAATTTTGAAAAAAATTCAATATTTTTTACTTTTTGCTATAATAAATATCCCCCAAAAATATATAAAAAAACGTTTTTTTCCCTCAGTTTAGGCCAATACGTATTCTTCTACCTATTTTTGGTAAAAAAAAAATCGCAATTAGCGTTTATCGGTTGGTTTGCGCAAAATTTATAGCGTTTACAAAATAGGGGATAGTTTTATTGCATTTTTATAATTTTTTTTTTTTTACTACTTATGGCGGCGATCAGCGATTTTTTTCATGACTGCGACATTGTGGCGGACACTTTGGACAATTTTTACACATTTTTGGGACCATTGTCATTTTCACAGCAAAAAATGCATTTAAAATGCATTGTTGTGAAAATGACAGTTGCAGTTTGGGAGTTAACCACAGGGGGCGCTGAAGGAGTTTCGTTTCACCTAGTGTGTGTTTACAACTGTAGGGGGGTGTGGCTGTAGGTCTGACGTCATCGATCGTGTCTCCCTATAAAAGCGATCACTCGATCGATAAGCCGCCACTGTGAAGAACGGGGAAGCCGTGTTTACTCACGGCTCTCCCCGTTCTTCAGCTCCGGGGAGCGATCGCCGGAGCTGTACGTACATGTGCCCAGCCATGCCATTCTGCCGACGTATATGTGCAGGAGGCGGTCCTTAAGTGGTTAAGCACAAAATATTGTATGATTACATGAATTTGCATAGATTTTTAGTTTATCTAATATAGCAGCAAATATTATAAGATTAAAGAAATAGGTGCAAAGTGGAAGCAGTGGATCTGCAGGGAACAGCATATTGAGTACCAAGCACTTTATGTTGTATATGAATCATAAGATCAATGAAGTAGGTGTAAAGTAGAAGCAGTAGATCTGCAGAGAATATTATTGGAGCCCCTAGCACTTTATATATGAATGTCTCCACATATTTTAGTGTATGTGTGATAATTGATGGGCGGCACACACAATAGGACAGCGCTGTGACACATAACGCTCTTCTAGGTGATAAAGGGAAGACTTACCTTTGTTACAGCAGCAGTCCGGTAGAAGTTATTTTTGTAGCTATTTGAGTTGTTACACATAGCGCAGGTTTTTATTCAATCTATATTGGTAAGGTGACCAGATTTTTTAAATGAAATCCGGGGACATATTTTTTTTTTTTACTAGTAATGCTAGTTGCAATCAGCGACTCTCTGCCCGTCGCCCACCTCACAGCCTGTCAAGTCTTAGTCTCCGGGCCCCAGCTACTACTGGATGGGGAGCGGAGGAAGATCACTCCGCCAGGGAAGGCAAGGAGATAAGCAGGCAGGCGGCTGGCCGGGACTTGAGCCAAGGCAGAAGAACATGCGAGCGGAGCTGAATGGGCATGCACCTGGAAACTGAAGAAATATTCCCTTCGCTCCGACCAGCACATGATCATCAGAAAGGGGCACAGATAATGGAAAAAAATACACCCCCTAAACTAGTAGGAGCGGCGCACCGGGAGTGTGTAATTCAGATTTGTTTTTTTTATTCTGCACTGACTGTCTTTGAAATTGCCCCAGCCCCTGTTCAAATCCAATCCGGGGACAAAACCGGGGACAGACTTGGTCCGGGGACAGTGTCCTGAATCTGGGGACTGTCCCCTGAAACTGGGGATGTCTGGTCACCCTATATATTGGTGTATATACAGTACATACACACTCAGCACAAGCCCGTGGTCACACTACGAGACGTTTCTTGGGGCTGCAGTTCCTCTGAGCTCCACAAGATGGTGATCTCACATCCACCCAGACTGGAGGTCTCTATGGAATACAGGCAGGAAGTGATGTCACGTACAGACAGGAAGTTGTGGGTGAGAGGTGAGTCGGGAGGAAGTAGTGAGGAGACATTGCTGGAAGTGGCAGCAGAGGAGGTAATAAGATCTTATTTTCTATTTACACCCAGTAACCCCGTCATGTCCGTCCTCTTCCTCCATAGTCACTGTGACGTCTTTTATCTCCAGCAGATGAGAATACACACATATATAGTGTGGAAACCTAAATTAACCCCTTCGGGATCACAACATTTCCCCATTTATGGGGCCAGAACATTCTCTTCATTTTGGAGATAAATTCTGGTAATAAACAGCACTGACAATAACCATATTTTGCCTACAATGGGCAATCATTACAATATGCAGCCAACACAATGATGGAGTGCAGGGGTCAGGAGTATGGAGCATAGAGACCCTTACATTGCTGGTCAGGAAGAAGAAAACATTCCCCAGCCTGCCACGAAGAATATTCCATCATTGGTGTCTGAGGGAGGAAAATACTAAAGGTTCTGGTGTACTAGAGGAGCTGAGGGGCTGTGAGGGTTTAATAATGATTTTAGGGGCCTCTGAAGGGTTAATGTAGTTGAATAGGGGCCTGGAGGGCTCGGGGGACTCGAGGGGAGTGGTCTCTGGGTCTGTAATGGCCCTTCCACCCCACCTCTACTTAGTGTAGTGGCCCTTCCACCCCACCTCTACAGACCTTACAGAACTGGCAACGTTAACCATCTTATTGTCTCAGTGATCACGTGATTTGTAGGTGTATTGCCCCCTTTACTTTCAGAAAGGGCACTACGCTAAAGTTTGTGGGAGAATGAGAGAGATAAGTTGCTCTCATTCTTAATTTTGTTAAATTTGTCTGTCGCCAAATCTGGATTGTTCTGTGGGTCAGTCTGCGTTGCAGGGATACAGTTTCATCCCTGGGCGGCAGGTGGCGCCAGAGAGGTCCAGGCAGAGCCGCTTCTTCCCAGCAGCCAATTGGAGGAGTTTTCCCTCGCGGGGCATGCTGGGGAGGAGTATTTCTGTGGCAGAGGCCGTTGTTCTGGGTTCTTCTCGGGTTCCAGGTGCGGCACCCACCTTTAGGGTGTGCGCACATCGCGGGCCCCACCACTATGGCCTACCTGGCCTGGGGTCACGCGCTGCGTGGAGTTCCTGACTCTGGGCCCTCCTGGCCTGGAGCAACTGATGCTACCAAGGGGCCCCAGTGACTTACTGGGTCCCCACTTCTAGTGAGAAGATCCCAAGCTGTGTGCTGTTCGATGGGGGATCGGCTTGAGGAGAACCCGGAGGCAGGTTATCCAAAAGGGCTTGAACGAACCATCGGGGATCTGGTGACCGGAACATTGACAGGTACACTTGCACTGTCATCCGGTGACCCTAGCTCAATTTACTGGGAGGATTCTTTCTGCTGCTCAACTTAAATCTTGCACTAGGCCTGTTGCAGAGGTCTCAACATTCAATCAGAGCCAAGTCTGTGGCAGAGACTTGTTCCTCCCAGCAACCTTAAAGGAGTTCTCCAAGCTAAAACTTTTAACCCGGGCTGTAAAACTATACAAAATAAACTTTCACTTACCTGCCTACGATCCCCCGTTGTTCCGATATCGCCATCCCGTTCTCCGGTCCCGGTCTCTTCCACTTCCTGCGGGTCGGTGACTCACAGTGCGCTCAGCCTATCAGCGGCCGCAGCAATGTCCCGCCGCGGCCGCTGATAGGCTGAGCGCAGTGTGAGTCACCGACCCGCAGGAAGTGGAAGAGACCGGGACCTGAGAACGGGACGGCGATATCGGAACAACGGGGGATCGTAGGCAGGTAAGTGAAAGTTTATTTTGTATAGTTTTACAGCCCGGGCACAGCGGGGGTTAAAAGTTTTAGCTTGGAGAACTCCTTTAAGTGGCACTCCGGCTGACAGGCCTGTGGCAGAGGTCTGTCCGGGGGCACTTCACCCACTCTGGCTGGAGTGGCGACGCATTGATACAACTACAGAATAGCAGGATTGCTATTCTTTATCCAAGCCTGATACTGCAAAGTTCCTTTATTTCATCAACTTTTCCTGTCTACCTCAAGTTGATGTTGGGCCAAGGAAATAAAGCATTCAGAAAACTTCATCTACCGACTGGACATTCAATTACTGCTCTACTCACTACCTTCACCCCTAGACATCACATAGGGGTAACTTAATACGCCGATCCTAAAACAAACAGCGGCTCTTGAGGGGGTAGCGCTACACAGGGAATTCCTTCTCCCGTTGGTGAGCACTTGTTCTTAGAGGAATTCTGTTTCAGCTGAAAGTCCGTTCAGAAAGAAAACAAGCCCAACAGGGAAAAGAGGATATCTGATCTGGCAGGCCAAGAGGGTCCCGGGTCCTTCAAGATGTAATAAACACTAAATAGCCTTTTCCCATGGGGGCAGAAATTCTTACATGTACAGCAACCCTCTTATTACCCCCTCACATCCACATCCCATTACTGTGTAATCAATACAATCCAAATATTTTTTAATTTCATTTCCCAAAGTTATCCGTCTACAAGGAGACCTGTATAGATCTAATGACGGCACCAATGAGGATGGAGGAGGACCGGAGTCACATGACTGAGAAGATACTAAACCTCACCCTGGAGATCATCTACCTGCTGACCAGAGAGGTGAGGAGGATTCTGGAAGGTCACATGACATCACTCTTATCTCTATTAACAAAACACAGACCAATGAGGTGAGGAGGATTCTGGGAATCTAACATGATATTCCTATTGGTTCCTCAATACAGAGAATACAGTCAGGTGATCATATGACCATCACAGTGCCTCCATGTGACTCCCTAAAACCTGAGAGACACAACATGGAGAAGATTCTAGAAGTCACCAAGAAGATGATGGAGCTGCTGACAGGAGAGGTGAGCGGTGCCGGGAATTCTGGGACATTATCCAGTAACAGACAAGGGATGTGTCTGGATGGTGACTGTATCATTGTGTGTGTCAGGTTCCTATAAGGTGTCAGGATGTCACTGTCTATTTCTCCATGGAGGAGTGGGAGTATTTAGAAGGACACAAGGATCTCTACAAGGACGTCATGATGGACAATCAGCCGCCCCTCACATCACCAGGTAAGAGGAGACTTTATTGTAAAGGAGAGAGCAGTACGGAGGCTCCACCTAGATCCCCCATCATCTGATAAACACATAGAAACAATGTATTCAGTCAGTGTGTGTGTTTCCTACAGATGGATCCGGTAATGGGAACCCACCAGAGAGATGTCCCCGTCCTCTGTATTCCCGGGATTCCACACAAGAAGGTCACACCATCCCTTTAATTTACAAGGTTGGTGGCATCTAGAACATGGACTCATCAAGGTGATGTGTCAATTTTTTTTAAATGTGATATCACAATATTGAAGGATATGTTTTACAGATTATCTCTTTTAATATTTTCCTGGTTTAGGGTGAAGATCTGATAGGTATAAAAATTAAGGTTAAAGCAGAAGAAGAAGAGACGTATGTGAGGGATGATGAGCAGTCTATGGAGGAGGATGGAATAACGGGGACATTTATAGAGGAGGACACTCCTACAGAGATCAGCACAGGTGGGTCATTAACACTAAATCCATTCCTCCACCCATACTGCTCACTGATTGGTCCAGAGTAGGGCGGGGACTGGGTGATATCAACCTGTAATCCCCTGGTCACTTTCCTGAGCTGTGTTCCCCGTCCTGTATTTCTCTGTAGTTCCTTCTCTTTGCTGCAGACACAATAAAAATATATATGTAGAGGTGTGGGACCTCTGCAACCTCTGAATACCAATATTATGACTCCTGACCCCTGCACTATATACTCTGTTGTACATTACATCATTCTGATACTATATAGTCCTATCTGTTGTATCTTATACAATATCTTGTACATGACCTAGTCCTTACTTTTGCTCTACCCACTGCTATATATACACATAATATGTATTCTCTTTTGTTACACCCATTTTCTACCAACTGGACATTTTATATCTGATGATGTGATTGGAGCACAGACTTTTACATGTTGATAACATCCTCAAACTTTGGAACCTTTTCCAGAAAGTGATAATGAGGGGGAGTAGTCAATAATCCAATGATGGTGGTCTTCAGGATCAGTCCAATCTTCATCTTGGTTGTTCTCCCCCCATCCTCACTCTCTGACCTCTGGTGAGGCTCAGCCCCGCTGTTATTCATGACTAAATCATGGACTAAATAAGGAAGTGCAGGACTGTTTGTGTTGGGAAGATGGCAATGAGTGATAGAGGGGGAGGGTACACTCATCCTATAATCCCCTCATCACTGTCACTCCTATAAAAGACCGTTCTCGTTGTTTCCTCACTCTCTAAACCTGTCAAGCCTCAATGCTCACTCCTCCTCACATCAAACAGTACAAAAATAGTTTATAATAGAAAGGGGAAAAGCATTCGTGGGACTTTAAATGAGGCGGGAATCACAGGGATAACCGCCTCCATCCCTATAATTCATTAAAAAGGAAGGAGCACATAGTGGAACTTTAATTGAAACACACAGCAGCAAAGGAGACATCAAGTGACCAAGATATAGTATTTATTCATATAAAAACTATTTATGGGCATATAACCTCCAAAATATTGTGGGCACTGTCATCGATTGTCCGGTCTGTCCGCAACTCTTTCTGACCCTGAAGCCGTGGTGTGTAGTGTGCCCATCCCCCCACTCCGCTGTCCCCCTGGTTTGCATGATGGGAGGACGTGCGTGCTGATGCTATGCCGCACGTCTGGGCGCTAAGCGTTCGTTTGGCATGCTGCCGCCAGTGGAGCCCTCCGCATCGGCTGACTAAGGGGAGAGCGGGTGTGGCGCTAATCGCCGGACGGCTGAGCCACCCAGGTAAAAGCGTTCCGCTTCTCCCGGATGTCTGCCCGTGTGATGAGGGGGGTGTGGCCGTGGCAATACTTTTATGGGCATCTCCCTGACCGTTCATCACACACATCACTTCCCCATTACATGGATCACTTCCACGCTCTTGGACTACTTTTCACCTCCAGTTATTGACTCACCTTTTTGTTTTTCAATCCCTCTATCCTTTTCTGGCCATCTTTTTTCCCTTCCTTGGTTTTCTTTGTTTCACGGCCCCTAAGTGGTCACTCTTTTTTGTATTCTCATCCACACTTTTCCTTTTATCCTTTTCTCCTTACTTAGTCCCTTTGCCTTCACCAAACTCCCACACCTCTCCTCATTATTCTACCATTACCTGCCCACTATTTCTTTGTCCAATCCCACACACACATACTCATAATCACCCCTTTAAACATTTTCCTTTTCTCACCCAGGTCCCCCGCTTTTGGGGGTCATTAACCTCACTTCCCATCAGGGTCATTATCTTACACCCACGATCCGGGATTTGCCTATATCTGCCTTCATCGCCCCTGCATGTCACCATGGCTTCTGACAATGATGTTTTGTGGTTTACCGGTGATGTTCGCTGCTGTGCTGGCGCAGAGGTAATCTGAACACAACATGTTGCCTAAATTATCCTTATACAACTATATATTTGTTTTCTTTAATTATTCTTTACAGTACTCTATTTCATTCTTATTTAATTTATTCTTAAATGTAATATTTTTCTCATTTTTTGTTCAGTTTTGCAATTTCTGCTTTGAACTTTTTAATCTTACCTCTGAGACTATCTGGAACTTATATTTTTGTTTGCAGATAAGTTACCTTAGGGGGGAATTGTAAGATCCTCAGAGACAAAGCTGCCTGATGTGGGCAGAGTCCTGGTTTAGGGGAACCAATCTACTCATGTCTAGTAATAATCTTTTTATTTATTTTTTAGTAGATGGACGGGAGATGGGGAAAACCTCAGAGGATTGTCTCACTTTGTCTCCAGACTGTAAAGTAGAAGAAGAGGACATCACACAGTATAGTCCAGGAAAAAACCAGACTACCTCAAATGTCCATCCGGCACCACACAGTGTAGATGGACCATCGTATTCCTCTTATCCTGAGGAACCTCAGACTGTGCGGGACGGTGCCGGACCATCGTATTCCTCTTATCCTGAGGAACCTCAGACTGTGAGGGACGGTGCCGGACCATCGTATTCCTATTATCCTGAGGAACCTCAGACTGTGAGGAATGGTGCCGGACCATCGTATTCCTCTTATCCTGAGGAACCTCAGACTGTGAGGGATGGTGCCGGACCATCGTATTCCTCTTATCCTCAGGAACCTCAGACTGTGAGGGACGGTGCCGGACCATCGTATTCCTCTTATCCTGAGGAACCTCAGACTGTGAGGGATGGTGCCATCCTTCCAACAGATGAGAGGTTTTACTGTATTGAGTGTGGGAAGTGTTTCCCTTTTAAATCCAATCTTAATGTGCATAAAAGATCCCACACAGGTGAGAAGCCGTATTCTTGTCCTGTGTGTGGGAAATGTTTTTCAATGAAGTCCAATCTTTACACACATCAGAGATTACACACGGGGGCGAAGCCGTATTCCTGTCCTGAGTGCAGGAGATGTTTTTCACAGAAGTCTAATCTTTACACACATCAGAGATCTCACACGGGGGAGAAGCCGTATTCCTGTCCTGAGTGCGGGAAATGTTTTTCACAGAAGTCCCATCTTTACACACATCAGAAATTGCACATGAGGGAAAAGCCCCTTTCATGTCCTGATTGAGGGAAGTGTTCCTCACTGAAGTCCTGTCTTCCTGTACATCAGGGATCTCACACAACCCTCGAGGTGTATAGTGTGTTGAGTGTGGGAAATGTCTTGTATATGAATGTTGCTGGACATCACAGCTCTCATGTGGGGAAGAAGCACACCCTGATATACACCTCAGATATACTCCATGGCTGATCTTCATCATGTAAGAAACCCTTCATAAGGAGATCAGAGATCACCAAAGACATGGATGAAGTGTTGTACCGTGTTGGCCATTGATAGCAGTATAAAAATAAAAATGGAGTCATTACCTTTCATTGGCTGAGTACATTTTGTGGTGCAAGTTTTCACAAACACTTAGAGGTCTATATTAAATTATTTCAACAATGAATGTTACCAGAATTTGCCCATCTGTGATGAATGTTGGTCGTATTAGTTTCATATAGTGATTCCCTATGATTATCAGCTCATCTAACATCCATAATGTGGTGTTCCACTTTTTTTGACTAATAGCGATATCTCAGGAAAAATACACAAATACCTGTGTTAATATGGGGCCATATTTTTGTAATGTCTGAAGAAATGCTTATTGCAGGGGAGGACTGACCATTTGGGCTCTCGGGCACTGCCCAAGGGCTCGGTGTAAGTAGGGGGCTCCATAAAAGGCTCCATACGTCATACAGGGGCAGTATATTTAGGTCCATCTAAATAATGTGTCTGCCTGACACATTTTCTAGAAAGTAATGTGACTCGTGTGGGGCCTGTTAGGAAGGTAAGTGGAGCCTGAGATGGGAGCGGATGAGGAGGCAGAATGAGCTGAGGAATGTCGAGGGGAGCAAAGGAGGACCTGAACTACTGCTGGAAGTAGCTCACTTGTAAAGTAGTGGCGAAGCGGGTCAGAGTCCCATTCTGTCGTGCCTTGCCATTGCAGCTGTTGATGAAGCCAGTGGGCAGCAGGACAGTAAGATGAGTCAGTGATATTAAATGATATGACAAGACATTGACTCTTTCACCACAGCTAATGTATTTATCAGGGAACCCTGTTAAAAGGATTTTATTACATTACAGGCATTCCTAAAGCTGCAGAACGTTGCACAGGTGTAATTTCTTTGTTGGAGGGAACAGTCTTCTGGTGTAGTATGGGACGATAGGGGAGTCCCCCTCTCTGTCTGACTCCTCTCTCACCCCATGTTTTTCTCACCCCTTCTCTCTCTCTCCCCCTTTCTCCTCTCTCTCTCCCCCTCTTACCCCCTCTCTCTCATTCCCCTCACTCTCTCACCCACCCCTCTCTTTTTCACTCGCCTCTCTCACCCTCTTTTTCTCTCTCTCACTCCCCTCTCTTCTCTTACCCCCTCTGTCTTTTATTTCCTCTCTCACTGCCCCTCTCTCTCTCTTCCTATCACCCCCTTCTCACTCCCTCCCTCTTTCTCACCCCTTTCTCTCTCTCACCCCCTTTCTTTTTTGCCCTCCTTCCTCACTCTCACTCACTCCCCTCTCTCGCAATTAACCTCTCAGTCATCGGGCACCTTTACTGGACTATGTAACCAGCAGGCGCTGCCTACTGCCCCCAAAAACCACACCCAATGTTTGACAAGGCACGCTTGGCGGCTTCATTAAACCTGGAAGTGCCCAGTGGCTTTTATGGAAAGAAGCTGGAACTTCCATGCAGGCTATGCTGCTTTAGACATTTAAATGCTCCCTCTATGCAGCTGAGCTGCAATTTGTTGGTGTGGGTGTGGATTGAGTGTGGACACAGGAGGCTTCATGATCTCCGATTGCCCAGGGGCCCCATGAGTTGTCAGTCTGTCCCTGGCTTGTGATGATAATGTGAACTGGGCATCCCAAAAACTCTGTGAAAAGAACCAGGGCAGCCACGTTTTTCAGAATTTAGAGGTGATGTGTGTGACAGACTCACCCAGGCTTTTGGAGAGGACTGGGAGCAAGGCTCTTGCCCACTGACTATGGGCCCTGGCATTTAAGGCAACACTACTCTTTGGAGGGTGTATGCCTGGGGGTCCGTGGAGTGGTCTTGTTTCTGATTCAAATTCATGTCTCTACCTAGAACACACAGACTCTAAGAGACTAGGCTGGGATCCATGTTAAAGGCCTAGATGGTACATTACCAGCCATGACTGCTCAACACTGCAAAACTCATCATCAGATCAAGCTACCAGTCTGTAAATTAAATTTGTAAATTTTGTATATAATTGTGTTCTATTTTGTATGTATTGTACACTGCACTTACTGTGCACACGGCACTAATAATTTTTTCATGTTTGCATTCTTTTGAGTCCTGATTAGAATTGGCCTGCCTATGTTACGTCCCTTGTTACCATAAATGTAAAATTGTAATATTAATGGGATACCTATGTAATTTTGTATAAAAACCTTTAATTGCATCAAAATAAAGCAGCACAGTTATATGGAAAGATGCTGAGTGTATCTTTTGTGTCTGTTCCCTACTGCAGTAGTTATTATTAATTTGGAACCACTAGTCAATATGAGGAGAGGAGTTGCCTATCCATAAAATATCCAGGACAGGAGGGCCCTATACCCCCCATGACTCCCTGACCGGCACTTCCTGGTTACGATGTGATTAGCTTTGATTGGACACAGCTGATCACATGGTAAAGAGCCTACATCATAGACTCAAGATTGGAGATGTGGGGTGTCAAAGCGACACACCGCACCACCGGTCACCATGTGCCCAAGCGGGTTATTCTTCTGGATGTCATATGACATCCATTGCGTAAAGGAGCTGAGAGCTTTTCTCTGATATGTTGAGACCATGTGCATTCAAGGAGATGAGTTTTAAGAAGAGCTTGTTATCTCTAGATCAAGGTGGTGCCATTTTACAGAAAAAGCGGTCTGCTTATCTAAACGCCAGAAAGTTTATTAGTTGTGCACTTTAGGGAAGACAGAGGATAAGGGGAAGGGGAGAAGGAATGAGAGAGCGGAAAAGATTGGGAGAGAAGAAAAAACAAAGGGGTGGTTATGTGAAAACCTTGTGGGTGCAGTTTTTCAGAGCAGAGGAGGATGTCCGGAGACTCACGAGATCCTGCTCACTTGTCTCAATGACCGATAAGCCTATTGTAAGGCGTAGCCGGGGTGGGTCAGTGGTGTTAGTGAAGGATCAGGGTATGAGAGGAGAGTGGACACCACTGTGTGGGGGACGTTCAGCTAGAGTTGAGAGGAGAGAATACTGATTCGGTGGTCCCACCTGACAGAGGCTTAATTAGGTTAGATTGTGGAGGTAAGTGGTTGTAAATGGGGGATCTATGTGTAGTGAGGGTCTATGAAGCCTAAACATTAGCAGAGGAGTATGGCAAAAAGTTCCTATAGAGAAGTAAGGGCGGTTATGTTACATTGCCCTGTAACAAAACATGGTAAACTGTCAAGATTATTGAAAGAAGCGAACGATCAACTGGGCCGTAAAGCGAATGTGTGGACATCATCTTAGCGCGATAGAGATGTCTAGAATAGAAGTTATGCCGCGTACACATGGTCGGAATTTCCGACAACAAATGTTTGAGAGCTGGTTCTCAATTTTTCTGACAACAAAAGTTTTTTTCGGAAATTCTGACCGCGCACAAAAATCCTATGCATGCTCGGAATCATTGAACTTCATTTTTCTCGGCTTGTCGTACGTGTTGTACGTCAACGTGTTCTTGACGTTTGGAATTTCCAACAACATTTGTGTGACGGTGTGTATGCAAGACAAGTTTGAGCGAACATCCGTCGGAAAAAAAAAATCCACGGTTTTGTTGTCAGAATGTCCAATCGTGTGTATGCGGCATTAGTGTTTGTGCCGTTTAGGTCGGTTAGCTTTCTGGGTATAATGAGCAGGCGAGAGGCAGGTCAAGGAGGGGAGTGAAATGAAATCTAGACATCAGCTCGCCCGTGAACTGGCTAAGGGGCTTTCAAAATTAATTTTAAGAGTGTAGGTGTTCTTTGAGTGACATAAAGCAGTGATTTTACAAGAAACTTCTTCTCCTCACCTCAGCTTCTCCCCTAGAAGACCAGGGGTCTACCCATGAGTCTTTAAGTGTATATAGGCTCTGATATCATACTCAGGCAGTGTGCATCCTGTTTGGGTATGCACAACACCGAGGGTTGGGGCATCAAACTCGTAAGGCATGGAGGTAGGAGTGAAATTAGGAGTGGGAGCGGTACAATAAAAATCTAGCAGGGATCTTCATTTCCGAAATGATTCCCTGTTCCAGGGTGTATATCAAGCTCAGACCAGCGAGTAGAGGAGTTACTGTAGGACTGTTGCATGTGCGTCAGATTCCTAGAGCATTTATATTGTCAGGATTTTGCAGTCATTTGATTTTTGAGCCATGTAGTGTAAGGTGACCAGATTTTTAAAATGAAATCCGGGGACATATTTTTTCTTTACTAGTAATGGCAACAATCAGCGACCCTCTGCCCATCATCGCCCACCTCACAGCCTCTCAAGTCTTACTCTCCGGGCCCCCGGCTACTACTGGATGGGGAGCGGAGGAAGATCACTCCACCAGGGAAGGCAAGGAGATAGGCAGGTGGCTGGCCAGGATTTGAGCCAAGGCAGAAGAACATGCGAGCGGAGCTGAATGGGCATGCGCCCGAAACTGAAGAGGTGCAGGGTGCTGTGTGATGTAAAGGGGACCAGAGGTGCAGGGTGCTGTGTAATGTAAAGGGGTCCAGAGGTGCAGGGTGCTGTGTAATGTAAAGAGGTGCAGGGTGCTGTGTGATGTAAAGAGGTACAGGGTGCTGTGTGATGTAAAGAGGTGCAGGGTGCTGTGTGATGTAAAGAGGTACAGGGTGCTGTGTGATGTAAAGAGGTGCAGGGTGCTGTGTGATGTAAAGGGGAGCAGAGGTGCAGGGTGCTGTATAATGTAATGTAAAGGGCGCCGGCGCCCCCCCCCCCCCCTGCTCAGTCTAAAATGCCCCCGGGCCTATTTTTTTGGCCCAGTCCGGGCCTGTACCTATCTATAAGGATATACAGTACATACATATTTGTGGGTAACTGCTAATGTGAAATGGAGCTGCTAACACGGTTCATTGGAAAAAAAGCAAATAAATATAAATTGGCGTAAGTGTAGCGCTTAGATGTATGAAGTGTATAAAAAAACATACATAAATAAAGTGATATAAACTTATATATATATATATATATATATATATATATATATATATATATATATATATATATATATATATCATACAATATTTCAAGTAAAGAATCACAAAGATCATAACGATTCTTTACTTGAAATATTGTATGATATATATATATATATATATATATATATATATATGAGTTTATATCACTTTATTTATGTATGTTTTTTTATACACTTCATACATCTAAGAGCTACACTTACGCCAATTTATACAGTACATACACACACGGGACAAGTCCTTGTTCACACTATGAGACGTTTCCCAGGGCTGCAGTTCCTCTGAGCTCCACAAGGTGGAAATCTCACTTCTGCACAGGAAGTCTCTATGGAAGTGATGTCAGGTACAGATAGGAAGTTCTGGGTGAGAGGTGAGTCGGGAGGAAGTAGAGAGAAGACGTTGCTGGACGTGGCAGCACATGAGGTAATAAGATCTTATTTTCTATTTACACCCAGTAACCCCGTCATGTCCGTCCTCTTCCTCCATAGTCACTGTGACGTCTTTTATCTCCAGCAGATGATGATACACATATATAGTGTGGAAACCTAGATTAACCCCTTCAGGGTCAGAACATTCGCTTCAATTTGGAGATGTGTCACCTTCACACCTCCTCACCTCATCAGTCTATACTAACAGTTATATGATTTTTATGGGTGATTGGGGGGGGGGGGGGGTTATTTAGGGAGGATTGGAATATGTATGTCATTATTTGATAAGATTCAAATAGGAAGAAGGAGGGAAAAATATAATTTGTAGTGGAGTACACGGAGATCACAGGAATATGACACAACGTTCATCTTTTATTTAGGAGATGTGTGACGCACCCGGAAGCAATGACTCTGTGTGTACAGATACCTCACAGAGAGCCTCTCACAGCTTCTTCTACCTATGTCCCTCCAATCCAAGTCAGAGAATCCTATCCTATGGCCTCACAGCTCTTTCTCACAATGTCCCTCCACCCAGAGTCAGAGAATCCTATGACATCACAGTGACCTCACAGCTCCTCCTCCCAATGTCCCTCCATCCAGAGTCAGAGAATCCTATGACATCACACTGACCTCACAGCTCTTTCTCCCAATGTCCCTCCACCCAGAGTCAGAGAATCCTATGACATCACACTGACCTCACAGCTCTTTCTCCCAATGTCCCTCCACCCAGAGTCAGAGAATCCTATGACATCACACTGACCTCACAGCTCTTTCTCCCAATGTCCCTCCACCCAGAGTCAGAGAATCCTATGACATCACACTGACCTCACAGCTCTTTCTCCCAATGTCCCTCCACCCAGAGTCAGAGAATCCTATGACATCATACTGACCTCACAGCTCTTTCTCCCAATGTCCCTCCACCCAGAGTCAGAGAATCCTATGACATCACATTGACCTCACAGCTGCTCTCAATGTTCCTCCACCCAGAGTCAGAGAATTCCATGACATCACACTGACCTCACAGCTCCTCCTCCCAATGTCCCTCTCACAAGAAAAGCAAGAATGTTGGTCCCAGAATTCCTTGCAACAAGCTTTTAACCTACAGAGGGGGGGGGGGGGCCTGTCTGGGTAAATTATATCCCAGTGGGGTTTTGATAAAAATGGAGACCCGATTGGTGAGGTGAGGAGGATTCTGGGAATGTCATTTGATTTTACTATATGTGTTCAAATCTAGAGTTTTCCTCCTGTGAAGTCTGGAGATCCTATGATAATCACATTGTCTCCACCTCCCTCCCTGATAGAATAGAGAAATAAGAACATATGAGGTGTCACCAGAGAGATCATCGAGCTGCTGACAGAAGACGTGAGCAGTGCTGGAAAGGACGTCATGATGGACAATCAGCCGCCCCTCACATCACCGGGTAAGAGGAGACTTTATTGTAAAGGAGAGAGCAGTACGGAGGATCCACCTAGATCCCCCATCATCTGATAAACACATAGAAACAATGTATTCAGTCAGTGTGTGTGTTTCCTACAGATGGATCCAGTAATGGGAACCCACCAGAGAGATGTCCCCGTCCTCTGTATTCCCGGGTATCTACACAGGAAGGTCACACCATCCCTCACCACCATCAGGTAGATGAGTGACAATCACTGATAGTATCATTAGGATCTGTACGTTCTCTGCATTATTACTATTTTTATTATATATTCAGCAAGGAAACCTGAAAGATTCTAAAGTTAAAGAAGAGATAAAAGAGGAGGATGATGAGGATGGGGTGATGGAGGAGTCAGAGTTTCTAAAAGAACACAAAGATCTGTACCAGGACACCATGGTGGAGTCATCCCGCTACAGAAACCCACCAGAGAGATGTCCCCGTCCTTTGTATTCCCGGGATTCCACACAGGAAGGTCACACCATCCCCCACCATCATCAGGTAGATGATTGACAATTATTGGTAGTTATGATTTATACACAGCATGTTTGTTGCAATTAATGTTTTATTATATATTCAGAGTGGAAATCTCGGGGATTATAATATTGTTGTTAAAGAAGAGTATAAAGAGGAGGAGTATGGAGTGATGGAGGGGTTTTCAGAAGGACACAAGGATATGATGGAGCCACCTAATACCAGGAACCCACCAGAGAGATGTCCCCGTCCTCTGTATTCCCGGGATTCCACACAGGAAGATCACACCATCCCCCACTGTTACAAGGTTGGTGGGACAGAGGTTCCATTTCTTTTTATAGAGACAATGGCCCGGATTCAGATACATTGGCGCATTTTTAGGCAGGCGTAGCATATCTCATTTACGCTACGCCGACGCAAGTCAGAGAGGCAAGCATGGTATTCAGTAGGGTTGTCTTGATACCGATTCCGAGTTTTTTCGGCGGTACTCAGACGCCGATACCCCGCCCCGATACACAAATAGAATACTTGCCGCCGACCGCCGCCACCGAAGCCGCGATCCGCCGCCATTCGCCGCATCCCCGCTGCCGCCGACTGTGTAATACGGGCGGGAACATTACAGCTTTGAATAGCTGTAATGATTCGCACCACGCATAGACACTCCCCCTCGCTCGGGTGAACTGTCCAATCCCGAGCGAGGGGGAGTGTCTATACGCAGCGCGGCGCCAATCATTACAGCGATTCAAAGTTGTAATGTTCCCGCCCGTATTACACAGTCGGCGGCAGCAGGGATGCAGGTAAGCGTGACATGGCTGGATGGGGGGTGACGCTGGCTGGATGGGGGGTGACGCTGGCTGGATGGGGGGGTGACGCTGGCTGGATGGGGGGTGACGCTGGCTGGATGGGGGGAGACGCTGGCTGGATGGGGGGAGACGCTGGCTGGATGGGGGGAGACGCTGGCTGTATGGGGAGACGCTGGCTGGATGGGGGGTGACGCTGGCTGGATGGGGGGTGACGCTGGCTGCATGGGGGGTGACAATGGCTGCATGGGGGGTGACAATGGCTGGGGGAATACATTGCTGGATGGGGGGTGACAATGGCTGCATGGGGGGAGACAATGGCTGGTTGGGGGGAGACGCTGGCTGGATGGGGGGTGACGCTGGCTGGATGGGGGGTGACAATGGCTGGATGGGGGGTGACAATGGCTGCATGGGGGGTGACAATGGCTGCATGGGGGGAGACAATGGCTGCATGGGGGGAGACAATGGCTGCATGGGGGGAGACAATGGCTGGATGGGGGGATACATGGCTGCATCTGTGGGGGGACATCGCTGCATTTGGGGACACATTTAAAAAAAAGTATCGGTATTCGGTATCGGCGACTACTTGAAAAAAAGTATCGGTACTTGTACTCAGTCCTAAAAAAGTGGTATCGGGACAACCCTAGTATTCAGAAAGCAAATGCTCCCAACGATGCGCCGGCGTAACGTAAATCCATCGGCGTAAGCCGGCCTAAATCAAAGTAGGAAGGCGTGATCCATTTAAATGAAGCGTGACCCCATGCAAATAAAGGGCTGAATTAACGGCGCATGCGCCGTGACGTCAACGTATGTCCCGCGTCCCTCTGCGCATGCTCACAACTATGCACGGCATAACCCCTAAGATACGCCGGCCCACTGCCTACGCCCAGTGCATAAATACTCCCAGACATTTGCCCGTCAAGTGCAAAAGTACACAAGCATTTTTTTTACTGTTTTGTCTCTTGAGGTATGTCTGCACCAGGGACTACTACGGACCGCAGAATGAAAAACTTCAGCCCTCAGGAGAAGGCTATAATTATTGATGGCCTCTCCAAATACGGCGCGTGCCTCTATGGGGCACAAAGTGGCACGACCAGCAAGGTCGAAAAAGATCAAATCTTGTTGGAGATCACCACGCAGGTGAATGCCCTCGGCGTGGCGGCTAGGAAACCCAAGCATATCTCCAAAAAAATCAACGATCTGCAGCGTCTGGTAAAAGAGAAGCTGGCGGCGATCAGGAGGCATGCCAGTGGCACAGGAGGTGGACCAGCCGCAAAGATCACGCTGACTCCTGATGATCGGGTCATTGCCAAGTGCCTAGAGAGGGAGATGGTTGAGAGCCTGGAGGGCTTTGATTCAGTTGATCAGCCCTTGAGGACAGGTAAGTGTGTTTTATCTTCTTTCCGGTGTGTAGCATGTGTGGGGGGGCAAGGGAACATGTGACAAGTGTGTGGGTCCACCAACATGTGAATGTTTTGTGTCATCCACAGATGTGCAGGAGGGAGCTGGGCCGTCGTCGGCTGATGTGCGACCCACGCCATCCGTGGTGGAGAGTGCCCCTACCTCACCGCTTGAGGTAGTAGAGGAGGAACACGTTGGAATTGAGGATGCTGTATACCTTGTGGAGGAGACCCCCATACATGGACCCTCCCAAACATCCTCCCCCATCAGGGATAGCCCCTCAAGGGCCACCACCCCCAACAGGGATACCCCCTCAAGCTCCACCCCCTTCAAGCCGGCCCCAAGCCTCTCCTGCCCCCAGGAAGGCTACAAGAAAAAACAGGGGTGATCCGGAGGACTTGGAAGATAATCTGGCGAGGGAGCAGGCCAGGTAGACCCGCCATATGGGTTCCCTTGTGGGTGATCTGCACCGTGTGGCAGAGAGCCTGGCCTCCTCGGCCAAGAGCCAGGCTGCCTGTACCGTAGCTGCGGTGGCTCAACGCGATTGGCACTGCGCTGACAAGCCATTCGCCTCTGCAGCTAGGGGTTCGGATCCCGGTCTCGGCTACATGTGAATTGAGTTTGGTGGTCTCAGACCGGCTCCCGGTGGGTGTGCTATCCGAGGTAAGCCTGCGCTTAGTACGCCCTCCCACAAAAACCACTACACTTACACGCACTCGAAATTGGGTTAACATGCACTCCCTTTGACCACACGGTCTCTAAAAAGAGAGGCGAAGGACTAACAGGGCTGGTTGAGCAGGTTAGATCCTCTCACTCCCTTATAGGGAGTCCCTCTGCCCCGTTGGGCTTCAAAGCGGAACAGGTAGGGCGGGCTATGTGGGAGGACCCCCTCACACACCCGCCATTGCCATCCGGGGCATGGAGAAAGGTGGCAGATTGCCTCTGGGGGAGGCCTGCCTACTCCCAACTCCTGCAGTCCGGCTCCTCTCTCGAGTACACGCACAAAATACACACAAAAAAAACAAAACACTGCACGGGTACGTATGTGTGCATCATTGTAGTTTCTCTCTCCTCTGGTTTGGGGATTCCGAAATGGAGTCATGAGATGGGGCCCAAGTGCATATGCACCTGGAAGGGAAAAGACAGGAGGATGTTAGCTGTGCATGTGCCCCCCGTGATGTCTGCATCATGGGGTCGGACAGTCATGCCTGACTCCCATGTCACTCACCAACCAGCCAGCTGTCCCTGTACACGTTCTGTTCAAATTCTGTGGGGATGGTGCTTTGATGGTATATGTAGCTGTCGTGGCTGGCCCCTGGGTGTTTGGCACGGACGTGCCATATGAGACATTGGGCATCGGCTATCACCTGTACGTTGATGGAATACCACTGCTTACGATTGCAGTATATGTGCTCTGTGGCACGGGGGGGCCGTAGTGCCACATGTGTGCAATCAATGGCCCCCACGGTGCGTGGGAATCCGGCAATTCTGAAGAAATCTGCCATTGCCTTCTGCCGGTGGGTTTGATGAAGTGGTGGGACATGCATCTGAGGATTGCGGGGACAACCTGGTGCACGCATCTGCAGGATTGTGACATGCAATCATGCTGGATTGTGACATCCCAGCCACAATTCCACTTGTTCTTTGAAAAGATCCACTTGCAAGGAAATGCAGTGTTGCCAGTACCTTGACCAGTGGCTGCACTGCATGTACGCGGTGTGTCTTGCTGGTGATATCAGGGCTGAATCTGAAGATGCGATAAACCTCTGATTCACCCATGCCAAAGACGTCAATGCGTGTGCGGAATATCCTCTCCCGTGCCCCCCTACGTGCCCGTAGACGCAGTAGTGCTATAACCACGGCTGCCCCTGGCATGTTGGCACACAGATGTGTTGTCCTGCAAGTGTTGTTGCTCAGCTCGTCTGTAACGGTACTGCTGTAGCTGCTCTCCAGCTGACCTGTGCAAGTCTGGTGCAAAGTTACCCCTGCTTTATGAAGGGTAATTTTACGCCGGACATTCCACTTACACGCACCGCGCGTAGCCTGCGCCGGCCAAACGTACGTTTCTGAATCAGCGTATCTCACTCATTTGCATATTTGAATAGGAAATCAATGGGAGCGGCAGATGCGTCCAGCGTAAATATGCGCCTATGATACGCCGGCGTAAGACATTTTACGTCGGTCGGAAGAAGCCTATTTTCCGGCGTATCTAGATTTGTGGGTACGGCGCACAGATACGATAGCGCAAGTTTACACTTACGCGGCTTATATCGAGATACGTCAGCGTAAGTGCTTTCTGAATCCGGGCCAATGTGTTGATTTTATATGTAATATCACATTATTAAAGCTTTTATTTTATAGATGATATTCACTCTCATTTTCTTGATTTAGAGTGGAGATCCAATCGATTTAGAATTTGAGGTTAAAGCAGAAGAAGAAGAGAGATATGTGAGGGGTGATCAGCAGTCTATGGAGGAGGATGGAATAACGGGGACATTTATAGAGGAGGACACTCCTACAGAGATCAGCACAGGTGGGTCATCAACACAAAATACATTCCTCCACCCATACTGCTCACTGATTGGTCCAGAGTAGGGCGGGGACTGGGTGATATCAGCCTGTAATCCCCTGGTCACTTTCCTGAGCTGTGTTCCCCGTCCTGTATTCCTGTATTTCTCTCGGATAATCTTCCTTCTCTGTGCTGCAGACACAATTTATGTATCTAGACTGGATTTATGGAGATTCTGGGGTTCAGCTGGCAGAAAATTTTTATTTTTCACCATAGGTGTTACTAGATCTAGGCACCTGAGTGTGTGTTTTGAGTCTTCTGCCCCATACCTAGGTGTGGCAAGATTTTTGACAGACAATTCTCCCAGGATTATTTGCTCTGTTGTCTGCTGGGTGGAGGGATATGTCTGTATAGTCTCAGACCCAAGTCACTGAGTGCAGTCTCAGGAGATGGGAGGCAGCGGTGTGGGATCTCTGCAACTTGTCTCTTGTAAACATTTAAGCTTCCACTGATTACTGAATACCAATATTATGAGTCCTGACCATTACACTGTATAATTTATATTGTACATTTCATACTCCTGACCCCTGCGCTATATACTCTATGTTGTACATTACATCATTCTGATACTAAAAAATCCTATCTGTTGTATCCTGTATAATACGTTGTACGTTGTGAGAATTTGTTAGAGAAAAGTTTTCTGTTCTGCTACTTCAAATTTTCCTGTCACTGTGGTGGAAAGTGAATGCTGATTTGACCCCATTAATGGTTAGAAAATTGGATGAATGTTTTTTTTTAACCACTTCAATAACAGGCATTTTCACCCCCTTCCTGCCCAGGCCAATTTTCAGCTTTCAGCACTGTGACGCTTTGAATGACAATTGCGCATTGTGGCTCCCAAACAAAATTTATGTCTTTTTTTTCCCCACAAATAGAGCTTTCATTTGGTGGTATTTGATCATCTCTGCGGTTTTTATTTTTTGCGCTATAAACGAAGAAAAGACTAACAAATTTGAAAAAAAAAATTAGCTATAATGAATTTCCCATTTAAAAAAAAAAGAAAGCTATTTATTTTCTCAGTTTAGGCCGATACGTATTCTTCTACATATTTTTGGTAAAAAAAATCGCAATAAGCGTATATTGATTGGTTTGCGCAAAAGTTATAGCGCCTACAAAATTGGAGATAGTTTTATGACATTTTTTTATTTCATTTTTTTTTACTAGTAATGGCGGTTATCTGCAATTTTTATCAAGAATGCGATATTGCGGCGAACAGATCGGACACTTTTGACACTATTTTGGACCATTCACATTTACCAGCGAACAGTGCTATGAATATGCACCGATTACTGTATAAATGTGACTGGCAGAGAAGGGGTTAACACTAGGGGCCGATCATGGGGTTAAATGTGTTCCCTAGGGAGTGATTCTAACTGTAGAGGGAGGGGACTGACTGGGGGAGGTGACCGATCGGTGTCCCTATGTACAAGGGACACACTATCGGTCTCCTCTATCTGACAGGATGTGGATCTCTGTGTTTACACACAGAGATCCATGTCCCTGGCTCTGTGACCAGCAATCTCGGGTGTCGGCGGGAGTTTGTGTACGGCCAGAATTAGTGACATCAGGTGCAGGGAGCTTGTACCCACCTACCTGTCTATTACAAGGGAGTCTGTCATCCATCATATTATATTACACTCCTGTCTGATAATCTGCAAGACAGCGTTTTACCTCTTTTTTATATTTTATTAATGTAGATCTCTGATTGTGATATGTAGGAGATTCACCCTCTAATAATACATCTATCTGTCTGTTATTCTCAGAGTGGATTAAATATCCAACTATATATCTGGATATTTATATTTACTGCTGTATATAGATATTCAAGAATAGTAAATAAATTATCCACCAATTTTTTTTTTAGGTTTTTATCCAATTAGTCAATTAATCGGTCTAACTAAATCAATTATGAAAATAATTATTAGAGGAGCCATTTTCTAGTTACCTTGAGGGTGGAATTGTAAGATCCTCAGAGACAAAGCTGCCTGATGTGGGCGGAGTCCTGGTTTAGGGGAACCAATCTGCTCATGTCTAGTAATAATCTTTTTATTTTTATTTTAGTAGATGGATGGGAGATGAGGAAAACCTCAGAGGATTGTCTCACTTTGTCTCCAGACTGTAAAGTAGAAGATGAGGACATCACACAGTATAGTCCAGGAGAAAACCCGACTACCTCAAATGTCCATCCGGCACCACACAGTGTAGATGGACCATCGTATTCCTCTTATCCTGAGGAACCTCAGACTGTGCGGGACGGTGCCGGACCATCGTATTCCTCTTATCCTGAGGAACCTCAGACTGTGAGGGTCGGTGCCATCCTTCCAACAGATAAGAGCTTTTCCTGTAGTGAGTGTGGGAAGTGTTTCAGTTCTAACTACCATCTTAATGTGCATATAAGATCTCACACAGGAGAGAAGCCGTATTCCTGTCCTGAGTGCGGAAAATGTTTTTCACAGAAGTCCAGTCTTTACAAACATCAGAGATCTCATACAGGAGAGAAGCCGTATTCCTGTCCTGAGTGCGGGAAATGTTTTTCACAGAAGTCCAGTCTTGAAAAACATCAGAGATCTCATACAGGAGAGAAGCCGTATTCCTGTCCTGAGTGTGGGAAATGTTTTTCACAGAAGTCCAGTCTTTACAAACATCAGAGATCTCACACAGGAGAGAAGCCGTATTCCTGTCCTGAGTGTGGGAAATATTTTTCACAGATGTCTGATCTTTACACACATCGGAGATCTCACACGGGGGAGAAGCTGACTTACTGTCCTGAGTGTGGAAAATGTTTTTCGTTGAAGTCCAATCTTTACAAACATCAGAGATCTCACACAGGAGAGAAACCGTATTCCTGTCCTGAGTGCGGGAAATGTTTTTCACAGAAGTCTGATCTTTACACACATCAGAGATCTCACACGGGAGAGAAGCCGTATTTCTGTCCTGAGTGCCAGAAATGTTTTTCACAGAAGTCCAGTCTTTACAGACATCAGAGATCTCACACAGGGGAAAAGCTGTATTCCTGTCCTGAGTGTGGGAAATGTTTCTCAGAGAAGTCCAGTCTTTACAAACATAAAAGATCTCACACGGGGGAGAAGCCGCATTCCTGTCCTGAGTGCGGGAAATGTTTTTCACAGAAGTCCGATCTTTACACACATCAGAGATCTCACAGGGGGGAGAAGCCGTATTCCTGTCCTGAGTGTGGGAAATGTTTTTCAGTGAAGTCCCATCTTTACAGACATCAGAGATCTCACACAGGGGAGAAGCCGTATTCCTGTGCGGAGTGTGGGAAATTTTTTTCACAGAAGTCCGATCTTTACACACATCAGAGATCTCACACGGGGCAGAAACCATATTCCTGTCCTGAGTGCGGGAAATGTTTTTCACAGAAGTCCAATCTTAACAAACATCAGAGATCTCACACAGGGGAGAAGCCGTATTCCTGTACTGAGTGTGGGAAATGTTTTTCACAGAAGTCCAATCTTAACAAACATCAGAGATCTCACACAGGGGAGAAGTAAATTTCCTGTCCTGAGTGAGGGAATTGTTCCTCACTGAAGTTCTGTCTTCCTGTACTTCAGGGATCCCACAGAACCCTCGAGGTGTATTGAATCCAATGACAATGTACAATATAAACGCATGTGCTAAATAAAGTCCAATATAAATAATAAAGGTAAGAATAATAATAGTAAGTAATCTTCTTCATATAAAGTGTGCTTCAATTTTCACTGTGTAGAAAATGTGCTTCTCAGCCGAGACGGCAATCTGTGACTAGTGCTCCCTTCACCAAGTGCAATGGCCGCTCACCTCCTTCCTAGACCCTGAATAGGGTCAAACAAGCTCAGAACTTAAATTGATTCTCATCAGAAAATGGCTCTGCATTGGTCTCAAATGGTTCCCATACAGATCCTGCAGATATCATACACACTTTGCACCTTGTGTACTTCTCCTTTAACAGTTGCCTCCATGGTAATCACCAGCAACTCCAAACCAACATGTAAAAATAAAGTGCCTCTGATAGTGGAGTACCAGGTGTTAAATGGAATGAAACCTCACCATCCCAGCTACATAAATTACACTCACATTAATTTAAATATAAAACAGCATGTAACATGATAAAAATCCAACAGGTCCCACATATGTCACCACCAGGATCTACCTTTTTTTGCCCTCCAGATGAAGACACAAGGTAGGTGGCGTAATGCATAGAGGTAGAACTTGGCGATGACATACGTGAGACCTGTTGGATTTTTTCATGTTACATGCTGTTTTATAAATGTGAATGTAATTTCTGAAGAACCTACATCATCGGCTCTTTACTGAGATTGGAGATGAGGTGTGTCAGAGTAGTGATACACCACACCACCGATCACCGCGTGCCAAATTCCACTGGATGTCATATGACATCCAGTCAGGATAATGGAAACCCCGCCTGGCCATCATTCTGCTATTGGCAGGGCGGGAAGGCGTTAAAAAATCATTTTAGGCCTGAACATTATTATAAAAAAAAATGATATATTTTCAAATATTTTATTTCTTAACCATCAAATGCGAGTCTAGGTTCTCACAACAGTCATATATACACAGTGGCCCGGAATCACAGACAGCGGCGCTAATTTATGCCACCGTAGCGTATCTCCTGTACGCTACGCCGATGCAGCGCAGAGGCAAGCACTGCATTCAGCAAGCTATTGCTCCCAACGCTGTGTCGGCGTGGCGTAGATTTCGAAGGCGCAGGCTGGTGTAGGTGGAAGTGGGTGTGACCCCATGCAAATGATGGTCCGAGCATGGAGCAGTGTTTTACACCCGGCGTATCTTGAACGGCGCATGCACCGTGACACAAACGCATGCACCGCACCCCTATGCGCATGCTCACAACCACGCCAGCGCAACTTCCTTAGTTACGTTGAGCACATGAATACGCCCGTACAGCGCAAAAGTACACCAGCTTGCTTGTCTTCCCCCTGGAGCAGAGTACTTTTGTGGTCTGAGCCATGTCCGATACTGAGGTGGACAGGGATCTGCAGATGAGAGGGCGATACTGACCTCAGCCATCTCTAAGTACGACACGTACCTCCATGAGGCACAGAGCACCAGGACCAGCAGGGCCAGGAAGCTGGAGATCCTCCAGAAGGTCACCCTGGAGATCAATGCCATTGGGCATGAATCCAGGACCTGTAAGGACATCGCCAAGAAGATTAATGATATGCGTTGGCGTGTCCGGGATAAGCTGGCCAGCATCAAAAGGCACCTCAGGGGCACGGGGGGCGGACAAGCTTCTTCTCTCAAGTTGACAGCTGAGGAGGAGGTCATTGCCATGTGCCAGGAGCAGGTGGAGGGCTTTGACTCCAGTGAACAGGACTTGAGGAGAGGTAAGTGTGTTTTATCCCCCATCCGGTTTGTAGCATGTGAGGGGGTGCAAGGGAATATGTGACAAGTGTGTGGGTCCACCAACATGTGAATGCTTTGTGTCATCCACAGATGTGCTGGAGGGAGCTGGGCCATTGGCTGCCTGTGTCCGACCCACGCCAACCCCGGAACATCAGCCTCAGCCTGACCCCCTGGGAAGCCATGTAAGATTGGTGGAGGTGAGTGCCCACACCTCTGCTCTAGAGGTGGTTGAGGAGGAGCCGGTGGATCTCCATCTTGAGGAATGCCTCTATCTTGAGGAGGTTTCCATCTTCCCCGGACCCTCAGAGAGCTCCACACCCATCAGGGGGACCCCCTCCCTGGGCTACCCCATCCAGGGGAACCCCCTCCAGGGCTACGCTATCCAGGGGAACCCCCTCCCGGGCTACCCTATCCAGGGGAATGCCCTCAAGGGCCACGACGGACAGAAGCCTCTCCATCCCCCAGGAAGGCTTTGAGGAAGACCAGGGGTGTAGCTGTATCCCTCCAAGAAGGACTGGAGAGGGAGCAGGCACGGCAGACATGCCACATGGGAGATCTAGCCTGTGACCTGCACCGTGTGGCTGACAGCCTGGCCTCATTTGTTGGGTCCTCAGCAAAGACCCAGGCTGAGTGCACAGTGGCTGTGCAGGGCACTGCAGCCGCTATGCAGCAGTACCTCACCCAGCAGGCTGAGCATATTAGCTCCATCTCGGACTGCCTGCAGGAGGTGAGCGCAAACTGCGCTGCCATGGTCACATGCCTGGGTAACCAATCCGAGACCCTTGAGGCCATGCGTCACCACATGGTAGCAAGGGGGTCCCTCACCATCTGGGGACCAGGGCTCGGATGTGCAGGCCAGCCTGGATCGTAATACCATGGCGATTGGGGAGCTGCAGGCCACAGCAGCAGGCATCATGGCGGAGGTGAAGAGTTTGGGAGTGGTCGTACAGGCCAACACTGCCGCTATCCAGGCGGAGGGTCGGCAGAACAGGCGCCTACAGCGCCAGGCAGCTGCGGGTGCAGGCTGAGGCCAAGAGCGTGCTAGAACGTATTGCTGTAGCGTTGGAGGGCATGCAGGTAACATCTGCCAGGAACGACAGCCTAGGGGATGCACCTCCTCCTGATGCCCCACCCCAGTCATCGCCACGACTATTGAGGAGCCGAACCCTGGGCACGAGGCCTGGCCCACGAGAGGGCAAATGACTCTCCTCTAGATGTATGCTGCTCAGACTATGAGCTTTATTTTTGTTTTGAGAGACGTGCACAGATGGATGTGCCGTCCTCCTGTAAGTGCATGCCATGTCGGACAATGGCATGATCCCTATTTTATTTTTTTTAGTCACTGCACACGGTCAGGAGTGCAGGCTACAGTGTGACTGGTGTGTGAATGTGTGTGTGACATTCCTGCCAGCAAGGCGTGTCACCTTGGATCGTCGGGGAGAGGTTATCCCCACTACCTTCCAATGACATTAAGAAATGAAGTAAAACAGCATAACAAAACCAAAAGTCATAACTGGTAAAAGGAGGGAAGAGAGAAGGTCTTTCACTAGCCATGGTGTTCAGCTCTGTGGAAGGGACTCCAGCCAGAGGCATCTTCAGGGGAAGTGAAGAACCTGTGAGACTCTCCTTCTTGGACTAATAAGCCGGCTGGGAAAAGCATGCTGTACTTCAGGCTCCTTTGTCTCAGGGAGAGCTTCACATGGCCAAAAGATTTGCTTTTGGGTTTCCACAGAGAAATCCGGAAAGGTCATAATGCCTCGGATCTCAGAGCTTCTAGCTTTCTGCTCCTCCTCAGCACTAGATCCCTGTCTCTAAAGTTTAAGACCCGGAGGATGAGCATGCGTGGAGGGGTTTCAGGGGCTCTGTGAGCTGCCGGCATTCTGTGGGCTTGTTCGACCGCAAAGAACAGGGAAAATGCCGTCTGTGGAAGAAGCTGACAGAGGAGGTGCTCGGTGAAGGAAGCAGGGTTGTGGTCCTCTGAGCCCTCCCGAGAGCCCAATGATACAGAGATTGTTTCTCCGGTTATGGTTTTCCGCATCCTCGGCTTGATATTCAAATGCCCGGACCTTAGTAGTAAGGGAGGTGGAATGGTCCCGGAGTAAGTCCTCAGTGTCCCCCATGCGGTGCTCAACTGCTGTCAACCAAGTCCGGAAATTGTCCATGTCCTTACGGATCAGCCCCATCTCTAGCTGTTTGGTGTCAATCTTCCCCATCAGGGTGGTTTGGCAGGTGTTGATAGTCTGCATTAGGGCAGTGAAATCACATCCCGTCGGATGTGAGTAAATCTTAGATATCCACTGCAGCATATGTTTCCCCAGGCCTATGTGACATAAGACCGCAATCATAAAATTCCAGTTAACACGTTCAAATGATTTTTCAGCATCTGTGCCTATTATAACGCATGGATTACGAGTCTCCTGTGCAGTGTGGATAAGGTTTAACACTTTAATTGTATTATGCCAAGCTTCTCTAGTTGGGATAAATCTCACTTGGTTAAGATTTATCAGCGGTTGTAAATGTTGCGCAATTTGAGTGGCAATAATCTTCGTAAATAATTTGAGATCGCAATTTAGGAGTGATATCGGCCTATAGCTACCGCAGCAAGTGGGATCTTTTCCTTCTTTAAGGATTACTGTGACGTGTGCTTTTTAAGGTATCGCTAGTGAAAGGTGTTTTAAGGCCACTTCCTACCAGACGGACGTCCCTGGACGTCCTTGACTTTGAGCTGGGATATCTGAAAGATGCCTGCAGCTACAGGCATCATTCAGATATTGTTTTTTAGAGCTGGTGCACAGTAAGAACAATCATAGCGGTTGTTTAGGAAAAGGAGAGAGAACATACCATAAACAACACTTTTATCTAGTTGCCCTGTTATGTTCTGCCATAAAAATACTGGGGGGAAAAGTGTGAGGTTGATTCTGTCAATAATACAGTGTACTGTCTGACAGCGGACAAATATTATGTCTGTTGCGGATCTCATATAATCAGGGACCTCCATCCCAGTCCCAGTATATCTCTTCTGGTTGATCCACCGGCTTCTCGATCTTTGGAATAATTTCTCCCTAACGGGATGAACACCTGTTCCTTATAAATGTCTGTCTGAAACTTGCATGAGGCTGGGTTCACACTACTACACTACTTTCATCCTACTTTGCTCTGTGTTCAATGTTTCCCTATGAGAGCGTCTTGTAGCGTCCTACACAAGTCGGTCCGACTTTGAAAATGCTCCCTGTACTACTTTTGGTCCTACATTGATCCTACTTCAGGCCCATTGAATATCATTGAAGTCGGACCAAAGTAGTATCCTGTTCATGAAAGTAGGATGGATGTAGGACCAATGTAGGATAAATGTAGGACCAATGTAGCAGAGCAAAGTAGGATGAAAGTAGTGTAGTAGTGTGAACCCAGCCTAACATGAACTAATTGTCCTTCTCTGCACACCCCTGAAGAAAGTTACCCCCCCCCCCCCCAAACGCGTCGGGTGTAAAGAAGGTTTTTCATCTATTTACTTATATGGTGACAATCAGTAGAACTGTATATTTTAATTCAATATTTCATTTTTTTTGATAAATACCATATTTATCTGCCTATAGCGCGCACCGGTATATAGCACGCACCCCTAATGTAGAAGGGAAATTCCTGGAATAAAAAAATGAATTACTTACAGTTTTGGTGTCTTGCCCGCAATCCATCGGCAGCCTTGTCCCGTCCGGCGTCCATCTGCCGCCTTGGTGGTGTTCTCCCCACTTCTCCCACGCTGTTCTTGAGCCGATCCCCGCTTCCCGCGCTGTGTTTGAACGCCGCCGCCGACATATACCGAGCGCAGTACACTCGGTCATGCTCGGCTCCTCTCGCATAGAGGCTAGGAGGCGGCACAGGGCGTGAGCGCGAGCGGAGCCGAGCCTGGCCGAGTGTACCCGGTCATTTTTAGTCTTGTAAGAAAACGTTTTTTGTCATTAAAAAAAAAGGTTTTTCAAACTTCATTTTAAAAAACGACGTTGCCTACACACCATCGTTTTTTCAAAATGCTCTAGCAAAGCGCGGTTACGTTCAACACGTACGACGGCACTCTGTTCCATTCAAGCTTGCGTCATAACTTGCTTCTGAGCATGCACGGGTTTAAAAACGTTGTTTTAGCCCACACACGATCATTTTTTATGACACAAAAAAAACACATAAAAAAATGAAGCATGTTCGAATTTTTTTTGGTCGTTTTTTAGACAAAAAACAACGTAAAGCCCACACACGATCATTTTAAATGACGTTTTTTAAAACGTCGTTTTATTTCATCACAAAAAACGACCGTGTGTACGCGGCATAAGAGTAATGTCCAAACCATATAATGTAACCCTTACATCGTCTAATATCATATCTCGATTTCCATAGCAGTCTCGAGAAAGAGAAAAAAAAACACAGGGGGCAAACACAAAAAAAAAAAAAACGCATAGGGGCAAACACAAAAAAAAACAAAAAAAATTAAAAAACAAAAATCCCACAAGGGGCAGACAAAAAAAAAAAACGGGGAAAACACAAATAAAACCCACAGGGGCAAACACAAAAATAACCCCCACAGGGGGCAAACACAAAAAAAAACACGGGGGAGAAACACGAAAAGAAAAAAAACCCACAGGGGGCAAAAACAAAAAATAAATAAATAAAAACCCCATGGAGGGCTAACACAGAAAAAAATATATATTTTGCTGGCTTTTATAATTTAGACATTATCTTAATGGAGACACATCTCCTGATCTGTAATGCTTCGGAGCAAAGTATAGTCTTCAGAGTCCTTGTAGCCTAAAAAAATTATTCTTTCCTCTTTTCTCCTAAAGTATATTGGTCTATCTAATCTAGGAAGACCTCGCTGTGAAATTTCAGTTCTGCTTGAATGCTATTCTCTTTCGGCTATCTGTCTGTGGGAATATCTGCCGCCAATCCGGTACAGGAAAAGGTTCTATCTCCAGAAAAATAAAAAGTCCCGGTAGATCCGCCTGTGATGTCAGTATGAAAAAGGCTGAGTTTTTTCGTATTGCGACCGCAAATGGGAACCTCCAGCAGTATGTACAGCCGTTGTAGAGTAGCCTTTGACAAGTCAGGTAATATTTTGACCCCTGCGCTGTCCAGCTCTATTATGCCAGGCTTCCACGCTGTTCTAAGTATAGTCTCTTTCTGTGAGAAATAATGGAGGCAGCAGATCACATCTCTTGAGCGTTTGGGATCTGTAGGTTTAGGGCCCAGTGCTCTATGGACCCTATCAAGTTCAATATTAGCTGGAGCATCTTCACCTAATAGCTTGTGGAAAATTTGACCTTGTCGCTAAGGTTCCCTTGATCTACACTTTCTGAGATGACCCGGAGTCGCACATTGTTCCTGCGACTCCGGTCTTCCAAACCTTCCAGTTGTAGCTGGAATAATTTTGCTGTTTTTGTATGGGAGATCTTATTCTTCTCTAATGCGGTCACACGCTGCTCTAAGGCTTGTGTCACACTTTCGTCTACTGCTAGACGCTCTGAGAGTGTCTGTAGCTCTCCATGTATAACCTGTAATTCTTTACCATGTGCTTCTTCCACTTTAGAGCCTCTATGTCCGCAGGCACGCGCATTAGACGCATACCTGGTGCCCCCACAGCCTATAAAGGACTGCTAGGAATGCTGCCCCTTGCGGTTTGATCTGCATCTGTATCCTGAGTTCCTGTTTGATTGATGTCTTCTGTTCCTGTGTATGACCCGGCTTCCTGACCTCACTTCCTTCTCCAGTCCCGACCTTGGCTTGTTGACCCTGCTCTGCTCTCCGTTGTTTACCCGTTGCCAAGACCCAGCCTGGACTTTGACTACTCTTCTGCCTGCTGTTTGCTATTGCTTCACGTATATGACCCGGCCTGTCTGACCCTGCTGACCTGCATCCACGGCTCTGCCTGACCTGCATCCACGGCTCTGCCTGACCTGCATCATCTGCCTCCATCCAGCGGTTCCCGTCTCACCAGCAACAACAGGCACCCTTACCTCACCGTGCTCCTACCACCACTGTTCCCATTCCAGTGGTCTCCGAGCCGGGGTCATACGGGAGGTCTCCCTCCACGCACCAGGCTCACACTCGGGTACATAACACGTAGCTTCCAGTTCAGGAATAGGGTTGGGCAAACACTTCGGCCCGAGCATGAGTTATTGAGTCGTTTGAACCATTTGTTGGGCCCGCCAAACGACCACAATGCACTGCGCCGCCGCACAGTGCATTGAAAGCCCTGATTGGCTGAAGCAATGAAAGCTTCCCCCAATCAGGGCACCGAGCACTGTCGGGGCCATGATTGGACACTGTCATGATGAATAGTGGCCATTTTCAATGTGATATGGAGTGGAGAGAAATAGAACAGGGCTCTGTTCAGTGCTATAATTCCTTGTACACACAAATTTCTGATGAAAAAAGTTACATGCAATTTTTTCATCGGATATTCCGACTGTGTGTGTGCCCCATCAGACTTTTTTCTGGAGTTTAGAAATAGAACATGTTTCCTTTTTTTCCGATGTCTGTGTGGAACTCCGATGGAGAAAAAAACACGCATGCTCAGAATCAAGTCGACGCATGCTCGGAAGCATTAAACTTAATTTTTTTGGGCTTGTCGTAGTGTTTTACGTCACCGCGTTTTGGACGGTCGGATTTTGGTCTGACAGTGTGTATGCAAGCTTGAACGGAATTCAGATGAAAAATTCCATGGGATTTTATCCCATTGGAAATTCCGATCATGTGTACAGGGCATTAGACAGTTAGTGTGCTATTCTGATTCTATTGTCAGTGTAGAATATTGGCTTAGTGTGAATCTAGGTAGGAATAGTTCGGTGTGAGTGTAGTGCGACCATTCATCTTTACATTTGTGTGAATCTAGGGATATTGTAGTTCAGTTAGTGTGAGTGTATCGATCGTTTAACACCTTATATTTCATTGTGTTACTGCAAATTTAACTTCATATAGTTCTGTGCTTTAATGCAAGTTTAACGGCGTATATTTAATTGCGTTACTGCCAGTTTAATGCCATATAGTTCTGTGCGTTACTGCAAGTTTAACGGCGTATATTTCATAGCGTTACTGCAAGTTTAACACCATATATTTCTGTGTGTTACTGCAAGTTTAATACTATATATTTCTGTGTGTTACTGCAAGTTTAACACCATATAGTTCTGTGCATTACTGCAAGTTTAACGCTATATAGTTCTGTGCTTTAGTGCAAGTGTAACGCCATATATTTAATTGAATTAGTGCACTTTTAACGTAGTATATTTCTGTGCGTTGCACGTTTGATGCAGTATATTATAGTGTATCCGTGCAGAGTGTCTGTGTAACTATCCATTGATTAAAGTGCATCCACTTACAAATTTACCCATCTTTATTAAATTGTATTAATAAGCACCACTCCCCCCCATCATGTCTGGGAGGACAACAAGAAGAGGCAGATGTTCCCATGGCACTGTAAGGGGGCCAGCAGCGTATGTGTCCACAGGCAAAGGTGGACATGGTCAGTCCTCAGGCAGGGCATAATTTCCTCTATTTAGTGATGTTGCCTGTGCTATCCAGCCACAGCATGCAGCGGAGGTGGTGAACTGGCTTACTAAACCATCCTCATCATCGGTCACCCAAGCAGAGACTAGTGCACAGTCCACTGCAGCTGCTAGAGTCGCTAAACCTGCCTCCTTGTCCACAGCTATTCCTGCCATAGCCCCAGCAGCAGCCATGGAGGAGTTGGCTGAGTTATTTGAAAACAGTGTCAACAACTTGCTCCTTGATGATGTACAGCCATTACATGATTCAGATGTAGGTTCTAAAGTTGAGGAAGGCAGGAACATGAGCCTACAGAGAGGGGAGAACACTGGTACACAAATTGGCATTCATGTTCCCCCAGCCTCAGTGTATTGCCAAGTTGTCTCCAGTGGTAATGAGGATAGAGGAGATGATGATGATCATAACGTGACTTGGGTGCCAGATAGAGCAGAGGAGGAAAGTGAGTGAGAAAGTGAGTGTGAGGCAGACATCATGTTAGAGTAGAAGAGCACACACCTTAACCAATCACATTGTGGAGCTGTTATCTCCCGGCCCACTTCCCAAAGCTCAGCTGTCTTGGCCTTTTTTAGTACATGTGCAACTGATCGCACTGTTGCTATTTGAAAACTTTGGCTCAAGCACATCAAAAACACCAATCATTTGGGTACCACATGCTTGACAAGGCATTTAGCCTGCCACCCATTGGCAAGATCACCTAAAAGCCCCACAAAAGGGGCACACATCTGTCCCTCCTCCTTACTGATCTCAATCTGCCCCTGCTATACCCCATGACCTCTCAGCATTCTCCACTGGCAGGGATAATGGTATAGCACAGGGTGTCCCAGGTCCTTACAGCACACCACCAGCTGTAGACTATAGTCTGAAAATTCCTCTGCCCCATCTGCTGCAGCAGAAAAAATACAGTCCCTGCTACTCACAAGCCCAGAGTCTAAATGCAAGCTTGTCAAAGCTGCTGGCTCTACAACTTCTGCTTTCCGCCTGGTGGATTCTGCCCCTACAGTACATTTTCAGAATGTGCTGTACCACAATGGCAGGTTCCCAGTCGCTATTTCTTTTCATGTAAGGCCATTCCAGCTCTGTATCATCACATGAAAGGCAATGATGTGGCATCATGGGGCAAGGCAGTCAGCAGCAAAGTGCACATTACTGCTGATACGTGGTCTAGCAAGCATGGTCAGGGATGATATATTTTGTTCCCAGCACACTGGGTAACTCTGCTTGCAACTCGGAAGAATGCAAAGTTGACACATGGGTCATGCCTGGCACATGTCCTAAATTTGATGGTGCAGCATTTCCTAACTAGGTACCCAGGGTTGGAAGATCTGCTAAAGCAGGCCAGAAGATTCTGTAGCAATTTCAGGCAGTCATACACAGCCAGTGCTTGGTTGGCTGAAATTCTGATTTGTGAAATTGAGTTTAGCAATGCTGCAGTGGCTGCACGTGCAGCAGAGGGCCGTCAACGAGTACCTTTGCGAGTATGACACAACGACAGGCTCGGGCTGGCTTGGCTTTTTCCCCACACCAATGGCTACTCATAAAGCTCACTCACTGTACTATCACCATTTGAGGAGGCCACAAGGATGGTGAGATAGGGATAAAACTTGTGCGCTACTATGTGTAATTTTTAAACAACTATAAACCATCAAACTCCAGTGAATATAGTGAAAATCAAAAAGAAAACATATATAGTACTTGTATAATAACTGTGAAATAGCTGCAACCACTTAGTAGTGTACTCAAAAAACACTGAGTAATCTGGTGCAAACAGAAAGAGATGGGAATAGTGCGCTTATTCAATAACATGCCATAAAGTAATATATCCAAAAAATAAAGTACCCAGACATAAAAAAATTAAGAAATATAAAGAAATATAAACAAAAGTCCAACTAAAGTCCAATGGTAGGAATCAGTTCATATAGAGATACATATCTCATAAGAATAACTTGATAGGAGAACAAACAAAGAATCAATCCAACATAGACTATTACATTTACTGTATGAATTGGCCGCTCACCTTCAACAATAACCAAAAGGTCAAACAAGGCTCATCTGACAGCAAATGAGGAATCCTGCTGGTGGATCTGTAAAGACATTCAGGTCCCAAGCAAGGATGAAAAACTGTGTCCAATCTTGGCATCAACACATCCTGGATAATTCTATATGTGGAGGAAAAGCTTGCTCCAAAGGATAAAACTTCTTGTATAAATGGCGCGGTTTTCACAGCATCTCCCAGCGATCACAAGGTCATTGTTGGAGGTGAGTGGCCAATTCATAAATTTAACAGTTGATGTTGGATTGATGCTTTTTTTGTTTTTTTCTCCTATGAAGTTATCCCTATGAGATATTTGTCTCTGTATGAAATGATTACCAGTGGCGTAGCGTGGGTTGTCAGTGCCTGGGGCGAGGCAAGTAATTTGCACCTTCCTGACCCATGGACTTACCTATTTTCAGCTAGCTCCAATCTGGTCACATGATCCACTGTGTGAGACAGCGGTGGCTGTAGGGAAGAGGAGAGTGTGCTTGATAATGACTGGTAAAGCCTGGAGTGATGACATTATGCATATGTTCCTATGTTCGAGAAAAAAAAGCGAAAAAATTATGTGGTCCAAGGCACCATAGGTAAATGGCCTCCATCCCAAATTTGAACAGAAAAAAGAGAGTTTGGTCAGCGGGACTTTAAATGAGGCCAATCACCATGCGGAGTAAGCATATAAGGTATACAGTATTGCTTAATTAGGTTCCAACACAAAAGGGGGGAGTTAGTTGAGGACTTGCAATGAGAGGTGTATGACAAAGAGCAGTCTTAGCAAAGAGAATTTTATTATGCCTTGTGATATAATATAAAGCATACTGAATGACAAAAATTGCATCCACAAAATCGCATAAACATCGCATAAACATGCTACAAATTACATATGCATAATAACACCATGGTACTTGGCATATCGTGGAGTAAGGACAAGTCCTGCACAACATGAACCACTGGAGGGGCTTGATAGTATAATGAGAATCTAGGAGTAAAACAGTATAAAAAACATAAAATCATCTGTATGAACATCATGCATCTACAGTTGTGTTCAAAATTATTCAACCCCCCAATGCTGTAAAGGGTTTTAGGGAATTTAGTGTACATTTGTAATTGTATTCAAAATGAAATCCTACAAGGACTTCTTAAAGAACCATATGCAACTAAAATGACATCAATTGGTTTTGTAATACAGTAGTAAATGTTTCTTTTGTGAATTCTTCATTTACACAATTATTCAACCCCTTAAAGACTACCACTCTGAAGAACAGAGGTTAATTGAAGTGTTTTCAATCAGGTATTGAAAACACCTGTGGATGTCAGGGAGCAGCAATAAAGCCTAATAAGCACCAATCAGGCAGCTTTAAAATGACTGTGATACTCAGCTCCTTCTAGACATTTACTGGTGTGGTTATAAACATGGTGAAGTCAAGAGAATGATCCGGGAAGACAAGAGAAGAGGTGATTACTCTTCACAGGAAGGGCAATGGCTATAGGAAGATTGCAAAGATGTTAAACATACCAAGAGACACCATAGGAAGCATCATTCGCAAATTCAAGGCAAAGGGCACTGTTGAAACGCTACCTGGTCGTGGCAGAAAGAAGATGCTGACTTCGACTGCTGTGCGCTACCTGAAGCGTAGAGTGGAGAAAAGTCCCCGTGTGACTGCTGAGGAACTGAGAAAAGATTTGTCAGATGTGGGTACTGAAGTTTCTGCTCAGACAATACGGCGCACACTGCGTAATGAAGGCCTCCATGCCAGAACTCCCAGGCGCACCCCCTTGCTGTCTCCAAAGAATAAGAAGAGTCGACTGCAGTATGCCAAAAGTCATGTGGACAAACCACAGAAGTTTTGGGATTGTGTTCTGTGGACTGATGAAACAAAATTAGAACTGTTTGGGCCCATGGATCAACGCTATGTTTGGAGGAGGAAGAACAAGGCCTATGATGAAAAGAACACCTTGCCTACTGTGAAGCATGGCGGGGGGTCAATCATGCTTTGGGGCTGTTTTGCTTCTGCAGGTACAGGGAAGCTTCAGCGTGTGCAAGGTACCATGAATTCTCTTCAGTAACAGGAGATATTGGATGACAATGTGATGCAGTCCGTCACAAACCTGAGGCTTGGGAGACGTTGGACCTTTCAACAGGACAATGATCCCAAGCATACCTCCAAGTCCACTAGAGCATGGTTGCAGATTAAAGGCTGGAACATTTTGGAGTGGCCATCGCAGTCACCAGACTTAAATCCGATTGAGAACCTCTGGTGGGACTTAAAGAAAGCAGTTGCAGTGCGCAAGCCTAAGAATGTGACTGAACTGGAGGCTTTTGCCCATGACGAATGGGCGAAGATACCCGTAAATCGCTGCAAGACACTTGTGTCAAGCTATGCTTCAAGTTTAAAAGCTGTTATAACTGTAAAAGGATGTTGTACTAAGTACTAAGATTGAATGTCAACTGGGGGTTGAATAAAACTGATAATGATGTGAGCACAGAAAAGACATTTGTGGTTATTTCATTATAAATGTTATGTTATATTTGTCTGACCTACACGTGCCTCTTTGATTTAATTGTAAGCAGGATGACTGAATGATCAAAATCAATGTCAAACTGGCCAAAACAATCAATTTCAGTGGGGGTTGAATAATTTTGAATACAACTGTATGTATGCCCGACGTGTTTTGTTGGGATATACCAACTCTTCAGGGGCGAATGCAATGGTGATGTCAACTGTATAGATGTGAGCACAGGACTAGAGCTGTTAAAATTGTCTGGCATGGGAGCTGAGGTAGGGACATGTGGACAAACAGGGAGCACAGTGGGCCGACACTTCTTGTTGAATCACATGGAATTAAGGAGCCAAGCATAAGTGAGAGCTTGCATATGAAGGTGTTGCCAGAGAGGTGTTCCTATGTTCCATCTGTTGTTGGTGCTCCCTCCTTTCCACACTTGTGACAGCGCCCCTCTAAATTTTGCGCCCGGGGCAGTGGCACCCCCCACGCTACGCCACTGATGATTAATACCATTGGGCTTTAGTTGGACTTTTGTTTATATTTCTTTTTATGTCTGGGTACTTTATTTTTTGGACATATTACTTTATGGCACATTATTGAATAAGCGCACCACTCCCATCTCTTTCTTTTTGCACAAGAATGGTGAGCCGTGACAATGCATGCATCAGTGACACAATCCCTGTCGTGTTCCTGCTGGAGCAGACTCTGGACAGTATGCAATTGAGCTGCTGGGATGCCCTGCACGTGCTTTCCAAAGGGTATTCAGTGCTGCTGGAAATTTTGTTACTGATATTAGAACACGTCTGTCCACAGACTCCGTGGACCGGCTGACATTTATCAAAATTAATCAGTCCTGGATTAGCAGCAGCTATGAAGCCCCTGATTCTGATGTCACGGATTAAGTGTTTTTGGGATGTAGAATCTCTGCAGGACTTCTAGGCTGCCTAGCATTGTGGATGTTGATTTAATCTCGAATACATTTTTCAGTGTAGATTTCATGGTTACAATTAACACCCAAAGACCAATTTTTTTCATCCCTGTTTGACAGGTGCATATCATTAAAATTTTTGACAGCAAGGCCAAGGCTTCCTTTAATAATAGTGCCTCTATAGGGTTACAATGTGAAGGTGCCACCGACATCCAAAGACCAATTTTTCCGCACCTTTTACTTCTATTCAAAGTCTGTGGAAGAGACACCAGAATTCATCCAAAAAAAAAACAATCTTGTTCCCAGTGCACTACATCATACAGACTGGCTCCTCAAGCCATTGCTTACAAAAATAAAGAAAGCTTGCTGGGAAAGTATACATCATTTTGCACAAGGATGGTGAGCCGTGACAATGCATGCATCAGTGACACAATCCCTGTCGTGTTCCTGCTGGAGCAGACTCTGCATGGCATTATGGACAGGGCATTTGAGGCAGAGCAGCAGGAGGACTTCCTTTGCTCTCAAGGCCCACTTTATGCAGACACCATTGTTCCTATGCCACACAACACACAAGAGGAGAGGGAGGAGGAGGATTCTGGCAGTTTTGGAGGCATTGAAGTAGAAAAAAACATACGTCAAACAGTAAGAAATGGTTTTCCATTCCCAAAACCCTTGGGAGTAGTACGTGGCTGGGAGGAGGCATACTATAATCCTCAGTGGCCCCGAAGAGTCTGCTTCTCATGCCTCCGCAAATTTGCGGTGCATTGGCTCTCTCTTGCTTCAAAGCCTGCAAAACGACCCAAGAATATGTGGCGTTAAGAAGGATCACTATTGGTTGGCAATGGCGTTAAGAAGGATCACTATTGATTGGCAACCCTCCTTGACCACTGTTACAAGGGGAAAGTCTCAGAACTCATCCTGTCCCCAAAGAGTGCAGAAGATGAAATCTCTTGAGAACACCTTAAAGAGAAGTTTATCTAATGCCTTTCCTGACTCTGGTAGGATACAGTGTCATTGAAAACGTAGTTTTGAGGCTTCTGTTGGTCAAGAGAGGAGCGGTGGAGAAGGCAGCCGCCTAAGTGATGCATTTCACATTTTTTTTGTCCTCGCTGCCCAGGGCTGTCAGCTTCCACATCCCATTGGCAGCATCTGCATCACACAGTGGACAATTATCTAGGGGCAAAAACAGAGATGGAGAGCTTTCCTGTCGACGATCCACTGGCTTACTGGGTCATGAGAATAGACCACAGGCCAGAACTTGCCCAGTATGCAATTGAGCTGCTGGGATGCCCTGCACATGCTTTCCAAATGGGTATTCAGTGCTTCTGGAGATTTTGTTACTGATATTAGAACACGTCTGTCCACAGACTCTGTGGACCGGCTGACATTTATCAAAATTAATCAGTCCTGGATTAGCAGCAGCTATGAAGCCCCTGATCCTGATGTCACGGATTAAATGTTTTTGGGATGTAGAATCTCTGCAGGACTTCTAGGTTGCCTAGCATTGTGGATGTTGATTTAATCTCGAATAATTATTTCGGTGTAGGTTTCATGGTTACAATTAACACCCAAAGACCAATTTTTTCGCACCTGTTTGACAGGTGCATATCATTAAAATTTTTGACAGCAAGGCCAAGGCTTACTTTCAATAATAGTGCCTCTATAGGGTTACGATGTGAAGGTGCCACTGACACCCAAAGACCAATTTTTCCACACCTTTTACTTCTATTCAAAGTCTGTGGAAGAAACACCAGAATTCATCCAAAAAAAACAAACAATCTTGTTCCCAGTGCACTACGTCATACAGACTTGCTCCGCAAGCCATTGCTTACAAAATAAAGAAAGCTTGCTGGGAAAATATACACTTTTGAGCCTTATAAATTCAATTTTTGCGGCAGCAGCTTCTATACACAGTGCAGATGTGCCACTTTTCAGGTAGACTAAAGCTGTGTACACGTGATCCGTTTGTTCGATGAAAACAGACCGATGGACTGTTTTCATCGGACAAATCGATCGTGTGTTGGCCCCATCTGTGTTTTTCCATCGGTGTTAAAAAATAGAACATGTTTAAAAATTTTCCTATGGATAAAAAAACTATAGAAAAATCTGATCGTCTGTGTGGAACTCCATCGGAGAAAAATCCATGCATGCTCAGAATCAAGTCGACACATGCTCGGAAGCATTAAACTTAATTTTTTTCGGCTGGTTGTAGTGTTTTACGTCACTGCGTTTTGGAACGGTTGAAATTTAGTCTGATACCGTGTATGCAAGATTGATAAAAGTCAGCTTCATCGGATATCCGACGAAAAAATCCATCGGAATAGATTCCATCAGATATCCGATCGTGTGTACAGGGCTTTAGGGGACCCCCGGACACTATATTGAAGGACATTTTTCATTTTTATGCTTCCACTTTAAAGCCCCATACACACTATCAGTTTTTCTGCAGGTTTTTGTCTTCAGGTTTACCCAAACCATCTAATATGAGGTCAAACCTTAAGAGTTTCAATTCGTATGCAATCAGGCAGACCCTTGCACTACATGGTTTTGGTAAACCTGAAGACAAAAACCTGCAGGAAAACTGATAGTGTGTATGGGGCTTTAGTATCAATAAATCACTGCTCATTTAAAAGTAGTGTTTTTTACAAACTTTTTTTTCATTGATAAATGTTTCCCAGGGCAGTACCCGTACCCCCATAACTACGGTATGCCCAATTACTTGCATATAAGGCTTTAAACTGGACACTTTCGAAAGTTCTGGTTCAAACCAAACAGGGGTGGTTCAGCCCCTCCCTACTGCTGACCACCAGTGGAGGGAAACTCTCCCACATTTATCTGGCTGGACACACACAGGCAGATACAAATCTTTCATACAATCTGATACAATCTAAAGAGTGTGGAACAGACAAGTGATCCCCACACAATTCAGGAGAATCCCCCAAGTTATCCTACAATCTAGAATCCTGTTGTGATGACTTCTTCCACTGCCCCTCCACCCCGCACACATGATTTAGGGCAGATTGGCTGAAGTGTGTGATGTGAGTGGCATGTCAGGCTGTTATATACACACACACATACACTCAGCCATCCCGCTGACAGTGGCTGCTTACCACGTGATCGCTCCGTCAAATGACGGAGCGATCACATGTAAACAAACCGGCGTGATGTCCGGTTCCTCTCTCTGTACAGTGTGAGCGGAGAGGGGAGAGATCGGATGCAGCAGTGCTGTGGGCTGGATGTGTAGTGCCCACAGCGCTGCTAAGTGACAACTTCAGACTAATCCATCCACACTCATCCTTACCCAGCCATCCCTCTGTCATACTTATCCACCCATCTATGCTCAGCCATCCATACTCCGCAATTGTCAGTGACAACTGCAGCCTAATCCATCCATCCACACTTAGCCATCCCGCCAACCATACTCATCGATCCATGCTCAGCCATCCCTCTGTCATACTTATACACCCATCCATATTCAGCAATACCCATCCATCCATGCTCAGCCATCCCATCCACCCCCTGCCATACTTAGCCGTACACAGCCATACCCGGTGATACCCAGCCATGCTCTGCAGTACCCAGCCATACTCGGCAATACCCAGCCATGCTCAACCATAGTCAGCTATGCTCAGCCATACTCGGCCTCTGTATGTGGCCAGGCTGTGGAATTTTCACACATGTGGTATCACCGTACTCAGGAGGAGTAGGAGAATCTATTTTGGGGTGTCATTTTTGGAATGTACATGCTATGTGTTAGAAATATTGTATAAATGGACAACTTTGTGTTAAAAAAAATGCGTTTTCGTTTTCTTTCCACATTTGTAGAAAAAAATGACATGTTCAAAAGACACATTATGCCTCATAGATTATACATTGGGGTGTTTTCTTTCCAAAATGGGATCATTGTTGGGGAGTTTCCATTGTCCTGGTGCTCCAGGGCCTTCAAAAGTGTAAGAGGTAGCCAGGAAATTAGATATGTAATTTATGCTCAAGGAACGCCTGAAGGTGCTCCCTGCATGTTGGGCCTCTCTATGTGGCCACGCTGTGTAAAAGTCTCACACATGTGGTATTTCCATACTCGGGAGTAATAGCAGAATGTGTTTTGGGGTGTAATTTGTGGTATGCATATGCTGTGTGTGAGAAATAACCTGCTAATATGAAAATGTTGTGAAAAAAAAAAAAAAGAATCTTGATTTTGCAAAGAATTGTGGGAACAAATGACAACTGTAAAAAATTCACCATGCCTCTTTCTGGAATGTCTACTTTCCAAAAGGGGGTCATTTGGGGGGTATTTATACTTTCCTGGCATGTTAGGGTCTCAAGAAATGAGGTAGGCCATCAGTACTTCAGGTGTGATCAATTTTCAGAGATTGGCACCATAGCTTGTGGACTCTATAAATTTCACAAAGACCAAATAATATACACCCGTTTGGGTTATTTTTTACCAAAGATATATAGCAGTATAAATTTTGGCCAAAATTTATGAAGAAAAATTACTTATTTGCAAAATTTTATAACAGAAACAAAGAAAATGCATGGTTTTACAGAATTTTCAGTTTTTTTTTCTTTTACAGCGCAAAAAAAAACCCAGCAGTGATTAAATACCATTAAAAGAAAGCGCTATTTGTGAATGTTGATTCATACAACATTTTCTACTTATAGAAAATGTATTCAATGTGACAAGTATAAATTCAACCATTACAAATTCTGGCATTATTGCAGCACAGTAATTTCCTATGATCATCAGCTCCATGTAGTGGACCATAATGGGATATTTGTCTTGACATACCTCCATTAATAAAAGTAGCACATTTCAGCATTATGGCCACTAGATGGAGCCAAGGAAATCAGTGCATGAAATAAAATACATCCAATATTCATCACGGCTGGGTGAATGCTGGTAATATGCGTTCAACCAATTTAAAAATGAAAATAAACCTCTAATGCCTCGTACACACGGTCGGACTTCTGAGAAAAAAAGTCAGGCAGGCTCCATGTGTAGCCTCCATTAGACTTTTTTTGGTCAAAAAAGTCTGATGGACCTTAGATAGAGAACCTGTTCTCTATCTTTCTGTCGGACTTCAGATGGACTCACGGAGGACTTTTGCATGGTCAAAAGTCCGACCGTGTGTACGAGGCATAAGCGTTTGTAAAAGCTTACGCCACAAAATGTATTCAGCCAATGAGAGGTAATGACTAAATTTTTTTTTTCTGCTGCTATCAATGGCCAACACGGTACAACACTTCATCCATGTCTTTGGTGATCTCTGATCTCCTTATGAACTGTTTCTTACATGATGAAGATCATCCATGGAGTATATCTGAGGTGTATATCAGGGTGTGCTTCTTCCCCACATGAGAGCTGTGATGTCCAGCAACATTCATATAGAAGACATTTCCCGCACTCAAGGCACTAATACACCTCCAGGGTTGTGTGGGATCCCTGATCTACAGGAAGACAGGACTTCAGTGAGGAACAATTCCCTCACTCAGCACAGGGAAGTGGCTTCTCCCCCCTGTGAGATCTCTGATGTCTGTAAAGATGGGTCTTCTGTATAAAACATTTCCCGCAATCAGGACAGGAATACGGCTTCTCCCCTGTGTGACATCTCTGATGTCTGGAAAGACTGGACAACCGTGAAAAACATTTCCCACACTCAGGACAGGAATGCGGCTTCTCCCCCGTGTGAGATCTCCGATGTATGGAAAGACTGGACATCCGTGAAAAACATTTCCCGCAATCAGGACAGGAATGCGGCTTCTCCCCCGTGTGAGATTTCTGATGTATGGAAAGACTGGACATCCGTGAAAAACATTTCCCACACTCAGGACAACAATGTGGCTTCTCCCCCGTGTGAGATGTCTGATGATTGTAAAGACTGGACTTATGTGTAAAACATTTCCCGCACTCATTACAGGAATATGGTTTCTCCCCTGTGTGAGATATCTGATGTTTGTAAAGAGCAGACATCCATGAAAAACATTTCCCGCACTCAGGACAGGTATACATCTTCTCTCCTGTGTGGGATCTTTTATGCACATCAAGACTTGATTTAAAAGGGAAACACTCCCCGCACTCAGTACAGGAAAAGCTCTGATCTGTTGGAAGGACGGCACCGTCCCGCACAGTCTGAGGTTCCTCAGGATAAGAGGAATACGATGGTCCATCTACACTGTCTGGTGCCGAATGGACATTTGAGGTAGTCGGGTTTTCTCCTGGACTATACTGTGTGATGTCATCTTCTACTTTACAGTCTGGAGACAAAGTGAGACAATCCTCTGAGGTTTTCCTCATCTCCCGTCCATCTACTAAAATAGAAAAAAGATTATTACTAGACATGAGCTGATTGGTTCCCCTAAACCAGGACTCCGCCCACATCAGGCAGCTTTGTCTCTGAGGATCTTACAATTCCCCCCTCAAGGTAACTAGTAAATGGCTCCTCTGATCTCCTACCAGATCATTTCTTTATTCATGGACCTTAGTCAGAGAGTGAAGGAACAACGAGAACTGTCTTTAATATAAGTGACAGTGATGAGGGGATTATAGGACGAGTGTCCCCACCACCTCTATCACTCATTGCCATCTTCCCAACTCAAGAAGTCCTGCACTTCCTTATTTAGTCCATGATTTAGTCATGAATAACAGCGGGGCTGAGACCCACCAGCGGTCAGAGAGTGAGGATGGGGAGAACAACCAAGATGAAGGCTGGACTGATCCTGAAGACCTCCATCAATCACATCATCAGATATAAAATGTCTAGCTGGTAGAAAATGGGTGTAACAAAAGAGAATATATATCATTTTTATATATAGTAGAGGGGAGAGAGCAGAATTCAGGACTATGTAATGTACAACATATTGTATAAGATAGGACTATATAGTATCAGAATGATGTAATGTACAACATAGGGTATATAGTGCAGGGGTCAGGAGTATGTAATGTACAATATAAATAATATAGTGTAAGGGTCAGGACTCATAAAATTGGTATTCAGTGGAAGTTTTAATGTTTACATAAGACAAATTGCAGAGATCCCACACCGCTGCCTCCCATCTCCTGAGACTGCACTCAGCGACTTGGGTCTGAGACTATACAGACATATCCCTACACCCGGCACAGCCAGCAAACAGAAGAAATCCTAGGAGAATTGTTCTATATATATATATATATAAATAAAGAGACTATCACTTTAAGAATTGATAATGCACCTTTGTTTCAATTCTTGGGAATCGAAACTGTTGGATATGTGAACACAGACTATTGATAAGGCCTGCTCAGAAATGGCTTTCATATCAAACCAGTCTGAACTGACCAGATACTGTTGAAATCTGTTTTTTTTGCCAGTCACATGATGTAACCACCCATCTAACTGTTTCCTTGCTACTCAGAATACATGGACATTGATTGGACTAAACTATACAATCACTCCTATAACACGCCCAGTGCTTATGAATATTCATAGAGTATATATGGTTGAGCTTGATGTTTTTTAAGCCAGAGACACTTCCTCCTTCATTCCGCCTGGTAGAGATGGAAGTCGTTCTGTGTTGTGTCTCTCCATTGCAATGATTGTATATAATAAAGCACCTACTTATTTTATCATTTGGATCTACTATCTCATCTGAATGTCTTGACTAAGACCCCCAAATTGGATTTAACAACCCAAATCACATACCCCAGGTGCCTAGGTCTAGTAACACCTATGGTTAAAAATCCACATTTTGCTGTGAGCTGAACCCCAGAATCTCCATAAATCCAGTCTAGATACATAAATTGTGTCTGCAGAACAGAGAAGGAAGATTATCCGAGAGAAATACAGGAATACAGGACGGGGGAACACAGCTCAGGAAAGAGACCAGGGTATTACAGGCTGATATCACCCAGTCCCCGCCCTACTCTGTGTAATGATATCACGTACTGGACACACAAAGAGCTGTAGCTAGAGGCCATGTTGTTTGAAAACCGTACGGCAGCCATGACAGCTTAGCTAACAGTGTAAATTCGCAGTACAACTGAACGAACTCACTCCTCCCCTATTCTCAGGAATTCATAGGCTTAATACTTCAAATAAGCTGTTATCTCAACAGAGAAAGCAGAACCAAGCTAGGCCTGAAAAAACACAGCTAACAGCTACAGGCCTATCGTAAAACTGTCACCCCCTCAATTTAGAGAACCAACAGACCCTGGTCGTAAATACCTTTAGTGCACATAAAGTTTAAACCTTGGAATAAGTATGAAAATTCAACATGTTTCATAACTTCCAAAAAATAATAGCAACGCCATAATATGGACATATTTAGTTTCCTCAGATAATTTGTAACATTTCAAGTCCAGACACCAATATGTTTGGTCATATGGAAAGCCCCCGGAACCCTTTATTCCTCCTAGGTAAACTAGAAATTGGAGACTTGTCATGTCTGTACTTGTTTTAAAGCAAATATCACGCTGAACAATAAAATGGATATTGTTAGTCTGTAAACATTAGAGATGCAGAGATATGAATATGTATCACAATGAAGGCCTCTTGAGCCCCCCTAGGGAAAGAGAGCCTTGACTGATGGGGGCATGGCCAGGTACTGGACAAGGCGGTGGTCATGGCAGGATTGGCTACTAGGGGGGTGGGGTCGGGCCGGAGTTCAAATAAAAGGGACCCCCCCAGGGAATTCTGGGTCTTTTGGAAGCCCGCTGGGAAGAGCTGAGGGAAGTGCTGACCTGACTGACCTTACTGACCAGATTAACCTAGTCCTAGCTTAGCCTTAGTCCCTCAGCCATGGACACCGAGCTGCTTTTGGCCAGGGTCCGTGAACTTGCCCTCCAGGGTCAGGCTGACTGGCTTTTTGCCCTTCTCTCCCCTGCGGTGGCCCCCCCTCCCCCCCACTACCGACTGGGGCCCCCAGGGCCAGGAGGAGAGTTCGCCCTTCTTCGCGCTGGAGCCCCAGTTCTTCCAGTGCCCCCAGCATTAACCCCCCCCTCCCTCAACCTGATGCTGTCGCTCCCACAGGCCCCGTCCTCTCCCCTCAGGGGAGGCCTGGTAGTGCGGCCTGTCGCCGCCGGGGCCTCGCTCGGCGGGCATCCCCATCCCCTGATGCGGCGGTTGTCCGTGGTTCCCCCCGCCCCGCCCGTTCGCGGAGCCCCCGGGCACCTCCGGCCTCATTGCACAGCTCCTTACCTGTGCCCCTCGTCGATGCGGCGTCGCTGTTGGTCCCCCCCCCCCGCACTCGCGGGTGTCCAGGCGTGGTTCCGCTCCCGCGGCTCGTGGGGGGATGTCGGCTGGCGCCGCTCTGGCCGGGCGTCCCCTCCTGGGCCCCGGCGTAGTGGTCGTGGTCGGGGAGTCCCTCCTGGGTCCCCGCTGGGTGCCTGCTCCCAGCCTTCGGTCGGCGGTTCCGCGGCTCACGCTGTGGGCGCGCTGCTGCCCCCAGTGGCTCCTGCTCTCCCTGCGCCCTGCAGGGCGGGAGATTTGAATTTGGCACTGTCCTCTGCCAGTCATGAGGTGACTGGACACGCTCTCCCTGCGCCCTGCAGGGCGGGGGGGTTGGCCATGCCCAGGCCCTCTACCCTGGCTATGGATAATACACAGGATCTCCCCGCGCCCGGCTGGGCGGGAGATTTGTGCATGCCCCTGTCCTCTGCACTGCCTCTGGTGGCCGGACAAGATCTCCCTGCGCCCTACTGGGCGGGAGATTTAAAGGAGTCCCATTCAGCTGCCCTGACAGTGCTGCCAGCCTCGGATCTCCCCGCGCCCGGCCGGGTGGGAGCTCACGTCACCTACCCCGCTGCCGCCTCCCACACCTTGCATCTGCCAGCTTCACGCCAGCATCCCTCGGCGCCCGGCTGGGCGGGGGATGTACGACCTGCTTCTGCCTCCCTCTCCTCACCGCTGGCTCACGGGGACCCGCACCTCCCTGCGCCCGGCTGGGCGGGAGGTTACCGTGTCCTGCCTGCCACCTCCGCCCGACCTCGTCTCCCTGCGCCCGGAAGGGCGGGAGACTCCTCCACCGGTCCCGGTCTGTCTGCTGCTCCTGCCGCGGGTTCGGGGGTCCACGGTTGCTCCTGTTGCTGCTCGGCCGCTGTCCTTGGCCAACCGGGCCCCTCAGGGTCGGTGGTCAGATCCCCGCCCCTGGACCTTTCCTGCCGTTCAGCTCCCGCTGTGGTTGATCCTGCTCCGGACGTCCAGCCTGGACCTGCTGCCGGTTGCCCTCCATCGTCTCTGCCGCCGCGTATCAGTGAGTATGACTGCGATTTTATTTGGGGTACACCTAATGACGCTCCCGTATCGGGCCCACCAGATGATCGCATCGCCACGGTCGTGAAGTCGGTCTTGTCCCAGATGGGGGTCTCGGGTTCCGCGGCTAGTTCGGGCTCCGTCTCGGGCGGTGCTTTGTGGGCGGGTTCTCCTACTGGCGCGCACTTGACGGATGAGGTTAAAGGTAAAATCTGGCGTCGCGAGTTTTTTGATTTTATCGCGCTCGTCCCTCCGGACAGGGAGTCGATCGACAAATCGCGTCGGGTGGACGTCACATTGCAAGGCGAGAAATCCAAGCAGCTTCCTCGAACGTTTGGGAACTGGCTGCAGGGGTTTTGCGCTTACGCGGGTGTGCTTTGCGAGCGGTTCCCGGAGTTGGCCGCACCCCTTTTTTGTTATTTGGACCTTATTTGGGGTGCGTACAAAGTTTATGGGGGGCAGTGTTGGTTCAATTATGACACGCAGTTTCGCCAAAAATGGCGGCGCGGAAGGAATTCCGTTTCGATTGTCAGGACGGTAGCCTGTGGTTGCTGCTTATGTGTCCCCACAGGCCTTCGTCCTTTCAGTCCCCGGCCGGCGCTCCTCCCGGAGCGTCGGCTGCTCCCAAGAAGGGTATCTGCTGGCTCTTCAACGAGAGCCACTGCAAATGGTACACCGCGTGCCGCTTTAAGCACGAGTGCGCCAGTTGCGGCGGCGCTCACCCCGCCAGCCGGTGCTTCCGGAAGGGTAAGCAACCCCTCGTCCGGCCGGGAGCCAAGCCTGACCTACCTAAACCAGAGGTCACCGGTGAACGTGCCAGGGATTCTTCCCTGGCTAGACCGGTACCCCCTTCATAGGGAGGCTTTGATCTTGAGGGACGGCTTGGACCGCGGTTTTTGGATTCCCTTCACTCCTTCGGACGTGCCTACCATGTCACCAAATTTAAAATCCGCAATTGAGTTCGAATCCGTCGTAGCTGAGAAGCTTCAGAAGGAACTGGAGCTTGGGCGGATGGCGGGCCCATTTGATTTCCCCCCTTTCCACAACCTGAGGGTGTCCCCCCTCGGTGTGGTTCCCAAAAAGTCAGAGGGGAAATTTCGCCTCATCCACCACCTGTCCTACCCTTCTGGATCCTCGGTCAACGACGGCATCGATAAGGAGGAATCTCGGGTCCACTACGCCTCCTTTGACAGGGCTCTTCAGCTAGTTAGGGCTGCCGGCCAGTCGGCGTTGTTGGCAAAGGCGGACATCGAGTCCGCCTTTCGCCTCCTCCCGGTTCACCCGGACTGTTTCCACCTCCTGGGCTGCTACTTTCGGGACAGCTACTTTTTCGACATGTGCCTGCCCATGGGCTGCGCCATCTCTTGTTATTTCTTTGAGTTGTTCAGTAGCTTTCTCGAATGGGTGGTTGCCCAGGAGGCTGGTTGCCAGTCCACGCTGCATTATTTGGATGACTTCCTCTTCGTGGGCCCAGCGCACAGCGATCGGTGCCAGCGTCTCCTCTCTGTTTTTCAGAACACCTGCAGACGGTTTGCCGTTCCGCTGTCCGCTGACAAGACCGAGGGTCCCGTGACTGTTCTGGCCTTTTTGGGCATAGAAATAGACACGGTTGCTATGGTCTTTCGATTGCCCAGTGACAAGCTGGCCAGGCTCCTTTCCCTGGTCCGCTTGGCAAGAGGGGCCAAAAAACTGCAATTAAAGCAGCTGCAGTCTTTGCTGGGTCATTTGGTTTTTGCCTGTAGGGTCATCCGCATGGGAAGGGCTTTCTGCAGACGCCTAGCTTGGGCCATGAAAGGGGTGGCTGCCCCCCACCACTATGTCCGTATCACTAAGCCCATGCGGGACGACTTGGGGGTGTGGTTGTCTTTTCTCCAGGCCTACAACGGCCAGTCCTGTTGGCTTAGGGAGGAGGTGCCGAACTCGCAGCTGGAGCTGTACACGGACGCGGCTGGCTCCTGTGGTTTCGGTGCCTTCTTCCAGGGGGAGTGGTCTGCCGAGTGTTGGCCGGCCTCATGGGCCCGCATGGATTTGTTGCGCAATCTCACCCTGCTGGAGCTTTTCCCGATCGTTGTCGCCGTGGAGCTGTGGGGTGACCGGTTGCGCAACCACCAGGTCGTTTTCTGGACTGACAACATGAGCGTGGTTCAGGTGGTCAACCGACAGTCAGCCAGCTCCCCTCCCGTCGTGTCGCTGCTGCGTTTTTTGGTTTTAAAATGTTTGCAATTTAACATTTGTTTTAGGGCCAAGCATGTCCCCGGGGTGGATAATGATATCGCTGATGCTCTCTCCCGTTCGCAGGTCGATCGGTTTCGCTCACTGGCTCTGTCGGCTTCCCTGGAGGGCCTCCCCTGTCCGGCCTACTTGTGGAACCTCGTTTCCGAGGTTTGCTAGATCTCCTCCGGGCGTCGTTGTCCCCGCAAACATGGTCGTCGTACTGTCGGGTGTGGGACGAATGGGTCCAAGCGTCGGGCGGTGAGTTTTCATTTTCTTCCCCTTTCGACAGACGCATGGCTTTGTTTACATACCTGGTTCACTTACAGCAAAAAGGTGCTTCAGGTTCCTCGGTTTCATCCAACATGTCGGCGCTATCTTTCTGGTTTCAACTCCTCGGTTGGGAAGACCTCACAAAATCTTTTTCGGTCCGACGGGTTCTTCGGGGCTGGAGGCGAGTCACCCATCTCCCCGATTCCCGGCGGCCGGTTTCCATTCAGATCCTCTCCAGTATTCTTTCTCTGCTGCCATCCGTGTGCTCCTCGTCGTTTGAGACGCTTCTTTTTCGCGTGGCCTTTTCTTGGGCGTTCTTTGGGGCCTTTCGCATTGGCGAACTGGTGTCAAAATCCACGTCCTCGGCGGGCGGCGTCCTAGCGGAGGACGTCTCGGTCTCCGAGCGCTGTGTATCGGTGCTATTGCGCACCTCGAAGACTGACAGCCTCGGCAAGGGCAAGAGGATCGTTCTGTACCCTTGCGGCGGCCCATTTTGCCCTGTGGCATTAGCCTCCCCTTTCGTGGCTGCACGCCCCCCGTCCCCCACTTTTTTCGTCCATGAGGATTCATCGTCCCTGAGCAGGTTCCAATTTTTACAGGTTTTCCGGCGTTGCCCCGATTTGTTGGGCCTTCCGTCGCGCGAATTTGCCACCCACTCGTTTCGCATCGGTGCTGCCACCGCTGCTTCTGGTATGGGTTTTTTTCCGATACGGAGCTTCAGCGTCTGGGTAGGTGGGAATCGTCTCGTTTTTCTCTGTACGTCCGCCCACACTTGTTATTTTGATTTCAGATCGCCGCCCGGCACAAGTATGGATACTGGGGGACTCCTTTATCTACTGGGCTGCTCGGAGGTCGGCATGCCGGAACGGCGACAGGAATTTGGGTTTCGACGATGGTCTTGCCAGGATCCGTTGGCTCGGGCTCCGTGGTTTACGCTGGTATCAGGTCCTTCCGGAATGCTTGCGTCTCCGGGCTCACGTTTCTGGCCCCATCGTCTTAGTTCTACACGCCGGCGGGAACGACGTCGGTTACACCCGTTCCGTGGATCTGATATCCGCGATCAAAAGCGACATCGCCCAGTGTTTCGCAACGTTTACTAATTTGGTCCTGGTATGGTCGGAAATCGTGCCTCGTTTGCTTTGGGCTCGGGAAATACCTGGCCCACAACTGGAGCGCTTTCAGCGAAAGGTCAATGCCCAGGTCTCCAAGTTCATTCGCCAGATAGGGGGGTTTGTGATCCGACACAGGGATTTGGAAGGTGCCAATGGAGATCTGCTGAGATCGGACGGTGTCCACCTGAATGACATTGGCCTGGATATATTTAACCTGGGCCTTCAGCGTGGGGTGGAACAGGCGCTGGCTGCGGTGGGGCGCCCCGTCAGTTAGCCACTGACGGGCGGTGGCGGTTTTTCTTGACCTTGCCAGCGGAAAATGGCCGTAGTGGGCCATGCCCCTTTATGGACACCGGAAGTAGGCGGCCTGTCCAGCACTTATGGTAAGGACAGGCCCCTCCCCTTCCCTTCTGGAATGGTGCTCACAGTAGAACTGTGACTGGCACGGGTTACAAATGGTTAAAATTGTTATGTTGCTTTAATAAAGCTGTGGCCTTGCCCTTTCCAACTTAATGGTTGTAAGAGTGTTTATTTATTGGATGAAGGGGCAAGGGGGAAGGTTTATGTGCTAAGTTTGTATTAAGGGGTACCTGGGCGTATTGCGCCTCAGCAGTCAAGTGTACCTGGGACATGGGCATGAATGTAGACCCCTCCCAGCAACCAACCCCTAAATAAGATGACCAGACGATTGGTCACTGGTCGCTGTCGACACCCCTTTGATCTGACAGAAAAGAGCAGATGCTAAGAGAGTGGGCAGTTCTCCTTTGACCATCCAAGCAGGAACATCTGCCAAGTTTGAGAACCGATTACCCAGCTCATCAATCAAACTCTGATCAACCCTTGGACATTAATTGTAAGTATTCTTCTTCCCCAATTCTACCTTATTTCTTTGTGGCTGTATGTTGTCATTATCTCTTAAAAACATATTTTTCTGTAAATGTTTTATTTGCACCAACTTGCCCTTTTCATAATAAACCCTTATGTTTCAAAGTGTTACCCTTGTCTCTAAAATTTGAATGCCGCGTACATACAATCGGTTCATCCGATGAAAACTGACCGATGGATTTTTTCATCAGATATCCGGTGAAGCTGACTTTCATCAGTCTTGCCTACACACCATCAGTTAAAAATCCTATCGTGTCCAACGCGGTGACATAAAACACAACGACGTGTCTGATGAAAACAGTCCATTGGACCGATTTCACCAGACAAACCGTTCGTGTGTACAGGGCATTAGTGCAAGCTATAAATGAACCTACCTCTTGAAGAGCGCTACTGTTGTAGAGTAAGGCCTCTGAGCAGACCTGTCTGTGGTGGCAGTGTGTGTTGCAGACGCTTATTCTAAAATCATAATTGGTATTGCTAATTAATGGGAGTACTGACCCTCCCTCATCAAACGTCAGTTGTGGCAGTTAAAGCGGTGGTTCACCCTCCATAACAACATTTTAGCATAAAATTAGGCATAGTAGCGCGAGCTACAGTATGCCTGTATTTATTTTTTTATCCTTGTACTCACTGTGCAATCGTATATTGAAGATTCCGACTCCCCGCGGGGAATGGGCGTTCCTATCCAGAGGGAAGGTGATTGACGGCCGGCTCTGGCACGTCACGCTCCCCGACAGCCGGAGTAGGTCTCGGCTCTTCACGGCGCTATACGGCGCCTGCGCACAGACTATGCGCAGGCGCCGTGAAGAGCCAAGTCCTATTTCGGCTATTTCCGGAGAAGCGTGACGTGCCAGAGCCGGCCGTCAATCACCTTCCCTCTGGATAGGAACGTCCATTCCCCGCGGGGAATCGGAATCTTCAATATACGATTGCACAGTGAGTACGGGGCTAAAAAAATAAATACAGGCATACTGTAGCTCGCGCTACTATGCCTAATTTTATGCTAGAGGAAATTTTTTTTTTTTTTATAGGGTGAACCCCCGCTTTAAAGGGTTAATTGTGTAATTAGCCCAGTGACAATCGCTCTCAGGCTGTTGGCACCTAGATTGTGGTCCCGCAAGCTGGAAAATCTTTGTGCTGGGCGCAGCTGAGAATGGCATTGTTACGCAAGTGACAGCATGGTGTGAGGTTGGCCGGTCCTTTGTCACGATTTAGCGAGAAAGGCGGGGATCTGACACTCGTGTTCGTCACACTCTGGACCAATCAGTCATCAGTATGGGTGGAGGAATGTATTTAGTGTTAATGACCCACCTGTGCTGATCTCTGCAAGAGTGTCCTCCTCTATAATTATCCTCATTATTCCATCCTTCTCCATAGACTGCTGATCATACCTCTCTTCTTCTTCTGCTTTAACCTCAAATTCTATATCGATTGGATCTCCACTCTAAATCAAGAAAATTCGAGAAAATATCATCTGTAAAATATAAGCTTCATTATTGTGACATCACACAAAAATCCACACATTGTCTTCATGAGTCTGTGTTTTATAACCTCCATCCCACCAACCTTGTAACAATGAGGGATGGTGTGACCTTCCTGTGTGGAATCCTGGGAATACAGAGGACGGGGACATCTCTCTGGTGGGTTCCTGGTATTAGGTGGCTCCATCATATCCCTGTGTCCTTCTGAAAACTCCTCCATCACTCCATACTCCTCATCCTCCTCTTTATACTCTTCTTTAACAACAATATTATAATCCCTGAGGTTTCCACTCTGCAATGTATAATAAAACATTCATTGTAACAAACATGCTGTGTATAAATCAGAACTACCAATAATTGTCACTCATCTACCTGATGATGGTAGGGGATGGTGTGACCTTCCTGTGTGGAATCCCGGGAATACAGAGGATGGGGACATCTCTCTGGTGGGTTTCTGTTGCTGGATGACTCCACCATGGTGTTCTTGTACAGATCTTTGTGTTCTTTAAGATACTCTGACTCCTCCATCACCCCATCCTCATCTTTTATCTCGTCTTTAACCTCAACTTTAGAATCTCTCAGGTTTCCACTCTGAATATATAATACAAATTACAAAGTTAGCAATGTAGATAATGTACAAATCCCAATGATACTATCAGTGATTGTTCCTCATCTACCTGACGATGGTGAGGGATGATGTGACCTTCCTGTGTGGAATCCCAGAGAGGACAGGGACATCTCTCTGGTGGGTTCCCATTACTGGATCCATCTGTAGGAAACACACACACTGACTGAATACATTGTTTCTATGTGTTTATCAGATGATGGGGGATCTAGGTGGAGCCTCCGTACTGCTCTCTCCTTTACAATAAAGTCTCCTCTTACCCGGTGATGTGAGGGGCGGCTGATTGTCCATCATGACGTCCTTGTAGAGATCCTTGTGTCCTTCTAAATACTCCCACTCCTCCATGGAGAAATAGACAGTGACATCCTGACACCTTATAGGAACCTGACACACACAATGATACAGTCACCATCCAGACACACCCCTTGTCTGTTACTGGATAATGTCCCAGAATTCCCGGCACCGCTCACCTCTCCTGTCAGCAGCTCCATCATCTTCTTGGTGACTTCTTGAATCTTCTCCATGTTGTGTCTCTCAGGTTTTAGGGAGTCACATGGAGGCACTGTGATGGTCATATGATCACCTGACTTCACAAGAGGAAATCTCTGTATTGAGGAACCAATAGGAACAGCATGTTAGAGTCCCAGAATCCTCCTCACCTCCCCGATCAGGTCTGTGTTTTATTAAGAGATAAGAGTGATGTCATGTGACCTCCCAGAATCCTCCTCACCTCTCCAGTCAGGTTTATGTTTTATTAATAGAGATAAGAGTGATGTCATGTGACCTCCCAGAATCCTCCTCACCTCTCTGGTCAGGTCTGTGTTTTATTAATAGAGATCAGAGTGATGTCATATGACCTCCCATAATCCTCCTCACTTCACCTGTCTGGTCAGGTTTGTGTTTTATTAATAGAGATAAGAGTGATGTCATGTAACCTCCCAGAATCCCCCTCACCTCTCCGGTCAGCAGGTAGATGATCTCCAGGGTGAGGTTTAGTATCTTCTTACTCATGTGACTCTGATACTTCTCCATCCTCATTGGTGCCATCATTTGATCTATACAGGTCTCCTTGTAGATGGATATCTTTGGGAAATGAAAATAAGAATTATTTGGATCGTATTGGTCACACAATATAGGAGAATTGTTGTACATTTTATGGAGATTAGGATAGTAAACAAGTGGCTGATGAGCTGGTGTAGTAAGGAGGGCTTGTTTAAACCTGTTGCACGTCTTTGTGTTTCACTCTTTATGTGTGTGCACTTTTTTTGCCACTGGTTAAATTTTATTAGTGTATTTCATACGCCATGGGCTTTCAAAGAAAAAAAAAAGGAGGGGAATGAAGATGGCCAAAAAGTTAGAGGGGGTTTTTAAACTAGGCGATGGGGACGGGGTCCAGAGGTAAAGATAGTCAGCGCGGAACATATTCCAGAGTATAGTATTGGGGCATTAGTGGTAGGTTGACTAAAGCAAATAAACCCAAGGTAAGTATAGTAACAAGTCCTAGTTGCAATCTTGGAACACCCAATAAGAGGATAGTATGCAACCAGTCTAAACTACGTGGCATGTTCACTAATGCCAGGAGCCTGGCAGACAAGATGGGTGAACTAGAGATACTGTTGTACGAGGAGGATTTGGATTTTGTGGGAATTTCAGAGACCTGGTTCAACAGCTCTCATGATCGGCTGGCATCCATTCAAGGGTATACCCTTTATCGCAGGGATAGAGAGGGTACAAAAGTGGTAGGAGTATGCCTGTATATCAAGAATAAATGTACACGTGAATGTGAGAGAGGACATCACTAAGGGAGCTAGGGAGGAGGTGGGCATTGGTAATAATATTGGAAAAATGATTTTTTTTGGGCAATAAAGATTTCTTTATGGTATTTTTTGGTTATTATCTTATACATGTTGTGGTTTTCCTCTGAAGAGCTTCTTTTCCATGCTGCTTCTGCTCTTCTACGCTCTTGCTTTAGCAATGACAGCTGGTCGTTAAACCAGCTGGAGTTGTTTTTCCAGATGCACGTTGTGTGTTTTGGCGCTACTAAGTTGGCTGACTGTAGCAGAGCCTTGTTTATAGCATCAAGAGTTTCTGTGGCTGTTTGATGTAGTTGGATTGTTTTTATTTTGTTCCCTAATGTAGTTTTGAAGAGTTCCGAGTGGAGCTTCTTCTGAGATCTAATCCAGTGTGTTTTCACCGGTTTATATATTTTTTTTTTTTTAGGGGATATTTATGTTGATTGTGAATTTAATGGCATGGTGATCAGTCCATGGTTGCGGCTCATTTTCCAGAATATTGATTTCCAGATCTTGCCTGAAAATGAGATCGAGCGTGTGACCTAAAGCATGTGTGGGCCCACATACTAGTTGCTGCAGACCTAATCCTTCCAAGTGGTCAATGCAGGCGACGGGGTCCAGTGAGGAGTTGGCCCAGAGGTTAAAATCCCCGAGCAGCAGAAGATGTTTGGTGTTTAGGGTATAGGTGAAGATAAACTCTGTCAATGACATGCGCAGGTGCGTTTTTGGACCCGGTGGTCTATAGCACAGGAGTATGTGAACGGTGTCCTGGGGATTTGTTTGCAGTTGCAGAGTGAGGGTTTCCATAAATGAAAGGGAGTACTGAGGGCCTGGTTTAATGACCGAGAGGCGAGTCTTGTGGATCACCGCCAGGCCTCCTCCTCTTTGCCCCAATCTGTTTTCTGTTAGAATGCGATAATTCTCTGGCACCAATTCTCCCAGAATGGTGTTACAGTCGGCTGTGAGCCAGCTCTCTGTAATAAAGAGGCAGTCTAAATCGTTTTGTAGGATGAAATCATGGATTTCTTGTCTGTGTTTTACTGCCAACCTTGTATTGACCAAAGCGCATGATATGTGCTTAGGTTGGGGTAAATGCGTGTAATTTTTGACTGTCGATCGTCGATTGATTCTTAACAGTTGTTCATTCCTTAGAGCTTTTTTGGTGACGGCTGGTAATATTGAGGCGAATGGCTTTAGACCCCAAATGATTTCTGCAGAGTATCTCAGATTAGACATAATCGTAGAAAAAGGCCGGGGAAAGTGATAATTGATCAGGGAGGTATTCAATGATGATGGGAAGGGCGATTTCCAAATCGCAAAACACTCAGCAAATCTTCCTCCCCGTTTGATCCAGAGGAAGGCGAAACAACCCTGGCCGTGCTATGCCAATCTGCCGTTACCGTGGAAAAAAATTCCTTCCTGATCCCACAAGGGCGATCTGGGGAGCCCTGGATCAAACACTAAATGGTGGCGGACCCTGGAATTGGAGCTGTTGGACCTGAGGATGTGGGGGTGGGAGACAAATCCCAGCTTTAGGGCTGGGGAAGGGGAGTGGGGCTATGTCCCAGCAATATCACAGTTGCTGGGGTGTAGCAAGATGGCCGCCAACCGGGACTAGGCCCGAGCCGGGGGCTCTGCAGCTGGGTGAGGCCCGGTTGTAGGGAGGAGGGGGCTCTGGGGCACCAAGGGGCGATGGTAGAGATCCTCCAGGGGCAGGGGTGGTTTAGTGAAGTTTGAGGGGGTTTGTGAGGAGCAAGCGCGGCGCACCGCTAGGCCGCGGCTGAAGCCGCAGACTTTCCTAAATGCGGTCGCCGCAAGCTTTCTGCGGAATTGTTCAGGCCGAGGTGGGATTGAGGAATGGAGGCAGCAGGGAAGCCCCAATTGCGGCTGGGAGTGTGGGGGATGGAAGATCTATCCGTCATCCCCTTTGTTGGGCCGCAGCCGCGACTTATGCTGAAAAGGACGGTCGCGAATTAGCCCAAGGGGAGGTGGATAGGCCTGAACGAAAAAAGGCCTTACCTTGATGATGTTGGGGAGGAAAGAGGGAGGCCAAAGGTGGAGGAAGAGTAGCTGTCCTGGATCCTAGCTGAGGAGACCCCTGCCTGTCTGGCCCTAGGAGTGAGAGTTAGGAGTCGGCACTGGTTGCTAGGGCCAGTGTTGCCTGATGTCTTGCAACCAGTGACAATTTACTTTCAGAAAGCGAGACCGGGAGCAAGGCCTGCGCCTAGTGTAACGCTGCTATCCCCATCCACCTCGGCACCTCCTCCTTCTCCGGCACCCAGCGGCAAGCAGGAGGGACTGGTGTGATCTTCACTCTCCAGATAGTGACGCCACTTCTTTCCCTCAATGCACATGTACCTCATCATGCAGAGGGAGTGACAGCAGCACTGCATCTGGTGGCAGGCTATGGGTGGCAAGCGGCACTGCATCTGGTGGCAAGTGGCACATTCAGCTGACAAATAACACGCCGCCAAATTCCCCATCAACCCCGAGACTACATTTCACCCCCGCCCCCCCTCATCTTTTTTTTGGGCAGGGTGTCCCTGAATGGTAGTTTGGAAATGTGGTCACCCTATATGGAGGAAGAGGACGGACATGACGGGGGTTACTGGGTGTAAATAGAAAATAAGATCTTATTACCTCCTCTGCTGCCACTTCAAGCAATGTCTTCTCTTTACTTCCTCCCGACTCACCTCCCACCCGGAACTTCCTGTCTGTATTCCATAGAGACTCCTTGTCTGAGTAGAAGTGAGATCACCATCTTGTGGACATCAGAGGAACTGCAGTCCAGAGCGACATCATGTAGTTTGAACACGTCCTTGTGCTGTGTGTGTATGTACTGTATATCCTTATAGATGGGTCATCTCCACTCCCACCAAGGGGGATAGAAATATATTACTGCTCGGGGGAGGGGGGAGACATTTTGGCCCCTTTGATTTTGCAGTAAAATTGATGTGAGATTTAGTCATGTAGAACATCTGTTATATGGATACAAAGAACCCCAGCCGAGAGTAAAGGGTGGAAATGGCTCCTGATCCACAGATTTGGGCAATTATGTCCCCAATATAAATAGAAAAAAACCTGCGCTATGTGTAACAACTCAAATACCTCCAGAAATAACCTCTACCGGACTGCTGCTGTAACAAAGGTAAGTCTTCCCTTTATCACCTAGAAGAGCATTATGTGTCACAGCGCTGTCCTATTGTGTGTGCCGCCCATCAATTATCACAAATACACTAAAATATGTGGAGACATTCATATATAAAGTGCTAGGGGCTCCAATAATATTCTCTGCAGATCTACTGCCTCCACTTTACACCTACTTCTTTAATCTTATAATGTTTTCTGCTATATTAAATAAAGTAAAAATCTGTGCAAATTCATATAATCATACAATATTTTGTACTCAATATCGTGTTCTCTGCAAGTCCACTGCTTCCACTTTGCATCTACTTCAATGAACTTATTTTTCTAAATAAAAGTCCACCAATCAATGAAAAGTTGATAAGGTGTGAAAGTTCTCGGTGCTCCAAACTGTGCCAGCTGTAGTGTAGCCACGCCTTCTTCCTCCTCTTACACACGTGATGGTGAGGGCGCCCCCTTAGTAGTGCTTCCCCACTCACCAGAGCAATATGACTCCCAGCTTTTCATCTACCAGAGTCACCAACATCCTTCCCACTCTCCTCACCTCCGATGGATCCTCCTCACTCACTCCTGCAAGTCTGCTGCGGTTTCTGTCAGTCTCCCTCCTAGACTCGGCTTTCTTCTCCGACCGCTGTTCTAGCAGGAGCTCCGCCTCTTTATATACACTCAGGAGCTCCGCCTCTTCATATACACTCAGGGGCTCCGCCTCTTCATACACACTCAGGGGCTCCGCCTCTTCATACACACTCAGGAGCTCCACCTCTTCATACATGCTCAGAGCTCCGCCTCTTCATACACACTCAGGAGCTCCGCCTCTTCATACACACTCAGGTCTCCGCCTCTTCATACACACTTAGGGCTCCGCCTCTTCATACACACTCAGGAGCTCCACCTCTTCATACACACTCCGGAGCTCCACCTCTTCATACACACTCAGGTCTCCGCCTCTTCATACACACTCAGGGCCCCGCCTCTTCATACACACTCAGGGCTCCGCCTCTTCATACACACTCAGGAGCTCCGCCTCTTCATACACACTCAGGAGCTCCGCCTCTTCATACACACTCAGAGCTCCGCCTCTTCATACACACTCAGGAGCTCTGCCTCTTCATACACACTCAGAGCTCCGCCTCTTCATACACACTCAGGAGCTCTGCCTCTTCATACACACTCAGGGCTCTGCCTCTTCATACACACTCAGGAGCTCCGCCTCTTCATACACACTCAGGAGCTCCGCCTCTTCATACACACTCAGGAGCTCCGCCTCTTCATACACACTCAGGGGCTCCGCCTCTTCATACACACTCAGAGGCCCCGCCTCTTCATACACACTCAGGAGCTGCGCCTCTTCATACACACTCAGGGACTCCGCCTCTTCATACACACTCAGGAGCTCCGCCTCTTCATACACACTCAGGTCTCCGCCTCTTCATACACACTTAGGGCTCCGCCTCTTCATACACACTCACAGCCCCGCCTCTTCATACACACTCACAGCCCCGCCTCTTCATACACACTCAGGAGCTCCGCCTCTTCATACACACTCCGGAGCTCCACCTCTTCATACACACTCAGGTCTCCGCCTCTTCATACACACTCAGGGCTCCGCCTCTTCATACACACTCAGGAGCTCCACCTCTTCATACACACTCCGGAGCTCCACCTCTTCATACACACTCAGGTCTCCGCCTCTTCATACACACTCAGGAGCTCCGCCTCTTCATACACACTCAGGAGTTCCGCCTCTTCATACACACTCAGGTCTCCGCCTCTTCATACACACTTAGGGCTCCGCCTCTTCATACACACTCACAGCCCCGCCTCTTCATACACACTCACAGCCCCGCCTCTTCATACACACTCAGGAGCTCCACCTCTTCATACACACTCCGGAGCTCCACCTCTTCATACACACTCAGGTCTCCGCCTCTTCATACACACTCAGGGCTCCGCCTCTTCATACACACTCAGGAGCTCCACCTCTTCATACACACTCCGGAGCTCCACCTCTTCATACACACTCCGGAGCTCCACCTCTTCATACACACTCAGGTCTCCGCCTCTTCATACACACTCAGGGCTCCGCCTCTTCATACACACTCAGGAGCTCCGCCTCTTCATACACACTCAGGAGCTCCGCCTCTTTATACACACTCAGAGCTCCGCCTCTTCATACACACTCAGGAGCTCCACCTCTTCATACACACTCAGGAGCTCCGCCTCTTCATACACACTCAGGGCTCCGCCTCTTCATACACACTCAGGGCTCCGCCTCTTCATACACACTCAGGAGCTCCACCTCTTCATATACACTCAGGAGCTCCGCCTCTTCATACACACTCAGGGGCTCCGTCTCTTTATACACACTCAGGAGCTCCGCCTCTTCATACACACTCAGGAGCTCCGCCTCTTTATACACACTCAGAGCTCCGCCTCTTCATACACACTCAGGAGCTCCGCCTCTTCATACACACTCAGGAGCTCCGCCTCTTCATACACACTCAGGGCTCCGCCTCTTCATACACACTCAGGGCTCCGCCTCTTCATACACACTCAGGAGCTCCACCTCTTCATACACACTCAGGGCTCCGCCTCTTCATACACACTCAGGGCTCCGCCTCTTCATACACACTCAGGAGCTCCACCTCTTCATACACACTCCGGAGCTCCACCTCTTCATACACACTCAGGTCTCCGCCTCTTCATACACACTCAGGGCTCCGCCTCTTCATACACACTCAGGAGCTCCGCCTCTTCATACACACTCAGGAGCTCCGCCTCTTTATACACACTCAGGAGCTCCGCCTCTTTATACACACTCAGAGCTCCGCCTCTTCATACACACTCAGGAGCTCCGCCTCTTCATACACACTCAGGAGCTCCGCCTCTTCATACACACTCAGGGCTCCGCCTCTTCGGGCTCCGCCTCTTCATACACACTCAGGAGCTCCACCTCTTCATATACACTCAGGAGCTCCGCCTCTTCATACACACTCAGGAGCTCCACCTCTTCATACACACTCAGGGAGGAGAGAAATGGGAAGGATATACAGTACACACACACACAACACAAGGCCGTGTTCACACTACAAGATGTTTCTCAGGGCTGCAGTTCCTCTGAGCTCCACAAGGTGGTGATCTCACATCTACCCAGTCAGGAAGTCTCTCTATGGAATACAGACAGGAAGTGATGTCAGATACAGACAGAAAGTTCCATTTGGAAGGACGGAGAGAGAAGACGTTGCTGGATCTGGGGGCAGAGGAGGTAATTCGTAGATTAACCCCTTCAGGGGGATCAGTTGATGATTAATATATCTTGCTTTCAAAGCTGGCAATTCATGGTTCAGTTTTATCGTTCATCCAGCAGCTGAGTATAAACAAACCTGAAGCGATTCCATCCACACATTGGAGGGGGATGGGGGAATCCTCCCCACTGCACTATTGTATTCTGACAATGGGGGGCGCTCCTCCGCTCTCAGAATACACAGATCAGTGATGAAGCTATTGGCTGCAGTCGCTGATCGAGTGACTTTTATCCGGCAGTGACCACACATGGATGGAAATGTGACCGATCCCTGCTGACCCAGCTGCATTTCCATGTATCTATGGTCACCCTAAGTGTCTTCTCCCCTCCCCCTCATCTCCTTCATTGTGTAAGTCATGCTGAGAAAATCTCCCAATGCCCGAGCAATATTCTTATTAGGGATGAGCCCGATGTTGGAGCCGGAACACCGTTTAAAAGTCTATGGGAGATTAACATGAAAAACCAAAAGTGCTCGTTTAAAGGCTTATATGCAATTTATTACCATAAAAAGTGTTTGAGGACCCGGGTCCTGCCCCAGGGGACATGTATCAATGCGGAAAAAAAGTTTTTAAAATGGCCGTTTTCTTGGGAGCAGTGATTGTAATAATGCTTAACCACTTGCCGACCTTCTCATGTAAGTATAAGTCAGCAGAATGGCACGGACAGGCACATGTACGTACCTGTACGTCCTCTGCTAGACGTGGGTCGGGGGTCCGATCGGGACCCCCCCCCCCCCGGTACATGCGGCGGTCGGCAAGCCTTGGGGAGCGATCCGGGACGACGGCGCGGCTATTCGTTTATAGCCGCCCCGTCGCGATCGCTCCCCGGAGCTGAAGAACGGGGAGAGCCGTGTGTAAACGCGGCTTCCCCGTGCTTCACTGTGGCGGCGCATTGATCGAGTGATCCCTTTTATATGGGAAGACTCGATCGATGATGTCAGTCCTACAGCCACACCCCCCTACAGTTGTAAACACACACAAAGTGAACACTAAATGTTACAGCGCCCCCTGTGTTTAACTCCCAAACTGCAACTGTCATTTTCACAATAAAGAATGCAATTTAAATGCATTTTTTGCTGTGAAAATGACAATGGTCCCAAAAATGTGTCAAAATTGTCCGAAGTGTCCGCCATAATGTCGCAGTCACGAAAAAAAAACCGCTGATCGCCGCCATTAGTAGTAAAAAAAATAAAAAAATAAAAATGCAATAAAACTATCCCCTATTTTGTAAACGCTATAAATTTTGCGCAAACCAACCGATAAACGATTATTGCGATTTTTTTTTTTTTTTTTTTTTTTTTTTACCAAAAATTGGTAGAAGAATACGTATCGTCCTAAACTGAGGAAAACATTTTTTTATATATGTTTTTGGGGGATATTTATTATAGCAAAAAGTAAAAAATATTGCATTTTTTTCAAAATTGTCGCTCTATTTTTGTTTATAGCGCAAAAAATAAAAACCGCAGAGGTGATCAAATACCACCAAAAGAAAGCTCTATTTGTGGGGAAAAAAGGACGCCAATTTTGTTTGGGAGCCACGTCGCACGACCGCGCAATTGTCTGTTAAAGCGACGCAGTCCCGAACTGTAAAAACCCCTTGGGTCTTTAGGCAGCATATTGGTCCGGGGCTTAAGTGGTTAAAGTGAAACAATAAAGGTGAAATATTCCTTTAAATTTCGTACCTGGGGGGTGTATAGTATGCCTGTAAAGTGGCTATTTTTTCCCGTGTTTAGAACAGTCTTTGCAGCAAAATAACATTTCTAAAGGAAAACAAGTAATTTAAAGTGGGGGTTCCGCGGGAATACCTTTTTTTTTTTACAGGTTATTCTCCCGCTGTTACCATAGCAAATCGGGTACTCACCAGTTCTAATATTGCAGTCAAAAATAGAGAAGGAATTCCGCGCTGGAAAAATTACACAACAAAACTTAAAAAATGCAAGCCAGCACTGGAGGATAAATTCAAATAGAAATAGAAATTGAAATCCCATCTTTAGCTATTGGTGGAGGAACCTTCCTGTTGATCACAGATTTTGAGATTTATCACAATTAGTCACTACATTATTTGGAGCACCTTTTGGACCTTTTTCACTGATGCTCTTTATGGACTTCTTGTGTTCTTATCAGAGTTATATTTTTGTACATTTGATCACTATTGTTTAATTTATATGTCTTTGCGCTGCACTTTATTGTTACTAATATTGCAGTCGCCAGCATTCTCTTTTCCCCCGCCAAAAAAATTATTTATAAAAATGATAGATGGACATTTCCATCTTGATTGTGGGCACTCTGAAGCCCACCAGGATTTCCTTCCGGGATGCAGTGAATTCCATCAGTTAAAATGGCAGAATTGTATCCGCCCTCGTCACATGACCGGCTGCAGAGTCATGTGACTTGTAAAATCACGCGAGAATTCCTCTGCTGCTGGGCAAAAGAATGTTCTCCTGGTCAGCGTCACGGGACACTGCTGAGTAATCCCAGGAATCAATGCGGCGATCACAGACGAAGCGATATGCCCAGTCCCGCGGAAACCAAACCAGGAAGTGCCTGGTTCATGAGACAGAAATAAGGTATGCAATCGTTTTGACATTTTTTGCACAGCGAACTTTGAATAGACAGACTGAGCCCTTGTGTTTAACGATAAGTTATAAATCAGGGTGAACCTCCACTTTAAAACTGATCGCGGCTATAATTAAATTGTCAGGTCCCGGCAATATAGATAAAACTCATTGAAAAAAACGACATGGGTTCCCCCCAGTCAATTACCAGTAGGGTTGTCCCGATACCACTTTTTTAGGACTGAGTACAAGTACTGATACTTTTTTTAAAGTACTCGCCGATACCGAATACGATACTTTTTTTAAAATGTGTCCCCAAATGCAGCCATGTCCCCCCACATATGCAGCCATGTCCCCCCTATATGCAGCCATGTCCCCCCTATATGCAGCCATGTCCCCCCATACCTAGTTGCCGCCGCCACCGCATGGGTTAAACAGCGTGCAGGGAACATCACAGCTTTCATTTGAATAGCTGTAGACGGAGGTAGCACGTTTCTCTCCTTATCTCTCCTACACTTTTCTTTCCTTCTTTCTGTCGCCTCCCTTGGCTCCTCTACTGCAGGTTATGTTACCATGTATGACCGCCCCCTGTCGTACCATACATGGCTGCGTTTAAGGCATTTGAGTGATTACCTTCCTCTCTTGTCTCTACAGTTATAATTAGGCTTGTAGCCGGGTGTGGGAGGGTGGCGATTGCATCCCCTGAGAGGCAGTTTGACCCCATAGGGGCCTCTCGGGAGGGTGGGGTCGCTGCCCGCTGGGAAGTTCCCCCGACATGTCTTTAGGGGGACTCATTGCCCCAGGGCTGGTCAAACAGCCTTGCTTGAGGATGGAGAGGGTTGATTTTCTTTCCCCTTTTTTTTTTGGATACTCCTTAGGCCTCGTACACACGACCGGACATGTCCGCTGAAACTGGTCCGCCGACCAGTGTCAGCGGACAGATCCGATCGTGTGTACAGGCTAGTGGACAGATTTCCAGCGGACAAATGTTTCTTAGCATGCTAAGAAACATGTCCGCTGGGAAGCTGTCCGGCGGGCATGTCCGCTGGTTAGTACGTCTAACCAGCGGACAGAAATCCCGCGCATGCGTAGAATTGATTCGACGCATGCGTGGAAGCATTGAACTCGCGCGATAGAGAACGTCGGTGTCGTCTACGTCACCGCTTTCTCTGTCCGCACGGATTTCGGTTTGATGGTGTGTACAGCCATCAGACCTAAATCTCCCAGCGGACATGTCCGATAAAAATGGTCCGCGGGACTGTTTTCATCGGACTGTCCGCTCGTCTGTACGGGGCCTTAGTGTTATTGGGGGAAGGATTTAGAGGTTCTCGCTTCAGGACTTGGAATGTAATGTTATTGTTACTAATGTTGTCTCAATGTTTATGACATTCTCTTTTGAATGCTTGTTATCATTTTAAAAATCTCTCAATAAAAACTATTGAAATGTAAAAAAAAAATGGTGTAGGGGTCTCCCTCAAAATCCCTTATCCGAGGCACGCAAACTGGCGGGCCGCAGGAAAAGAGGGGGGACGAGAGAGCGCCCCCCTGAACCGTACCAGGCCACATGCCCTCAACACGGGGGATGGGTGCTTTGGAGCAGGGGGAGCTCTGCACAGGGCCTGGTATGGATTTAGGGGGGACCCCCCACACAATTTGTTTTTTTAATTTTGGTTTGAAGTTCCCCTTAATATTCATACCAGACCCAAAGGGCCTGGTAATGGACTGGGGGGAACTCGTGACTTTTATCTGTATTGCCGATTCATTACAGCGGCATGCGGTTTTAAATTACTTTTTTTCCTTTAGAAATTCCATTTTGTGCATGGACTGTTCTAAACACGGGAAAAATGCACCACTTTACAGGCATACTATAGACACCCTCCAGATACGAAATTTAAAGGGATATTTCATTTTTATTGTTTCACTTTAAGCATCATTAAAATCACTGCCCCCGAAAAACTGTCTGGTTTTAAAACTTTTTTTTTTGCATTGATGCATGTCCCCTGGGGCAGGACCCAGGTCCCCAAACACTTTTTATGACAATAACTTGCATATAAGCCTTTAAAGTGAGCACTATTCATTTTTCATGTTAATCTCCCATTGACTAACGGTGTTTGCCTGTTCGCAAGTTCTGGTGCGAACCGAACCGGGGGGTGTTCGACTCATCCTTAATTCTCATTTGTCTCTGATCTCCTTCTTGCTATTCCTCGTCCTGCCTGTTGTTTCCTTGGATTGATTTTCTGTGTAGTGACCCCGGCTTCATCTCTCGGATGCGCTCGTCTGTTGCTTGTCCTGATCTTTATCCTGATTCCTGGATCTCCTCCTCATCTCTCCTCCATATCCTCTTACACAGATTTTCTCCACACCTGCAGTGACCCTGAGGGGTGGAAACTTGGCACCAGCACACAGCGAAAGGCATCAACACCATTAGGAGCTCTGGAGAAAAATGTCTGGTGTTTACACTCCATTCCTCCTCACGTCTCCTGCTCACATGAGAGCTTACTTTCACAGATTTCTGATGGATTTCTGTATGGTAAAGGTCAAAGTTCACTCTTCAGTTTAGGAGAGGGAGGACCAAAGGCATAACTAGAAACTTCAGGGCCCTGGTGTAAGAAATTATCTTGAGGAAGGGTGGCAGCGGTGGTATTGAGGGAGGGGTGGCAGCAGGGGCGGACTGACAACTCATGGGGCCCCCGGGCAATAGAAGATTATGGGGCCCCTGGACTTACAGATGGCCACCACCCCAGGAGGCAGTGCAGAGGCGGGGCAGCTAAAATCTCGGGAAGTTCACATCAAAAGCATGTCGGTTTCGGACATATCAGGGACAGATGTAAAAAAAAACATAGATTTTTACATACTGTCCCTGGTTTTACTGAGCCTGGCAACCCCGATGGGGCTCCCGGGCAGTGCCCGAGTGACTCAATAGTCAGTCCGCCCCTGGGTGGCAGCTGTGGTATTGAGGGGGTGGCAGCGGTGGTGCCATCCTCTTCCACCACCACCTCTGCCTCTTACTGATCCCACACCACCACTCTGTTGTAGAGGTGAAGAGGGGGGTAGGGATAAGATCTGTGGTGGTGGGGGGCAGGGGCGGGCTGTGCCGGAGGGCAGGGTGGAAATTTTCCCCCAGGCCGCCTAACTTATATTTAAAATGGCCGCTTTCACGGCCGCTGTCTGCTGCCCTTTTTTTTAATGCAGGAGGTCAACTCCCATGGCCACCAATTGGCGGTGTTGCTCCCGCTCTGCATTCTGGGAGTTGTAGTCTGGACCGCGCTCAAGTTCCTGGTGATGATGGTTGAAGAGAACCAAGTAGAGGCGTGCAGCAGCCGGAAACTACAACTCCTGAGACAGAGTCTTCAGAAGCAAGCAGAGACCGGCGTGACTCGCTGGCTCAGGCTGGGTGCTGGATTGCTGCAAGCAGGGGTGGTACAAGGGGTTGGAGGGGGCGCCAGGTTATGAGCAAGAAAATCTGTCCAGCCAAACAGCACCAGTGTTGACCAATGTATTCTGACAGGGGACAGTCCCTAATGTCAGAATACAATGTCCCAGTGAGAGGGGATTACCACATACACCCTCTTGTGTGGAGGGCGGAATCTGTTAGCCCAGGGGTTGACAAATTTGCTTGGAATCTAGGAGCCAGGTAAAAAAGTTAGGAGCCAGAAAACGTGCCCTGTCCCGACGAGCTTGCGCACAGAAGCGAACACATACGTGAGCAGCGCCCGCATATGTAAACGGTGTTCAAACCACACATGTGAGGTATCGCCGCGATTGGTAGAGCGAGAGCAATAATTCTAGCCCTAGTCCTCCTCTGTAACTCAAAACATGCAACCTGTAGATTTTTTTTTAAACGTCGCCTATGAAGATTTTAAAGGGTAAAAGTTTGTCGGCATTCCACGAGCGGACGCAATTTTGAAGCGTGACATGTTGGGTATCAATTTACTCGGCGTAACATTATCTTTCATAATATATAAAAAAAATGGGGATAACTTTACTGTTGTCTTATTTTTTAATTAAAAGTGTAATTTTTTCACAAAAAAAGTGCGCTTGTAAGACCGCTGCGCAAATACGGCGTGACAGAAAGTATTGCAACGATCGCCATTTTATTCTCTAGGGTGTTAGGATAAAAAATATATATAATGTTTGGGGGTTCTAATTAGAGGGAAGAAGATGGCAGTGAAAATAGTGAAAAATAACATTAGAATTGCTGTTTAACTTGTAATGCTTAACTTGTAATACCAACTGCCACCACCAGATGGTGCCAGCTCACATCTGGTGGTAATAACTTGTAATACCAACGGCTCACCACCAGATGGCACCAGCTCCCCTTCCAAGCCAATTTCGCCAGGACCCTTTTTCTAGTCGCCCGGGATTTGTCGAGCCCTGTGTTAGCCACTTGCTTGATCCAGCAATGTGCACAAGAGCAGTTGCTCTCTGGTGGACTGTTTGTTTTTAGTGTATTGCTTCACTGTACATTTGATTTGCAGCAATGGGCTGTGGGTCCTGCTGGAAGCTGATCATGGCCTGTGGATATGGCTCCCAACTGTCCCTGATTTGGAGCAATGTCCCTCTGCCCACTCATCTGTCCCTCATTTTGGTCTGATCTATATAGTTGTGTATAAAATGTACTTTTTATCTTTCAAAAAGTGTTTCCCAGCGCTAAACCTTTCATCCAATTTCTAAATTGCTGCATTTGTACATTTAAAAGCCAATATAAAGGAATAGTAGTGGTAAAAACCTTGTGTATTTAATTAACCTCTTTTTGGTTAATTCTCCCTTAAGGGACAGGGGGCGTGTCCTATGCCTACATATGTTTGTTAGTAGGTGTCCCTCATTCCCATCTCAAAATGTTGGGAGGTATGCCTGTGGCAGCTGGCCATGGATTGTGGATCCTACTAGCCATGGCTTGCCTGTAGGTTCTGCTGGGAGGTGACCATGGCTTGTAGGTCCTGCTGGGAGTAAGCCACTGGCCTGTGGGTCCTGCTGGACTTGGCTGGACTTCCCCCAAGCCACTGGGTAGGACACACCCAGGAACAATGATTTGGTTTGCGTGGGAGCCTCATATAGAGGGCCCCTCAAATATCTCCATCCAAATGTCTTTCCGTTCCGATTCGATATGTCATATGACCTCGCAGCTCCTCCTCCCAATGTTCCTCCATCTGGTTTTTTTTCTGATGCTCTTGGCATCCTCACTAGTTTTTAATTTTGGCAGCAAATTTCGATTTAGTTTTATTCTTCGTCTTAGGACTAAAATGGCATTTTGGTTTTAGTCCCATTTTAGTTTTCTGCAATTGTTTTAGTTGTATTTAGTCGACTAAAATCTCCAGTACATTTTAGTCGCCTAAAATCGAATGAGTGTAATTAAATTGCAATGCATTAGTTAACATTTATCTACAATTTCCAAACTCATTATATGTTATTATTTATGGCATTGGCATTGAGGTATGAACATGCACTACAGACCAGTGTTAATTTTGAAGTCAAATTTCAATTTCCATTAAAACCTTGGTTTGCAAGCATAATTCATTCCAGAAACATGCTTGCAATCCAAAGCACTTGTATATTAAAGCATTTTTTTTACAGGGTATAAAAGAGAAGAGAGGCACCTCTAAGTGTAGCAATAAGTTGCTAAATGTTGTACCTTCATTAACCACTTCCGGACTGCCGCATGTATATGTACGTCGGCAGAATGGCACGTACAGGCAAATGGGCGTACATGTACGTCCTTGCCTTTCCGCGGGTCGGGGGTCCGATCGGGACACCCCCCGCTACATGTAGCGGTCGGTAAGCCTCGGGGAGCGATCCGGGACGACGGCGCGGCTATTCCTTTATAGCCGCTCCGTCGCAATCGCTCCCCGGAGCTGAAGAACGGGGAGAGCCGTATGTAAACACGGCTTCCCCATGCTTCACTGTGGCGGCTGCATCGATTGAGTCATCCCTTTTATAGGGAGACTCGATCGATGACGTCAGTCCTACAGCCACACCCCCCTACAGTTGTAAACACACACTAGGTGAACCCTAACTCCTACAGCGCCCCCTGTGGTTAACTCCCAAACTGCAACTGTCATTTTCACAATAAACAATGCAATTTAAATGCATTTTTTGCTGTGAAAATGACAATGGTCCCAAAAATGTGTCAAAATTGTCCGAAGTGTCCGCCATAATGTCGCAGTCACGAAAAAAATCACTGATCGCCGCCAATAGTAGTAAAAAAAAAAAAATTAATAAAAATGCAATAAAACTATCCCCTATTTTGTAAACGCTATAAATTTTGCGCAAACCAACCGATAAACGCTTATTGCGATTTTTTTTTTTACCAAAAATAGGTAGAAGAATACGTATCGGCCTAAACTGAGGGAAAACATTTTTTTATATATGTTTTTGGGGGATATTTATTATAGCAAAAAGAAAAAAATATTGCATTTTTTTTCAAAATTGTCGCTCTATTTTTGTTTATAGCGCAAAAAATAAAAACCGCAGAGGTGATCAAATACCACCAAAAGAAAGCTCTATTTGTGGGGAAAAAAGGACGCCAATTTTGTTTGGGAGTCACGTCGCACGAGCGCGCAATCTGTTAAAGCGACGCAGTGCCGAACTGTAAAAACGCCTTTGGGCATTTAGCAGCATATTGGTCCGGGGCTTAAGTGGTTAAATGTAACCATATTGCTACACTAAGGCCTTGTACACACGGTCGTTCCAAACCGATGAGAGTTTTCATCGGTTCACCGCTGAAGTGGCCTGATGTGTGTACACACCATCGTTCCAAAAACCAATCAGGTCAGAACGCGGTGACGTCAAACACACGGCGTGCTGAATAAAACGAAGTTCAATGCTTCCAAGCATGTGTCGACTTGATTCTGAGCATGCGCGGGTTTTGAACCGATGCTTTTTTCGTACTAACCATCGGTTTGGACCGATCGGGCAGCGGTCCATCGTAGAGGTCGACCGATATGGGGTTTTCTCTGGCCGATACCGATATTTCAAAAGGCCGATTTTTTTAGGCCGATTTTTTTATTTTTTTTCCCATTATCTCAGAAAATCTAGGTTGGGGAGGAGGTTATTGTTTAGGGTGGAAAGGTGGAGTGCAGCCTATCAGTGTCCATCAGTGCCACCTCATTAGTGTCGACCAGTTCAGCCTGTCAGTGCAACCTCATCAGTGCCTACCAGTTCAGCCCATTAGTGTCCATCAGTACCACCTCATTAGTGCCCACCAGTGCAGCCCATCAGTGCCACCTCATAATTATTAAAAAAGGAAAAAAAAATACAATCTTAGTCATTTTAAGGAGGGGGGTACAGAGAGGTGGTTGTGGAGGAGGGAGGTACAGAGAGGTGGTTGTGGAGGAGGGAGGTACAGAGAGGTGGTTGTGGAGGAGGGAGGTACAGAGAGGTGGTTGTGGAGGAGGGAGGTACAGAGGTGGCTGTAAAGCTACCTCTCTGTACCCCCTCCTCCACAACCACGTCTCTCTGTACCCGCCTCCTCCACAGCCACCTCTCTGTACCTCCCTCCTCCACAGCCACCTCTCTCTGTACCCGCCTCCTCCACAGCCATGTGTTGTGGAGAGGGATGGGTGGGGATGCATTGTGCCCCTTAACTTAAAATAAGGGTCACGCTGATGGGCACATTTTATGTTAAGGGGCACTCTGATGGGCACAACAAAACGTGCTCCTTAACATAAATTTGCCCATCAGAGTGCCCCTTGACATGCAATATGCCCATCAGAGAACACATTAAAAATATACCCATCAGCGTGCCCCTTAACAAAAGTTTTGTTGTGCCCATCAGAGTGCCCCTTGACATAAAATTTGCCCATTAGAGTGTCCCTTAATAACATAAAATGTGCCCATGAGCGTGACCTTGCCCAGCAGTGTTAGTGTTGACAAAAAATAAATGCCCATAGTGATCTACATCATTGAACGAATATGCCACATACCTAGCTAGAATGCAGGGGATGCTGCAAAATAAGAAGCCGGGAAGGAGTAGCAGGGGGCGGGGCGCGCACTGGGCGTCACGCCTCTACTCGCAACGGAGAGCCAGTAGAAGACCCAGGAACCAGGAGCAGCAGGGGGTGGGGCACGCAAGGGTGACGTGAGAGACAGGCGTGGCCCCCTACTCGCAATGTGAGCAAGGAGTGGACCGCGAGCTGCGGGGGAAGGACCGTGACGTCACGCCCCTACTCGCCGCCGTACGTAGACTTCCAGGACCTGCGGTGAGTAGCAGAGGCCAATGCGGATGGAGGATTCATGGCGGGGGCACTGGTGACTGGTCAGTACATGACTGGAAGGCAAGGGACCTCGCGGCCTGGATATTGTAGCCGCAAATCGGCCGATTTTTTCACGATAATCGGCCGATGCCGATTCACAAAAATGGCCAAATATCGGCCGACCGATATATCGGTCGACCTCTAGTCCATCGGTTCGGTTTTGAAACATGTTTTAAAATTTTGGACCGAAGGAAAACGGACCAATGGACTATACACACGGTCGGTTTGGACCGATGAAACTGAACCTCGGTCCATTCTCATCGGTTTTGTCCGACCGTGTGTACGGAGGCCTTAGAGGCTTCTCTCTTCTTTTTTTATACTCAGTTGTGACATGACGCTACTCTTGTATCAAGACATTGCATGTATATATATTTTAGTTTTAGTCGTATTTAATCTCATTTGTTTCAGTTTTAGTCATATTTTAGTCGACTAAAATAGTATTAATTTAGCAAACGGAAATGTTTTAGTCGATGAAATTAACACTGATCCTCACTAGCAAAGTGGGACTGTTGGTCCTGCGTTGTACGTAATACCATTAGAATGCCTGCAACACGTTTTTAACCTGCATAGTGTGGGGTTCCTGTGTTGGTAAATTATACATCAGTCTGAAGCGAGGCTTTAATAAAATGGAAACCTGAATGGGAATATCATTTGATTTTGCTCTTTGTGTTCAGATCTAGAGTTTTCCTCCTGTGAAGTCTGGAGATCATATGACCATCACATTGCCTCCACCTCCCTCCCTGATAGAATAGAGAAATACAAAGAAGATTCTAGAAGTCACCAGAGAGATAATGGAGGAGAGGTGAGCGGTGCCGGGAATTCTGGGACATTATCCAGTAACAGACAAGAGATGTGTCTGGATGGTGACTGTATCATTGTGTGTGTCAGGTTCCTATAAGGTGTCAGGATGTCACTGTCTATTTCTCCATGGAGGAGTGGGAGTATTTAGAAGGACACAAGGATCTCTACAAGGACGTCATGATGGACAATCAGCCGCCCCTCACATCACCGGGTAAGAGGAGACTTTATTGTAAAGGAGAGAGCAGTACGGAGGCTCCACCTAGATCCCCCATCATCTGATAAACACATAGAAACAATGTATTCAGTCAGTGTGTGTGTTTCCTACAGATGGATCCAGTAATGGGAACCCACCAGAGAGATGTCCCCGTCCTCTGTATTCCCGGGATTCCTCACAGGAAGGTCACACCATCCCCCACCATTATCAGGTAGATGAGGAACAATCACTAAAAGTATCATTAGTGTGCGACCCCAATGGGGCATAGAATTTTTATATATTGTTTCCCTGAACCATTTTTCTATGGACGTTTGCATTTAGTTCACATGCTGCCATCTAGTGACCTTTAATGGTAATGCACTTGTTTTACATGTCCTTCTCTGATGTATGACACACCTCCTTTATATGTAATGCTCCACCCCTTCTTCCTGTGATTGTACTTCCTGTGTCATGGAGGCAGCTACAGGCCACATGTATCAGGGCACATGTATTCTGCATAGTAAGCTACAGACAATATCATCTTTTGACCACATAAGTACCACAACCTATTCATCTGTTGTATCCTGTCATCTGCTGCCTGATGTTCGGAATAAAAGCACCTCTGCGAATAGAATCGGTACTTGGTGAGTTAAAGCTATCTGATGAGGATTGTCCTCAGTGATTATATCTGCTTATACAGGCCAGGCATAGAGGTCTCACAAGGGATAAATCGCTTCACAACAATCAAAGTCAGAATAGTCAAAAGATTTATAGAATTCCTACAGCCTGCTGTGTGTATATATGTGTGTGCCTGATCTGCAATTAAGCTCAGTGCCATCCGACATCTTGTAAAAGCACATGGTCGCACAAGCTTACTGCACCTCATGTGAATGTTAAAAACTGTTTCTCTACATTGAACTGTGTTACCCAACCGGTCTAAGCTGCTGTTCATCTTAAAGAGACAGTACCATTTTTTGCAAAACCGTGAAAAAATTTCTAGACAAGACTCCGAGCACCTTTTTTGTGGCTGAACAAATTCAGATTCATCGTGCCTCTGAACCTGCAGACGTACAGGGAGCAGATTCTGCAGATATTGCCGAACAGAGTGTAAGACCCAAACGTACAATGAAACCAACACAGAAACTCAGTAGAAAACTTTGAAACCACTAGAAATGAGCTCTCCAGCAATCTGTCAGACTTATGGGACAGAACTTCACACTGCATGTCAGTTTTGTCAGGCCTCGTACACACGACAGAGTTTCTCGGCAGAATTCAGCGAGAAACTCGGTCAGAGCCGGATTCGGCCGAGAAACTGTGTCGTGTGTACACTTTCGGCCCGATGGAGCCGCCGAGGAACTCGTCGAGAAAATAGAGAACATGTTCTCTATTTTCTCGTTGTTCTATGGGAGAACTCGGCCCGCCGAGCTCCTCGGCGGCTTCAGGGCTGAACTCGCCGAGGAACTCGACGTGTTTGGCACGTCGAGTTCCTCGGCCGTGTGTACGAGGCCTCACACTTTAACGATCAACCAGCTGAACTAAGATTCTATAGATCGCTTATCTGTCGCGTATGAATGCTACCAGCGGCTATTTGCGAAATACACAGGTTTCTAGCAGGACTGTAGTATAGGACTCTCCAGCAATACTGATTAGGGCTGATGCACTAAACCAACAAAGGGATCTCTTAATGCAAAATGCTCAGAAAAAGGCAGAACTTCCGCAGTTCTCAACTGCAAGAGACCAGATCCACATCAACCAAGCACACTGCACGTTCCTCTAGGTCCTCTCGCTCCAGAAGTTCAACATTAAGCGATAAGGTAATAGAGTCCCGCGCTGATGCAGAATCAAAAAGAGTGCAAAGCTCCTTTACCAGAAAGGAAGTAGAAGCACAAAAGGCAGCTCACCATGCAACGATGGTAATTCACAAGGCAAAGATGCAAGCAGAAATAAAAACACAAAAGGTAAAGATGCAAGAAGAGATGGAAGTTCAACAAGCAGAGGCAGATTCCCAATTAAAGATTCTGCAAATGGAAAGGGAGGAAGCAGCTGCCTTAGCAAGGCTGAGAGTCCTTGAACAAGCGATAGGAGAAAGTGCGAACTCTGACTGTTCCATCCGAGCGGAACTAAATGACCCAGTTGAACACACCAGTGAATATGTACTAAAGCATAATGTTTGCAATGATACAGGGTCATCTCCTGAACTTCCTACTAACAACACTGTTCTGACTCTCAACATTGAGACCTCTCAGCTCCAAATGCCTAAGCCTCTTCAAGTCTACAACACAAGTGCATCTATGCAGCAAACCACATCACCTCTAGCTGACAATAAGGTGACTTCCAGTGACAAGCCACAGCCAGCACAAGCCTTGGGGATTACACCACAGTCAAACATCATGTTATCCTGTAAACCTCACCCTACTTCACCAAAGAACTTTCACACACGAGGGGTTCCACAAGTTGCTTTGGCACCAAAGAGTGGGAAATCAGACTTGAATGACTTTGCCAGATATATGGTACGCCGTGAGCTCATTACCACTACACTCTCAAGGTTTGACGACTGTCCAGAGAGCTACAGGGCCTGGAGATCACACTACCAGTACACCAGTGTGAGCCCAAAGGCTTGTATTCGCTTGCAGCAGGCACTGTCACTCCACTGAAAAGTGACAGGCAGAGGAGGTGATATCAAATTTCATCCCTGCCCATCTTAACCCCCTAAATGCCAATGCCTCCAAGTAATGGCACGGTTCAGCTATGACTAAGCATTAGTTGTTAATGCGAAACGCGTCAGCTGTCTATCCCACTGTATGCTGTTGTGTGCTGTGCATTTTTTCCTTTTTAAATAAAGAGCACGTCTTTTTTCAACAAGACTTTTTGGAGTGCGGCTGTCCATCCATTCTCCCACCTGCTTAATGGCACGGTTCACTTATTTCCATTGCTCTCAGTAGGTATTAGATGTGCTCTCATCTTATTGTTTGCACATCTAATACCTAAAGAGTTCTGGAAATAAGGTGGAGTAAAAAAGTGAATTTCTACACCTAAGTGGAGCACCCCTTTCAGAAGATTTTAGGATATTATTAAACCCAAAGGCTGGTTGACTTGGACCACCATAGACAGATGGAATTTTCTGCTGAACCAGCAGAATTTCAATATATCTATGTGCAGAATGTGGTTGTACAAAATTCAATCTACGAACTGACCTCAGTATAGCCAGCGTGTCTTTTTTTTTTTTTTTGGCGATCACTGCTGGCTGCTATAGCTGCCCCCACAGAGGGTGACCCCTTCGCACTGCCCCCACAGAGTGACCCCTTCACACTGCGGGCAATGTGGAGCAGGGTCAATCAGTCTCTCTCTCTGTGCAGGCAGTGTCAAGTGGTCTCTCTCTCTCTCTCTCTCTCTCTCTCTCTCTCTCTCTCTCTCTCTCTCTCTCTCTCTCTCTGCCTAGGTTCACACTGCTGCGAATTCAAAATCGCTGTAAAATGCGCGATTTTGGCCGCGATTTCGGCCGCAATTTAATGTAAATCGCGGCCCGAAATCGCAAAAAGTAGTACAGGAACTACTTTTTGAAATCGCAGATGCGGCGTCGCACTGATTAGGACAGTGCCATTGCCGACAATTGCCGCCGATTTGAGATGCGATTTGACATGTCAAATCGCATCTCAAATCGTTCCAAATCGTACCCAGTGTGAACCAGGGCTAACTCTCTCTCGTCAAATGATCTCTCTCTCTCTCTCTCTCGTCAAATGATCTCTCTCTCGTCAAATGATCTCTCTCTCTCTCTCTCTCTCTCTCTCGTCAAATGATCTCTCTCTCTCTCTCTCTCTCTCTCGTCAAATGATCTCTCTCTCTCTCTCTCTCTCTCTCTCTCTCTCTCTCGTCAAATGATCTCTCTCTCTCTCTCTCTCTCTCTCGTCAAATGATCTCTCTCGTCAAATGATCTCTTTCTCTCTCTCTCTCTCTCTCTCTCGTCAAATGATCTCTCTCGTCAAATGATCTCTCTCTCTCTCTCTCTCTCTCTCTCTCTCTCTCTCGTCAAATGATCTCTCTCTCTCTCGTCAAATGATCTCTCTCTCTCTCGTCAAATGATCTCTCTCTCTCTCTCTCTCTCTCTCTCTCTCTCTCTCTCGTCAAATGATCTCTCTCTCTTTCTCGTCAAATGATCTCTCTCTCTTTCTCGTCAAATGATCTCTCTCTCTCTCTCTCTCTCTCTTTCTCGTCAAATGATCTCTCTCTCTTTCTCGTCAAATGATCTCTTTCTCGTCAAATGATCTCTCTCTCTCTCTCTCTCTCTCTCTCTCTCTCTCTCTCTCTCTCTCTCTCGCTCTCGCTCTCGCTCTCTCTCTCTCTCTCTCTCTCTCTCTCTCTCTCTCTCTCTCTCTCTCTCTCTCTCTCTCTCTCTCTCTCTCTCGTCAAATGATCTCTCTCTCTCGTCAAATGCTCTCTCTCTCTCTCTCTCTCTCTCTCTCTCGTCAAATGATATCTCTCTCTCTCGCTCTCGCTCTCTCTCTCTCGTCAAATGATCTCTCTCTCTCTCTCTCTCGTCAAATGATCTCTCTCTCTCTCTCTCTCTCGTCAAATGATCTCTCTCTCGTCAAATGATCTCTCTCTCTCTCTCGTCAAATGATATCTCTCTCTCTCTCTCTCTCTCTCTCTCTCTCTCTCGTCAAATGATCTCTCTCTCTCTCTCTCTCTCTCTCTCTCTCTCTCTCTCTCTCGTCAAATGATCTCTCTCTCTCTCTCTCTCGTCAAATGATCTCTCTCGTCAAATGATCTCTCTCTCTCTCTCTCTCTCTCTCTCTCGTCAAATGATCTCTCTCTCTCTCTCTCTCTCTCTCTCTCTCGTCAAATGATCTCTCTCTCTCTCTCTCTCTCTCTCTCTCTCTCTCTCTCTCTCTCTCTCTCTCGTCAAATGATATCTCGCTCTCGCTCTCGCTCTCTCTCTCTCTCTCTCTCTCTCTCGTCCTCGTCAAATGATCTCTCTCTCTCTCGTCAAATGATCTCTCTCTCTCTCTCTCTCTCTCTCTCTCTCTCTCTCGTCAAATGATCTCTCTCTCGTCAAATGATCTCTCTCTCGTCAAATGATCTCTCTCTCTCTCGTCAAATGATCTCTCTCTCTCTCGTCAAATGATATCTCTCTCTCTCGTCAAATGATCTCTCTCTCTCTCTCTCTCTCTCTCTCTCTCTCGTCAAATGATCTCTCTCTCTCTCTCTCTCTCTCTCTCTCTCTCGTCAAATGATCTCTCTCGTCAAATGATCTCTTTCTCTCTCTCTCTCTCTCTCTCTCTCTCTCTCTCTCGTCAAATGATCTCTCTCGTCAAATGATCTCTCTCTCTCTCTCTCTCTCTCTCTCTCTCGTCAAATGATCTCTCTCTCTCTCTCGTCAAATGATCTCTCTCTCTCTCTCGTCAAATGATCTCTCTCTCTTTCTCGTCAAATGATCTCTCTCTCTCTCTCTCTCTCTCTCTCTCTCTCTCTCTCTCTCTCTTTCTCGTCAAATGATCTCTCTCTCTCTCTCTCTCTCTCTCTCTCTCTCTCTCTCTCTCTCTCTCTCTCTCTCTTTCTCGTCAAATGATCTCTCTCTCTCTCTCTCTCTCTCTCTCTCTCTCGTCAAATGATCTCTCTCTCTCTCGTCAAATGATCTCTCTCTCTCTCTCTCTCTCTCTCTCTCTCTCTCTCTCTCTCGTCAAATGATCTCTCTCTTTCTCGTCAAATGATCTCTCTCTCTCTCTCTCTCTCTCTCTCTCTCTCTCTCTCTCTCTCTCTCTCGTCAAATGATCTCTCTCTCTCTCTCTCTCTCTCTCTCTCTCTCTCGTCAAATGATCTCTCTCTCTCTCGTCAAATGATCTCTCTCTCTCTCTCTCTCTCTCTCTTTCTCGTCAAATGATCTCTCTCTCTTTCTCGTCAAATGATCTCTTTCTCGTCAAATGATCTCTCTCTCTCTCTCTCTCTCTCTCTCTCTCTCTCTCTCTCGTCAAATGATATCTCGCTCTCGCTCTCTCTCTCTCTCTCTCTCTCTCTCTCTCTCTCTCTCTCGTCAAATGATCTCTCTCTCTCGTCAAATGATCTCTCTCTCTCTCTCTCTCTCTCTCTCTCTCTCTCTCTCTCTCTCTCGTCAAATGATCTCTCTCTCGTCAAATGATCTCTCTCTCTCTCGTCAAATTATATATCTCTCTCTCTCTCTCTCTCTCTCGTCAAATGATCTCTCTCTCTCTCTCTCTCTCTCTCTCTCTCGTCAAATGATCTCTCTCTCTCTCTCTCTCTCTCTCTCGTCAAATGATCTCTCTCGTCAAATGATCTCTTTCTCTCTCTCTCTCTCTCTCTCTCTCTCTCTCTCGTCAAATGATCTCTCTCGTCAAATGATCTCTCTCGTCAAATGATCTCTCTCGTCAAATGATCTCTTTCTCTCTCTCTCTCTCTCTCTCTCTCTCTCTCTCTCTCGTCAAATGATCTCTCTCTCTCTCTCTCTCTCTCTCTCTCTCTCTCTCTCTCTCTCTCTCTCGTCAAATGATCTCTCTCTCTCTCTCGTCAAATGATCTCTCTCTCTCTCTCGTCAAATGATCTCTCTCTCTCTCTCTCGTCAAATGATCTCTCTCTCTCTCTCTCTCGTCAAATGATCTCTCTCTCTCGTCAAATGATCTCTCTCTCTCTCGTCAAATGATCTCTCTCTCTCTCTCTCTCTCTCTCTCTCTCTCTCTCTCTCGTCAAATGATCTCTCTCTCTCTCTTTCTCGTCAAATGATCTCTCTCTCTCTCTCTCTCTCTCTCTCTCTCTCTCTCTCTCTTTCTCGTCAAATGATCTCTCTCTCTTTCTCGTCAAATGATCTCTCTCTCTTTCTCGTCAAATGATCTCTCTCTCTCTCTCTCTCTCTCTCTCTCTCTCTCTCTCGTCAAATGATCTCTCTCTCTTTCTCGTCAAATGATCTCTCTCTCTCTTTCTCGTCAAATGATCTCTCTCTCTCTCTCTCTCTCTCTCTCTCTCTTTCTCGTCAAATGATCTCTCTCTCTCTCTTTCTCGTCAAATGATATCTCTCTCTCTCTCTCTCTCTCTCTCTCTCTCTCTCTCTCTCTCTCTCTCTCTCTCTCTCTCTCTCTCTCTCGTCAAATGATATCTCTCTCTCGCTCTCGCTCTCTCTCTCTCTCTCTCTCTCTCTCTCTCTCTCTCTCGTCAAATGATCTCTCTCTCTCTCGTCAAATGATCTCTCTCTCTCTCGTCAAATGATCTCTCTCTCTCTCGTCAAATGATCTCTCTCTCTCTCGTCAAATGATATCTCTCTCTCTCGTCAAATGATATCTCTCTCTCTCGTCAAATGATATCTCTCTCTCTCTCTCGTCAAATGATCTCTCTCTCTCTCTCTCTCTCTCTCTCTCTCTCTCTCTCTCTCTCTCTCTCTCTCTCTCTCTCTCTCTCTCTCGTCAAATGATCTCTCTCTCTCTCGTCAAATGATCTCTCTCTCTCTCTCTCGTCAAATGATCTCTCTCTCTCTCTCTCGTCAAATGATCTCTCTCTCTCTCTCTCGTCAAATGATCTCTCTCTCTCTCTCTCGTCAAATGATCTCTCTCTCTCTCTCTCGTCAAATGATCTCTCTCTCTCTCTCTCGTCAAATGATCTCTCTCTCTCTCTCGTCAAATGATATCTCTCTCTCTTTCTCGTCAAATGATATCTCTCTCTCTTTCTCGTCAAATGATATCTCTCTCTCTTTCTCGTCAAATGATCTCTCTCTCTCTCTCTCTCTCTCTCTCTCTCTCTCTCTCTCTCTCTCTCTCTCTCTCTCTCTCTCTCTCTCGTCAAATGATCTCTCTCTCTCTCTCTCTCTCTCTCTCTCTCTCTCTCTCTCTTTCTCGTCAAATGATCTCTCTCTCTCTCTCTCTCTCTCTCTCTCTCTCTTTCTCGTCAAATGATCTCTCTCTCTCTCTCTCTCTCTCTCTCTTTCTCGTCAAATGATCTCTCTCTCTCTCTCTCTCTCTCTCTCTCTTTCTCGTCAAATGATCTCTCTCTCTCTTTCTCGTCAAATGATCTCTCTCTCTCTCTCTCTCTCTCTCTCTCTCTCTCTCTCTCTCTCTCTCTCTCTCTCTCTCTCTCTCTCTCTCTCTCTTTCTCGTCAAATGATCAATTCAATTCAAATAAGCTTTATTGGCAGGACCAAATACATGTTAGCATTGCCAAAGCAAGGAAAAGGGGGAGGGGGTAATATAAAGGGGAAGGGGGGTAATATAAAGGGGAATGGACATAAGTCTGTGAAAGTCCTCAGGTTTCTCATGTCCCTCTCAGTCGGTGACACGCTGTCACATATTGGGCAGCTATCTTCACCATTGGCTCCTCTTCTCCCAGTAGAATTTGGAGTTTCCTCTTCTCTTCTGTAGAATTGAAGTCCGGAATGAGAGCGGAGAGTCTCTGGAAGTGAGTGTCCCTCACTGATGCGTACTTAGGGCAATGTAGCAGGAAGTGTTCCTCATCTTCCGGGACCCCCTGGTTACATTGCTGGCACAGTCTCCTCTCCCTGGGCTTGTAGGTCTGTCTGTGCCGCCCTAATTCCATTTCCAGGCTGTGGGCGCTCAGTCTGTACAGGCTCATTGTCTGTCTCTCTTTGGGGTCTTGTAGCACCTCCAGGTACGGGGCCAGTTTGTATCTCTCTCTCTCTCGTCAAATGATCTCTCTCTCTCTCTCTCTCTCTCTCTCTCTCTCTCTCTCTCTCTCTCTTTCTCGTCAAATGATCTCTCTCTCTCTCTCTCTCTCGTCAAATGATCTCTCTCTCTCTCTCGCTCTCTCTCATCAAATGATCTCTCTCTCTCTCGTCAAATGATATCTCTCTCTCTCTCGTCAAATGATCTCTCTCTTTCAGGGGCAATATGGGGCAGTCTCCCCCCCTCTCTCACTGTGTGGGGAATGTGGTGTAGATGGATGGTGAGCCGATTCAGTGGTTCTATGGGCCATGTGACTGGACTTGCCCTCCAGGCCTAAGGCCGCCAGCCCTCCCCTGGCGGGGAGCAACAAGGTCATGCTCCAGCCACAGCTAATGTTTCCTCTTCATGCACAGAAGTTTGTGGAGAAGGCTAAAGCCGCGTACACATGACCATTTTTCATGTCGTAGATAAAACGATGTTTTTCTCAACGTGATTCTTGTCAAGCCTGCCTTGCCTACACACGATCGTGAAAAAAAAATGCTCGAGAAAAGTGCGATGATGTACAACACATATGACGGCACTATGAAGGGGAAGTTTCATTCGGATGGCGCCACCCTTGGGGCTGCTTTTGCTGATTTTGTGTTAGTAAAAGTTTGGTGAGAGACGATTCGCGCTTTTCAGTCTTCATGCTTTTCAGTCTGTTACAGCGTGACGAATGTGCTATCTCCATTACATATGCTAGTTTTACCAGAACGAGCGCTCCCGTCTCCTAACTTACTTCTGAGCATGCAAGTTTTTTTCCCGTCGTCAAAGCCTACACACGACCGTTTTTCACAACGAGAAAAATTGGAGCATGTTCTAAATTTTGAATGCCCGTTTTTCACGTTGAGAAAAATGCTCTGGAGCCTACACACGGTCGTTTTTAATGACCAATTTAAAAAAATGCATTTTTCACATCATGAAAAACGGTTGTGTGTACACGGCATTAGATTTACAAATGCTGTGCTAAGATATGCCTTGTCAAGATATGCCCAAAGGGCCAACCTGAGGAAGCAATTAGGATGTATGCCATAATAAATGAACAGAGCAACAGATCCCTGGTTAAGCCTAAATTCTATGAGATCTTTGGTATAGATGGACATGCATCACCGTATACTCTCAGAACCTGTTCTGGTTGTGAAGAGACCTTGGGCAGAGGGGCCGATGGGTTCATGGTCTCTCGTATCAATAAGGAAGAGGGCATACACCTACCAACATTAGTTGAGTATGACCAGATACCAGATGAAAGGGAAGAAATTCCTACTCCAGAGGATGAGAATGCTGAAATCTTGATCTTGCTAGGAAGAGACATTCTCAAAATACTATACTTTTCAAGCGAAGGGCCAGTTTATTGTCTTTCAAAATTCAGGGGGGTTGGATTCTGACCAGTGGGGTAGAAAATAACCCAAGGGCCAAGCATCAGTGAGAATAAACATGACCCCAGTGCTGGTGGGCAGTAGGAGGAGGAATAGTGCTCCATCATTGCCATTAGTGGAAGAAATAGTGCCCCATTGTTGGTGTCATTATGAGGAATAGTGCCTCATATCGTTGGGAGCAATACTGCCCCAAGGGCCGGATGAAGGCTAGCAAAGGGCCACATCCGGCCCTCGGGCTGCAGTTTGGAGACCCCTGATGTAGACTATGGACTTAAATCTTTGCCAACAGATGAAGAAGCCATAGACCTGCTCCGAAGGACACAAGGTATGTTTTCTGAGGCTAGCCTCAGACTACACAAGATTGCCTCAAATAGTGTTGCTGTTATGAAAGCCTTTCAACCTGGCGATCATGCCACAATGTTTAAAGACTTAAATCTGGGAATGGACATACCACCTGTACAGAGAAGTCTGGGCCTACGGTGGAACTTATTAAAGGATACCTTTTGGCTTTCAAGTCAGCTCTGCAGACAAGCCATTTACCAAATGTGGTGTTCTGTCAGTGGTGAACTGCCTATACGATCCATTGGGATTCGTAGCTCCTATCACCATACAAGGAAAATCCCTACTTGGACATCCCAATCTCTAATAGAGACTATTAGAGATTGGGATGCTCCACTACCAATAGACCAGCTTTCAAAGTGGGAGTCCTGGAAACAATCTCTATATGCCTTAGATGGAATACGTATACCACGCTGCTACACTCCTGCCTCCCTTGCTGCAAGTCAAAGGAAAGAACTTCACATCTTCTCAGATGCATCTACTGAGGCCATAGCAGCTGTCGCTTACCTAAAGGTAAGAGACTCTTCTAATCAAGCCCACATAGGGTTTCTGTTTGGGAAAGCCAAGTTAGCACCTAAGCCTGAACACACGATTCCCAGGCTTGAACTTTGTGGGACTGTGCTAGTTGTAGAAATAGCAGATTTCATACTGCGAGAGCTAGACATTCAGATAGATGACATCAAATTCTACACAGACAGCAAAGATGTTCTGGGCGACATACACCTGAACAATGGCATTCTGTTCCATCTGAATTTAACCCTGCAGATCACGCCACCAGGCCAGTGTCTGCAAGTGTCTTTGCAAATTCTTCTTGATTAACAGGTCCTGAATTCTTGCTGGATCATCCAGAAGAAACCACAGCTGATGTTTTCAGTCTTCTAAAACCTGACCAGGATCCAGAGATTTGTCCTGAAGTTAAAACCCTTGTCACCAGACCTGAACAAAGACTCGTCTTGGGCTGCCAGCGATTTGAACGTTTCTCCAAGTGAAGAAGGCTTGTACGCACATGGCACGTGTACCAAAAGCTTCTTTCTGCAAAAGACATTTCTGAAGGTGAATTGATCATAATACGCAGTGTACAACAGAATGTCTTTGGCTCAGAAATTAAATGTATCCGTGACAAGAGGGACATTGCAAAAAACAGTCCAATTGCCAACCTGAATCCATTTATTGACAATGATGGTTCGTTAAGGGTTGGTGGATCTTTAAACAAGACTAAGTTGAGTGAGCAAGAACAGAATCCTCTCATTATACCTGCTCGCCATCACATCACCACTTTGCTCATACGGCACTACCATGAAGGAGTTAAGCACCAAGGTAGACACGTCACAGAGGGCGCCATAAGAGCTGCAGTCCTTTGGATTATAGGAGCAAAAATACAGATCACGGCTACACTGCACAGCTGTGTTCAGTGCCGCAAACTGAGAGGGTAACATCCGCAACAGCAAATGTCAGATTTGCCAGCTGACAGGTTAAGTACTGACCCACCTTTCACTCATGTTGGTCTGGATGTCTTTGGGCCATGGATGGTAACAGCCCGCAGAACTCGAGGTGGCCAAGCAAATAGCAAACAATGGGCAGTGCTGTTCACTTGCATGAGTGTGCGTGCAGTACACATTGAAGTAATAGAATTTATGGATGCCTCAAGTTTCACCAATGCTCCATGATGATTCCTAGCCATCAGAGGACCAGTCAAGACACTAAGATCTGACTGTGGATCTAATTTCGTTTGAGCCTGTTGAAAGTTACAGCTCAACTCTAGGCCAATCCAAGACCATTTAGCTGAAAAAGGCTTTACATGGATTTTCAATCCTCATTCCTCCCACATGGGTGGCTCATGGGAGAGAATAATAGGCATTATACGTAAAATATTGACCTCTATGTTTATGGACTTGAATTCCACAAGACTTGCCCACAAAATTTTAACCACCTTCCTGGCAGAAGCATCTGCCATAATCAATTCAAGACCACTTGTTCCAGTGTCTAAAGATCCTTACCCCAGCTATACATCTTACCCAGAAGCTTGGGTTCGTTCCTGTTCCACCTGTAAACCTTTTAAAGCAGGAAATCTGTGTTATGACCAGTGGAATAGAGTACAACACCTTTCCAACTGCTTCTAGAATCGTTGGAAGATGGAGTTTCTTTCTACTCAGCAAGGACACAGGAAATGACATAGCCTGAACACTAACATACGAGTTGGAGATCTCATTCTGCTTAAGGACCAGCAAGCTGACAGAATCGAATGGCCCATGGGACTTATCGTAAAGAGCGTTCCTAGTGATGGCGGTAAGGTACGCAAGGTGGAGGTAAAGGTTTCAAGACAAGGGACTGTAAAGACTTTCATCAGACCTATCGCGGAACTTATACTGCTCTTGCTCTTTGGAGAATGAACTTGTTTGTGTACGCTGCTAGATCCTACCTGTGATTTCAAGAAGAAAGTGTCTTGAACTTTAGTTGACATAACTTGAAGCCTTAAATTGAGAATTATGATTGCATTATATGCATGTTCTTTTTATGTCTTTCAGGTCTTTAAGACATCAAATTACACTGTTATTTGCAGTTGCATAACTACCTTTCTGAGGTATATTGTGACATTTATCATGCCAGACAGGGAGTGTGCCGCCCCAATGGGGCATAGAATTTATATATATATTGTTTCCCATAACCATTTTTCTATAGACGTTTGTATTTAGTTCACATGCTGCCATCTAGTGACCTTTTATGGTAATGCACTTGTTTTACATGTCCTTCTCTGATGTATGACGCACTTCCTTTATATGTAATGCTCCACCCTTTCTTCCTGGGATTGTACTTCCTGTGTCATTGAGGCAGCTACAGGTCACATGTGGCAGGGCACATGTATTCTGCATAGTTACAGAAAATAACTTTTGACCGCATAAGTACCACAACCAATTCATCTGTTGTATCCTGTCATCTGCTGTAACCCGATGTTCGGAAAAAAAGCACCTCTGCGAATAGAATCGGTACTTGGTGAGTTCAAGCTATCTGATGAGGATTGTCCTCAGTGATTATATCTGCTTATACAGGCCAGGCATAGAGATCTGAAGAGGGATAAATCGCTTCAGAACAATCAGAGTCAGAATAATTAGGATCTGTACATTATCTGCATTGTTACAATTGATGTAATTTGTATTCTATATTTAGAGTGGAAACCTGAGAGATTCTAAAGTTGAGGTTAAAGAAGAGATAAAAGATGAGGATGGGGTGATGGAGCAGTCAGAGTCTCCAAAAGAACACAAAGATCTGTACCAGGACACCATGGTGGAGTCATCCAGCTATAGAAATTCACCAGAGAGATGTCCCCGTCCTCTGTATTCCCGGGATTCCACACAGGAAGATCACACCATCCCTCAACATCATCAGGTAGATAATTGACAATTTATTAGTAGTTCTAATTTATACACAGCATGATTGTTGCAATGATTATCTTATTTTATATTCAGAGTGGAAACCTTGGGGATTTTAATATTGTTGTTAAAGAAGAGTATAAAGAGGAGGATGAGGAGTATGGAGTGATGGAAGACTTTTCTGAAGGACACAAGGATATGATGGAGCCACCTAACACCAGGAACCCACCAGAGAGATGTCCCCGTCCTCTGAATTCCCGGGATTCCATACAGGAAGATCACACCATCCCTCACTGTTACAAGGTTGGTAGGATGGAGCATCTAGAACATGGACTTGTGGAGATTATGTGAGGCTTTTATTTATACGAACTTATAGTTTACAGATGATATTTTCTCACATTTTCATGATTTAGATGGTCGATCCAATCAATATTGAATTTGGGTTTAAAGCAGAAGAAGAAGAGAGGTATGATCAGCAGTCTATTGAGGAGGATGGAACAACGGGGACATTTATAGAGGAGGACACTTCTACAGAGATCAGCACAGGTGGGTTATTAACACTAAATACATTCCTCCACCCACACTGCTCACTGATTGGTCCAGAGTAGGTCAGCTTGTAATACCCTGGTCACTTTCCTGAGCTGTGTACTCCATCAGTCAGGATCAGCCCAGTCTTCATCTCGGTTGTTCTCCCACCATCCTTACTCTCTGACCTCTGGTGGGGCTCAGCCACGCTGTTATTCATGATTAAATCATGGACTAAATAAGGCAGTGCAGTACTTCTTGCTTGTGTTGGGAAGATGGTAGTGAGTGATAGAGGGGGTGGGGACACTCGTGCTATAATTCCCTCATCACTGTCACTCCTAAAAAAGACAGTGCTCGTTGTTTCCTCACTCTCTGACTAAGGTCCATGAATAAAGAAATGATCTGGTAGGAGATCAGAGGACCCATTTACTAGTTACCTTGAGGGGGGAATTGTAAGATTGTCAGAGACAAAGCTGCCTGATGTGGGCGGAGTCCTGGTTTAGGGGAACCAATCTGCTCATGTCTAGTAATAATCTTTTTATCTCTATTTTAGTAGATGGACGGGAGATGAGGAAAACCTCAGAGGATTGTCTCACTTTGTCTCCAGACTGTAAAGTAGAAGATGAGGACATCACACAGTATAGTCCAGGAGAAAACCCAACTACCTCAAATGTCCATCCGGCACCACACAGTGTAGATGGACCATCGTATTCCTCTTATCCTGAGGAACCTCAGACTGTGAGGGACGGTGCCGGACCATCGTATTCCTCTTATCCTGAGGAACCTCAGACTGTGAGGGACGGTGCCGGACCATCGTATTCCTCTTATCCTGAGGAACCTCAGACTGTGAGGGACGGTGCCGGACCATCGTATTCCTCTTATCCTGAGGAACCTCAGACTGTGAGGGATGGTGCCGTCCTTCCAACGGATAAGGGGTTTTCCTGTACTGAGTGTGGGAAGTGCTTCAGTTCTAGATTCAATCTTAATGTTCATATAAAATCTCACACGGGGGAGAAGCCGTATTCCTGTCCTGAGTGCCGGAAATGTTTTGTACAAAAATCACATCTTGTCACACATCAAAGGCTTCACACAGGGGAAAAACCATATTCCTGTTCTGAGTGCGGGAAATGTTTTTCGGACAAGTCCTTTTATCACACACATCAAAGAATGCACAAGGGTGAGAAGCCGTATTCCTGTCCTGAGTGCGGGAAATGTTTTGTGTTAAAATCCAAACTTGTCACACATCAGAGGTCCCACACGGGGGAGAAGCCGTATTCCTGTCCTGAGTGCGGGAAATATTTTTCAGATAAGTCCAATCTTTACAGACATCAGAAATCTCACGTGGACGAAAAGCTGTATTCCTGTCCTGAGTGCGGGAAATGTTTTTCACAAAAGTCCAGTCTTTACAGACATCAGAGATCTCAACATAAACAATAAGTCACTTTCCTGTCCTGAATGAGGGAATTGTTCCTCACTGAAGTCCTGTCTTCCTGTACATTGGGGATCCCACACAACCCTCGATGTGTATTAGTGCCTTGAGTGCGGGAAATGTCTTCTATATGAATGTTGCTGGACATCACAGCTCTCATGTAGGGAAGAAGCACACCCTGATATACACCTCAGATATACTCCATGGCTGATCTTCATCATGTAAGAAACAGTTCATAAGGAGATCAGAGATCACCAAAGACATGGATGAAGTGTTGTAACGTGTTGGCCATTGATAGCAGTATTAGAATAAAAATTGAGTCATTACCTTTCATTGGCTGAGTACATTTTGTGGTGTAAGATTTTGAAACCATTTAGAGGTCTATTTACACTAACTTGCGAACAGGAAAAAAAAGTTGCGTGAACACCGTTAAAGTCTATAGGACAGGAACATGAATAATCAAAAGTGTTCATTTTAAAGGCTTATATGCATGGTATTGTAAAAAAAAAATGTTTGGGGACCCGGGTCCTGCCCCAGGGGACATGTATTAATGCAAAAAAAGTTTTAAAAACTGCATTTTTTTCAGGAGCAGTGATTTTAATAATGCTTAAAGTGAAACAATAAAAATGAAATATTCCTTTAAATATCGTGCTTGGGGGGGTCTCCTTAGCATGCCTGTATAGTAGCGCATCTTTACTATGTTTATAATAATACCACAGCACAATGACAATCCTAACGGAAAAAGTGTCATTTAAAACTGCCCACGACTGTAATTAAAAAAACAAACAAACGGCATTGGGTCCCCCCCTCACGTCCATTACCAGACCAGACCCCCCCCCCCCCAAATCATCACCAGGCCCTTCAGGTCTGGTATGGATATTAAGGGGAGCCCTTCACAAAAATGAAAAAAATAAAATTGTGTGGGAGTCCCCCCAAAATCCTTACAAGCCCCTTAAGGTCTGGATTTTAACCGGTTAACGACCGGCTCCTGCACATGTACGTTGGCAGAATGCCACGACTGGGCAGAGTTACTTATATTTACGTCACTTTAAAAGTCTGCCCCTGCCGCAAGCTCCGTGACCGTGCCCGCGGGACCTGCGGACTCGATGTCTGCTGGTGTCCCACGATCGGGTCACAGAGCTGCAGAACAACAAGTGTAAACAAGCATCTCCCCGTTCTGCCTAGGGACACTGTTGCTGATTGTCTGCTCCCTCTCATCGGGAGCAGCGATCTGTGACGTGTCACTCGTAGCCACGCCCCTTAAAAGTTAGAATCACTCCCTAGGACACACCTAACCGATTCCTAGCCCCCTAGTGGTTAACCCCTTCACTGCCAGTCACATTTATACAGTAATATGTGCATATTTATAGCACTGATCGCTATATAAATGTGAATGGTCCCAAAATAGCGCCAAAAGTGTCCGCCATAATCTCGCAGTCAAAATAAAAATCGTAGTTCGCTGCCATAACAAGTAGAATTTTTTTTATAAAAATGCCATAAAACTACCCCTATTTTGTAGACGCTAGAACTTTTGCGCAAATCAATCACTATACTCTTATTGCGTTTTTGTTATTGTTTGGGAGCCAAGTCGCACGACCATGCAATTGTCAGTTAAAGCGACGCAGTGCCAAATCGCAAAAAGTCCTCTGGTCTTTGGCCAGCCAAATGGTCCGGGGCTTAAGTAGTTAAGGGGAACCCCGATCCAAAAATGTAAAAAAAATGGCGATGTCCATTTATCTTCAATCACAGCTTCCGACGACCCGAGAAAAAAACAAACAGACTTCCGCTCAATGGGAGTCTCCCGCATTCTGCAGCCTTTTTGCGCTGACAGCTCTTATATAGCTGTGGGTGGGGCCAGCTAGTGATGTAATCAGGTGACCCCACCCCTTCTGATGTCATGTGATGTCACGTAACATTAGAGGTGGGGGTGACCCATTTACATCACCAAGTGGCCTCGCCCTCAGCTATATAACAGCTGTCAATGCAAAATGCCTCCCATCGAGGTGTTTTTTTCTTGGTCCGTCGGCGATGTGATCGAAGATGGATGGACATCACGGGACATTTTTAATTTTTTAATAAGACTTGTCCCAAATTGTCTCCTGTCACTTTTTTTTTTTTTTGGCGAATGTGTAGGGGGGAAAGTGTACCCAATACCCATTCACATAGTGGGGTTGGGATCTGGGGCCACCTTGTTAAAGGGGGCTTCCAGATTCCGATAAGCCCCCTGCCTGCAGACCCCCACAAACAGTGGGAAAGGGATATGGGGAAGAGGCCCTTGTCCCCATAGTGCCCGCTGTCATACCCCCACCTGTACATACTGCCCACTATCATACACTTTTCTCCTGTACATAGTGCCCACTGTAAAACCCTCCACACTTCTCTCCTGTACATATTGCCTGCTGTCATACCCTCCACACTCGTCTCCTGTACATACTGCTCAGTATCATACCCTTCACACTGGTCTGATGTACATACTGCCCACTTTCATAAATGCTTCTACTATAAATAGTGCTGGCTGTCATACCCTCCACACTCGTCTCCTGTACATACTGCTCAGTATCATACCCTTCACACTGGTCTGATGTACATACTGCCCACTTTCATAAATGCTTCTACTATAAATAGTGCTGGCTGTCATACCCTCCACACTCCTCTCCTGTGCACACTGCCCGCTCTCATACCATCCATACTCCTCTCCTGTACATACTGCCCACTGTCATACCCTCCACACTCCTTTCCTGTACATACTGCCCACTGACATACCCTCCACACTCCTCTCCCGTACATAGTGCCCACTGTCAACTCTCCACACTCCTCTCCTGTACATACTGCCCACTGTCATACCCTGCACACTCCTCTCCTGTACATAGTGCAACCTTTTATATCCTTCACATTCCTCTCCCCCCACTTGCACATACTTCCCACTTTTATACCATCCATACTCCTCCCCTATGCCTCATACCCACAAAAACAGTTCTTGTAAATGATATTGAATATCCTCACTGTAGTAAACTTCACTAACATTACTACTTTTTAGAGGCGCTGAGGTAGGTTATGCCATAATGTACAAGTATGCACAGCATATTGGCACATTAGGGTACACTTACCTGTCAGACTGAGCCCTCCAGCACTGTGCCTTCGATCACTTGCCTTGGCTGGGCTGCGTTGATGTCACTCCCATGCATGCTCATGCACATCCTCTCTCTCATCCTCCCTCCCTTACCCCTCTCTCATCCCCTCTTTCTTCCTCTCATGATGTTCTTAATCCGCCCTGCCGCAGCTGTGGCATTTTTACCTGAGGCAGCAGAAATTGATTGGCAAAACTGCCTGTCAAACTCACCCACTGAGTTCACTGGGTCCGCTCTGCAACTGTGAGTTAAACACTTGGTTCACCGTTGTGATCTCAATGTCGCATTGCTTTTAAGCAATTTTAACAGAAAGTAAAAACATGCAGCAGTAGCACCTCCTGATAGTTTGTCAGCTGCTGCTATACCAACCTTTGAAAATAAATCCACCACAGATTGCTTTAAGAGGGTGGTATGCATTACTGGCAAATGTGAAAGAGACCTAAACGATGACACTTAATTTCGCTGTCCATTTCACACTCCCTGTACCCAGAACATTACTTCCCAGACACTCCCATGTAACCACCCCCAACTTATATCAATGGCAAACTATTTTACAACCCATAGATTACATATATCATTCATCAACCAATTCCCACCCCAGCATGCATACACACCCCAGGCCTCTCCATACTGTCTGCTGACGAGCATCACTCCCAGCTTCTTCCGACCCCCCTCATTGACATGCGTTATTCCATAGTCACTTTTTATCCCCCACCTCCCCAGCATCCTGGTAATTCCACATACACACCACTGAAAGTCATCCTTACCCAACTGACTCACCTCCACCCACAGATATTCCCTACACTATCATACCCTCCAGACTCCTCTCCTGTACATACTACCCACATATCATACCCTCCACACTCCTCTCCTGTACATACTACCCACTGACATAACCCTCCAGACTCCTCTCCTCAGAGGCAATTCTAGGCTTTGTGAGGGCCATAGGCATGAGGCCCCACTCATACCCAAATGGGAAAATAATTAAAGCCATGAAAATTAACTGTATAATGAGGGTAAGTGGATACAATACAGGATGGCACAGCACAGGGGGGTGGGTAAGTGGGCACAGTACAGGGGGCAGGAGGATCCAGTAAAAGAGGGAGCAGAAGGGCACCGCACAGGGGGAGGGTAAGTGGGCACAGCACGGGGGGGGATGGTAAAGTGGGCACAGTACAGGGGGCAAGAGGGTACAGCACAGGCAGAAGTGTAAGTGGGCACAGTAAAGGGGGCAGGAGGGTACAGTAAACGAGGGAGCAGGAGGGCACACCACAGAGGGAGGGGAAGTGGGCACAGCACAAGGGGAAGTGGGCAGAGTATGGGGTAAGAAGGTACAGGGGGAGCAGGAGGGCACAGCACAGGGGGAGGGTAAATGGGCACAGTACGGGGGCAGGAGAGTACAGTAAAGGAGAGAGTAGGAGGGCACAGCACATGGGGAGGGTAAGTGGGCACAGGGGGAGGGAAAGTGGACACAGTACGGGGGCAGGAGAGTACAGTACAGGGGGAGCAGGAGGGCACAACACAGGGGAGGGTAAGTGGGCACAGTATAGGGCAGGGATCCTCAAACTACGGCCCTCCAGCTGTTGCGGAACTACACATCCCATGAGGCATTGTAAAACTCTGACATTCACAAACATGACTAGGCATGATGGGAATTGTAGTTCCTGAACCACTGGAGGGCCGTAGTTTGAAGACCCATGGTATAGGGGCAGGATGGTACAGTAAAAGAGGGAGCAGGAGGGAACAGCACAAGGTGTGAGAGCTGAAGTTGAGGGGCGGAGCGGTTTCTACAGATATTCCTCACTGCTATACAGCGGAAGATGCAAAAAGGGTCAATCAATGTGGGCGGGGGAGAGAGGCACCAAGTGGAGGAACCGGAGATCAATGACAACAGACTAGCACAGCCGAGAGGAATCCTCCTTGAGTGGAGCGCAATTCTGGAAGTTCAGGACTTGGTCCGGCATTGGCTTCATCCCGAAGAGGAGGCGGCAGGAGGAGGAGGAGCAGCATTAGCAGCTCTCTCTCCTCTTCTGCTTGGGAGAGAAGGGAGTGTCGGCACTGGCTCTGAGCTACTCTCCCTGGCTGCCCGGGACAGTCCCGCATTTGCAGGTCTGTCCCCGGCACCTTAATTTCAGGACAATACAGTGTCCTGGAATGAAACTGACACAGCCACCCCCCGGGCCAATCTGATGCCCCCAAAAAAGGCAGCCACATCACCGCTTTACTCAATGACAGTACTTGTCCTGGCCGGGAATGCCTTGAGACGCACAATCCCCGGCCCCTGTTTGTGATTGGAGAAATCATAAATCCCCGCCTTTTGTGTTCAATCACTGTGCTGTGTGATTTGTTACAGCACAAGCTGATTTTTGAATTGTAGTTTGTAAATGTGGTCACCCTAGTTGGCACAGACGCGAAGCCTCGCCTCCCTGAAATTAGTTTGCCCACACAATTGTTTTTTTTACGTTTTGTTAACATTCACCTGTCAGTTGGGAATACCCAGCTGACAACAGAAAGGGCCGAGTGGAATATGACATCAGAAATTAAGGCGCCTGTGGCCACTGGTTCCCTATTGATCAGCCTGAGCGGGAAGCTGCCACATCTAGCAATGGTGAAATACTGCAACTGGAGGTTCGACTTGGCTGAATACCCCCCAAACAAGCCAAATTCTGCACAAGCACAGGGTCAGTCTAAACCTGGACTTCATTCCATGGGGTTCATTTATTGGTCCTAATTGGTGACCAATGGCAGAGGGATCCCCTTGTACCAGTGGTCAGTGGTCGAAGGACAATCTTACATCATCATTAAAGCGGAGCTCCACCCTAATTACAACATTACTACTGCATTTACACTTGCGCTATCAACAATGCTAAATACGGATGTTTTCAATTTTGTAAATATGTACAGTACCTGTACATTGCTGAGGCTTCCGGTCTGTGTCGTTGCGGGAATTTGACGGGCATTGCGTCACTTCCCAATCGATGCTGTGCACTGTGGGAGCTTCTCTCCATAGCTCCCTGTCTTCACTGCGAAGCCGTCATATCAAATCTCGCGCTATTCTTAAGCAGGAAGTGACGCGCTGAGGCTGTGGCTGTGTAGCTGAGGCTGGTTTACATAATAAATCACAACGCCCTGCCATTGCTATGGCAACACAGACGCTGACGCCCATGGTCCGCGCTGCATGAGCGGTGGATGCTGGGAACACAGTGTCACCGCAACCAGGAAGTCCCTGCCCGTATGTATTGCCAACACTCAAAATGGGAAACGGAAGGAATATAAGTTATTTTTCAGCACAGAAAGAGAGCGGAGGCGGACGCTTAGAGCGGAGAGAAGTAAGTTTCTTTAAGCCCTGCACTTAGCTATGTAAATAGACTAAAAAAAAAAACGTTATTGCATGGAGATCCGCTTTAAAGTGGTTGTAAACCTATTAAAAAAGAAAACTGTAAGACAAAGGCACAATGAGCCGGTATGCATAGCATACTAGCTCATTATGAATTACTTACCTCACAACAAGCCAAAAGCGGTCCTCGTAACCCCCTCCGACCGGCGACTTCTCTCCCGGGGGGTTACTTCCGGGTATCACGGCTCTGGCGCTGTGATTGCCCGGAGCCGCGATGACACTTTCCTGCGCATGCGCATGGGAGCCGCCGGTAATGGCACACTGACTGAAGCAATGGCACGTACATGCCATTGCATCAGTTTGCTCTAGTGCGCATGTGCTAATGACATCGGCACATGCAGAGACAGGGGATATCTCCTAAACCGTGCAGGTTTAGGAAATATCCTGGGTAGCTACAGGTAAGCTTATTATAAGCTTACCTGTGGCATAAAGTGGTTGTTTAAAGCGGTGGTTCACCCATAAAAACGACTTCCCCTATTACACTGCCCCCCCGCATTACAATACGATTATGCCTTTAATTTTTTTTGGCTGCTGTACATACCTGGGTACAGCTATTCACCCGTGTCCTCCGGGTTGCGAGTCCCGCGGGAGTGGGCGTACCTAACATGGCGGTGATTGACGTTTTTGACTAAAAAATGAGCTCCCCCCCGTCGCGTAAGCCGCGTCACGACTGGCGAAAGGAGCCGAACTGCGATGCGCAGGCGCAGTATAGCGCCGACTCGCCGTTCGGCTCCTTCCGCCAATCGTGACGCTGCTTACGCGACGGGGGGAGCTCGTTTTTTAGTCAAAACGTCAATCACCGCCATGTTAGGAACGCCCACTCCCGCGGGACTCGCAACCCGGAGGACACGGGTGAATAGCTGTACCCAGGTATGTACAGCAGCCAAAAAAAAATAAAGGCATAATCGTATTGTAATGCGGGGGGGCAGTGTAATAGGGGGAAGTCGTTTTTATGGGTGAACCACCGCTTTAAGATTTACAGCCACTTTAAATCATCATTACCGAGAGAACAGACATTTTCATTGTTCCAGAAGCCCCTAGAAACCTTTGGAGGAACCCGGAACTGAGAAAGGCTGGACTAGGCAGTAATATATTTCTATCCCCTTGGGTAGGGTGACCAGACATCCCCAGTTTCAGGGGACAGTCCCCTGATTGAGGACACAATCACCGGAAAAGTCTGTCCCTGTTTTTTCCCCAGATTGGATTTAATAGGGGGCAGGGCAATTTCAAAGACAATCGAGCAGAATTTAAATAAAAAAAATTTAATTACACACCCGCTCCGCCGTGCCTACAAACATTGTTGTATTTTTCCCATTATCTGTGCCCCTTTCTGATGATCATGTGCTTGGTCGGAGCGGAGGGAATATTTCTTCAGTTTCGGGCACATGCCCATTCAGCTCCGCTCTCATGTTCTTCTGCCTTGGCTCAAAACCTGGCCAGCCACCTGCCTATCTCCTTGCCTTCCCTGGCAGAGTGATCTTCCTCCGCTCCCCACCCAGTAGTAGCCGGGGGCCCAAAGAGTAAGACTTGAGAGGCTGTGAGGCGGGCGGCGGCGGGAGGAGAGTCGCTGATTGTTGCCATTACTAGTAAAGAAAAAATATGTCCCCGATTTCATTTTAAAAATCTGGTCACCTACCCTTGGGGGGAGTGGAGATGACCCCATATATAAGGATATACAGTAAATACGCACAAGGCCGTGTTCACACTACTAACGGGATGGGAATTCTCTATGGAATATAGACAGGAAGTGATGTCAGGTACAGTCAGGAAGTTCCGAGTGAGAGGTGAGTCGGGAGGAAGAAGAGAGAAGACATTTTTGGAAATGGCAGCAGAGGAGGTAATAAGATCTTATTTTCTATTTACACCCAGTAACCCCCGTCATGTCGTCCTCTTCCTCCATAGTCACTGTGATGTCTTTTATCTCCAGCAGATGATAATACACACATATATAGTGTGGGAGACCTAGATTAACCCCTTCAGGGAAGAACTTTTCCCACCAATCACCTTCTCACCTCACCAGTCTATATACTAATGGATTATATGGCTTTTATTAGAGGTGGGGGGGGGGGGGGGGGATATTTAGCAGGCATTGGAATATGTATGTCTTTTATTTTATAAGATTCAAAATAGGAAGAATGAGAGACAATTTACATTTGTATAGAATGTCCGAAAACAAATGTCTCCATAATGATCGCAGTCTTTGATATTCATCATTCCTGAAATGTGATCAGTAAAATTTCAGGAATATGATGTGTCCTGGCAAAGCCCAAAGACAACGTTCATCTTTCAGGTTAGGAGAGGAGGGACGCACCCGGGAGAAATGACTCTGTGTACAGAAACCTCACAGAGCGCCCCTCACAGATCCTCCTCCCAATGTCCCTGCAACCAGAGTGAGAGAATCCTATGACATCACATTGACCTCACATTGACCTCACAGATCCTCCCAATGTCCCTCCATCCAGAATCAGAGAATCCTATGACATCACATTGACCTCACAGATCCTCCCCATGTCCCTCCATCCAGAATCAGAGAATCCTATGACATCACATTGACCTCACATTGACCTCACAGATCCTCCCAATGTCCCTGCAACCAGAGTGAGAGAATCCTATGACATCACATTGACCTCACAGATCCTCCCAATGTCCCTGCAACCAGAGTGAGAGAATCCTATGACATCACATTGACCCTCACAGATCCTCCCCATGTCCCTCCATCCAGAATCAGAGAATCCTATGACATCACATTGACCTCACAGATCCTCCCCATGTCCCTCCATCCAGAATCAGAGAATCCTATGACATCGCACTGACCTCACAGATCCTCCCAATGTCCCTCCATCCAGAATCAGAGAATCTTATGACATCACACTGACCTCACAGATCCTCCCAATGTCCCTCCATCCAGAATCAGAGAATCCTATGACATCACATTGACCTCACAGATCCTCCCAATGTCCCTCCATCCAGAATCAGAGAATCCTATGACATCACACTGACCTCACAGATCCTCCCAATGTCCCTCCATCCAGAATCAGAGAATCCTATGACATCACATTGACCTCACAGATCCTCCCAATGTCCCTGCAACCAGAGTGAGAGAATCCTATGACATCACATTGACCTCACAGATCCTCCCAATGTCCCTGCAACCAGAGTGAGAGAATCCTATGACATCACATGACCCTCACAGATCCTCCCCATGTCCCTCCATCCAGAATCAGAGAATCCTATGACATCACATGACTCACAGATCCTCCCATGTTCCCTCCATCCAGAATCAGAAATCCTATGACATCACATTGACCTCACAGATCCTCCCAATGTCCCTCCATCCAGAATCAGAGAATCTTATGACATCACACTGACCTCACAGATCTCCCAATGTCCCTCCATCCAGAATCAGGAGAATCCTATGACATCACATTGACCTCACAGATCTCCCAATGTCCCTCCATCCAGAATCAGAGAACCTATGACATCACATTGACCTCACAGATCCTCCCAATGTTCCTCCATCCAGAATCAGAGAATCATATGACATCACACTGCTCCTCCTCCCAATGTCCCTCCATTTGTCTATTTTCTTTTTATTTGATGGTCTTAAAGCGGGAGTTACCCGAAAAACTATTTTTAACATTAATCGAGGCTCATTTTGTCAAGGGGAATCGGGTGTTTTTTTTAAAAATCGAAACAGTACTTACCGTTTTAGAGATAGATCTTCTCCGCCGCTTCCGGGTAGGGTCTTCGGACTGGGCGTCCATTTGATTGACAGGCTTCCGACGGTCGCATACATCGCGTCACGAGTAGCCAAAAGAAGCCGAACGTCGGTGCGGCTCTATACGGCGCCTGCGCACCGACGTTCGGCTACTTTCGGAAAATCGTGACGCGATGTATGCGACCGTCGGAAGCCTGTCAATCAATAGGAACGCCCAGTCCCGCAGCCGCATACCCAGAAGCGGCGGAGAAGATCTCTCTCTAAAACGGTAAAGTACGGCTTTGATTTTAAAAAAAAACACCCGATCCCCTTGACAAATGAGCCTCAATCTAATGTTAAAAATAAGATTTTTGGGGAACCTTCCACTTTAAGATGGGGGTGGACTCTTTGCATACTCACAAACAAGACAAGACTGTTGGTCCTGTGTTGTGGTAATGATGCATAGTGGGGGTCCTGTGTGGGTAAATTATATCTCATTTAAGCTATTGATTAATGGGATATTGACCCCGTCAATTAACTTATTTAGAGTAATGAGCCAGGGGTGTCCACTGTCTCCTATTTGCTATTACAATTGAGTCATTAGCCTTACGATTCCGGCAGTCTGAAGAATACAAGGGGATAGAAAATGGGCGACAGTACAGAACAGATTGGACTTTATGCAGACGATATCATATTGTATATGCGAGATTTACACAGGATACCCTGAGGAATGCTATGAGTATAATAGATACGTTTGGCAGGTACTCAGGGCCAGATTCACAAAAGAGATACGACGGCGTTATCTCCTGATACGCCGTCGATCTCTGTGATCCGCCCGTCCTAACTATGCGGCTGATTCATAGAATCAGTTACGCATAGATAGCCCTAAGATCCGACAGGTGTAATTGACTTACACTGTCGGATCTTAGGATGGCAATTCTATGCCGGCCGCTAGGTGGCGAGGCCATTGCGGTCGGCTTAGAATATGCAAATGACTAGTTACGGCGATCCACGAACGTCCGCGTTACCCGTCGCTCTAACTTTACGTCGTTTCCGTCGAGATACGCGTCGTAAAATTTGGGCTGAGCCCTAGGTGTTCTAAGCCATGTTAAGTATGGCCGTCGTTCCCGGCGTCGAAATTTAAAAAATCACGTCGTTTGCGTAAGTCGTCCGTGAATGCGCTGGACGCCATTTACGTTAACGTCTAAACAAATGACGTCCGTGCGACGTCATTTAGCGCCGACATATACCGAGTGCAGTACACTCGGGTACATTCGGCCAGGCTCGGCTTCGCTCGTACTCACGCATAAACGTCACAGAGCGTGAGCGCGAGCGATGCCGAGCCTTGCCGAATGTACCCGAGTGTACTGCACTTGGTATATGTAGGCGGAGGCGTTCGAACTGAGCGCGGGAAGCGGGGACTCGACTTGAGGCGCGCACTGGAGAAGCCGGGAGGACACCATCGAGGCCGCAGACGGACGCCGGACCGGACGAATGGACGCTGGAAGACACCAAAACTATAAGTAATGAAATCCATATAACATTTTTTTTACAGGAATTTCGTGGGCAACTTTAGGGGAGCGCGTTATAACCGCGATAAATACCATACTTGCAGGACAATGAACATTTGTGTAATTGGTTTACACAGAACCAAGCCCCGGAGTAAGAGAAGTATTTGTTAAATATATAACAAGCTGAGAACTTTTTGGTAGTATTGGAGACAAAACATATACATACACAAGGGGTTAACCACTTCCCATCCTGCGGCCGACCATTTACGGCCGCAAGGTGGCTCTGATCTGCCGGGAGGCCGTCTATATACCGCCGCATCACACAGGTGCCGATGCGCTTGCCTGGCGGCCGCGATGTCCGCCAGTCACCCGCGATCGGCAGTCACAGAGCCAGGTACACGGAGCTCTGTGTGTAAACACAGAGCCCCACGTCCTGTTAGGGAGAGGAGACCAATGGTGTGTCCCTTGTACATAGGGACAACTATCGGTCAGTCCCCTCCCCCCACAGTAAGAATCACTCCCAGGGTACATATTTAACCCCTTGATGCCCCCTAATGTTAACCCCTTCCCTGCCAGTCACATTCATACAGTAATCAGGGCATTTTTGTAGCACTGTTCGCTGTATAAATGTGAATGGTCCCAAAAATGTGTCAAGTGTCTGCCGTAATATCGCAGTCGTGCCAAAAATCACAGATCGCCGCCATTACTAGTAAAAAAAATAATAATAATAAAAAAAGAAAAGTAATAAAAAAAAAAAAGTAATAATTCTATCCCCTATTTGTAGGTGTTATAACGTTTGTGCAAACCAATCATATTACCCTTCTTGCGATTTTTTTTAAAAAAAAATTTATACCAAAAATATGTAGAAGTATACGTATCGGACTAAACTGAAAAAAAATATATATATATATTTTTTAAATAGTATATTTATTATAGCAAAAAGTAAAACATATTGGCCCGGATTCACAGAGAGCGGGCGCACATTACGCCGCCGTAGCACAAAAATAATACGCTACGCCGATGCAGCGCAGAGAGGCAAGCATGGGATTCACAAAAGCCATTGCTGCCAAAATGCGCTGGTTTCTCAGGCTAAGCCGGCGTAGGTGGAAGTGGGCGTGAGCCATGCAAATGAGCGTGACCCCATGCAAATGATGGCTGAGTGTCAGACAGATACTTATAACGAACGGAGCATGCGCCGTCCCGTGGACGCATCCCCGTGCGCATGCTCAGAATCACGTCGTAATAACTGCCTAAGATACGTCGGATCACTGCCTACGGCGTGAACGTAACCTACGCCTAGTCATATTCACGTCAACGTAAACTACATAAAATACGCCAGCTGTGATCCCTGGTGCAGGCCCTTTGCATGGATGCTGCAGAGTTACACCTCCTTTATGGGGCATAAATTTACGACGTACGTATAACTTACGCGCACTTGCGTTGGCACATATACGTTTGGTGAATCGCTGTATCTCCCTCATTTGCATATTTGAATAGAAAATCAATGGGAGCGCCAAATGTGTCCAGCGTAAATATGCGCCCCACTCTACGCCGGCGTAGGCAAGTTACGTCGGTGGGATGAAGCCTGTTTTTAGGCGTATCTTAGTTTGTGGGCCCGGCGCATAGATACGACGGCGCATATTTGCACTTACGCTGCGTATCTGGAGATACGTCGGCGCAAGTGCTTTGTGAATCCCGGCCATTGTGTTTTTTTCAAAATTGTCGCTATATTTTTGTTTATAGCGCAAAAAATAAAAACCGCACAGGTGATCAAATAGCACCAAAAGAAAGCTCTATTTGTGGAAACAAAAGGACGTCAATTTTGTTTTTGAGCCACATCGCACGACCGCGCAATTGTCATACAAAGCGTGACAGTGCCGAAAGCTGAAATTTCGCCTGGGCAGGAAGGGGTATATGTGCCCAGTAAGCAAGTGGTTAAGATCCCTAGCTGTCATTGGGTACGATCAGTATGGCGGGAGGTCAAAAAATTAACGGGCTTCAGGGATATCCCTGCTGAGCTATCTATGTGGGATAATCCCTTGTTTGAAGAACTATATACATTCGAGGATTGTACATTTTGGAAGCAAAAAGGAATAGTAGCTCTGGAACAGGTATACCAAAGTGGGAATATATGCTCCTTTGATTATTTGAAAACACAATATAAACTAGTCGATATTTTTTTTTATAGATTTTTACAGCTAAGACATGTGTTAAGGGCCCAATTCGTTAGTAAAAGTATAGATATATCTAGGTTTCCCCTTATAGGAATATTGAGAACTCATGGACCAAAGGGATTAGTATCCAAATTGTACACATATTTTATGCAGGCCAAGATACGGGACTCTCCGCTTCAGATTAAGAGGAAGTGGCAAATGATATGTTCATCTATTACGGATGAGATTTGGGGGGAAACCTGCAAATCACATTTGACAGTATCACCCGCAAGCAGTAACAGATTGATACAGTTTTACATGATACACCAGGTTTATCTTCGGCCGCGTACACACGGCCGAGAAACTCGACGGGCAAAACACATCGTTTTCCCCGTCAAGTTCCTTGTTCGGCTGTCAAAAACTCGTCGAGCCAAATGTTCCCATTGCCCAACGAGGAAATAGAGAACATGCTCTCTTTTTGGCTCGACGAGATTCCTGACGGGTCTCTCGGCGAAAAGTGTACACACGACCGGTTTTCTCGGCAGAATACGTCTCCCATCGAGTTTCTTGCTGAATTCTGCCGAGAAACCGGTCGTGTGTACGCGGCCTTACACCGTATAAACTAAGCCTGATGGGGCGAGTAGTAAACGCGGAGTGTGCAAGATGTCACCTACCACGGGCTGACTTCGAGCACATGATGTGGTCTTGTCCGGGTGGTGGGAGGATTCGTCCTATTCACTCCATAAGTATGTCTATTGGGGTTAATCGAGAGTCAGAGGTGGAATGTATATGCTAAGACTTGTTTACAGAAAAACTTTTATTTATGGCCCGTAAGCAAATTGTACTTGGATGGATGCAACCTACGCCTCCTTCGAAGGGACAATGGCTTGGGCCGGTAAATCAAATACTTCCATATGAGAAAGTATTGTACGAGCATAGAGGAACACCCCAGAAATATTATAGAATTTGGGATGAGTGGTTGAACTCAGGGTCAACTCTAAGGCTCCATTCACACCTAGGCGTTTTTACGCCTGAAGCACTACGCTCACAAACGCCAGAGGGATGAAATAACATTATTTGCTATGGTGACTGTTCACACCTGAACGCCCAAACGCCTGTCGCGCGAAGCTCAAACAAGTCCCGGAACTTTTTTTGTCGCGCGTATCGTGCGGTTTGGGCGTATTTGAGCGTTTCCATTTCCCATAGAAAGTAATGGAAACGCTCGATTCAAGCGACTTGCGCGAAAACGGGCGTTTGCTACGGGCGTTTCGTCGCTTTAATCAATAGAACTTGTCGCCCATGCAGAAGATTAAAAAAAACTACAAACATAGCAACAAGTGATGAAAGGATCATAATTGTTCCTATTGGCTAAAATAAAAAACGTCGAAGTACAAAAACGTCGGACAACGCTGTATGCAAACGCGCAAATAAGCATGAATACGCCCGAACGACCGACGCTCAGGTGTGAATGCAGCCTTAGTGGTGAATAAGTATAGGAGGGGCACAAATAGAGAGAATTCTGATTATTGGAAGTCAGTCAAGATGAGGCGAGGGGCGCTGCAACCAGGGTAATGGGGTAGTTTGTCTTTATTGTTTTGTTTTCCTTTTTGCTATCTGTTTTTTCTTTTTCAAGGTGGAATGTAATTTATAATGACACTTTTTTTGTTGTTGATGTGATTGTATTTATGAAATGGGAAAAGATTTAATGAAGAAACGTAATGTAGCGCCTGGCTATTTTCAGAGCCGGTGCTATTGGAAATTTAGGGGAAAGTTTCGGAGAAATTGTTGGTTCTGAACTAGTCTAATTGTTTAAATTTGTGGTCTCAGCTCTAGCTTGGCTGTGCTGTGTGCTATCCTTTTGTCCGGGGACTCCCATCACCTTCGGATCGGCAGGTGGCAGCAGTGGTAGCCATTCCATGATACCCCCACAAATGGCCCTCCTGGCTGGGTTGTGCGTGTGTCGTAGTGTTCCTGGTTCCGGGACCACGTTGGCCCGGAGCAATTGATCTGCTGTGCGGGCCCAGTGATCGACTGGATCCCCAATCTGAAGGTGACCCTGAGCTGTCCGTCCAATTAGAGGAAGCTGACCGATGAGGAGTCTGTCCGAAGGATACCAAGCACGAGGCTGGTGTTCCAGGAGGGGCCTGTCCATTCATCGGTGGACAACCTTGGTTCTGAGAGGCTGGATGTTGGTCGCTTTTCAGTTGTTAATTAGACCAAAAGTGCCTAAAGGATATCCGGGTGCTGAATCTACTGAAAGAGGATTCCGGACCATAATTTTCTCCAACCTTTAGGAGGGTCTGTGGCAGAGACTTGATCCTAAGTTCGAGTGACACTCTGGCTGCCAGGCTGTGAGAGAGGCCTGTCCCAGATGCACTATACCCATTCTGGCTAGAGTGGCGATGTAAAGTTGTCGTTAAAAGCAGGACTGTTTCCCTATCCAGTTACACCTGAATTTGCCATTTCCTTTTCCATCTCTTCACCCATTTCTACTATTATTGTTTTTACCTGGCTGGGTAATAAAAGCACAGAAAAGACACCTGTCGGTGGACATTCCCTTTTTTTACAGCTCTCATCAAGTACTCTAGACGGCGGAGATACAGAGGTAACGTGCCATCCAAAACAAACCAGCAGCTTCTTCGTGGGTAGTGCAACACAAATAATATTGACGGATGTAAATGTAGACACATGAAAGAATAAAATAAAAACGTATTTTAAAAAAAAAACTATATCTCGTTGGGGCTTTAATAAAATTGACACCTTAATTGTGAGGTGAGGAGGATTCTGGGAATATTGTTTAATTTTACTATTTGTGTTCAGATTTAGAGTTTTCCTCCTGTGAAGTCTGGAGATCATATGACCATCACATTGCCTCCACCTTCCTCCCTGATAGAATAGAGAAATACAAAGAAGATTCTAGAAGTCACCAGAGAGATGATGGAGGAGAGGTGAGCGGTGCTGGGAATTCTGGGATATTATCCAGTAACAGACAAGGGATGTGTCTGGATGGTGACTGTATCATTGTGTGTGTCAGGTTCCTATAAGGTGTCAGGATGTCACTGTCTATTTCTCCATGGAGGAGTGGGAGGATTTAGAAGGACACAAGGATCTCTACAAGGACGTCATGATGGACAATCAGCCGCCCCTCACATCACCGGGTAAGAGGAGACTTTATTGTAAAGGAGAGAGCAGTACGGAGGCTCCACCTAGATCCCCCATCATCTGATAAACACATAGAAACAATGGATTCAGTCAGTGTGTGTGTTTCCTACAGATGGATCCAGTAATGGGAACCCACCAGAGAGATGTCCCCGTCCTCTGTATTCCCGGGATTCCACACAGGAAGGTCACACCATGCCCCACCATCATCAGGTAGATGAGTGACAATTATTGGTAGTTCTGATTTATACACGGCATGTTTGATCCAATAAATGTTTAATTATATTTTCAGAGTGGAATCCTCGGGGATTATAATATTGCTGTTAAAGAAGAGTATAAAGAGGAGGATGAGGAGTATGGAGTGATGGAGGAGTTATCAGAAGGACACAAGGATATGATGGAGCCACCTAATACCAGGAACCCACCAGAGAGATGTCCCCCTCCTCTGTATTCCCGGGATTCCACACAGGAAGGTCACACCATCCCTCCCCATTACAAGGTTGGTGGGACAGAGCATCTAGAACATGGACTTGTGTCGTTTTTTTTTAATGTAATGTCAAAAGAATAAAGCCTATCTCTTACAGATGTTATTTTTGATCATTCTCTTGGTTTAGGGTGAAGATCCAATAGATATAAAAGTTGAGTGTAAAGCAGAAGAAGGAGAGAGGTATGTGAGGGATGATCAGCAGTATATGGAGGAGGATGGAATAACGGGGACATTTATAGAGGAGGACACTCCTACAGAGATCAGCACAGGTGGGTCATAACAATGTTACTAAACCCACCACAGTAAAATCAATATGTAAATGCAGTAAAGTATGCTTGTTATATCCACTGTGGAACCTAAGGGTTGTGTAAAAAGGCTGTTTGATCCTTCTTCTCTGATCCTCTCATACTTCCACAGTCCCCAATCCATCTGCTAAAAGCACAGAACCTTGGGGGCCACTCTGCAGATGCTCGGTTTGGTGTGTATTGGTAAAGATTTTGTTTTTTTGGGAGAGTGCATGTGATGCACAGGGCCAATGAGCACTGTCCAGACAGAGGAGAATGAAAACTCCTCCTATAAGCTTTAACCAGTACTCAGCCGAACACTGATAGAAGTCACAAGACTGCTATATACTGCTAAGGAAAAAAGGTATTTAGCATTTTATATTTACGAAGATAATTGCATGTCCTTATTCTGTGTTATATGGGAGACCAGATATAGTGACTGCAGGCTCCTGGTGAGACCAGATATAGTGAATGCAGGCTCCTAGGAAAACCAGGTATAGTGAATGCAGGCTCCTGGGGAGACCAGGTATAGTGAATGCAGGCTCCTGGGAAGACCAGATATAGTGAATGCAGGCTCCTGGGGAGACCAGGTATAGTGAATGCAGGCTCCTGGGAAGACCAGATATAGTGACTGCAAGGTCTTAGGGAGACCAGATATAGTGACTGCAAGGTCCTGGGGAGACCAGATATAGTGACTACAGGCTCCTGGGGAAGACCCAGATATAGTGAATGCAGGCTCCTGGGGAGACCAGATATAGTGACTGCAGGCTCCTGGGGAGACCAGATATAGTGAATGCAGACTCCTGGGGAGACCAGATATAGTAAATGCAGTCTGCAGAGTCCTGGGGAGACCAGATATAGTGAATGCAAGCTCCTGGGGAGAGCAGATACAGTATATTGAATGCAGGCTCTTGGGGAGAGCAGATATAGTGAATGCAGGCTCCTGGGGAGACCAGATATAGTGACTGCAGGCTCCTGGGGAGACCAGATATAGTGAATGCAGGCTCCTGGGGAGACCAGATATAGTGACTGCAGTCTGCAGAGTCCTGGGGAGACCAGATATAGTGAATGCAAGCTCCTGGGGAGAGCAGATACAGTATAGTGAATGCAGGCTCTTGGGGAGAGCAGATATAGTGACTGCAGGCTCCTGGGGAGACCAGATATAGTGAATGCAGGCTCCTAGGAAGACCAGATATAGTGAATGCAGGCTCCTGGGAAGACCAGGTATAGTGAATGCAGGTTCCTGTGAAGACCAGATATAGTGAATGCAGGCTCCTGGGGAGACCAGATATAGTGAATGCAGGCTCCTGGGAAGACCAGATATAGTGAATGCAGGCTCCTGGGAAGACCAGATATAGTGAATGCAGGCTCCTGGGGAGACCAGATATAGTGAATGCAGGCTCCTGGGAAGACCAGATATAGTGAATGCAGGCTCCTGGGAAGACCAGATATAGTGAATGCAGGCTCCTGGGGAGAGCAGATATAGTGACTGCAGGGTCCTGGGGAGAGCAGCAGAGGACACTACAGTGGGGGGGTGATGTGAAGGGGACAGAAGACACTACAGTGGGGGGGAGTGATGTGAAGGGGGCACAGGACACTTCAGTTGTTACTTGTTCTGTTATCTGCTGGCTGTGTCGGGTGGAGGGATATGTCTGCATAGTCTCAGACCCAAGTCACTGAGTGCAGTCTCAGGAGATGGGAGGCAGCGGTGTGGGATCTCTGCAACTTGTCTCATGTAAACATTTAAACTTCCACTGATTACTGAATACCAATATTATGAGTCTTGACCCTTACACTGTATAATTTATATTGAACATTACATTCACCGGACCCCTGCACTATATACGATATGTTGTGCATTACATAGTCTTGACTTCTGCTCTCTCCCCTCTACCCACTGCTAGATATAAACATAATATGTATTCTCTTTTCCACCCATTTCTTACCAGCTGGACATTTTATATCTGATGATTTGATTGGAGCACAGACTTTTACATGTTGATAATAATGGGATAACATCCTCAAACTTTGGAACCTTAAACAGAAAGTGATAATGAGGGAGGAGTCAATAACCCAATGATGGAGGTCTTCGGGATCAGTCCAGTCGTCATCTTGGTTGTTCTCCCCCATCCTCACTCTCTGACCTCACTCTCCTCCATCCTCACTCTCTGACCCGCTGTTATTCATGACTAAATCATGGACTAAAAAAGGAAGTGCAATACTTCTTGTGTTGGGAAGATGGCAATGAGTGATAGAGGGGGGTGGGGACACTCATCCTATAATCCCCTCATCACTGTCACTCCTATAAAAGACAGTTCTCGTTGTTTCCTCACTCTCTGACTAAGGTCCATGAATAAAGAAATGATCTGGTAGGAGATCAGAGGACCCATTTACTAGTTACCTTGAGGGGGGAATTGTAAGATCCTCAGAGACAAAGCTGCCTGATGTGGGCGGAGTCCTGGTTTAGGGGAACCAATCTGCTCATGTCTAGTAATAATCGTTTTATTTCTATTTTAGTAGATGGACGGGAGATGAGGAAAACCTCAGAGGATTGTCTCACTTTGTCTCCAGACTGTAAAGTAGAAGATGAGGACATCACACAGTATAGTCCAGGAGAAAACCCGACTACCTCAAATGTCCATCCGGCACCACACAGTGTAGATGGACCATCGTATTCCTCTTATCCTGAGGAACCTCAGACTGTGAGGGACGGTGCCGGACCATCGTATTCCTCTTATCCTGAGGAACCTCAGACTGTGAGGGACGGTGCCGTCATTCCAACAAATAAGAGGTTTTCCTGTACTGAGTGTGGGAAGTGTTTTCGTTCTAAATACCATCTTAATGTGCATAAAAGATCTCACACAGGAGAGAAGCCATTTTCCTGTCCTGAGTGTGGGAAATGTTTTCATTCTAAATCCAATCTTAATGTGCATAAAAGATCTCACACGGGGGAGAAGCCACATTCCTGTCCTGTGTGCGGAAAATGTTTTATACAAAAATCAGGCCTTGTCACACATCAGCGATCGCACACGGGGGAAAAGCCATATTCCTGTCCTGAGTGCGGGAAATGTTTTTCAGTAAAGTCCAGTCTTTACACACATCAGAGAGCTCACAAGGGGAGAAGCCTATTCCTGCCCTGAGTGTGGGAAATGTTTTTCAGGGAAGTCATATCTTTACAGACATCAGAGATCTCACACAGGTGAGAACCCATATTCCTGTTCTGAGTGTGGGAAATGTTTTTCAGTGAAGTCCTATCTTTACATACATCAGAGATCTCACACAGGTGAGAACCCATATTCCTGTTCTGAGTGTGGGAAACGTTTTTCAGTGAAGTCCTATCTTTACATACATCAGAGATCTCACACGGGGGAGAAGCCGTATTCCTGTCTTGAGTGTGGGAAATGTTTTTCACAGAAGTCTCATCTTTACACACATCAGAGATCTCACATGGGACAGAAGCCGTATTCCTGTCCTGAGTGCGGGAAATGTTTTTCAGAGAAGTCCAGTCTTTACAGACATCAGAGATCTCACACGGGGGAGAAACCGTTTAACTGCCCTGAGTGTGGGAAATGTTTTTCACTGAAATCCAATCTTTGCACACATCAAAGATCTCACACAGGGGAAAAGCCGTATTCCTGTCCTGAGTGTGGGAAATGTTTTTCAGTCAAGTCCAATCTTAACAAACATCAAAGATCTCACACAGGGAGAAGCCACTTTCCTGTCCAGAGTGAGGGAATTGTTCCTCACTGAAGTCCTGTCTTCCTGTACATCAGGGACCCCACACAACCCTTGAGGTGTATTAGTGCCTTGAGTGCGGGAAATGTCTTGTATATGAATGTTGCTGGACATCACAGCTCTCATGTGGGGAAGAAGCACACCCTGATATACACCTCAGATATACTCCATGGCTGATCTTCATCATGTAAGAAACAGTTCCAGGGGTGTGGACTTTTTTTGAAAAAATTAATCTTCTTGTTCCTTATGACAATCTCATTGTCCCTCATCTACCAGAGAGCTCAGCAGCGGTGTGGGAGTTCATTGAAAACTACAAGCAGACATCGGCAAAGGACAGAACTATGTGAATGATGTTCACATGTTCTACTGCAAACTAAACCAGGGGTGTTCGGCTCATCTCTACTGATCACATGGCAAAGAGCCTATGTCATAGGTTCTTTACCGAGATTGGAGATGTGGTGTGTCAGAGTGACACAACACGCCACGGTTCGCCACGTGCCCAAGCAGATTATTCTTCTGAACGTCATATGATGTCCAGTCAGGATATTGGAACCCCTGCCTGGCCATCATTCTGCTATAGGCGGGAAGGATTTAAAAAACATTTTAGGCCTGAAGATTGTATAAAATCCCCAAAAACATGATATATATTCTGAAAGCAGACACCCTAGAGAGTAATTTAGTGTTACGGAGGAGGTCTGGTGCTAGAATTATTGCTTTGATTTTGTCCTGCGTGGTGATATGTAACGTGTATCGCAATCAATGTTTTCGGGCGTAGGCTCTCCAATGTGGGAGTTTATGTTTGTACATGCGTGTATATGTGGGGGATTTATGCACCTGGGTTTAAATTAAATTTTGTACAATTTAAAAATAAAATACATTTTTCATTACATAGAGCAGCTTTTTTTAACCAGGGTGCCTTGAGGTTTCTTCAGGGGCTCCTTGGCAAAATGTCTAAAAATTGCCCCAAAATTGTATACAAGCCAGAGGGTGGATGACACTTTTTAGTTACACAAAGCCTCAGGTTTTCATTGTACACTATTAAAATCTACTAGCTGCCAACCACCTAATGACCAATGACATCGTGAGCTGATAAGGAGGATGTCAGTTTCCTGAATATCATCCTTGTGTGACCTTCCCCTTCCTCTCTTCATCAGCTTTGGGGTCACATTAGCTGGGTGATGAAGAAAAGCTGATGGAGAAGAGAAACATTGGAATACTAGTCAGTACCAGTTTGCAAAAGTCTATTTGCTTTGGAAGAATAAATCGCTTATAACTTCAGGTGTCCTACGTGTGTTGATGTTGTTGTTGTTGTTGTTGACTAAAAAAAGGTTGAGGAACACTGACATAGACGACAAAAAGTCCCCTATGTGATGATTTTTTGGTGACGAGTTCTCTTTAATGAGACATTAAAGAGAGTTCCACCCAAATTTGGAACTTCCTCTCAATCCACTCCTCTCCCCCTTACATGCCACATTTGGCATGTAATTTTTTTGGGGGGGGGAGTGGGGGCTTCAGCACGAGTGGGACTTCCTGTCCCACTTCCTCCTTCCTGTAGGCGACTAAGCTTAATCGCCTTCAGGAAGTGGCTGCTGTAGGCGATCGCCTAGGACACGTCACAGGTCCTAGGCGATCTCCTGGCCAATTACACGGCGCCGCTCGCGCATGCGCAGTGCCGCGCCGCTCGCGTTTGCGCATGCGCAGTGGGTGCCCGGCCTTGAAGCCGAAAGCTGTCACGGCCGGGTGCCCACACTGAAAATGAAGACGCCGGCCGGGGAGGGGGGGAGAGGAGCGGAGCCCCGGTCGGCGCGTCGCTGGAGCGCTGGAGCAGGTAAGTGCCTGTTTATTAAAAGCCAGCAGCTACACTTTTTGTTGCTGCTGACTTTTAATAAACATACAAATGGCTGGAACTCCCCTTTAAGGGTGATGGGGAAACTGTAAATGTTATATTGTTGGTTCATATTATGGCTCACTAATGAATTCTAGGCCTCAAAATTCTGGTCAAAGAGCCATATAATGACACAAGCATAGTTTTACTGTATACTTGAGGGATCATACTGCCAAGGGAGTTGGCTGGGGGTGGGGGTGCTTTCCAAGTTCTATATTACCACAGCCAAATCATATAAGGTCTTTGTCTCACCAAAAACGGCCATGAGGCAAGTGTCTGGTCCTGATTACCTGTGCCATGTTAAGAGCAAACGGGACCCCTGGTGGGAAAAAGCACCTTTATGCTGCGTACACACACTCAGAATTTCCGACAACAAATGTTCGATGGGAGCTTTTGGTCGGATATTGCCCTGCTTAACTTAGTATCGTCCACAAATACAGAGATTGAACTTTTTACCCCATCCTCCAAGTCATTTATGAACACATTAAATAAGATTGGTCCCAGGACAGAACCCTGGGGGACCCCACTACCCACACCTGACCTCATTTATCACCACCCTCTGAACTCACCCTTGTAGCCAGTTTTTAATCCATGTACTCACCCTATGGTCCCTGACAATGGACCTTATTTTGTACAGTAAACGTTTATGGGGAACTGTATCAAATGCTTTTGCAAAATCCAGATACACCACGTCTACGGGCCTTCCTTTATCTAGATCAGGGGTCCTCAAACTACGGCCCGCCAAGGTGATTTACCCAGCCCACAGCACGGACTGCCCCTTTCATAAGATTGCAGCACTTCCCCGCCTCTCTGCTACATTATTCACACAAGATGTGAAGCATGACAGGTCCAGACAAAGGGTGGGAATTTTCGAGTTAAGAAGTGGGTAATTGGTTACTAGGCAGCAGGGTGGTCCCAGCAATCAATCATCTGCCTTTCACTTGAAAAGTCCCATGCTTTGTCTGGACCTGTCATGCTTCGCGTCTTGTGTGAATAAGGTAGGGGAGGGGGGAGTGCTGCAGAGGGAAAGTGCTGCGATCTTATGGAAGGGACAGTGTAGTATTGCTGGAGGGATCTGTAATGGGTGGCATTGTAACTGGGGGATCTGTGATTGGGGGGCTTTATGATTAGGGGATCTGTGAAGCGCAGATTTGCGCCGAAATGCGTTCCAGGCTGGAACGCACCACGGCGCCGGGCGATGACGTCATCGCGCGAGCGTCGTATGCGTTCCAGCATGGAACGCATTTCGGCGCGAATCGGCACTTCTCGTTTGAATTAGTGCTATGCACTGCACCTGTTAGCAGCCTATAAAGGCATTTACCTGGAACAAAAACCTTGTTCTATTATTGTCAGCCGTAGCTCGGCCATGCTACACACATTGCAGCCATCGCTCCCCATGTGTGCAACACCGCTCCAGGCAACAACTACTACTTTGGTGCTGCTGAACCTACAACATTACAGAGCGTTGCTGAGGACAACCTTGAGGCCTTTGCTGAACAGCCTGCACCACGGAATCTCCATCTCCTATATAGAAGCCTACAAACACTTATCACTTGTAGTCCTATAAGAAGATCTACTGCTTGTGTACCATCTAATACATTTGTTGTTACTTAATATGCCTTGTGGAGACGAACATGCTATGTGGGAGATGCTGCTGTGCTGAGGACTGTTTCCTAAGTATTCCCTAAAGGGTCAGCTTCCCTCAAATTACGTGTACAATACCTTTCTCAGATATGCAACTATAATAACCTGAGCTATATTGCCTCTCACATGCTAACCGCTATCTCATATACAATATTCACCTAAGATATGCAACTGTAATAAGATGAGCTATATTGCCTCAAATAAGCAACTATAATAACCTGAGCTATATTGTCTCTCATACGCAATCAATAGTTGTCACTACAACTCCTATTTACTACGAGCTTGACATAAGTACAAATCCCTTATAGGCCTTGTCCTAATTGTTTGAACATGTTCGCTCTAACTTTTCTATGCTAGGGGTTAATGCTACTTCATAGCATCTCCCTTAGTGGCCTAATACATCCCTATATGCGCAAGTTGATATGATGTAGAGAACCCCCAAACTCCTGTTTGAGTGGAGTGAGGCCTGGGGTCCTGTACTGATAATCACTTGCATACAGAGGTGTATTGGAATCTTGATTCTATAAATATACCGACCATGACACCATCTGCCTGGTGCAACGCAGAATAGGGATTCATACCAACGGTAAAAACTGGAGCTTTTGAATTGTTATGGTCGGGGAGAGCGTCCATGATTCCAAGACCAGCCATGATGATGGCTTCCAGGTGCATGCCCATAAGACACCCCTAGTCATTGTTCATTGGTTGTTATATAAACTCATCCTGTTGGCAGGATTTCCTGTGTTGATATTGATATTCCTGTGAGGTCATATCCTGTGATGTCATTTCCCATGGAGGAAGTGATTGGCTGTTGGGGCCATGACTTCCTGTTTGTCATTTCCTTTTGTTGTGGTTGAATAAAAAACAAGTGCTGTGCTCAGCAGAGGCAGAAGAGGATGGTACTGTGATGAGGACGTAAGCTGTGATCATGTCTGTTTACTGGGGGATATGTGGGAAATAGAGTAAGTAGTAAGATGCATTATACCATTAGACTGAAATTAAGGATGGGTGGTAATTAGCCCAGGAAATATGGATTATGCGTAGCGTATAGCCATATTTTTCTATCACAAGTTTGATGTTCATACCCACTCCTGTACTTTCGAAAGGAAGCGTTTGGTGTTCTTCTGTTGGTTCGACATTTATTATATTTTATATTTTTCAGCCCTAACATAGCGGAATTATATTTTCTCTGCAGGTAAATCAGATGCAGAAAAGAAAATGGGTATCTACACTAGATTAGATACACTTTAGATCCACCATTTTTCATTCAAGGTAAACCGGGGGGTGGGAGAAATAGGATTTTATACTCACCGTAAAATCCTTTTCTCTGAGTTCATGGACGGACACAGCCTTAATCTTGACAAAGTGGGTATTAGCCTTCCATTAAGAGTAACTTGGCAGAAAGTGTTAACAACCTCAAAGATAAACAGCACCACCAAGGGGGGGGGGGGGTTCCTACAGGCTATATCCCCTCAGCCTGCACCAAGCAGCTCAGTTTGTAACTAGCAGTACAAACTTAAAAAAAGAGGGGTGGGTGCTGTGTCCGTCCATGATCTCAGAGAAAAGGATTTTACGGTGAGTATAAAATCCTATTGTCTCTTTCGTTCATGGACGGACACAGCCTTAATCTTGACAAAGTTGGATGTCACAAAGCAGTGTCAAAATGAGGGGTGGGAACAGCATAAAATTAAACTTCACCCCAAAACAAAGTTGTAACTCTAAACCAGGGCCATCTTTTCCATTGGGCACGCTGGGCAGTTGCCCAGGGGCCCCGCTTGCCTGGGGGGCCCCCCCGGCTGCCCAGCAACCCCAGTAAAAAATTGTGGAGAGTGACGGGTTAGAACTGCCCATGCCCAGTTTGCGGAAATCACAGAGAAGATCCGGTCCTCCACGAGTGCGGGGGGTTGCTGATGTAAGGGGGGAGTGAATGCAAAAATGTAAGGGGGCACTGATATAAAGGTTCCCCCTCCTATATTAGTGACCCCCCTTACCTTAGTATATTTACTCTACGGAAGGTGGTCTCTGGTCACCCCTTTACATCAGAGTCTGCAGGATTCCCCCTTACAATGCAAGGGGGAACTCAGTCTGCGGACCCTGATGTAAGTGGGAAAGAGAAAGCAGTGGACTAAGATATAAGGTGGTCTCTGGTCACCAGAGCCCCCTCCACATCAGAGTTCCCCCCTTAGATCATGATCTGCAGCGTTTCCCTTTACATAAGAGTTCCCTTTCACTGTTAGGGGGAATCCTGCAGACTCTGATGTGAGAGGAAACTCTGTGCTGGCTGGGTTATAGTAACCTGACCTTCATGTCAATGAAGACATTTTTTTTTTCTTTTGTTTAACTTAAACACATTGCTAATAGCACTAGCTATATGTTTATACTTTAAATACTGACATTTGCATTGTTCGGCACTGAAAACTGTAATTTTAAGTACTTTTTTTGCAGTGGCAGAAAAAAATGTGGTTCTGCCAGTAAATTTTATGATTTATGTCAGTAAATTCTCGTGCGTGATTTTGTAGACAGGGCCCCAGTGCACTGTATTGCCCGGGGGCCTATAATGCTCTTAAGATGACACTGCTCTAAACAGCCGCCTGCAAAACTTTGTGGCCGAAGAAGCATCCGAAGATGCACTCACATCAACTTGTAAAGTTTAGTGAAAGTGTGAACGGGCAACCAGGTCGCCGCCTTACACCCTGGGAAACAGACGCTTGATGTCAGAAAGCCCAAGAGGCACCATTGGCCTGGTCGAATGCATCGTGCCAGGAAGGCGCCCGACCCTTTATGGCATAAACCTGATCACGATCTGTCGGATCCACCTTGAAATGGTGGCCGATGAGACCGCTGGGCCCTTCTTGGGACCAGCCACCGAAACAAACAGTGGGCTAGATTCAGATAGGTTACGCGGATCTAAAGATCCGCTAACCTATCTGATTTACGTTACGCCGCCGCAAGTTTTTGAGGCAAGTACTTTATTGAGAAAGTACTTGCCTGTAAAGTTGCGGCGGCGTATCGTAAATCCCCCAGCGGAATTCAAATTCCGCGGCTAGGGGGCGTGTAAAATTTTAATCAGGCGTGTCCCCGCGCCAAACGAACTGCGCATGCGCCGTCCGCAAAATTTCCCACCGTGCATTGCTCCAAATGATGTCGCAAGGACGTCATTGCTTTCGTCGTGAACGTAAATTACGTCCATCCGTATTCGCGAATGACTTACGCAAACGACGTAAAAATATTTAAAACTCGGCGCGGGAACGATGGCCATACTTAACATAGGATATGCCGCACAAACCCCTCATATAGCAGGGGTAACTTTCCGCCAGAAAAAGCCGAACGCAAATACGGCGTATCTATTTTCTGAATCCGGCCCAGTGAGTCTGAACTCCGGAACAGAGCAGTAACAGACAAGTATACTCTCGGAGCTCCGACAACGTCCAAGGAATGCCACGTCATCTCCTTAGGATTCGATGGATTAGGACACAAGGATGGCAGTACAATGTCTTCCTTGAGATGGAAGGTCGAAATGACCTTAAGAAGAAACAAAGGCTACGGCCGCAGCACCACCTTATCCTTGTGGAAGATTAGATAGGGAGCCTTTCATGACAAGGCTGCCAGCCACCAAAAGGACCACTTTTTGAGAAAGTATCAACAAGGGAACTTCCCTAATGTTCTCAAACGTTGGTTTCTGAGGTACCTAGAGGTTATGCCGTTAAGGCCATTGACTGTAAAGCAGGATGACGTATGGGACCTTGCGACAGCAGGTACTCTCGTAGCGGTAGACGCCAAGGGACATCTGCTATTCACGCTCACCTCTAATTCTGAGCTTGAAGCGGCTCTCAGAAGAAGGTCGTCCAAGTAGCCCATGATAGCGATACCATGTTGTCTTAGTAGGGCGAGAATTGGGGCAAGCACCTTGGTGAACACTCTTGGTGCCGATGCCAGGCCAAAGGGGAGAGCCACAAATTGATAGTGGTCTTCCCCGACCACAAAACGCAGATATCTCTGATGCTTTGTGCATATGGGGACATGTAAATAGGCATCCCTGATGTCCAAGGATGCCAGAAAGTCCCCAGGGTGGAGGGCAGTGACGACAGAGCGAACCGATTCCATTCGGAATCTTTGTACCTTCACAAAGCAATTGAGGGCCCTGAGGTCCAGAATTGGGCGAACGCCCTCCTTCTTTGGTACTATGAACAGATTTGAGTAAAACCCCTGAAACCGTTCCTGTACTGGGATAGGGATAACCACAACACGTTTCAGCAGGTCTTGAACTGCCCCAAATAGGGCCTCCCGACGAGTCGGTTGTAGCTGGAGGTTGGAGGTAAAAAATCTGTTTGGTGGGCAAGATAGAAATTCTATCTTGTACCCTGAAGAGACTACCTCGCAAACCCACCGGTCGGGGACCTGAGATGTCCACCGGGATCGCAAATTTGCGAAGACGTCCCCCCACCCGAGAGATGGGTGGTGGCAAACATTCATGCGGACGTAGCTTTGTCTGCAGGTTTGTTGGGTTTGTGAAACCAAGGACGTCTCTGTCCCTGAGCCGGCGCTTTATTGGTCTGAGGTCTTTTACCTGCCGCACAGGGCGGACGAAAAAAAACCGCTTGTGTGTGGTGAAGAAGGGCCCTTGCCTGCGGCGTGGCTCCTTCCCCTTTTTGGACTGTGGGAGCAGTGTGCTCTCACCTCCTGTGGCATCTTTAATCATGTCATCCAGGGAAACTCCAAAAAGTCTGTTGCCCTTAAAGGGCAAGTCCATCAGGGCCTTCTTGGAAGATTGGTCCGCGGACCAAATCTTTAACCAAAGTAGACAGCGTAACACCACCGCCTGACTTGAAGCCCTGGCCAGCAGAGGAATAGTGTCCAAGGCTGATTCGCAAATTAATTTTAGGCCTTGTACCAGTTGGTCAGCTAGCGCTACCTCGTTCGGAGAAGCCTGACATGCTTGTAACCCTTTGGGCAGCATCTTTGCCCATTCCGTGAGTGTCTGAGACACCAGAGCCCCAACTATGGTTAGGCGTACATCCGAACCTACGACCGTATATAGGTTGTGGGTGATCGCCTTAGTCTTCTTGTCCGCAGGGTCCTTGAAGGCAGGAGCCTCCTCCACCGGTATGGTGGTTAGCTTGTTTAGTCTGGACATAGGAGGGTCCACTATCGGAGGAGAGGTCCATTTTTTCAAGAAACTCTGTTCAAGAGAGTAGCCCACCGCCAGATTTTTAGGGACTGAAAAAACCTTCTGTGGTTTGTCCCACTCCTTGTGTAAAAGTTTGTCCAAATAAGACACACAAGGAAACACCTTAGCAGTGCGGGTCGCCTTACAGAACTCAAAAGGGATCGGTGCTTCTGTTGCTTCTGCAGACCCCTCTATTTTTAGAGTATCTCGCACTGCAGTGATAAGGTCACTTACCAGAGCCCTATCGCGTGCTGACCTGGATCCGGAGTCATCCTCACTGTCCGGCCAATCTCGGTCCGCATCCTCAGATACCTCAGAGCCAGAGTCATGAGCTGTAGCTGGACCCGGCTCCGCATCTGAGTTGTCTCCAGAAAATGGCGGTGGGAGGGGGCGCTTTTTTGCCCCTGTTTTCCCACGCGCTGCTTCCACCTTGGCAACAAAGGCATTGGGATTGCCGATATAGCGACCACCGATACATTGGGTGCAGGGGCATCAATTGCAAGCTCAGGTGTTACAGAGGAAAAAGCGTCTGCTTCTGACGCCATGCTGACCCACACGCCTGACACAGGAACTTCAGGGCAAGGCACAGTAACCCACCCTCCTAGCTGCAGCAGAGACTAGAGGATTCACCACCCTGAAACAGTAGTATGCTGCATCCGCCACTTAGTAGAGCTGATTCCTTATCAGATATGCAGTCTGACCCTTCAGCAGCGTGTGTCTGTCAGTCTGCGCCATTTAAGTGCTGTCTGATAGATGGCAAAATGGACTAGAGGCCAATAACTATCGCGGGCCACAAGAACATGGCCGCCAAGCGGCAGCTAGAAGTCCACACAATGAGGCTACAAAAACATGGCCGCCGAGTAGGGTTACCACCTTTTCATTAAGCCAAACCCGAACACTTTCACGGCGCACAGTAGTACACACTATAGGATTGTAAAATACCTGGGACACCTTTTGGGTTACTCAAAGAGAGTAGTAATGAGGGGTGCTACAGTGAACAGTGGCTGTGGCCAAATTGAATTAACAGCGGGGGGACTTAAAGGGGCATGGTTAAATAAAACTAAAGCATTTGTGTACCCATAAAATATGATTTAATTAATAAAAGAAATGTCAGTTAAAATATGAAACTAGCCTACCTTAAAAGTGGACACTGTCGGCCAGTAGATCAGTGGACGGTGTCAGTAGGGCAGTGGACGGTGTCAGTAGGGCAGTGGACGGTGTCAGTAGAGAAGTGTACCATCCAAAAACCTGAATCAGCTCTACTGAACCCAACCCCAGACAAACTGTTCAAAAAGTGGCACTGTACATTCTACAACCCTACATTCTACAAAAAATTCAAAAGCAATCCACAGGCACCCCACAAATAGAGAAGAAAATAACGAATTAAATATCAGGCAGTGCCTGTGCCCCCCCAATAGAGACCTCCATTACAGCGAGACAAAAGCCCCTTACCTTCCAGGAGCCGCTGCAAAGATGTGTGTGAACCTGTTAGGGGGCAGAGTCTGCAATACCATGCTTTCTCCTGCAAAAGCATCCCTGGTTGCTAGGTCACCAGTCCAGTGGCCCTTCATTCACTGTCTCTGGTGGCATCGGTGCGGGGGGAGAGAGATCACTTAGACAGACGGTGCAACCCGGCTGCAGGACGTTAGAAGAATGGGGGGTTTGCATGCTGTTGGGGGGTAGCTGACGGGGGGGTAGCTGACGGAGGAGGGGGTGGCTGATAGAGGAGGGGGGTAGCTGACAGAGGAGGGGTTGGCTTACAGAGAGGGGGGCTGACAGGAGGGAGTTGCTGACAGAGAGGGGGTTGCTGACAGAGAGGGGGGCTGACAGGGGGAGTTGTTGACAGAGAGGGGGGCTAACAGAGGAGGGGGTTGCTGACAGAGAGAGTTGCTGACAGAGAGAGGGGTTGACAGGGGGGTTTCTGACAGAGAGGGGGGCTGACAGAGGAGGGGGTGGCTGATAGAGGAGGGGGTAGCTGACAGAGGGAAGGGGTAACTGACAGAGGAGGGGTTGGCTTACAGAGAGGGGGGCTGATAGAGAAGGGGGGTTGCTGACAGAGAGGGGGGCTGACAGGGGGAGTTGTTTACAGAGAGGGGGGCTAACAGAGGAGGGGGTTGCTGACAGAGAGAGGGGCTGACAGAGGAGGGGGTTGACAGGGGGGTTTCTGACAGAGAGGGGGGCTGACAGAGGAGGGGGTTGCTGCTGACAGAGGGGGGTTGCTGCTGACAGAGGGGGTTGCTGCTGACAGGGGGGGTTGCTGCTGATAGGGGGGGTTGCTGCTGACAGGGTGGTTGCTGACAGGGGGGGGTGGTTTATAGAGAGGGGCCAGCCGGGTGGGTGGAAGAGCGGATGGCAGAGAGACCTCACCTCGGTCAGGAAGAACAGCGTGCCAGGGGGGGGGGAGCAGAACTCCGGGCAGCCGCGATCACCCACAGTCCAGCCCTGCCTCCACATGTGACCATTTACCAGCTCAACCAGGCCAATCACAGACCAGAGCGTCGGGTGCACATGACTTATTCAGCCAGTCACACAGGACGCCCGCTGCCCACTGCCCAGCTCTCGCACAGTCAGTTTATGTTCACGTTGATGGCAGCGGCTACGGGCTGTGGAAATTATGCGCCACTCTAGATGTTGCGGCCAGGGCACCGGGGCCACAGCAGGACAGTTGAATTGTTGCACATGTGTCAAAACCCGGATTGTCCGGGTCAAAACTGGACAGATGGCAACCCTACCGCCGAGCATGAATAGTCAAACACCACCTGGATCACAGCAAAGATGGCCGCCAAGCGGAAGATAGAGGCCAATTACAGCACGGCCACAAGAACATGGCCGCTAGTGCAGTAGAAAGTAAACACAGCAGGATCACCAAAAACATGGCCACCAAGCGGAAAATAGAGGCCAAATACAGCGCGGCCACAAGAACATGGCCGCTAGTGCAGTAGAAAGTAAACACAGCAGGATCACCAAAAACATGGCCACCAAGCGGAAGATAGAGGCCAATTAAAGCCTGGCCACAAGAACATGGCCGCTAGTGCAGTAGAAAGTAAACACAGCAGGATCACCAAAAACATGGCCACCAAGCGGAAGATAGAGGCCAAATACAGCGCGGCCACAAGAACATGGCCACCAGTGCAGATAGAGCAATACAGCATGGATCACAGCAAAAATGGTCGCTGACAGCATGGAGCAGGACACACAGGTAAGCAAAATCTCTTTAAGCAGCTTATAACAATGCTTTAGTGGACGTATATGCACAGTTCCTCAGGTGAAGCCCTCCCCAGGCGAACCCCCACACCAGCAGCTCGCTCAGAGAGCCTAGGGAGGAGGGAAGGAAGGGAGGGGAGAAGGGAAGAATAGAGCCTTTTACCCACCTCTCCAGGGATGACCAGCTCCGTCTTGCTGCCAAAGCAGGGGATTACTACTTACCCTTCCTGAGGATTGTGCTGGAAGCATCCTAGACAGACCATCTCCCGCATGGTGACGGACGTGACTGTCAGCCCGGCTGCTGCGACTCGGTCCTATAGACCGGTCATATGCATGCCCTGGAGCGTATAGCTCACTGGCCACCCGTAGAGTGACGGGCCTGTCGTGGATGACCCAGTGCATAGCTATGGTCGGCACAAAAGAACCTAAAATATCATGTGACTGTCAAAAAACATCCAGCTGTCCATCCAAATTCTGGCTGTGATTTAACACAGTGATTTTGTATGATTGTCAGCTTCATAGGGACCATAATCAGGTATTTTTCCTGAAATACCTCAATCAGTAAAAATAGTGCAATGCTGCATTATGGCCACTGGGTGGAGCCAAGGAAATCCAATGTTTAAGTTAAAAGATGACCAAAACGCGTTATATCTGGGCGAAACTGGTCACATTCCTTCAACATTTTTTTTTTAAATGGAGTGTTTGTGAAATCTTACACCACAAAATGTACTCAGCCAATGAAAAGTAATGACTCTATTTTTATTTTTATACTGCCATCAATCAATTCTTACATGATGAAGATCAGCCATGGAGTATATCCGAGTTGTTTATCAGGGTGAAGCACACCCCACATGAGAGCTGTGATGTCCAGCAACATTCATATAGAAGACATTTCCCGCACTCAAGGCACTAATACACCTCAAGGGTTGTGTGGGATCCAATGTACAGGAAGACAGGACTTCAGGGAGGAACATTTCCCTCACTCAGGACAGGAATACGGCTTCTCCCCCGTGTGACATCTCTGATGTCTCAAAAGATTGTACTTCTGTGAAAAACATTTCCCGCACTCAGAACAGCAATTCGGTTTCTCGCCTGTGTGCGATTTCTGATGTATGTAGAGACTGGACTTGTCTGAAAAACATTTCCCGCACTCAGGACAGGAAAGTGTCTTCTCCCCCGTGTGAGATTTCTGATGTCTGTAAAGATTTGACTTCCGTGAAAAACATTTCCCGCACTCAGGACAGGAATACGGCTTCTCCCCTGTGTGAGATTTCTGATGTTCGACAAGTGCTGATTTTATTACAAAACATTTCCTGCACTCAGGACAAGAATACAGCTTCTGCCCCGTGTGAGATCTCAGATGTACTACAAGGTGTGATTTTATTACAAAACATTTCCCGCACTCAGGACAGGAATACGGCTTCTCCCCCGTGTGAGATCTCTGATGTGTGACAAGATGTGATTTTATTACAAAACATTTTCCACACTCAGGACAGGAATACGGCTTCTCCCCTGTGTGAAATCTCTGATGTGTGACCAGACGTGATTTTATTACAAAACATTTCTCGCACTCAGAACAAGAATACGGCTTTTCCCCCGTGTGAGACAAGTGATGTACTTGGAGATTGCTTTTTTGTGAAAAACATTTCCCGCACTCAGGACAGGAATACGGCTTCTCACCTGTGTGAGTTCTTTTATGCACGATAAGATTAGGTTTAGAATGGAAACACTTCCCGCACTCAGTACAGGAAAACCCCTTATACGTTGGAAGGACGGCACCGTCCCTCACAGTCTGAGGTTCCTCAGGATAAGAGGAATACGATGGTCCGGCACCGTCCCTCACAGTCTGAGGTTCCTCAGGATAAGAGGAATACGATGGTCCGGCACCGTCCCGCACAGTCTGAGGTTCCTCAGGATAAGAGGAATACGATGGTCCATCTACACTGTGTGGTGCCGGATGGACATTTGAGGTAGTCGGGTTTTCTCCTGGACTATACTGTGTGATGTCCTCATCTTCTACTTTACAGTCTGGATACAAAGTGAGACAATCCTCTGAGGTTTTCCTCATCTCCCGTCCATCTACTAAAATAGAAATAAGAAGATTATTACTAGACATGAGCTGATTGGTTCCCCTAAACCAGGACTCCGCCCACATCAGGCAGCTTTGTCTCTGAGGATCTTACAATTCCCCCTCAAGGTAACTAGTAAATGTGTCCTCTGATCTCCTACCAGATCATTTCTTTATTCATGGACCTTAGTCAGAGAGTGAGGAAACAACGAGAACTGTCTTTTATAGGAGTGACAGTGATGAGGGGATTATAAGATGAGTGTCCCCACCCCCTCTATCACTCATTGTCATCTTCCCAACACAAGAAGTCCTGCAGTTACTTATTTAGTCATGAATAAAAGCAGGGCTGAGCCTGACCAGAGGTCAGAGAGTGAGGATGGGGGAGAACAACCAAGATGAAGACTGGGCTGATCCTGAAGACCACACACAGATTATACAGTAACAGAGATAGACAGCACCTGGTAGACAGTAAGCAGCAAGAACTAGTGGTGGAAAGGTTCCCAACAGCAGCACTGATGACTGTCTCTATGCTGCCCCATCTCCTCCAGAACCTTTCCCTGATGCTAGGCGCATTCTCCCTATTCAGTGGGTTCCTGTCCTTCACCTAACCACACGCAAAATGCTCAGCAACTGCAGTGAGCCATTGTTTTTTATAAGCATTGCCTTCACAAAAGATGTCCGTGATGGTAATCTGAGTGGCAGCGTCCAATCGGACAGCAGCCCACCCAATGACATGTACCAAAAACGAAGTGGAATGTGCATTGTTCATATTCTCTAGTGTTCTTGCATCAGCATCACCTGTGTAGATCAATCTACAAGTCTGCAGCTTACAGATGCTGTTCTTGGCATTAACTCCCCTACAATAATAATAATGCAACTGTGAAATTCATCAAGGTAAACAGACGATTAACAAAAGAATGCAATAATGATAGGCAGTACATTATACAATGTAATCAGAATATTTGGCTGGCAACTGCTCTCGGTTAGACGCGGGGGGGTGATTTTTTGAAGCACTTTGTCAGAACTATTGGGGTTAAAGACATTTAATTTATAAGGCCCATGAATATACCGTATTTATCGGCGTATACCGCGCACTATTTTGCCCTGAAAATCAGGGCAAAATCGTGGGTGCGCGGTATACGCTTTCCCGCGCCGAGTTTGAATACTGCGCCGGCATATACCGAGCGCAGTACACTCGTGTATCTTCGGGCAGTCTCGGCGCCTCTCGCGCTGACGTCCTGGACGTACAGGACGTCAGCGCAAGAGTAGCCAAGCCTGCCCGACGATACACAAGTGTACTGCGCTCAGTATATTTCGGCGCAGTATTCAAACTCGGCGTGGGAAATGAGCGGGGAGGACGCTGCAGAAGGACGCCGGACCCGACGAATAGGACACCCAGACCCGACGAGGCCGCCGATGGACGCCGAGCAAGACACCAAAACTGTAAGTACAAAAAAACTTTTTTCCACAGGAATTTGGGCAACTTTAGGGGTGCGCGCTATACGCGGGAGCGCGCTATACCCCGATAAATACGGTAATACAGTTCCTTGGAAAAGTATTCACCCCCTTTGCTTTTTACCTATTTTGTTACATTACAGCCTTTAGTTCATTTTTAAAAAAAATCGGAATTATATGTGATTAATCAGAACACAATAGTCTAAGTTTGTGAAGTAAAATTAGAAAAATATATACCTGTTTTAAATCGGCATATAACACGCACCCCAAGTTAAGGGGGAAGTTTCCGGGAACTTTTTTTGTTTTTTTTAAATAAACCACTTTGAAGTAAAATAATGGCCAGTGAGCATCAATGCAGTGTCAATAGTGCCCATCTGCAGCCTCAATGCAGCCTGATCTGTGCCCAGCTGCAGCATTGCTCCTCACTGCAGCCTCAGTGCAGCCTGATTGGTGTCCATCTGCAGCATTGCTCCTCACTGAAGCCTGATTAGTGCCCATCTGCAGCATTGCTCCTCACTGCAGCCCGATTAGTGCCCATCTGCAGCATTGCTCCTCACTGCAGCCTGATCAGTGTCCATCTGCAGCATTGCTTCTCACTACAGCCTGATTAGTGCCCATCTGCAGCATTCCTCCTCACAGCAGCCTAATTAGTGTCCATCTGCAGCATTGCTCCTCACAGCAGCCTAATTAGTGCCCATCTGCAGCATTGCTCCTCACTGCAGCCTGATTAGTGCCCATCCGCAGCATTGCTCCTCACAGCAGCCTGATCAGTGTCCATCTGCAGCATTGCTCCTCACTGCAGCCTGATCAGTGTCCATCTGCAGCATTGCTCCTCACTGCAGCCTGATCAGTGTCCATCTGCAGCCTGATCAGTGTCCATCTGCAGCATTGCTCCTCACTGCAGCCTAATCAGTGTCCATCTGCAGCATTGCTTTTCACTGCAGCTTGATCAGTGTCCATCTGCAGCCTTGCCGAAATAGACAGAGCCAGATGTCCTGTGTACTCAGTTCGGCGTCACGCCCAGTCCCGCCCTTTGGCCCGGATCCTATGATGGACATAACACCAGTTCAATGCCAGGACGTCAATGCTAGGAGCTGTCCAGGGGGTGGGACTGAGCGCAAATGCAAGCAGAGCCAAGTACACAGGGGATTCGGCTCTATTTTAGCAGCGCTCGTCCCCTCCTTCCCCTCAGTGGCAACCTTTATCGGCATATAACACGCACACACGATTATACGCCAATAAATACGGTACATAAAACAATTTTTCAGAAATAGAAAACTGATAATTGGCATGTGCATATGTATTTACCTCTTTGTTAGGACGCCCATAAAAAGCTCTGGTGCAACCAATTGCCTTCAGAAGTCACATAATTAGTGAAATGATGTCAACCTGTGTGCAATCTAAGTGTCACATGATCTGTCATTACATATACACACCTTTTTGAAATGCCCCAGAGGCTGCAAAATTAAGTATGGGGCACCACTAACCAAACACTGCAATGAAGACCAAGGTACTCTCCAAACAAGTAAGGGACGATGTTGAGAAGTACAAGCAGCCAATCCCAGACGACGTCAACATATGATGAAACGCGTAGGTGTGGTCTGCGTCCTGACGTCATCACGCTCTCCTGAACGGACTGACATAGGAGAAGGAACGAGAGGGGACGCTGAGATCCTGTTTGTATATGTTACATCGTATCGGGCATGTATTTCATCGAATTTCTGTAAGTGCACTACTTTCTTTTTTATAAAAATTTGCATTGCAAGTCTGCACTATGGGCCTCTTTTTTTGTGTTTCTGCCCGAGATACCCATCAGCATCTGATTGATTGAATTCGATCCAGCTCCAGCTTACAGTCTATTGGGTGTCATTGTGGTCATAGTGTCTGGTAAGGAGACTACATCTCTCAGGCCCCGTACTCACGACCAAACATGTCTGCTGAAACTGGTCCGCAGACCAGTTTCAGCAGACATGTTTGGCCGTGTGTTGGCCCGAGCGGACCATTTTCGGGCGGATCGGACAGGTTTCCAGCGGACAACTGTTTCCTGGACTTGCTTTAAAACAGTCCGCTGGAAACCTGTCCGCCCGGACATGTACGGTCGTCTGTACAGACCTACCGTACATGTCCTGCCGCCCGCCATCCCTCGCATGCGTCGAATGACTTCGACGCATGCGTGGAAGCATTTTAAAGGCGGGCCGCCCGCGTCATTGTCGCGGCGACACCGTGTCATCGACGCGGCGACACCGCGGACACGCCCCGCGTATTGTTTACGCGCGGACCTCTGTTCGATGGTGTGTATAGCCATCGAACAGAAGTCCCCGGGCAGTCCCCGGGCAGACATGTCCGATGGAAACGGTCTGCAGACCGTTTTCATCGGACATGTCTGGCCGTGAGTACAAGGCCTCACACTCTGGTGCGCACTTGGTGAAAGGAGGTGTCATTCCTAATTATCACAACACCCACTATAAGAAGATTGTTGCATTTCATTTTTCACCAAAATTTCTTTCACATACTTGGGATTGTTTTATGGACTTTTTATTTATTGATACCATATTTTGTGTCAACGTTATTATCTTTTTGTATTTCATGTGTATATTTTTGATCATCAGATGGTCATTCATTTATTCAGCCTTTGCTATATATATATATATATATATGATTGATAGCTAATCACGGCAGGTGGTGGTTTGTTTTTCAGTGTTTGGTTTAACACTTTGTATTCACTTTTTGTCTTTTTTGGTATCATTACCAAATTCTCACACACATTGGTTTTGCGCCGTACCTCATTCTTTATCACAAGTCAGGGTTAGATTATAAAAAAAAATACCCAAATCTTTGATGATCCCTAGGAGTACCATCAAATCTTTCATAACCAAATGAAAAGAACATGGTACAACAGCAAACCTGCCAAGAGAGACGGCTGCACACCAAAACTCACGGAGCGGGCAAGGAGGGCATTAATCAGAGAGGCAGCACAGAGACCTAAGGTAACCCTGGAGGAGCTGCAGAGTTCCACAGCAGAGACTGGAGTACAATAAGCCGTACGCTCCATAGAGTTGGGCTTTATGGCAGAGTGGCCAGAAGAAAGACATTGCTTTCAGCAAAAAACAAAATGGCACATTTTGAGTTTGCAAAAAGGCATGTGGGAGACTCCCAAAATGTATGGAGGAAGGTGCTCTGGTCTGATGAGACTAAGGCCAGGGTTCTCGTACGAGTTACGCCGGCGTATCTCCAGATACGCCGTCGTAACTCTGATTCCGAGCCGTCGTATCTATGCGCCTGATTCTTAGAATCAGTTACGCATAGATTTGTATTAGATCCGACCAGCGTAAGTCTCTTACGCCGTCAGATCTTAACTGCATATTTACGCTGGCCACTAGGGGCGTGTACGCTGATTTACGCCTAGAAATATGTAAATCAGCTAGATACGCAAATTCACAAACGTACGCCCGGCCGACGCAGTACAGATACGCCGTTTACGTTAGGCTTTTCCCAGCGTAAAGTTACCCCTGCTATATGAGGCGTACCAATGTTAAGTATGGACGTCGTTCCCGCGTCCAATTTTTAACATTTTACATCGTTTGCGTAAGTCGTTCGCGAATAGGGCTGGGCGTCATTTACGTTGACGTCGAAATCATTGGCTTCTTGCGGGTTAATTTGGGGCATGCGCACTGGGATACTTTCACGGACGGCGTATGTGCCGTTCGTAAAAAGCGTCATTTACGTGGGGTCACATAACATTTACATAACACACGCCCAAATCTACCACATTTGAATTAGGCAGGCTTACGCCGGCCTATTTATGCTACGCAGCCGCAACTTTGGTTTGAGAATACGGCACTTGCCTGTCAAAGTTGCGGAGGCGTAACGTAAATAGGATACGTTACGCCCGCACAAAGATACGCGATTCTATGTGAATCCGGGCCTAAATGCGTATTCCTCCTGTTCTCTACTCTCCTTGGAGGGTGTTTACAATAGCATCACCTGTGTAGGTAGGTCAACCTACATAAGCCTACAAGTGACCCTGGGAGAATTGTTCTGTCAGACCCGGGCTTGGAGAAAAATTCTGAAAGCCAATGTCCCAGGCGCCTATGTCCAGTACCACCTATGGTGAAAAGCAACATTGTGCTGCCGACTGAATCCTAAAATCTCCATAAATCCAGTCTAGATACATAAATTGTGTCTGCAGCACAGAGAAGGAAGATTATCCAAGAGAAATACAGGAATACAGGACGGGGAACACAGCTCAGGAAAGTGACCAGAGGATTACAGGCTGATATCACCCAGTCCCCGCCCTACTCTGGACCAATCAGTGAGCAGTATGGGTGGAGGAATGTATTTAGTGTTAATGACCCACCTGTGCTGATCTCTGTAGGAGTGTCCTCCTCTATAAATGTCCCCGTTATTCCATCCTCCTCCATAGACTGCTGATCATCCCTCACATACCTCTCTTCTTCTTCTGCTTTAATTTCAACTTTTATATCCATCAGATCTTCACCCTAAACCAAGAAAAATATCAACTGTAAAATATAAGCTTACATTAAAAATATCCACATATTGCTCCCACAAGTCCCATGTTCTAGATACGTTGTCCCACCAACCTTGTAAAAGTGAGGGATGGTGTGACCTTCCTGTGTGGAATCCCGGGAATACAGAGGACGGGGACATCTCTCTGGTGGGTTCCTGGTATTAGGTGGCTCCATCATATCCTTGTGTCCTTCTGATAACTTCTCCATCACTCCATACTCCTCATCCTCCTCTTTATACTCTTCTTTAACATCAATATTATCATCCCCGAGGTTTCCACTCTGAAACTATAATTAAACATTCATTGTAACAAACATGCTGTGTATAAATCAGAACTACCAATAATTGTCACTCATCTACCTGATGATGGTGGGGAATGGTGTGACCTTCCTGTGTGGAATCCCGGGAATACAGAGGACGGGGACATCTCTCTGGTGGGTTTCTGTAGCTGGATGACTCCACCATGGTGTCCTGGTACAGATCTTTGTGTTCTTTTAGAGACTCTGACTCCATCACCCCATCCTCATCATCCTCCTCTTTTATCTCTTCTTTAATCTCAACTTTAGAATCTCTCAGGTTTCCACTCTGAATATAGAATAAAAATGACATCAATGGTAACAATGCAGATAATGTACAGATCCTAATGATACTATCAGTGATTGTTCCTCATCTACCTGATGATGGTGGGGGATGGTGTGACCTTCCTGTGTGGAATCCCGGGAATACAGAGGATGGGGACATCTCTTTGGTGGGTTCCCATTACTGGATCCATCTGTAGGAAACACACACACTGACTGAATACATTGTTTCTATGTGTTTATCAGATGATGGGGGATCTAGGTGGAGCCTCCGTACTGCTCTCTCCTTTACAATAAAGTCTCCTCTTACCCGGTGATGTGAGGGGCGGCTGATTGTCCATCATGACGTCCTTGTAGAGATCCTTGTGTCCTTCTAAATACTCCCACTCCTCCATGGAGAAATAGACACCTTATAGGAACCTGACATCGGTGTTTATTTTGGCAGCAAATTTCGATTTAGTTTTAGTCCTAAAATGGAATTTTAGTTTTAGTGCCATTTTAGTCTTCTGAAAGTGTTTTAATCTTAGCCGTATTTAGTCCACATAATCTCCAGTACATTTTAGTTGACTAAAATCTAATGTGTTTAGTTAAATAATGGATTATTTAAGCATTTCTCTAGAAAACTCCAAATTCACTCCTGGAGTGCAAAAAAAACACATTGGGCCAAATTCACAAAGAGATACGACGGTGTATCTCCTGATACGCCGTCGTATCTATGCGACTGATTCAGAGAATCAGTTACGCATAGATATTCCTAAGATCCGACAGGTGTAACTGTGTTACACCATCGGATCTTAGGCTGCAATTCCAGGCCGGACGCTAGGTGGCGGTTCGTTTTTTTTACGCAACGAATATGCAAATGAGGAGTTACGCCGATTCAGAAACGAACAACCGCCCGGTGCTTTTTTTTACGTTGTTTGCGTTTGGCTTTTTCCGGCGTATAGTTACCCCTGGGTCTATGAGGCGCAGCCAATGTTAAGTATGGCCGTCGTTCCCGTGCCGAGTTTTGAATTTTTACGTCGTTTGCGTAAGTCGATTCTGAAAAGAGCTGGACGCAAGTTATGCTCACGCCGAAACCAATGACGTCCTAGCGACGTCATTTGGACCAATGCACACTGGGAAATTTAGCCGGCGGCGCATGCGCAGTTCAATCGGCGCGGGGACGCGCCTGATTTAAATAGTACACTCCCCCTAGCCGCGGAATTTGAATTCCGCCGGGGGATTTACGATACGCCGCCGCAAGTTTTGAGGTAAGTGCTTTCTGAATACAGCACTAGCCTCAAAAACTTGCGGTGGCGGATCGTAAATCAGATAGGTTAGCGGATCTTTAGATATGCGTAACCTATCTGAATCTGGCCCCTTATATCATGTTATGGTTTGAACAAACTGCACAGACATAGAATTAGCCGTCTTTACTCTGTAAAACCAAGTTACAAAAAAAAATATTAATAAAAATGCAATAAAACTATCCCCTATTTGTAGACGCTGTAACTTTTGCGCAAACCAATCAATAAACGCTTATTGCGATTTTTTTTACGAAAAAGAAGAATACGAAGAATACGTATCGGCCTAAACTGAGGAAAAAACATATTTTTTTATATATTTTTGGGGCATATTTATTACAGCAAGAAGTAAAAAATATTATTATTTTTTTTCAAAATTGTCACTCTATTTTTGTTTATAGCGATAAAAAATAAAACCTGCAAAGGTGAACAAATACCACCAAAAGAAAGCTCTATTTGTGGGAAAAAAAGGATGCCAATTTTGTTTGGGAGCCACATCGCACGACTGCGCAATTGTCAGTTAAATCGACGCATTCCCGAATCGCAAAAAGTGGCCCGGTCATTGACCAGCAAAATGGTCCGGGGATGAAGTGGTTAATGACTACATTGTCTTTTTAATATTTGCAAGCCTGCAGCAGCAGAACATGCGAACGGGCAAAAAAAAAACGTTAAAGTCTATGGGACATAAACGTGAAAAATCAAAAGTGCTAAATTTAATGGCTAATATCCAAGTTATTGCCATAAAAAGTGTTTGGCGACCCGGGTCCTGCCCCAGGGGACATGTATAAATGAGCAGTGATAATACTTAAAGTGAAACCATAAAAATGAAATATTCATTTACATTTTGTACCTGGGGGGTGTCTATAGTCTATATTTAGAACAGTCCTGCAGTAAAATGACATTTCTAAAGGAAAAAGGTAATTTAACCAGTTCCCGACCCCCGCATGTACATATACGTCCACAATATGGCACGTACAGGCACATGGGCGTACAGGTACGTCCTCGCCTATTAGCGGGTGGGGGGTCCGATCGGGACCCCCCCCGCTACATGCGGAGGTCGGGTCCGCTCGGGGAGCGATCCGGGACCACGGCGCGGCTATTTGTTTATAGCCGCTCCGTCGCGATCGCTCCCCGGAGCTGAAGAACGGGGAGAGCCGTGTGTAAACACGGCTTCCCCGTGCTTCACTGTGTCGGCGCATCGATCGCGTCATTCCCTTTATAGGGAAGACACGATCGATGACGTCATTCCTACAGCCACACCCCCCAACAGTTGTAAACACATACTAGGTGCACCCTAACTCCTACAGCGCCCCCTGTGGTTAACTCCCAAACTGCAACTGTCATTTTCACAATAAAGAATGCAATTTAAATGCATTTTTTGCTGTGAAAATGACAATGGTCCCAAAAATGTGTCAAAATTGTCCGAAGTGTCCGCCATAATGTCGCAGTCACGAAAAAAATCGCTGATCGCCGCCATTAGTATTAAAAAAAAAAAATTTATAAAAATGCAATAAAACTATCCCCTATTTTGTAAACGCTATAAATTTTGCGCAAACCAATCGATAAACGCTTATTGCGATTTTTTTTACTAAAAATAGGTAGAAGAATACGTATCGGCCTAAACTGAGGAAAAAAAATGTTTTTATATATGTTTTTGGGGGATATTTATTACAGCAAAAAGTAAAAAATATTGCATTTTTTTCAAAATTGTCGCTCTATTTTTGTTTATAGCGCAAAAAATAAAAACCGCAGAGGTGATCAAATACCACCAAAAGAAAGCTCTATTTGTGGGGAAAAAAGGACGCCAATTTTGTTTGGGAGCCACGTCGCACGACCGCGCAATTGTCTGTTAAAGCGACACAGTCCCGAACTGTAAAAACCCCTTGGGTCTTTAGGCAGCAATATGGTCCGGGGCTTAAGTGGTTAAAACGGCTAGTGGCTGTAATGTATTGTCCTGGAAATATAGATGAAAATCATTGAGAAAAACGGCATGGGTTCCCCCCCAGTCCATTTGGGTCTGGCATGGATATTAAGGGGAATCCTACACCCAAATAAAAATGTTGTGGGGACCCCACAGGCCCCCAGGCACTATATACTCTTAACAGCAGTATATATACTATATGGCCTGCCCTATATACTCTGCAGAAAATTGGGCCTTTGGGGGTGTTGGTGGTGCCACAACACTGTAAGCCCTCACAGTTACTCTTGGTGAGCGCAGGAACGGGCCTTGCTACGAAATATTAGATCAATAATTGTAATTACATGCCCCTGTTAAACAGGGGCAGAAAAATTGGGCCTTAGGTGGTGGTACCCTAAACCAAAAATATTCTTAGAAGCTACCATCATCAAGATTGAGAGGAATAGGATAGTCACTCAGCATAGGCAGTCCTCAAGGGATCCCACATGCCACATCCATAGAAAATTCAATCGGTTACATCAGCATCAGGATTTTGATAGCTGCTGATCCAAGACTGATTCATTTTTATGAATGTGACCCCATCAACGGAGTCTGTGGACAGGTGCACTATGATCCATTACAAACCGTTCAGCAGTACTGAATGTGCGTTCAGAAAGAACTCTGGATGCAGGACAGGCCAGTAGCTCAATTGCATATTGAGCAAGTTCTGGCCAGTGGTCCATTCTCAAGACCCAGTAACCCAGTAGATGCTCCATTGGAAAGGTCTCCAAGTCTGCTCTTGCCCCTAGATATTCCTACACCATGTAATGCAGACGCTGGCGATGGTTGCTTGAACCAATCAGATCTTGGCGTTGAGGACTGAAAAATTGTCTGAAGACATCGGTCAGCCGGCCACCTTCTCCACAGCTCTTCCTCTGACTGAATGAAGCCTCAGCAAAACGTTGTCCAGCACCAGGAAATTGTAACCTCCCAGGGTCTGGAAATGCATTGCACAAACCTTTCTGCAAGGCCTCCTGAAGATGTTTCATCCTCTGCTCCCTCTGCGAAGGCAGGATGAGTTCTGCAACCTTACCCTTGTAACGTGGATCAAGAAGGGTTGCCAGTCAGTAATGATCTCTCTCCTTGATACCACGAATCCTAGTATCCTTTCGCAGGCTTTGCAGAATCAGGGAGGCCATGCAGCGTAGGTTTTCAGAGGCATTCAATTCTGAGTCCTCTGGGTCACTAAGGATCACATGATCCGTAACAACCTCCTCCCAGCCACGTACAACTCCTTTGGTTTCTGGGGACTGAAAATGATCCCTTGAAGACTGCTGCTGAGTGTTATCCTCCATGTCCATGCTGACACAATCCTCCTCTTCTTCCTAAGGCCCCTTTCACACTGGGGCGTTTTTCGAGCGAAGCCTCATCTGCAATCCCAATGTGTTGGTAAAGCACCGCTAAGACCCTAAAGTTTTAGGGTGTTTTTGCAGTGCCTCAGTGTGAAAGGGTAAGGCGTTTTTACATCGCTTTTCAATTCATTTCAATGGAGAGGGGCGTTTTTGGAGCGTTTTTTTCAGCGCTCAAAAGCTGCTCCAAAGATGCTGCTTGCAGGACTCAGTGTGAAAGGGTCCATTGAGATGCATGGAGAGCGTTTTAAGAGCGCTATTTTTAACGCTAAAACTCAGTAAAAATGCTTCAGTGTGAAAGGGGTCTAAGTGTTTGGCCGGCCCACAGGAATACTATCTGGATAAAGGGGGCCAGAGGTAAGGAAGTCCTCCTCTTCCTCCCGCTGTTCTGCCTCAAGTGCTCTGTCCATTATTCCACAAAGTGTGTGCTCCATCAGGAAGACAAGAGGGACAGTATCACTGATGCATGCATTGTCACTGCTCACCATCCTTGTGGCCTCCACAAATGGTGACAGGACAGTGCATGCATCCTTGATCAGTAGCCACTGGCAAGACGAAAAGAAGCCAAGCTCCCCTGACCCTGTCCTGATGCCATACTCACACAGTTACTCATTGATGACCCTCTGCTGTGTGTGCAGCTACTGCAGCATTGCCAACATTGAGTTCCACCTGGTGGGCATGTCACAAATGAGGCGGTTGGTGGGCAGGTTGCATTCCCTTTAATGTAAGCCAGCCGAGCACTGGCATTGTATGATTGGTGGAAATGACCACGGACTTTACTGGCCTGCCTCAGGAGATTTTTTAAGCCTGGGTATCTTGTCAAAAACTGCTGCACCACCAAATTCAGGACATGAGCCAAATGGGGAACATGGGTCAAGTGTCCCTGTCAGAGGGAGGAGAGGAGGTTGGTGCCATTGTCGCATACAACCATTCCTGGCTGAAGCTGGTGTGGCGTAAACCACCTCTGAGCCTGCCCCTGCAGAGCTGATAGAATCTCTGCCCCAGTGTGCCTCCTGTCCCCTAAGCAGACCAACTCAAGCACCGCATGGCATCTTTTTGCCTGAGTGCTTGCGTAGCCCCTTGAACGCTTACGGAGCATCACTGATTCAGAGGACAAATCTGCAGAGGAAGAGGCCATAGAGGAAGAAGAAGAGGAGGGGGTGGAGGAGAGAGCTTTGGCAGAATCACCACTAGCATTTTGGAGGCGTGGTGGCAGAACAAACTCCAACAATACTAAACCCTGTCCTACATCCTTCACTGCTGCACCATGAGTCAGCGGTAATATGCACCTTACTGCTGACCGCCCTGTCCGAGGCCAAAACATTGCCTTCCACATGCCGGTAGAGAGCCAGAATGGCCTTCCATGAAAATAAATTGCATTTTGAAACCTGCCACTGAGGTACCGCACATTCCACAAATTCACAAAATAGGGCAGTGTACCAGCTGAAAAAGCAGAAGTTGCAGTGCTAGCAATTTGGCCAAGCTAGCATTCAGACGCTGAGCATGTGGATGACTGGGACCAAATTTATTTTTATGGTTTAGCAACTGGTGTAGGGAAATTTGCCTGCTAAAAAATCAGATGGTGGTGTACTGCTAGCAGATTGGCTGCAAGTACTTGGGACACCTATTGCTATACCTTTATTCCTCTCAGTGCAGGTTTTTAAAAGGACTGGAGGTATAGTGGGGTTGGAGATGAGGAGCAAGGAGAAGTCTGCCTTTTTCTTTGATGTAGGGTTTTCAAGTGCTCTTGCCAACGGACTGCATGGGAGGTCGTCATATGTCTGGTCAAGCATGTGGTGCCCAAGCGGCTGCTGTTTTGGCCACGCTTGATCTGCTTCAGACATAAGTTGCAAACAGCAACGGTGCAATCTGCTGCACAGGTGTCAAAAAAGGCCCACACCAAGGAACTTTTCAAAATCAGCGGGGAGTCAGCAGCGCCCTGCACCTGCGGAGCTCTGCGGTGTGATGCAATAGGGTGGCTGCCCTTAAGCTACCCCCTGGAAGGCATCCTGCCTCATTGGAGATATGCCTCCTCCTCTCTTCTATCAGGCACCCAAGTAGAGTCAGTGACCTCATCACCCCCTCCCTGCTCGTCACTGGAGCAAACTTGGCAGTATGCTGCAGCTGGGGGGAACATGACTGCCAGTTTATTGTCCTTCTTGGGCACCCCTTCTCTCTAGGCTCATGTTACTCCCTTCTTCAACCTGGGTACCATCATCGGAGCCTTCAAATCGCTGAACATCCTCTAGCAGAATGTACCCGACACTGTGGTCGAATAGTTTGGTGGACTCCTCTGTGCATGATGTTGGGGCTAGGGAAGAAGTGACTGTGGAAAAGAAACCGGTGGAATAGGCCACTTGGCAGCTGCATTGGAAGGCAAACTACTCTGAGCCTGGGTGACATAGGATGAGGACAGATTTGTTATCCACTCTACCAACTCTTCTGCATGTTCTGGCTCAATAACACGGCCAACAGCAGAAAAAAAGGACAAGCGTGCCCCGCGGCCACCTGCAGAGGATGCACCATGTCCACGACCAGCACTGTTGCCTCTAGACACAGAGCCTGCTTGCCCTCTTTTAGTGGCTTGTGAGCATCTGCCTCTCCTTGGTGGCCTTATGGACATGATGTATATGCGGTTTTTCAACACCACACTACACTGTATTAGATACTGTGTACACCACCAGAAAAGAAGTAGCAACTCTACTACAGCTGCACTGTATTGTGTACTGTGTACACCACCAGAAGTGTAGTAGAAACAGTACACCACGGAATGCACTGTAGATATAGGCTACACTGGATGCAGTATATATATATTATATATATTTATTAAGACACCACCTGAAGTGTATTAGAAATAGTAAACCACAAAATGCACTGTAGATTTAGGCTACACTGGATTAGGAGTGTATATATATATATATATATATATATATATATATATATATATATATATATATATATATATATATATATATATATATATATATATATTCATACACACAGACTCTCAGCCAAATACACTGCAGCTAACTGAATAACATGCCAGCTTAATTTAAAATCACACTATCTCTCCATCCACACCAACAACACACTACACAGGACCGCCATGTAGGCAGCCTTATATAGTGTGGGGAGTCTTCCCAAGCCATGATTGGCCAAAGGCACCCTGACTTTGGTCAATTATGGCTCTTAGCAGAGGGAGCTGGGATTAGCCAAAGCATGCATGTCAGGTGCATGCTTTGGCCAATCATCATACAACAATGCACTGCATGTGCATTATGGGGCATTCGGGATTGCTCAAATTTTCGGCTAATGCCCCATAATGTTCGTTATTCGGCGAACGCCTGATGTTTGAGTCGAACTTATGTTCGACCCGAACATCAAGCTCATCCCTAGAGATTATCTCAGCATGACTTACATAATGAAGGAGATGAAGTGCTGGAGAGGAAGTCACTTAAGGTGACCATATATACATGGAAATTCAGCTGGTTCAGCAGGGATCGGTCACATTTCCATCCATGTGTGGTCACTGCCGGATAAAAGTCACTCGATCAGCGGCTGCAGCCAATAGCTTCATCACTGATCTGTGTATTCTGAGAGCGGAGGAGCGCCTCCCATTGTCAGAATACAATAGTGCAGCGGGGAGGATTCTCCCAGCCCCCTCCTATGGGTGGATGGGGAAAACGGTTCAGTTTTTTTCCCTCACCCCACTGGCTGAACGATAAAACTGAACCATGTATGGCCAGCTTTGGAAGCAAGATATATTAATCATCAACAGATACCCCTGAAGGGGTTAATCTACATATTACCTCTTCCGCCGCCATTTCCTGCAGTGTCTTCTGACTCGTCTCGCTACGTCCTACCAAATGGAATGTCCTCATTGTCCTGTCTGTACCTGACATCACTTCCTGTCTGTATTCCATAGAGACTTCCTGTCTGGGTAGAGGTGAGATCACCACCTTGTGGAGCTCAGAGGAACTGCAGCCCAGTGAAACATCTTATAGTGTGAACGCGGCCTTGTGCTGTGTGTGTTTGTACTGTATATCCTTCCCCTTTCTCTCCTCCCTGAGTTTGTATGAAGAGGCGGAGCTCCTGAGTGTATGAAGAGGCAGAGCCCTGAGTGTGTATAAAGAGGCGGAGCCCCTGAGTGTGTATGAAGAGGCGGAGCCCCTGAGTGTGTATGAAGAGGCGGAGCTTTAAAGTGTGTATGAAGAGGCGGAGCTCTGAGTGTGTATAAGGAGGCAGAGCCCTGAGTGTGTATGAAGAGGTGGAGCTCCTGAGTGTGTATGAAGAGGCGGAGCTCCTGAGTGTGTATGAAGAGGCGCAGCCCCTGAGTGTGTGTGATGAGGCGAAGCCCTGATTGTGTATAAGGAGGCAGAGCCCTGAGTGTGTATGAAGAGGCGGAGCCCTGAGTGTGTATGAAGAGGCGGAGCTCCTGAGTGTGTATGAAGAGGCGGAGCTTCTGAGTGTGTATGAAGAGGCGGAGCTCCTGAGTGTGTATGAAGAGGCGGAGCTCCTTAGTGTGTATGAAGAGGCGGAGCTTCTGAGTGTGTATGAAGAGGCTGAGCTCCTGAGTGTGTATGAAGAGGCGGAGCTCCTGAGTGTGTATGAAGAGGCGGAGCTCCTTAGTGTGTATGAAGAGGCGGAGCTCCTGAGTGTGTATGAAGAGGCGGAGCCCTGAGTGTGTATGAAGAGGCGGAGCTCCTGAGTGTGTATGAAGAGGCAGAGCTCTGAATGTGTATGAAGAGGCGGAGCTCCTGAGTGTGTATGAAAAGGCGGAGCCCTGAGTGTGTATGAAGAGGCGGAGCTCCTGAGTGTGTATGAAGAGGCAGAGCTCTGAATGTGTATGAAGAGGCGGAGCTCCTGAGTGTGTATGAAGAGGCGGAGCCCTGAGTGTGTATGAAGAGGCGGAGCTCCTGTTGGAACAGCGGTCGGTGGAGGAAGCCGAGTCTAGGAGGGAGACTGACAGAAAGCGCAGCAGACTTGCAGGAGTGAGCGAGGAGGATCCATCGGAGGTGAGGAGAGTGTGAAGGATGTTGGTGACTCTGGTAGATGAAAAGCTGGGAGTCATATTGCTCTGGTGAGTGGGGAAGCACTACTAAGGGGGCGCCCTCACCATCACGTGTGTAAGAGGTGGAAGAAGGCCGTGGCTACACTACAGCTGGCAGTTTACCTAATTTATTGATAAACACCATAAGATGAATGAAGTAGGTGTAAAGTGGAGGCAGTAGATCTGCAGAGAATATTATTGGAGCCCCTAGCACTTTATATATGAATGTCTCCACATATTTTAGTGTATTTGTGATAATTGATGGGCGGCACACACAATAGGACAGCGCTGTGACACATAATGCTCTTCTAGGTGATAAAGGGAAGACTTACCTTTGTTACAGCAGCAGTCCGGTAGAAGTTATTTCTGGAGGTATTTGAGTTGTTACACATAGCGCAGGTTTTTTTCTATTTATATTGGTGACATAATTGCCCAAATCTGGGGATCAGGAGCCATTTCCACCCTTTACTCTCGGCTGGGGTTCTTTGTATCCATATAACAGATGTTCTACATGACTAAATCTCACATCAATTTTACTGCAAAATCAAAGGGGCCAAAATGTCTCCCCCCCCCTCCCCCGAGCAGTAATATATTTCTATCCCCCTTGGTGGGAGTGGAGATGACCCATCTATAAGAATATACAGTGCATACACACAGCACAAGGCCGTGTTCACAGTACAAGATTGTACAAGATGTTTCTCGGGTCTGCAGTTCCTCTGAGATCCACAAGGTGGTGATCTCACTTCTACCCAGACAGGAGGTCTCTATGGAATACAGATAGGAAGTGATGTCAGGTATAAATAGGATGTTCCTGGTGAGAGGTGAATCGGGAAGTAGTAGAGACGAGAGGAGGTAATAAGATCTTATTTTCTATTTACACCCAGTAACCCCGTCATGTCCGTCCTCTTCCTCCATAGTCACTGTGACGTCTTTTATCTCCAGCAGATGATGATACACACATATATAGTGCGGAAACCTAGATTAACCCCTTCAGGGGAATCAGTTGATGATTAATATATCTTGCTTCCAAAGCTGGCCATACATGGTTCAGTTTTATCGTTCAGCCAGCGAGATGAGTGTAATGAAGTGAACTGATTCCCCCATCCACACATTGGAGGGGGATGGGGGAATCCTCCCCGTTGCACTATTGTATTCTGACAATGGGGGGCGCTCCTCCGCTCTCAGAATACACAGATCAGTGATGAAGCTATTGGCTGCAGCCGCTGATCGAGTGACTTTTATCCGGCAGTGACCACACATGGATGGAAATGTGACCGATCCCTGCTGAACCAGCTGAATTTCCATGTATCTATGGTCACCTGAAGTGACTTCCTCCCCTCCCCCTCATCTCCTTCATTATGTAAGTCATGCTGAGATAATCTCCCATTGGCTGAGCAATATTCTCATTGGTCTCTGAGCTCCTTCTTGCTATTCCTCGTCCTGCCTGTTGTTTCCTTGGATTGATTTTCTGTGTAGTGACCCCGGCTTCATCTCTTGGATGCGCTCGTCTGTTGCTTGTCCTGACCTTTATCCTCTGTATCCTCTTACACAGCTTTTCTCCACACCTGCAGTGACCCTGGGGGGGACTTGGCACCAGCACACAGCAAAATCCATCCTCACCATTAGGAGCTTTGGAGAAAATTGTCTGGTATTTACACTCGGTTCCTCCGCACGTCACCTGATCACATTAGAACTTACTTTCACAGATCCCTGACAGATTTCTGTATGGTAAAGGTCAAGGGTTAGTCTTCAGTTTAGGAGAGGTAGGACACACCCAGGAACAATGATTTTGTTTGCATGGGAGCCTCATATAGAGGACGCCCTTTCAAATGTCTCTGCATTTGGAGTCTATGGCCCGGATTCATGTAGAGCAGCGCATCTTTAGACCGGTGTAGCGCCTCTCATATGCGCTACGCCGACGTAAATCAGTGAGGCAAGAACAGTATTCACAAAGCACTCGCTCCCAAACTTGCGCTGGCGTAATGTAAATTGGCCGGCGTAAGCCCACCTAATTCAAAGTAGGAAGGTATTGGGCGTGATCTATTAAAATGAAGCGTGACCCAATGTAAATGAAGGGCCGAACAAACAGCGCATGCGCACGCATGCTCAGAATGACGTCGCATATACTCCCTAAGGCCTCGTACAGACGACCAGACATGTCCGTTTTCATCAGACATGTCCGCTGGTATCATTTGGTCTGATGTGTGTACACACCATCAGACCAAACCGACGGACCAGTTTCAGCGGACATGTTCGGTCGTGTGTACAAGGCCTAAGATACGACGGCTCAATGCCTACAACGTGAAGGTAACCTACGCCCAGCCCCATTCATGTACGACTTACGCAAATGACGTAAAATACGACGGCTGTTCCCTGGTCCATACCCTAACATGACTTACCCCTGCTTTATGAGGCTTAACTTTACGCCGGACGTACGCCTTACGTAAACGGCGTAGATTACAGCGACGGGCGCAAGTACGTTCGTGAATCGGCGTATCTCGCTCATTTACATATTCGACGCGTAAAACAATGGAAGCGCCCCTTGCGGCCAGCGTAAATATGCGCCCAAGATACGACGGCGTAGGAGACTTACGTCGGTCGGGTGGAGCCAAAATTCAGGCGTATCTAGCTTTAAGAATCGGGCACATAGATACGACGGCGCATCCGTGCACTTACGCGGCGTATATAAAGTGCTTTCTGAATCCAGGCCCATATGTCCTATGACATCACACTGACCTCACAGCTCCTCCCAATGTACAGCCATCTGGCTCTTTTTTTCTCTTTTTTTCTGATGCTCTTATGATGTGGATGGACCCTTGCTATCCTCACTAACAAATTATGACCGTTTGTCCCGTGTTGTATGCAATGATGCCAGAATTCTGGGACATTATCCAGTAACAGACAAGGGATGTGTCTGGATGGTGACTGTATCATTGTGTGTGTCAGGTTCCTATAAGGTGTCAGGATGTCACTGTCTATTTCTCCATGGAGGAGTGGGAGTATTTAGAAGGACACAAGGATCTCTACAAGGATATCATGATGGACAATCAGCCGCCCCTCACATCACCGGGTAAGAGGAGACTTTATTGTAAAGGAGAGAGCAGTACGGAGGCTCCACCTAGATCCCCCATCATCTGATAAACACATAGAAACAATGTATTCAGTCAGTGTGTGTGTTTCCTACAGATGGATCCAGTAATGGGAACCCACCAGAGAGATGTCCCCGTCCTCTGTATTCCCGGGATTCCACACAGGAAGGTCACACCATCCCCCACCATCATCAGGTAGATGAGGAACAATCACTGATAGTATCATTAGGATCTGTACATTATCTGCATTGTTACCATTGATGTCATTTTTATTCAGAGTGGAAACCTCGGGGATGATAATATTGATGTTAAAGAAGAGTATAAAGAGGAGGATGAGGAGTATGGAGTGATGGGGGAACTATTAGATGGACACAAGGATATGATGGAGCCACCTAATACCAGGAACCCCCCAGAGAGATGTCCCCGTCCTCTGTACTCCCGGGATTCCACACAGGAAGGTCACACCATCCCTCACTGTTACAAGGTTGGTGGGACGGAGCATCTAGAACATGGACTCATGGAGAAAATGTGTGGAGTGATATCAAGATATTAAAGCTTTTATTTTACCGATGATATTTCCTTGGTTTAGGGTGAAGATCTGATGGATATAAAAGTTGTGGTTAAAGCAGAAGAAGAGGAAGAGAGGTATGTGAGGGATGATAAGCAGTCTATGGAGGAGGATGGAATAACGGGGACATTTATAGAGGAGGACACTCCTACAGAGATCAGCACAGGTGGGTCATTAACACTAAATACATTCCTCCACCCATACTGCTCACTGATTGGTCCAGAGTAGGGCGGGGACTGGGGTATATCAGCCTGTAATCCCCTGGTCACTTTCCTGAGCTGTGTTCCCCGTCCTGTATTCCTGTATTTCTCTCGGATAATCTTCCTTCTCTGTGCTGCAGACACAATTTATGTATCTAGACTGGATTTATGGAGATTCTAGGATTCAGCTGGCAGCAAAATGTTGATTTATGGGCATTACTTGATCTTGGTACCAGGTTATGTGATGTGGGTCTTCTGCCCCATGCACAGGTCTAGTGAGATCTCTGACAGAACAATTCTCCCAGGGTTACTTGCTCTGTAATTTGCTGGCTGTGTTGGGTGGAGGGATATGTCTGTATAGTGTCAGACCCAAGTCACTGAGTGCAGTCTCAGGAGATGGGAGGCAGCGGTGTGGGATCTCTGCAACTTGTCTCATGTAAAAATTTTAAGTGATACAAAAAGTAAAAATTAAAAAAAAATAACAAACATGTTCTAATTACCTGCTCTGTGCAATGGCTCTCTTCTTGGGTCCTGCGAGTGCACTCCTGGCTATTCCCCACTGCGGTGTGCCTTCATAGCAAGACACTTGCTATGGGGAACTCGTACTTGCTCGCTCCAAAGCTTTGCTCTGTCCATAAAACACATATAGGTGGATTATGGACAGAGCACAACATCCCTTGTAATAGGAATGGTGTGTGACAGGTCCTCTTTATGGAGAGATGTGGGGTCAATAAGATCCCACATCTCTCCTCCAGGCTGGAAAGCATGAGATTGTGAAAAATTCACCGATCTCATGCTTACTAGACGCAATCGCTGCTTTGTTTACTTCTGGGTAGAAGAATCGTCTGGCGCCGGATGGGAAGCATAGAGATGACTGGCGACCAGAAGGTCACCAGTCATCTCTATGACCGTCGGAAGCCCGTGCGCGATGTGATGACGTCATGCCCGAGCCTCTGATGGTCATAGAGATGACTGGTGACCATCATCTCTATGCTTCCCATCCAGTGCCGGACGATTCTCTCTCCGGGCCCCCGATGGCACGGGAGAGCCCGGAAAATCACTGGATGGCAGTGGGAGGGGGGTTTCAAGCGGTGGAACCGCCGCTATGATCATTCTTATGGTGCGCAGAATCGCCACTGTCAAATAATGATATCTGAATGATGCCTTCAGATATCCCCTCACAAAGCCCAGGACGTCATATGACGTCCACCCAGGATGGGAGATCCCATCTGTGGACGTCGTATTGCAATGGGCCAGTATTGAAGTGGTTAAATATAACAAAATATAAAATGTTATAAAAATAAATTTACATAATATACCTAAAACGCTGTACCTGGTGGAGTTATGGACAATACAGCCCTAGGGAAAGAACTGTACTTTGCATGATTAGTGTGTGTTTTTAAGTGTTCTAATATCTTTTGTCTGATGGCAACGGCACAGACACACTATAACCTGGGTGGGTTGGATCACCATTAATAGCTTTTGCCCACTTTTTTAATCATCTGGCATATGCAGTGTCCAAATTTGGTAACTCCGTACCTATGATCCTCTGTGCTGTTTTTACCACACGAGACAGGCACTTCCTATCCTCTGCCCTGTAGCTGGCATACCGCAGTGGTACAATGATTGAAATTGACCAGAAGCTTTGGGGGCAATCAAGTTGGCAAAAAGCCTCTTGTTAAACCTATGTCAGATGTCGCAGCTGCCGTCGGTTGCTGTCTGGTTGAAAAAAATAGCCAAAATCAATGCAATGGAGGACTTAGTGACCACGGAGAAGGGCCTTTGTGAGAAGTTCCTCCAAAAATTGTTATTGGCACAAGTTAATTTATTCTGAGGAGCATGCAGAGCTAGTGACTTCACTTCCCTGAGTGGAGATAAATGAGAAGGCTCCCTAGGCATAGATGGAGTGATTGGCTGGTGGCCCCCCCCCCCTTCCTTCCTCTTTCTTTTTTCTTTTGCTGCTTGGCCCTTTGGGTCATACCTGCTCTTTCCACACTTGGAATTGCATCCTGTCAAAATACTGTGCGGGATGCAGAGACTTCCTAGACCTTGAAGTCCACTATCTGGTTTTCAATTATTTGTTTATCATTTACTAAAATGTGCTGTTTGTGCATATGGTCTTGTTCATGGAAGAGATCCACTGTATGCTCACCAATGCTGAGGTTTCTGTGTATGCCTTATCTAAATAAAGATTTAAAAAAAAAAACGTATGACAGATGGAGAGTTCACACACTCCAGCAAACAGCGGCCATCCTTGGGGTGCGGGCGAGTGGCTGGGGGATCTGTCACACGGTGGTGATCAGCGAGGGGCCAAGGGCAGATAGGCCTGAGAGCCAGGACTCGGGAGAATAGTTTCACTGTGGCTTTCTCCTCATTGACCCACCCCCCTGAAGAGGCGAGAAGCAGCAGGCGCAACATCTCCCATTGTTAGATTTTAAATTCATCAATATTTTTATGTAATAAATGTATCTGAATCAATTCTTAAGACATGGTAGCTTTGAGGGCAAACAAGGTTAGTTATAGGACAGAACAACTGGTGTAGGTTAGGCCACATCTATTCTTGAAGCATACGTCAAGAAAGAGGGTGGAGATGTTACTTAAATACACACAAATGGGTGTATGCATTTGTGACAGAAGCTTGCCACCATCCTTGCAGCTAAGCTATATATGAATTATCCTAAGTTTGGCTTTTAAATCGGTATATAAGAACACATGGGTAGTATAGTGAGGTAGGATCTTCAGGGTCACCCGGCCCGACGGGGGTCTCGGGGTCATCGGACTCTGCAGAGAGATGGGGTTGGAACCCAACATGCTAGGAGGGACTCTATCCAGCAGAGAAGATGTAACATCTATTTCCTCCTTCTGTAACTTCTGAAGTATCTACCTGCCATGATGTTTGACTAAGCTGTAACAACGTAAGCATTAATCTGTTTGCTGTCATATCTTTGGAGAATAAACATTGTATAATGAAGGAACATATGTCTGTATTTTGGAAGCAACGCCTGGAGTAGGAGAGGTTTTGACACATAGCATGACATGTGTTAGAGGAATATGTCCCCTCTGTCCTCTGTGTTCTCTTTTCTATCTATCTGTCTATATCTCTCCCTCCCCTACATTTTTACACCCATGCATCTAGAGCAAGGACTGCTCAAACCTCCTCTCCACAGTAACATGAGGCTCGGAAAACAGGCTGACGTAGAGGATGGGCGGGAAGCGCACGGTGCCAGGGAGCCGCTGGAAGGATCAAAGCACCCCCAGATCAATACATACAGAGACTGGAACAGAGGAGGGACTGCAGATAGAAATAGAACTAGAGGTCTCTCTTATCTCCCCCTCATGCCCCTTTACCTTTCTCTCTCGCCCGTCTCTCAGCTCCCTGCTCTCTCTCTCGCCCATCTCTCAGCTCCCTGCTCTCTCTCTCGCCCGTCTCTCAGCTCCCTGCTCTCTCTCTCGCCCGTCTCTCAGCTCCCTGCTCTCTCTATCTCTATCGCCCGTCTCTCAGCTCCCTGCTCTCTCTCTCGCCCGTCTCTCAGCTCTCTGCTCTCTCTCTCGCCCGTCTCTCAGCTCCCTGCTCTCTCTCTCGCCCGTCTCTCAGCTCCCTGATCGCTCTCTCTCTCGCCCGTCTCTCAGCTCCCTGCTCTCTCTCTCGCCCGTCTCTCTCGGCTCTCTCTCTCTCGCCCATCTCTCAGCTCCCTGCTCTCTCTCTCTCGCCCGTCTCTCAGCTCCCTGCTCTCTCTCTCTCGCCCGTCTCTCAGCTCCCTGCTCTCTCTCTCTCGCCCGTCTCTCAGCTCCCTGCTCTCTCTCTCTCGCCCGTCTCTCAGCTCCCTGCTCTCTCTCTCTCGCCCGTCTCTCAGCTCCCTGCTCTCTCTCTCTCGCCCGTCTCTCAGCTCCCTGCTCTCTCTCTCGCCCGTCTCTCAGCTCCCTGCTCTCTCTCTCGCCCGTCTCTCAGCTCCCTGCTCTCTCTCTCGCCCGTCTCTCAGCTCCCTGCTCTCTCTCTCGCCCGTCTCTCAGCTCCCTGCTCTCTCTCTCGCCCGTCTCTCAGCTCCCTGCTCTCTCTCTCGCCCGTCTCTCAGCTCCCTGCTCTCTCTCTCGCCCGTCTCTCAGCTCCCTGCTCTCTCTCTCGCCCGTCTCTCAGCTCCCTGCTCTCTCTCTCGCCCGTCTCTCAGCTCCCTGCTCTCTCTCTCGCCCGTCTCTCAGCTCCCTGCTCTCTCTCGCCCGTCTCTCAGCTCCCTGCTCTCTCTCTCGCCCGTCTCTCAGCTCTCTCTCTTGCCCGTCTCTTTTACCCCTCTCTCAGCCCTCTCCCTTCTCTCCCATCGCCCCTCTTTGTGCTGTATTAGTGTCATCAGTGTCAGCGTTAATTAACCACTTTATGAAGGCCAGTGGCCACTACACTGCGAGTGGCCACTAATGCAGCACAAAGGATTTAATTAACTCCACCAATAGGGTGAGTTTAAAGTCGAATTTCCAGTTCAAAACTTACTAGCCTTAAAAATGTTCCCATCCCCCCTGTTCATGCCTATGATGGCTAACCTATGTTGAAAAGATGTAAACACCTCTTTTCAGGCTGTCCGGTCATGTTATCCCCTGTGTGAGCCAGTGGTGTATGCAGGGGAGAGGAGGGAGCATTAACAACAGATGGGACATAGGAATCTATAAGTGATGTCACAACTCCATTGCCAAGCACGCTCTCCTCTCCCCTGCAGCCACAGCTAACTAACATAAGGTATCATGTGACCAGACCAGAGCTAGCTTAAAATAGGTAAGTCTATAGGTTAGGAAGGCACAAATTGCCTGACTTGCCCCTGGCGCTGACAACCCACGCTACTTCACTATATGTTGTAGCTTATACATTACATAGGCCTGACTTCTGCTCTCTCCCCTCTGCTATATATACACATAATATGTATTCTCTTTTGTTACACCCATTTTCTATCAAGTGGTAAGATGGCAATGAGTGATAGAGGGGGTGGGGACACTCATCCTATAATCCTCTCATCACTGTCACTCCTATAATAGACAGTTCTCATTGTCTCCTCACTCTCTGATTGATTAAGGTCCATGAATAAAGAAATGAACTGGAAGGAGATCAGAGGACCCATTTACTAGTTACCTTGAGGGGGGAATTGTAAGATCCTCAGAGACAAAGCTGCCTGATGTGGGCGGAGTCCTGGTTTAGGGGAACCAATCAGCTCATGTCTAGTAATAATCTTTTTATCTCTATTTTAGTAGATGGACGGGAGGTGAGGAAAACCTCAGAGGATTGTCTCACTTTGTCTCCAAACTGTAAAGTAGAAGATGAGGACATCACACAGTATAGTCCAGGAGAAAACCCGACTACCTCAAATGTCCATCCGGGACCACACAGTGTAGATGGACCATCGTATTCCTCTTATCCTGAGGAGCCTCAGACTGTGAGGGACGGTGCCGGACCATCGTATTCCTCTTATCCTGAGGAACCTCAGACTGTGTGGGACGTTGCCGTCCTTCCAACAGAGAAGAGGTTTTCCTGTACTGAGTGCGGGAAGCGTTTCCGTTTTAAATCCCATTTTAATGTACATCAGACATCTCACACGGGGGAGAAGTCATATTCCTGTCCTGAGTGCGCTAAATGTTTTGTAACAAAAACAGATCTTGTTAAGCATCAGAGATCTCACACACGGGAGAAGCCGTATTCTTGTCCTGAGTGCGGGAAATGTTTTTCAAGCAAGTCCAATCTCTACACACATCAGAGATCTCACACAGGGGAGAAGCCATATTCCTGTCCTGAGTGTGGGAAATGTTTTTCAAGCAAGTCCGATCTTTCCAAACATCAGAGATCTCACACAGGAGAGAAGCCGTATTCCTGTCCTGAGTGTGGGAAATGTTTTTCAGACATATCCAATGTTTACAAACATCAGAGATCTCACACGGGGGAGAAGCCGTATTCCTGTCCTGAGTGCGGGAAATGTTTTACAGTGAAGTCCACTCTTTACAAACATCAGAGATCTCACACGGGGGAGAAGCCACTTTCCTGTCCTGAGTGAGGGAATTGTTACTCACTGAAGTCCTGTCTTCCTGTACATCAGGGATCCCACACAACCCTCGAGGTGTATTGAGTTGCCTTGAGTGCGGGAAATGTCTTCTATATGAATGTTGCTGGACATCACAGCTCTCATGTGGGGAAGAAGCACACCCTGATATACACCTCAGATATATTCCATGGCTGATCTTCATCATGTAAGAAACAGTTCATAAGGAGATCAGAGATCTCCATAGACATGGATGAAGTGTTTTACCGTGTTGGCCATTGATAGCAGTAGAAAAATAAAAATGGAGTCACATTACCTTTCATTGGCTGAGCACATTTTGTGGTGTAAGATTTCACAAATGCTTAGAGGTCTAGTTGAATAAATGTGAGCAGCATTCACCCAACCAATATGAATTTTGGTCATATTTTATTTTATACCATGTTTTATTTGGCTCCATCTAGTGGCCATAATGCAGTATTGTGCTATATTTACTGATTAAGGCAGGTATGTCCAAAATCCGGCCCGTGGTCCGGTTTTGAACGGCCCGCCTGGTTATCTAAACATATATATATATATATATATATATATATATATATATATATATATATATATATATTTTGTGGCCCCCGATGGTCTCCCAGCGCCGCCGCCACACAAGATATATAGGCTGGCTTCCTTGGAGGAGGTGGGACGAGGGCCGTGCATACAGGACTTTCTCTTAAAGAGGCCGCTGTGTAAACAGGAGATTCTCCTGTAGGTAATCTTTGGCGCCCGTCTCGCCCCCTCCAAGGCTGCACTGATGGCAATGGTGGGTGCTGCATTCATGGCAATTGGGGGTCGGCAGATGGGCACTGACCCTTATTTTGCTTTACAGTATTTTATTTATATATTTTTTTTCCTGAAACTTCCTTCTTAAAGTGAAGGTGCGTCGTATACGCCAATAAATAAGGTATATCTAAATAGTACACCTGAGCTAATCTCTTTACTCACACACAGCCACAAAGGCAGGATAATTCTTGTTGGGCAGTGTATTAGTGCTCAAACCAACACACTTATAGGTAGATTCAGGTACATTGGAATAACTTTAGGGCGGCGTAGCCTAGCCTGTTTAGGCTACACCGCCGTAAATTAGCTAGGCTAGTAGTCATTTTCAATCTATTTACCTGCTAATCTAGCCTCAACATGCAGAGAAATTAGTGGATTGGATGACCAAGCCGTCCTCATCCTCCTCATCCTCTCTCACACAGACTGATCATAGTTTGTCTGGCAAAGCAGCTGCCAAGGCGTCCTCTTCCCTCTGCACAATGGCATCACACAATCCTTCCCTAGTCCCACCGTGTCCTCCTGAGGAGTCCCCCGAACTGTTCCAACACAGTGTTGGGTACATGCTGCATGAAGATGCGCAGCGTTTTGAAGACTCCGATGACGGAACACAGATAGAGGAAGGCATTGATGTGAGCCCAGGGAGAGGGGGTGGCCGAGAGGAGTGATGTTCCCCCAGCTGGAGCATACTGCCAGGTTGTCGACAGTGATGATGAGGAGGGAGGGGATGATGAGGTCACTGACTCTACCTGGGTGCCTGATAGGAGAGAGGAGGAGGCACAGGCACATCTCCAAAGAGGCAGGATGCCCTCCAGGGGTCAGCTTAAGGGCAGCACACCAACTGCATTACGTGGCACTGCTGTGTCTCAACGGTACAGCAAAAGTTCTTTGGTGTGGGCCTTTTTTGAAACATGTGCATCAGAACGTACCTTTGCTGTTTGCAACATATGTCTCAAGCGTATCTCGCGTGGCCAAAACATCACCCGCTTGGGCACCACATGCTTGTCCAGACATATGTCGAGCTGCATGCAGCTCGTTGGCAAGCATACCAGAAAGACCCACACAAAAGACCAAAGCGTACCTCCCCTTGCCCTTCTGTGACCTCCAACCCCACTAGACCCCCAGTCCTCTCTGAAGCCTGCACTGAAGTTGTAGAAATAGGCGTGTCACAACCTAGTAGTGGTAGTACGTGCGGGCAATCTACTGATAGTACCAGACAAATTTCCCTGCCCCAGCTGCTGCAGCGCCGAAAAAAGTACACTCCCAGCCATCCTCATGCCCAGCGGTTGAATGCTAGCTTAGCAAAATTACTAGCACTTCAACTGTTACCTTTCCAGTTGGTAGATTCTGCCCCCTTCCGTGAGTTTGTGGAATGTGCAGTACCTCAGTGGCAAGTACCCAAACGCCACTTTTTCTCACGGAAGGCGATTCCGGCTCTCTACCGGCATGTGGAAGGCAATGTCCATGCCTCGCTGGACAGGGCGGTCAGTGGTAAGGTGCATCTTACCGCTGACTCATGTTCCAGCAGGCATGGACAGGGACGTTACCTGTCTTTTAAGGCCCATTGGGTGACTCTGCTGGCAGCTGGGAAGGACGCAGGACAAGGTACAGTAGTTTTGGAGGTTGTTCCGCCACCACGCCTCCAAAACACTACTACTGCTTGTGACACACCTCTCTCCTCCACCCCCTCCTCTTCTTCTTCCTCTGTGGCCTCTTCCTGTGGTGATGTTTGCTCAGAAGCAGCCGTGCTCCGTAGGCGTACGAGGGGCGAATGCAGGCCAAGAGATGCCATGCGGTGCTAGAGCTAGTGTGCTTGGGAGACAGGAGCCACACTGGGGAAGAGGTTCTTTCAGCTCTGCAGGGGCAGGCTCAGAGGTGGTTGACGCCACGCCAGCTGAAGCCTGGAATGGTGGTCAGCGATAATGGCACCAACCTCCTCTCTGCCCTGCGACAGGGAAAACTCACCCATGTGCCCTGTTTTGCGCATGTTCTCAATTTGGTGGTGCAGCGGTTCTTGGGCAGGTACCCGGGCTTACAGGATGTCCTGAAGCAGGCCAGGAAAGTCTGTGTGCATTTCCGGAGGTCATATAATGCCACTGCTCGGCTGACAGACCTCCAGAGGGAATACAACCTGCCCAAGAACCGCCTAATCTGTGACATGCCCACCAGATGGAACTCTACGTTGGCCATGCTGCAGCGGCTGCACACTCAGCAGAGGGCCATCAATGAGTACCTGTGCCAATATGGCAGCAGAACTGGCTCAGGGGAGCTTGGTTTTTTTTCACCACGCCAGTGGGCCTTGATCAGGGATGCATGCACTGCCCTGTCACCATTTGAGGAGGCCACGAGGATGGTGAGCAGTGACAGTGCATGCATCAGTGAGACTGTCCCGCTTATTCACATGTTGGAGCACACCCTACATGGAATAATGGACAGGGCCCTTGAGGAAGAAGAGGACTTCCTTACCTCTCAAGGCCCCCTTTATCCAGACACTGTTCCTGCTTGCCCACCTAGAACACAGGAAGAGGAGGAGGAGGATTGTATCAGCAGCATGGAGGTGGAGCCTAGCACTTAGCATCAACAGCAGCAGTCTTCAAGGGATCATTTACAGTCCCAAGGAACACGTGGACTTTTACGTGGCTGGGATGAGGTGGCTGCGGATCCTGTCATCCTCAGTGACCCAGAGGACTCTGCCCCGAATGCCTCTGCAAACCTACGCTGCATGGCCTCCCTGATCCAGCAAAGCCTGCGTAAGGATCCTTGTGTACGTACTATCAAGGAGAGGGATCATTACTGGCTGGCAACTCTCCTTGATCCACGTTACAAGAGTAAGGTAGCGGACCTTATGTTGCCATCGCAGAGGGAGCAGAAGATGAAACTTCTGCGGGAGGCCTTGCAGAAGGGTCTGTGCAATGCGTTCCCAGAACCGGGGGGATTACCAAAACCTGGCCCTGGACAACGTTTTGCTGAGGCTTCGGTGAGTCAGAGAAGGAGCGGTGGAGAAGGTGGCCATCTGACCGATGCGTTCAGACAATTTTTTAATCCGCAGCCCCAAGGTCTGACTGGTTCCAGCAACCATCGCCAGCGTCTGGTTTACATGGTCCGGGAATACCTAGCGGCAAGATCCGACTTGGACACCTTCCCCACGGAAAATCCTCTGGCTTACTGGGTCTTGAGGATGGATCACTGGCCAGAGCTTGCACAGTACGCAATTGAGCTACTGGCTTGCCCTGCATCCAGTGCTCTTTCAGAACGCACATTCAGTGCTGCTGGAGGCTTTGTGACCGATCACAGGGTGCGCCTCTCCACCGACTCTGTTGATCGACTGACCTTCATCAAAATGAATCAGGCTTGGATCAACACCAGCTACCAAGCACCTGATGCTGATGTTACTGAATAATAATTTTTTGTTGAAATGTCAGATCCCTTTGAGACTGCTGATGCTGAGTGACTGTCCTGTTATGCTGCTGATGGAATATCCTTCTCCTCCTCACTTTTCTTGCTGATAGCTAGTAAGAAATTTTGTTTTTCTGTGCTCCGCCACCAGTGCCTAAGGCCTAATTTTTCACCTAATAACAATTTTTGATGCAAAACTTTGCACGTGGCTCCTTGTTGCACTCCAATTAAAGATATTGGGAGGGGTTGCAGTGTTGTGTTGTGCCTAAGGCCTAATTTTTCTGTCCCTGTGTAACAGGGGCGTCTGATACCAATTTTTGATGCAATACTTTGCACGTGGCTCCTTGTTGCGCTCCAATTACAGATATTGGGAGGGGTTGTTGTGTTGTGCCTACGGACACATTTTTGTGCCCCTGTGTAACAGGGGCGTCTAATAACAATTTTTGATGCAATACTTTGCACATGGCCTAAGGCACAACGTTTGTGCCCCTGTGTAACAGGGGTGCCTAATAACAATTTTTGATGCAATACTTTGCACGTGGCTCCTTGTTGTGCTCCAATTACAGATATTGGGAGGGGTTGCAGTGTTGTGTTGTGCCTACGGACAAATGTTTGTGCCCCTGTGTAACAGGGGCGCCTAATAACAATTTTTGATGCAATACTTTGCACGTGGCTCTTTGTTGCGCTCCAATTACAGTATGTTTGAGGGGTGCCCTTTTTTCTACAATTTTGCTTTCACAAAAAAATAATGGCCCCCCCCCACCACCCCTAAAATAATCGAGATATTGTTGCCACACAGCACGTGCGCAAGCAGTGTTAAATTACTTTGTTCTTATAATAATTTCATGTTGTGCAGGGACATTTCTAAACACGTGCCACTACTATAGACACACAGCAGGTGTGATATTTGAAGGAATTTTTCATTTTTTTTTTCACTTTAAGCATCATTTAAATCGCTGCTCCGGAAAAACGGCCGTTTTAAAAAAAAAAATTTCCATTGATACATGTTCCCTGGGGCAAGACCCGGGTTCTGGACGACGTTTTCCAACATTAAATTGAATATCGGTCTTTAAAATGAGCGTTTTTGAATTTGAACGTTCGAATGAACGAATGTTCGGCTCATCCCTAGTCCAGAGAGAACCAATGCCAGAGAGTCCGGAGACCACTGGTGAAGTGTATCTAAAGAGATGGACACCCAGGAAAAAAATCCTCCAGCCAGTGTGAATGACCTAAAATGTAGTGCTTCAATGTTCGGTTTACATTGGGAAGGTAATAATGTCACACGTGGGGTCAAGACATCACATTCCATACAGGATAGGGACAGATCTGTTCTTCCTCCCACTGTAGCAATAGGTCACTTCTAGTTGCAATTAGCAATAGTCAATTATTAGAAGTGACCTGCTGCTGCACAGATTTCTAATATATACAGTATATTACATACAGTAAAACCTTGGTTTGAGAGTGTTTTGCAAGACAAGCAAAATGTTTTAATAAATTTTGACTTGAAATACAAGCAATGTCTTGATATAAGAGTAGCATCATGTCACAACGAAGTATAAGGCCCCTTTCACATTAGCGGACCGTTCGTCCGCTTTTTACAAGTCTGTTTCCCTATGGGATCGCGTCTGTTAGCGGATGGAGCATCCACTAACGTCCGCAACCATCCGCGTCCGTCAGGATCCGGTTTTTCGGACGGAAGAAAACCCTATTTTTCTTCCGTCCGGCGGAACGGATCGGATGAAGATGGACAGACGGTCTGTCTTCATCCGATTCTCCATAGGGGAGAGCGGAGAAGAGACAGGGCGGTCTCTGCACAGTGTGCGGGGACCGCCCTATCCGCCGACATCTCAGCGGGGATTACGGATGATCCCCGCTGAGCCGCCGGACACACACGGAGCGCACACAAAAACGGTCCGCTCCATGTGAAAGAGGCCTAAAAGAGAAGAGAGGCGCCTCTAAGTGTAGCAATATGGTTACATTTAATGAAGGTACAACATTTAGCAACTCACATTGTTGATTATTAAAAGAGGCACATCTAAGTACACAGGCATCCGGGGTAAAGATGTCCACATAAACCATCCTCCACACTGCCATCAATGTCATCTCTTCCACTCTGTACTCAACAAGTGCTTCAAGCCTCACTTTCAGATCGCTCTACTGCAGGGTTGTCTTTATGATCACGATTGCAGACAAATAGTGGTGAGAGCCGGAAGATATCATTTAAAGCCCCAAAACCTCCCCCCCTTCTATCCATTTACAGGGATGGAGGCCTATGGTTGTTTATCATATGCCTCATGTAAAGTCTCAACCTTATCCCCCTCTTTTTTTTACATTATCCAGGGATGGAGATGCGTTTCAGGAGTGGAATAAAGTGCCTCCACAGATTTACCACTGACAGTCGATTGTGCATTGTCATTTATTGACTAGCTGACCCAGGTTGATGTGGTCCGCTTCTAGTTCGGTGGTGTTTTGGTTTGGAAGGCATGAATATTTTTACTCCTGTATTTCCTTGTGATATCTTCGTATATACACATACGTTTTTTTCAGTGCGCTTAATTGTTAAACCAGCCATAGGTAGTGGCATGGTCAGGTAGCACGCCAGCACCTTTGCTTCTATGCGCTGGGTGTGCACCTGCCCCTTTAGGGGGGCTGGGTTACCCCCAGTCACCTGCCCCTTATCTATTGATTAGCACACCTGTGCTCCTACTAAGGAGACTTTAAAATTCATAGTTAGGAACTGCAGTACACAGAGAGCCTTGGTGGGGCCTGCAGCTTACACAGGTATTTGCAAATGCGTGCAACTAAACCCCTGTTTTTAATGCTTACAGTTAGACAGGTTCATTTGGTTTGTTGCTTTTTTGTTTGGTTAACTTTAAACCTGGTTATTATAGAAACGTTTTTTATATTTCCTATATATATTTAATTATTTTTGAATAATTGCATATTGCTAAAAACGCATCTCATTTAAAGTCACAAAACCCTCCTTCTATTGAAATACAAGCAATGTCTTGATATAAGAGTAGCATCATGTCACAACGAAGTATAAAAGAGAAGAAAGGCACCTCTAAGTGTAGCAATATGGTTACATTTAACCACTTCCCGGACCGCCTCCTGCACATATACGTCGGCAGAATGGCACGGCTGGGCACATGTACGTACAGGTACGTCCTGTACTAGTACCCAGCCGTGGGTCGCGGGCGCGCTCCCGCGACCCGGTCCGAAGCTCCGGGACCGCGGGTCGAGCGGACCCGATCGCCGCTGGAGTGCGGCGATCGGTCCCCGGAGCTGAAGAACGGGGAGAGCCGTGTGTAAACACGGCTTCCCCGTTCTTCAATGTGGCGGCTGCATCGATCGTGTGATCCCTTTTATAGGGAGACACGATCGATGACGTCACACCTACAGCCACACCCCCCTACAGTAGTAAACACACACTAGGTGAAACGAAACTCCTTCAGCGCCCCCTTGTGGTTAACTCCCAAACTGCAACTGTCATTTTCACAATAAAAAATGCAATTTAAATGCATTTTTTGCTGTGAAAATGACAATGGTCCCAAAAATGTGTCAAAATTGTCCGAAGTGTCCGCCATAATGTCGCAGTCACAAAAAAAAAAATCGCTGATCGCCGCCATAAGTAGTAAAAAAAAAAAATTATAAAAATGCAATAAAACTATCCCCTATTTTGTAAACGCTATAAATTTTGCGCAAACCAACCGATAAACGCTTATTGCGATTTTTTTTACCAAAAATAGGTAGAATACGTATCGGCCTAAACTGAGGAAAAATTTTTTTTTTTTATATATTTTTGGGAGATATTTATTACAGCAAAAAGTAAAAAATATTGCATTTTTTTCAAAATTGTCGCTCTATTTTAATTTATAGCGCAAAAAATAAAAACCGCAGAGGTGATCAAATACCACCAAAAGAAAGCTCTATTTGTGGGAAAAAAAGGACGCCAATTTTGTTTGGGAGCCACATCGCACGACCGCGCAATTGTCTGTTAAAGCGACGCAGTCCCGAATTGTAAAAACCCCTTGGGTCATTTAGCAGCATATTGGTCCGGTCCTTAAGTGGTTAATGAAGGTACAACATTTAGCAAACCCATATTGTTGATGATTAAAAGAGGCACATCTAAGTACACAAGCATCCGGGGTAAAGATGTCCACATAAACCATCCTCCACACTGCCATCAATGTCATCTCTTCCACTCTGCACTCAACAAGCGCTTCAAGCCTCACTTTCAGATCGCTCTACTGCAGGGTTGTCTTTACGATCACGATTGCAGACTGACAGTGGTGAGAGCCGACGGTGGGGAGGACAGTCTATGTGGACAGTTTTTCTCAGGATGCCTGCATACTTAAATGTGCCATTTGAGTTGCTAAATGTTGTACCTTCATTAAATGTAACCAGATTTGCTGAACTTAGAGGCGCTTCTCTTCTCTTTTATAGTCTGTAGCTCCTGCTGGATTTTGCTTCTAATCCCCTTGTGGATGGACATTTTATGGTTACACAACCTGGTCACATTGCTATAATCTTTTTATATGGACTATAAACTGAAGGACTTATGAATAAATGGTTGTGGAACGAATCATTTGATTTTCCATTATTTCTTATAGGGAAATTCGCTTTGATATAAGAGTGCTTTGGATTACAAGCATGCGTCCGGAACGAATTATGCTTGCAATTTAAGGTTTTACTGTATGTGTAATCTATAATGCAATCACAATCCCATGGTTGTGCCAAATTGTGTGCATAGCAACAAAACTTAATGTTATATTAACAATCTAACAACTTACACAGACATTGTGTGCCTCACATTGTAGTGTTGAAAGGTAGCTCTTCTAAAGTAAAATGCAGACATTCACTTCTAGCTACACTAACAGATGTGATATTATTGTAATCCACAGATTTTGTTTATTATATTTTGCAAAAGTGCACAAACTAAATAAATGCTGAATTTGGATAAATTACAGGAAAAGGCTTAATTTTTTATTATGTATTCCCAATAAAACAAAGGAAATAAAAATATATCTACCCAGATTTCCTACAAAATGAAAGCTCTATCTGTTCCGATAAGCTGATGTATAATTAATTTGGATAGACTACAAATGTTAAAGGTATAATGTGTAGAACTGATTTATGGATAAAATAAAAACAATCTGGGACTCAAGGGGCCAGATTCTTGTATAATCTGCGGCGGCGTAGCGTAAGCCATTTACACTACGCCGCCGCAAATTACTGGAGCAAGTGCCGTATTCTCCAAGCACTTGCTCCGTAATTTGCGGCGTCGTTGTGTAAATGGCCCGGCGTAAGGCCGCGTAATTTAAAGGGGGCGGCTTGTATTTAAATTAAGCGCGCCCCCGCGACGATTAAACTGCGCATGCGCCAGGCATAAAAATAGCCCCGTGCGCATGCTCCAGCTCACGACGGAAAACGTCAATGACGCCGACGTGAGCGTCATTGACGTAAAGTCGTATTCGCGAACGACTTACATAAACGACGTTAACAACGGAAAAAGACGACGCTGACCCGACGCCATACGACGGACCTACGTATATCCTCATATAGCAGGGGCAAGTTTACGCTTACGGAAACGTTGTAAATTCACTGCGTCGTCTGCGCGTACGTTCGGGAATCGTCGTAAAAAGCTAATTTGCATAGACGACGGGGAAAACGACGAGGCAACACCTAGCGGCGGGAAAAAAAATTGCATTTAAGATCTGACAGCGTAAGAGCCTTACGCCTGTCAGATCTAAGGGATATCTATGCGTAACTGATTCTAAGAATCAGTCGCATAGATAGGCCGGGCCAGATTAGGACTTACGACGGTGCAAATGGCGTTTTGCTCCGTCGTAAGCCTTTTAAGAATCTGGCCCAAGGAGTTTAGTGAGAGAAAGGCCCAGGGACTAAAATGGTTAATGTCAGATTTAAGCTTTGATGCCATTATTCATTTTCCCATAGTTACACTTTAAGGCCAACATTATAATCGAAACATTGTAATGATTCCAGGGTCAAAAAGTGTTCTTCACAAAGTTTACTCAAAAATGAGATTTGTCTGCTCAGAGTCATTAGAAAACCTAAATCAGAAGAATTTCAGTTACCCAGAAGTTCATCAGTTTTTAAGTTCAGATCTCTTACAGTTGTATTGTGTGATTGGACTATGGAGATAAGCAATAGCTGGACAAAAAAATAAGATAATACGAACATCCAATCTTTACCTGGTGGAATCTCTTATGCCGCGTACACACGACCGTTTTTCGGGTTCTAAAAAATTACTTTTTTTTAATCTCATTAAAAACGATCGTGTGTGGGCTCCAGAGCATTTTTCACGATCTAAAAAATGGGCATTAAAAATTTCGAACATGCTCTATTTTTTCACAACGTTTTTAACGTCGTTGTTTTTAAGGTTGTAAAAAATGGTCGTGTGTGGGCTTTAACGACGTAAAAAAAACATGCATGCTCAGAAGCAAGTTATAAAACGGGAGTGCTCGTTCTGGTAAAACTAGCGTTCGTAATGGAGATAGCGAATCGTCTTTTACAAACACAAAATCAGCTAAAGCAGCCCAAAGGGTGGTGCCATCAGCATGGGACTTCCCCTTTATAGTGCCGTTGTACATCACCACGCTTTGCTAGAGCATTTTTTTTTCATGATCGTGTGTAGGCAAGGCCATATATAGTTTTTTCTAGACCCTTAAAAACGTCATTTTTTACAACCGGAAAAATGGTCATGTGTACGTGGCATTAGACTTGTGGTCAAGTCAAGGTTCCACAAAAAAAAGATAAAGATGAAAATCATAAAGAAACAGTTCAGTCGTTAATGATTGTCTGAAAAAATAATCAAATTGTCATTCGTGTGGACACTTTGGTGTGTAACGAGCTCTCTCTGGCTTGGCAAAGCTTTGTTATATTCTGAACACTGATATGGCCTCTTTTTAATGTGAACCCACTGGTGCGAGTTAAGATCGGTCTTCTGTTTAAAAGCTTTATCACATTCTGAACACTGATATGGCCTTTCTCCAGTGTGAACCCTCTGATGTCTAATAAGGATTGCCTTCTGTGTAAAAGCTTTGTCGCATTCAGAACATTGATACGGCTTCTCCCCAGTGTGGACCCTCTCGTGTTTGATAAGGTGTTCTCTTGTTGTAAAAGCTTTGTCACATTTTGAACACTGATATGGCCTTTCACCAGTATGAATCCTCTGATGTCTGATAAGGTGTGACTTATCTGAAAAATCTTTATTACACACAAAACACTGGAACGGCTTCTCTCTAGTGTGCACCCTCTCATGTTTGATAAGGTGTTCTCTCACTGTAAAAGCTTTGTTACATTGAGAACACTGATATGGCTTCTCTCCAGTGTGAATCCTCTGGTGTTTGTCAAGCCTGATCTTGGTTATAAAAGCTTTATCACATTCAGAACACTCATACGGTTTCTCTCCAGTGTGACTCCTCTGGTGTCTGCTAAGCTGTGACTTCGATGTGAAAGCATTCTCACATTCAGAACACTGATATGGCTTCTCCCCAGTGTGAATCCTCTGGTGTGTGATAAGATTTGCCTTCACTCTAAAATCTTTGCCACAATCCAAACACGGATACAGCATTGCTCCAGTGTGAATGCTCATGTGTAAGTTAAGATTACTCTTCTGTGTAAAAGTTTTGTCACATTCGGGACACTCAAATGGCTTCTCTCCAGTGTGAACTATCTGGTGTTTCAAAAGATTTGACTTGTTTTTAAAAGATTTGCCACATTCAGAACACGGAAATGGTTTCTCCTCCATTGTGAGCCAGATGTGTGATAAAATTTCCCTTCACGGTAAAACCTTTATCACAATCCAAAGATGAAATGACTTCTCCTGCGTAGAAATGTGTTGGACTTTACTATAAAGCCGTAGTCACTTCCAGAACATTGAAATTACTTGTCTGCCGTTGTCCCCTGAGACTGAATCAATTTTTAAGAGTATCCAAACTATTTACAACCCCAATATTTCTTGTGTCCTGTGTGAATCCTCCAGTGAACTGCAATAAACTCTTTTAATTACGTAAGACACCCATATGGCTCGTTTCCCATGCGACTTTGTTGTGTTTATGAAGACAAATATAATCCACCTGTAAAAATAAATAAAAGTCAGAATTCTATGTAATTCTATGTAAAGGACTGAATAAAGTTGGTTTCTATTTCTAACAATCATTATTAGATACGGTATCTCACAAATGTAAGTACACTCTCACATTTTTGTAAATATTTTATTATATCTTTTCATGTGACAACACTAAAGAAATAAAAACATTGGTACAATCTAAAGTAGTGAGTGTACAGCTTGTATAACAGTGTAAATATTCTGTCATCTCAAAATAACTCAGCACACAGCCATTATTGTCTAAACCACTGGAAACAAAAGTAAGTACACCCCTAAGTGAAAATGTCCAAATTGGGCCTAGCCATTTTCCCTCCCAAGTGTCATGTGACTCAGTGTTACAAGGTTTCAGGTGTGTTAAATTTGGGAAGGTGACGTGCTGATGTATGACGCGACGGTCCGAGCGGACGGGCGTTCGAGTAAGCCGGCCGGCTTTACATTTTCCTTACTTTTTTGTAAGTGCAACTTATTTTTATTAAACATGGCAATACTTTTACGTACTTCACTATGTGAGCCCTTTTTGGTATACCATCGATGACAGGTTATCAGGACATCTGAGTCTGCTGCTGGTTCATACAAAGGCCCTGGCTTGGGTTATAGCCACAAGCTGGTTATATTTGCCTTTTGGTAAGCCTCCAACTTATAAGGTGTTTTCTGGTGGTGGTTATCTACATCCAAGTCACGACTGTTTGTATTTGCACCCTTTGCCTGCTGAACTTCACTATGTGAGCTTATTGTTGTTTTTTGGGCATACATAACTGCTGACGACCTACCTGGAGGATCCTTAGTGTATCCGTGTCTGCTGCTGTTTCACATAAAGGCCCTGGCTGGGGTTTACAGCCGCAAGCTGGTTACGCTTGCCTTCCGGTAAGCCTCTACTCTACAAGGTGTTTTTTGGTGGTGGTAATTGAATTTGCACCGTCTTGCTGAACTTTAGTGATCATCAGGATTATTTCTAATGCCTAGGATGTATTTACTTTTCATCAGATTTGATTTTCTGGACTCAACTGGACTAATAATCACAAATGTGTTAATTATTCCATTTTTTTCACATGGTTTATCACCATTTTATATTTTAGTAATATATCTTAGCTTTTATTATTTTTCACACAGCGCAACTCTGTTTTTTTCCTTTGCAATTTTGGTGTGTATATCACTTTGTTGTTGCAGCTTATGTTAGTTTTATTTTTAGCACGGTAATTCTTTTCCTTTTTTACATTATCACTCTAATGCCGCGTACAGACGGTAATTTTTTGTGATGAAATAAAATGACATTTTTAAAAATGTCAATTAAAATGATCGTGTGTGGGCAAAATGTCATTTTATGTCTTCTGAAAAATGACAAAAAAAAAATTCGAACATGCTCGAATTTTTTGTGTCGTTTTTCAAAATGTAATTTTTTGTGTCAATGAAAATGATAGTGTGTGGGCAAAACGACGTTTTTAAACCCACACATGCCCAGAAGCAAGTTTTGAGACGGGAGGTAAAACTACCATTCATAATGGAGTAAGCACATTCATCACGCTGTAACAGACAAAAAAGCACGAATCGTCTTTTACTAACAAGTAACCAGCTAAAAGCAGCCTCAAGGCGAATAGAACTTCCCCTTTAGAGTGCCATCACTTTGTTCATCACTTTTCAAAATGATGGTGTGTATGCTACATCGTTTTTGAAAATGAAGTTTTCATGACATCGCTGAGAGCCCTGCATTGGCTACCCGTGAAGGAACGGGTTCTGTTTAAGACTGGATGCATGGTGCACAGGGCTACCCATGGCAAGGGGCCAGTGTACCTGCAGGAAAAATTCACCAAGTATGTGCCCAACCGTACCTTAAGGTCGGCTAATTTGGAAACTTTGGTGATTCCTAAATTTCGTAAGAAAAAATGCGGAGGGAGGACGAGTGCGGTCCAGGGAGCACAGTTTTGGAACTCCCTGCCTCTAAAATTAAGGCTTGAGAATGATCTTTTTAAGTTCAGGAAGCTTTTAAAAACTGAGCTTTTCAGTCTAGCCTATGGAATTACATAGGTTTTTATAGTTCTTTGATCTGCTACTATTTTAAATTTGATCTGTTCCGCTGCCTGTGTGTGTTTTTTTGGTTGTTGCTGTATGGTTGTTCTCGGCGCATCGAGGCCTACGGGTAACTGACTGCGTTTTGTACTTTTTTGTACTTTTAAGAATTTTAATAAATAAATAAATAAATAAAAATGTCGTTTTTTTTCATCACTTCAAACGTCATTTTTTTTTCATCACAAAAAATGACCCTCTGTATGCGGCATTACTCTCTCATACTGGTCACTGGCAGTTCAACAAGGCATCTCATGGCAAAGAACTCTCTGAGGATCTGAAAAAAATAAATGAATGGTTGCTCTACATAAAGATGGTCTAGGCTATAAGATGATGGCCAAGGCCCTGAAACTGAGCTGCAGCACAGTGGCCAAGACCATACAGCGGTTTAACAGGACAGGTTCCACTCAGAACAGGCCTCGCCATGGTTGACCAAAGACGTTGAGTGCACGTGCTCAGCGTCATATCCAGAGGTTGTCTTTGGGAAATAGACATAGTGCATAGTGAGTGCTGCCAGCATTGCTGCAGAGGTTGAAGGGGTGGGGGGTCAACCTGTCAGTGCTCAGACCATACGCCTCACACTGCATCAAACTGGTCTGCAGGGCTGTTGTCCCAAAAGGAAGCCTCTTCTAAAGATGATTTACAAGAAAGTCTGCATACAGTGTGCTGAAGACAAGCAGACTAAGGTCATGGATTACTGGAAACATGTCCTGTAGTCTGATGAGACCAAGATAAACTTATTTGGTTCAGATGGTGTCAAGCATGTGTGGCGGCAACCAGGTGAGGAGTACAAAGACAAGTGTGTCTTGCCTACAGTCAAGCATGGTGGTGGGAGTGTCATGGTCTGGGACTACATGAGTGCTGCCGGCACTGGGGAGCTACAGTTCATTGAGGGGACCATGAATGCCAACATGTACTGTGACATACTGAAGCAGAGCATGATCCCCTCCCTTAGGAGACTGGACCGCAGGGCAGTATTCCCACACAATAATGACCCCAAACACACCTCCAAGACGACCACTGCCTTGCTAAAGAATCTGAGGGTAAAGGTGATGAACTGGCCAAGCATGTCTCCAGACCTAAACCCTATTGAGCCACTGTAGGGCATTCTCAAATGAAAGGAGGAGGAGCGCAAGGTCTCCAACATCCATCAGCTCCGTGATTTCATCATGGAGGAGTGGAAGAAGACTCCATTGGAATCCTGTGAAGCTCTGGTGAACGCCATGCCCAAGCGGGTTAAAGCAGTGCTAGAAAATAATGGTGGCCACACAAAATATTGACACTTGGGCCCAATTTGGACATTTTCACTTAGGGGTGTACCCACTTTTGTTGTCAACAGTTTAGACATTAATGACTGTGTGTTGAGTTATTTTGAGGGGACAGCAAATTTACACTGTTATACAAGCTGTACACTCACTACTTTACATTCTAGCAAAGTGTAATTTCTTCAGTGTTCTCACATGAAAAGATAGAAGAAAATATTTACAAAAATGTGAGGGGTGTACTCACTTTTGTGAGATACTGTATATCTAATATATAGAAAGAATATGTACAATATTATACATGTTTGTATTTTAGTTTGATTGAGGACACTATATTATTCCCATTGACTGGTAAACTTGACAGTTTATTACAAGCTTTAAAGCGAAACATTGAAAATACCTTTGAACAACACGCTTGGGTGATGCCTAAAACCTACCTGTGAAAAAGGCGTATGGTGTAAAATGTAGAGAAGCGAGTGACATAAAAAAAATAAAAAAATACAAAGCAGCAGGGATTTCCCTCAACATCCATATCAGTTCCTTATCCTTGATGAGGGTCTATTATGAATTGTAAGAGAGACCCCCCAGAAATCCATAGCAGATCCCAATCTATGCATACAATCAGCAAGCATTCACCCTCCACCTAAACCATACAAGGCCACTTGCCCTCAGCATGGGAAGGGTACACTTCCAGAAGCCCCGTAGCAAAGCACTATGCTCCTGTGTTCATGGGGACAAGGTATCTTCCCCACAACTCTGTGAGGGGGGGATTTATCAGAATCTGGGGGGGGAAGCTCCCAGATATCCAGCTCCCCATACATTAATTAATCATTGTATTTAGTGATGTAGATCCCTCTTACACACGGACCACCAAGACTTTCTGTTCCGAACAGATTCTCGCTGAAATTTACATTTCCTGAGCTGGCAGTTAAATATAAAATAAGGGGCACCCAGGTGACTATATGGACTACATTTTACCTGTGTCCTAGTAACCAGTGACATCATCAGTTACTAGGAAGGCATACTTGCCAACAGTCCCGATTTTCCCAGGACAATTACGATTTTGGGACCCTCATCCCGATCGGCGGCCATCCCGATAAAAATCCACGGATTTTGCCTTTGTCCTGGGAAATCGGGAATGTTTTTGGCTCCGCAGCTGCTTCTGGCTCCAGAAAAATGGCCGTCGGCGCTGCCGCAAAATCTCTTTCTGGGCTAGCAGGTTCTTTAAGAATAATAATAATAATGATGATGTTTACACCGCCGGGATTGAACCTGCAACCCTTGGGACTAGGGGTGCAACGAATCGTCATTGATCCGTGATCCGAACCGAAAAAGATTGATCCGAACCGCACACACGTGATCCGAGGATTGTTTTCTAAAAAAAATAATAATAATTTGCGCATGTTCAGTCCACACACAGCGTGGTAATGGTGAACAGAGGAGCTTGAATGCCCCGCGTCATTTAAATCCCCTGTATGGGAGCATTTTGGCTTCCCTGTCAAATATAATGATGAAGGAAAGAGGTTAGTGGATAAAATCGTGACGGTGTGTAGGCACTGTGGCCCAAGAATGCCATATGACAGTGGGAACACATCAAGTATTGTCACTAGGGGTGCAACTGATCTGTACAGATCAGCACCTTCGGGTCGGGACACACGGCGATCCACGGGCCTCCCGGTCCATAGGAAAGGCAGCGGGATCGGCCTAGCTATCGAAGCGGCGGCCATCGAGGTCCACCCGGCGCGGGGGATGCAGGCTGCTCCTCGGAAGTTTGTGGGCACTTGAGCTCAATATGTCATTGACTCCTAACAGCCCAGCGATGAGCTCCATGCTGCACCACACAGGGAGCCGCTGCCGCCGCCGCACCGGGCGTCTTGCTGCTTGCCAGAGAAGAGAGAGGAGGCGATCGGGGGGGATCTGTATGGACTGAGCACGTAGGGGGGATTTTCACTAGACACTCAGCCCGCCGATCAATGACACTAAAGGGATCTGATGATTGGGATAGTTCAGGTCACAGTAGGGAACTGATGACACCACTTTCGTACATGGGGCTGCGACTTCCACTTGGCTGCACATATAAGTATTGCGAGATGCAGTTATTTCAACACAAAACAGAGCTTATACGCTTAAATACAGTATTTGTAAATCTGACGGACTGTTTAAATGTGAAAATCAGAGGTGTTCTGTCACATTAGCAATAAAAAGCTCTGTTTTGTGTTGAGAAGAACTGTGAAATCTAAAACTCTGGTGGGTGTAACAAGATTTGTCTTTTTTTTTTGCTGATCCGAAAATGATCCGATCCGTGACTCCTGATCCGAGGATCGATCCGATCCGTGAGTTTTTTGATCCGTTGCACCCCTACTTGGGACACAGGCAATCACAGACTGCTGCAAAGGAGCATTAGCCCCATGCGCTATCTTTCCCCTTGTGTTCAGTGAAGAGGGGAGGGGCCTCGATCAATGCAGCCAATGAATCGGCTTCTCTCTTCACAATTCTCCTGCACACTGAAGCTGGGGTTAGCTGCATGGGTCGGCCCCCCCCTCTCCACTGAACATGAGGAACGAGACAGACACATGGAGCTGCAGCCAACCCTCTGTCTCATGGCTGTGGAGTGTGACAGGTTGGAGCTTTTGACAGAACAATGATCTGTAAGGAGAGACTCCGCTGGGGACGCCTGGTGGCAGGCGGCATGGCAGGGAACACACTCGGGGCTCCCACTGATTCTACATTATGGTGAGTTGAACGATTTAATTTTATATTACAATGTAATAATAATAATAATAATGTGCTTCAATCATCCTGACACCATAACAACCATGGTGCCGGGATAATTGAAACACCAACACCAGATGTTTGGAGTATCATTATCTGCTGATTGGTAAACTTTATGGAATACACATATTTCTATTGTGGTGTAGGATCTGGGCCTGCTGTCCCTCCCTATTTCTTTCTCCCACCATCCCTCGTTCATCTTACACGAACCACACCCATTTGAGCCACACCCGTTTAAGCCACGCCCACTATTCCGTTGAAACCACACCCATTTTTGCCGCTGCACACATATTTTCTTTTCCCCTCTATGCCACAACACACATGCCCTGTCCCGTAATTATAATAAGACTCCGCCTACAGACAAAAAAAGTGTCCCTATAAATTATTTTACAATGTTGGCAACTATAGGAAGGAAGGGCCAGATTCACATATAAATGCGGCGGCGTAACGTATCGTAGATACGTTACACCGCCGCAAGTTTTCATCGCAAGTGCCTGATTCACCAAGCACTTGCGATGAAATCCTCCGCCGGCGGCCTCCGGTGCAAGGCGGGCCAATTTAAATGGGCGTGTGCCATTCAAAATTAGGCGCGCTCCCGCGCCGGACCTACTGCACATGCTCCGTTTCGTAATTTCCGTTGTGCTTTGCGCGCCGTGACGTCATTTTTTCAAACGGCGACGCGCGTAGCGCAATTCCGTATTCCCGGACGGCTTACGCAAACGACGTTATTTTTTAAATTTCGACACAGGAACGACGGCCATACTTTATACAGCAATACGATTGCTGCGTAAAGTTAAGGCACTAAAAAAACCGACTAACTTTGCGACGGGAAACTAGACTAGCGGCGGCGTAGCGAACGCGAAAATCCGTCGGGAATCGCCGTAACTCCTAATTTGCATACCCGACGCTGGTTTACGACGCAAACTCCCCCCAGCGGCGGCCGTGGTATTGCAGCCTAAGATCCGACAGTGTAAAACAATTACACCTGTCGGATCTTAGGGATATCTATGCGTAACTGGTTCTATGAATCAGTCACATAGATAGAAACAGAGATACGACGGCGTATCAGCAGATACGCCGTCGTATCTCTTATGTGAATCTGGCACGAAATTTTTATTTAGTGGCAGTAGGGAAACTGCCATTACATCTATGAGTTCTGGCTGCAGCAGAGTTTTCACAGGTGGATGAACAAACAGAAGAAACTAGCCAATGGGTCAACCTTGAAAAACGGCAAAGAATGTGCAAACAGAAGACCACAGAAGCCTGATGATGAAAAGCACAAGTGTTCACTATTCTAGTGGTGTGGATTTTAAAACGGGAAAAGGAGGCTGTTCTGGTCTCCATACAGTATAGATGTAAATAGGTTACTGTTACTTTAAGCTGGCATCCATTGCTGGCAGGAAACTGTAGTATATTACTCCCACTTCCTGTTCAGCAGACATTTTGCTTAAACCTCATGAGAAGGAAGCATGGCATTATGCCCTGTACACACGATCGGTCCATCCGATGAAAACGGTCTGATGGACCGTTTTCATTGGTTAACCGATGAAGCTGACTGATGGTCAGTCGTGCCTACACACCATCGGTTAAAAAAACTATCGTGTCAGAACGCTGTGATGTAAAACACAACGACGTGCTGAAAAAAAACAACGTTCAATGCTTCCAAGCATGCGTCGACTTGATTCTGAGCATGCGTGGATTTTTAACCGATGGTCGTGCCTACTAACGATCGTTTTTTTTCTATCGGTTAGGAATCCATCGGTTGAATTTAAAACAAGTTGGCTTATTTTTAACCGATGGATAAATAACCGATGGCGCCCACACACGATCGGTTTGGACCAATGAAAACGGTCCATCAGACCATTCTCATCAGTTTAACCGATCGTGTGTACGAGGCCTTAGAGTTCCATCATTTCTTAAAACTGGGCTGTCATCGGTATTCAATCAAGTAGTATGTGTTCTACTAATTCAACTGCATTTTTGTGTGTGTGTTTGATAGTACTTTTCTGGCAGGGAGTTATTTTCAGCTAGGGCCTTACACTAGAGAAGCATGCCTGACTGTATTTGCATTTTGTAATGTAATGTTCAATGCTAATGTATACTTTATAAATTGTGTTTTGCAGTTTTACAAAAATATCTCAGTAAAGATTACAGCTGTTTACTCTTCGGCCTCTATCTTTATTGGGAAATTGTTAGCTGTCTCCCAAGCCTTGTACAGTGGAAACTTTGAATTACGAGCATAATCCGTTCCAGGAGAATGCTCGCAATCCAAGCGAGTTTCCCCATTGAAGTCAATGGAAACTAAAATTATTTTTTCCGTATTGATTTCAATGGCATGCAATACCACATGCGGCCAGAGGCGGGGGGCCAGAGAGCCTCGGAAACGGGCGAAAAGGCCCCGAGGACAGTTTGGCAAACCTCAGAAAGACTCCGTTCACGAGCCCTTCCGAGGTCAGCCAAGCTGTCCTCGGGCTTTTCCGTGCATTTACAAACGGTGCCGATCGGCTCCGGCGCCCCCCACCTCAGGCCAAATGCGGTACTGAATCGTGCTAGTTTTAAGAGACAACACTTGCAATCCGAGTTAGGATTTTTAGAAATACAGTGCTCGTATTGTGAAATGCTTGTTAACCGTGTTACTCACAATCCGAGGTTCCACTGTACTTCAGACACATTGTGAGGGCAGAACAGAGGCACTTTAATACACATCTCATAGACCAGTGATGGCGAACCTTGGCACCCCAGATGTTTTGGAACTACATTTCCCATGATGCTCAACTACATTGCAGAGTGCATGAACATCATGGGAAATGTAGTTCCAAAACATCTGGGGTGCCAAGGTTCGCCATCACTGTCATAGACCTACAAAGACCAGTCTGGGTAAAATAAAAAGGGATCCTTGGTCTAAAAAACAATCTTGTGACCTTTTACTCAAAGTGAGGGTCACAAGTAAGAACACCTTATGAAATAACAATTTCATATATATGTCCCAAATAGGTTCAAAAATGTAGATCTTTACAAAACACTTTAAAGCTAGTATTGTTGGTGTTACAAAGTTACTTAAAATAATAACAAACATGCACATACTTACCTGTAAGAGCCGATTCACACTGGGGCGGCACGACTTCGGGGGCGACTCGGCAAGGCGTCCTGAAGACGACTTCAGAGGCGACTTGCAAAATGACTTCTGTATAGAAGTCAATGCAAGTCGCCCCGAGTCGCCCCCAAAGTCGTACAAGAACCTTTTTCTAAGTCGGAGCAACTTGCGTCGCTCCTATTAGAACGGTTCTATTGAATAGAATGGGACGCGACTTGTCAGGCGGCTGAGTCGCCCGACGAGTCGCCCCATTGTGAACTGGCACTCACGCATTATGGTTAAATAAAAAAAAAGTATAGGCTTTAGAACAAAATTTAAACTACCATGATTTGAGTAGGGTGGAACAGGGGGAGCAACATCTGAAACCTCTTGAATAAAAGTACATATTTAGCAAGGGACTATTGAAAAAGTACAGACAGGGCAGACATGTGACCCTTGATCTTTCTATGTGCTAAATATGATTCTACCTCAAAACAAATGGAAAGAGAGAGGTGTGTGCGGGGGTATGACAGTGGGGAGTACTGTATGTACAGGAGTGAAGTGTATGACAGTATGTACAGGAGAGAAGTGTGGAGGGTATGACAGTGGGCAGTATGTACAGGAGAGGAGTGTGGAGGGTATGACAGTGGGCAGTATGTACATGAGGAGTGTGGAGGGTATGACAGTGGGCAGTATGTACAGGAGAGGAGTGTGGAGGGCATGACAGAGAGCAGTATGTACAGGAGAGGAGTATGGAGGGTATGACAGTGGGCATTATGTACAGGAGAGGAGTGTTGAGCATATGACAGTGGGCAGTATGTACAGGAGAGGATATAACAGTGGGCAGTATGTACAGGAGAGGAGTGTTGAGCATATGACAGTGGACAGTATGTACAGGAGAGGAGTGTGGAGGGCATGACAGAGAGCTATATGTAGAGGAGAGAGGAGGGTATGACAGTGGGCAGCATATACAGGGGAGGTGCGTTAGGGGTATGACAGTGGGCAGCATGTACAGGAGAGCGTGAAGGGTATGAGAGTTAGCAGTATGTACAGGAGAGGAGGGTATGACAGTAGGCAGTATGTACAGGAGAGGAGGGTATGACAGTAGGCAGTATGTACAGGAGAGGAGGGTATGACAGTGGGCAGTATGTACAAGAGAGGAGGGTATGACAGTGGGCAGTATGTACAAGAGAGGAGGGTATGACAGTGGGCAGTATGTACAAGAGAGGAGGGTATGACAGTGGGCAGTATGTACAAGAGAGGAGGGTATGACAGTGGGCAGTATGTACAAGAGAGGAGGGTATGACAGTATGTACAGGAGAGGAGGGTATGACAGTAGGCAGTATGTACAGGAGGGTATGACAGTGGGCAGTATGTACAGGAGAGGAGGGTATGACAGTGGGCAGTATGTACAAGAGAGGAGGGTATGACAGTGGGCAGTATGTACAAGAGAGGAGGGTATGACAGTGGGCAGTATGTACAAGAGAGGAGGGTATGACAGTGGGCAGTATGTACAAGAGAGGAGGGTATGACAGTAGGCAGTATGTACAAGAGAGGAGGGTATGACAGTGGGCAGTATGTACAAGAGAGGAAGGTATGACAGTGGGCAGTATGTACAAGAGAGGAGGGTATGACAGTGGGCAGTATGTACAGGAGAGGAGGGTATGACAGTAGGCAGTATGTACAAGAGAGGAGTGTGGAGGGTATGACAGTGGGCAATATGTACAGGAGAGGAGTATACAGACACATACACAGGTATATCCTTATTACTCACAGGGAGGAAGAGCCAGTCACAGATGATTGATATGTCTATAGCAGGGACAGAAGCCCTGTACCATAACTGGGACACAAAATTGACTTACTTGTGTGATCTGACATAAAGAAAATCCCATGCTGTACCTATGGTGGCCGTGTGGTCAGCCTGTTTGAACTGGTTTTAAAATGGCTGAAAACAGGAAAAGTGTTCCAGGGACAGGAAGTGACACGGAACAGGAAGTGACACAGAACTGATTAATACAGAGGGTGCAGTATAGAGAGCAGACACCAGATGGTGCTGGTCCAAATAGCTGAAAAGCATAAACCAATGCAGAAAAATAAAAAAAGTTGAAAAACAAAAAAGGCAAAAGAAGATGAGAAATGTGAAAAGACCACAATAAAAACGACAAAATGCATTCCTATTGGGAATCCATGCTTTCACATTTCACTTTTTAATACACGGCTTTCTTCATTACCTTTACATTATGGTCATTGGACCATATTTACATTATTTATTTTACTTTTTTTTCGCACTTATTGACACGAATGTCATCTTCCACACAACACTGTCATGGTGTACACAATGTTACCATTTATTTTCTTTTTTCCCTTCCTTTTATGGTGTATTGCAATAGTATATACATAATATTTTGAAGTCTGGTTCACATATACTTACATAATACTCTATCCAGCCATAATGGCTCGGACATATTCCATATTACTTATATGTACTCGTGTCTTCATTCACTCAGTCAGTCACCATAATTGGAAGGATTCTTCACACATATATATATTTTTGTACACATTTCATATACCGTATTTAATCGGCATATACCGCACACTTTTTTGCCCTTAAAATCAGGGCAAAATCGCGGGGGCACGATATACGCCGATACTCGCCTCCAGCGCTGTATTTGAACCACTGCGCCGACATATACCGAGCGCAGTACACTCGGGTATACTCGGGCAGGCTCGGCTCCTCTCGCGGTCACGTCCTGTGCGTCCTTTACGCGAGAGGAGCCGAGCCTGCCCGAGTATACCCGAGTGTACTGCGCTCGGTATATGTCGGCGGAGTGGTTCAAACACAGCGCGGGAAGCAGGAATCGGCTGAAAAACACAGCGGGGAGGACACCACGATGGCCGCAGAAGGACGCCGGACAAGACACCGACAAGGGGCATCCAAACTGTAAGTATTTCTTTTTTTTCCATGAATTTTCCTCCCAGGTTGGGGGGGCGCGTTATATGAAGATAAATACGGTATATATTTCTCACATTTGTGTTTAGTGACGATATGTTTTATTTGAAAGTATCTTTTATGTATATGTGCATTTTTTAGATTTCTTCTGTGTGCACAGGTGACCATTGTTACTGATTCAGGCTAGGGTGTGCCCTTAATTAATTGGCCTCCACCCGCCAGTGGTCAGCAGTGGTCACGTGTTTTTTACAGGAATCATATATATTTTAAGTGTGTTTTATCTGCATGTTAGCCATGACTAAGCACTGAACCAGTGTGAAACACGTAGGCTGTTCTTTTCCCGATTTTTGCTGTTTTCCTGTGGTGCATTTTCTATTGATTTTACCAATAAAGGCAACTTAAAAGTTTTTTTTTAGAGTGCGGCTGTCCATCCTTTTGAAATTTCTACCATTTGGGAATCCATGCTGTCCATACTTAACTGTTGGGGAACAGCCAAAAAACAGCAAAATAATAAAATGAAAATAACGAAGAAAAATAAAGAAGGGATGTGATTGGTATGTGAGGTCAGGTGACTGGAGAGACAGAACATAAAATGCAATTGTGTGAATATCAGCAAGTTCTATGTATGAAAAAATAAATGAAACAATGAAGTTATAAGCAGAAATTATGGAAATTAGGTTCTGGTAAGAAGCACGATAGTGATAACTTGGTATGTACAGGATGTGGAAACCTTGCAAGAAGATCTGAACAAATTAATGGGGTGGGCAACTACATGGCAAATGAGGTTTAATGTAGAAAAATGTAAAATAATGCATTTGGTTGACAAAAATATGAATGCATTTTATACACTGGGGGGAGAACCTCTGGGGGAATCTAGGATAGAAAGCGACCTGGGGGTCCTAGTAGATGATAGGCTTGGCAATGGCATGCAATGCCAAGCTGTTGCTAACAAAGAAAACAAAATATTGGCATTAAAAATGGGTTCAACTCCAGGGATAAAAAGATTATTCTCCCGCTCTACAAGACTCTGGTCCGACCGCACCTGGAGTATGCTGTCTAGTTCTGGGCACCAGTCCTCAGGAAGGATGTGCTGGAAATGGAGAGAGTACAAAGAAGGGCAACAAAGCTAATAAAGGGTCTGGAGGATATTGGTTATGAGGAAAGGTTGCGAGCACTGAACTTATCCCCTCTCAAGCGCCTCTTCTCCAGAGAAAATATGATTTCAATTTACAAATACCATGCTGGTGACCCCACAATAGGGATAAAACTTTTTCGTAGAAGGGAGTTTAATAAGACACGTGACATGGCCACTCATTAAAATTAGAAGAAAAGAGGTTTCACCTTAAACTACGTAGAGGGTTCTTTACTGAAAGAGCGGCAAGGATGTGGAATTCCCTTCCACAGGCGGTGGTCTCAGCAAGGTAAATTGATAGTTTAAAAAAAAACTATTAGACAAGTACCTGGGGGTGTGTCCAAGATGGTGACCGGAGCGGCAGCACAATAGGAGAGCTCCTGCCGTATCTCCCGTTTCTTCACCCTTGTCCCTGCAGTCTCACACCTGAAACTTACTGAAGGGGGAGACCCTGGTGCCTGGCGTGGCATACCCAAGGGGAGAAGATCCACTGTCCCACGCAACGCCGGAAAAAGCTCCAAACCCACCGGCGTTGTGACCGCCTCTTCTGCTGTGGGATCCAACATGGCGACACAGACAGAAGAGATGAACCCGGACCCTGCCCTGCTGGAACAGAGCAACTACACCGCTCTCATGCAGGAAATTACAGATTGCAAATCCACCCTCACAGGGAAGATTGACTCGCTGCAGCTGGAACTCGGCTTAATCCGCAAAAAGATGTTGACAATATTTGCTCTGGGGTGACTACATTGGAGCACAGGGTGAGTGACTCTGAAGACATGTTGCATTACCATGCGGCCTCTATGCACACCCTTAAAGCAAAGGTGAAAAGCCTGGCTCCTCCCCACTCCCTCTCCATCTGGAAGTGACGTGTCCAGCCGCTCCTGAGACGATTCTGAGAACCGGGAAAGGTTGGGAGCCAACAGTGAAGCCGGAAACATCAGATGTCTCTTCACCTGCGAGCCTACCGCCTTCCCCCAGGAGTGGATGAACCTCTTATACCTTCCTACATGCACTGTGATGTCTACGATCTTGTGAGTTCCAAATTGTCTGTCCTATATTAAAAATGTTTTAACATTGCTGCACTTAGATGGCGCTGCTCTCTTTTGTGTTTTTGAGCTGAGGATGCTGAGAATAGAAATCGGAGGAACAATCTCCGCATTGTGGGTCTTTCAGAGGACGCTGAGGGGACTGATCCTACAACCTTCACGGAGGTGGATGCTTCATTCACTGCTACTCCAGACTCCATTCTCAGCCCACTTTGTGGTAGAACGGGTGCATAGAATGCCAGCTGCCAGACCCCTGCAGGAAGCCCCCTATGCACATTTATACTGGAACTCCTCAACTTCAGGGACAGGGAACTGGTTCTGAGAGAAGCCAGACAAATTGATGTTCTGCGGTATGAGTCCACTAAATTCATGACCTTCCCTGCCTATTCCATTGACACCCAGAGGAGGTAATTTAATCATGTCAAGCTTAATCTTAGTAACAAGAACATTAAATACAGCATGCTCTTCCCAGCAAGACTATGGGTGCAAGATGGCGAAACTGTACATTTTATCACATCTCTGAGTAAGGATGAGCTCTGGCGTGTTCGCATAGTACACGTGCAGAGCCCGCCAGGAAGTGTGCACGGCGCTGCGCTAATCACAGCCAGGGAGACATGCTCGGCTGCAGAGATCAGGAAATGTCTCCCTGGCTGTGATTAGCGCAGCGCCGTGCACACTTCCTGGCGGGCTCTGCACGTGTACTATGCGAACACGCCAGAGCTCATTCTTACTTCTGAGGATGCCTCCCAGCGGCTGGATAGCCTTCCTAGAGGCTGACAACCTCCAGATCCTGTCCCCTTAATTCACTGGCTTACACCCTTGCACAAGTAAGCATTCGGGCTATTTCAACCCTGCTGCCCTGACTATATGGTGTAATGTTGGGACCTGGCCATGTGTATAATGCCTGAACGCTTTGCTGCTTGAATTGCTTTGGTTCCTGCTCCTACTCTGGTGAAACATGGAGCAGCAGCTGCTGCCGTGTACAGAGCTGCAATGCACAGGGCATCAGGAGCAAAGATCTCACCTACTAGCAGCTGGCGGAACCCAAATGCTCCCTCTGCATATACCTTTGAGGCAGACGAGAATTGTTGAAGCCTTTTATTCGCTTTGGCCCCGTCTTGCTTCTTCTTCCCTTTTTTTCGATGTTTGGCCTGTACGGCCAATATTTTTTACTTTCTGTTATAAAACACCCAATAGGTGATCTGTGTGTGTGTGTGTGTGGGGGGGGGGGTATGTGATCTGTGTGAAGGAGAGAAATAGGTAGGTGAACTGTGTGTGGGGGAAGTTTCATGTACTGCCCCTCCCCCAAATAGTGACCCATCCCCCCTGTACTCCCCTCCATGGTGCCCATCCCAGTGTCCCACCTGTACTCCCCTCCATGGTCCCTCATCCTAGTGTCCCCCCTGTACTCCCCTCCATAGTCCCTCATCCCAGTGTCCCCCCCCCTGTACTCCCTCCATGTTTCCCCATCACAGTGTGCCCCCTGTACTCTCTCAATGTTCCCCCATCCCAGTGTCCCCCCTGTACTCCCCTCCATGGTCCCTTATCCCGATGTCCCCCCACCTCTACTCCCCTCCATGGTCCCTCATCCCAGTGTCCCCCCACTTGTACTCCCCTCCATGGTCCCTCATCCCAGTGTCCCCCCACTTGTACTCCCCTCCATGGTCCCTCATCCCAGTGTCCCCCCTGTACTCCCTCCATCTTCCCTTATCCTAATGTCCCCCCCTGTACTCCCTCCATCTTCCCTCATCCCAGTGTCCCCCCTGTACTCCCTCCATCTTCCCTTATCCTTATGTCCCCCCCTGTACTCCCTCCATCTTCCCTCATCCCAGTGTCCCCCCTGTACTCCCTCCATGTTTCCCCATCACAGTGTCCCCCCTGTACTCTCTCAATGTTCCCCCATCCCAGTGTCCCCCCTGTACTCCCCTCCATGGTCCCTTATCCCGGTGTCCCCCCACCTGTACTCCCCTCCATGGTCCCTCATCCCAGTATCCACCCACTTGTACTCCCCTCCATGGTCCCTCATCCCAGTGCCCCCCCTGTACTCCCCTCCATGGTCCCTCATCCTAGTGTCCCCCTGTACTCCCCTCCATGGTCCCTCATCCCAGTGTCCCCCTTGTACTCCCCTCCATGGTCCCTCATCCCAGTGTCCCCCTTGTACTCCCTCCATGGTTTCCCCATCCCAGTGTCCCCCCTGTACTCCCTCCATGTTCCCCCATCCCAGTGTCCCCCTGTACTTCCTCCATCTTCCCTCATCCCAATGTCCCCCCCTGTACTCCCTCCAATTTCCCTCATCCCAGTGCCCCCCCTGTACTCCCTCCAATTTCCCTCATCCCAGTGCCCCCCCGTACTCCCCTCCATGGTCCCCCATCCCAGTGTACCCCCTGTACTCCCCTCCATGGTCCCTCATCCCAGCATCCCCCCACCTGTACTCCCCTCCATGGTCCCTCATCCCAATGCCCCCCCTGTACTCCCCTCCATGGTCCCTCATCCCAGTGTCCCCTCCATGGTTCCCCATCCCAGTGTCCCCTCCATGGTTCCCCATCCCAGTGTCCCCTTGTACTCCCTCCATGGTCCCTCATCCCAGTGTCCCCCCACATGTACTCCCCTAAATGGTCCCTCATCCCAATGCCCCCCCCCTGTACTCCCCTCTATGGTCCCTTACCCCAGTGTCCCCCCCTGTACTCCCCTCCATGGTCCCTCATCCAAGTGTCCCCCCCTGTACTCCCCTCCATGGTCCCTTACCCCAGTGTACCCCCCTGTACTCCCCTCTGTGGTTCCTCATCCCAATGCCCCCCCTGTACTCCCCTCCATGGTCCCTCATCCCAGTGTCCCCCCCTGTACTCCCCTCCATGGTCCCTCACCCCAGTGTCCCCCCCTGTACTCCCCTCCATGGTCCCTCATCCCAGTGTCCCCCCCATTGATCCCCATCCCAGTGTCCCCCTGTACTCCCTCCATGGTTCCCCATCCCAGTGTCCCCTCCATGGTTCCCCATCCCAGTGTCCCCTTGTACTCCCTCCATGGTCCCTCATCCCAGTGTCCCCCCACATGTACTCCCCTAAATGGTCCCTCATCCCAATGCCCCCCCCCTGTACTCCCCTCTATGGTCCCTTACCCCAGTGTCCCCCCCTGTACTCCCCTCCATGGTCCCTCATCCAAGTGTCCCCCCCTGTACTCCCCTCCATGGTCCCTTACCCCAGTGTACCCCCTGTACTCCCCTCTGTGGTTCCTCATCCCAATGCCCCCCCTGTACTCCCCTCCATGGTCCCTCATCCCAGTGTCCCCCCCTGTACTCCCCTCCATGGTCCCTCACCCCAGTGTCCCCCCCTGTACTCCCCTCCATGGTCCCTCACCCCAGTGTCCCCCCCTGTACTCCCCTCCATGGTCCCTCATCCCAGTGTCCCCCCCATTGATCCCCATCCCAGTGTCCCCCTGTACTCCCTCCATGGTCTCCTATCCCAGTGTCCCACCCTGTACTCCCCTCCATGGTCCCCCATCCCAGTGTCCCCCCTGTACTCACCTTCATGGTCCCTAATCCCAGTGCCCCCCTGTGCTCCCCTCCATGGTCCCCCATCTTACCCAATCCATCTGGAAGATTCTCCTTCAACTTCTTGTCTGTCTCTGACTGCAGCTCCAAGTGACAGGAGGTGCACCTTCCCCCCTATTTTCTTGTAGCTCAGGGCGTAGGGGTGTCCTCCATTTTCTAGGAGCTCAGAGAGGAGGAGTGTCCTCCATTTTCTTGTAGCTCAGAGAGGGGAAGGGGTATCCTCCATTTTCTTATAGCTCAGATAGGGGGCGGGGTATCCTCTATTTTCATGTAGCTCAGAGAGGGGGAGGAATAGCCTCCATTTTCTTGTAACTCAGGCCAAACCGAATAAAAGGCTTCAACAATTCTCGTCTATGTATATGCAGAGGGAGCATTTGGGTTACACCAGCTGCTAGTAGGTGAGACCTTTGCTCCTGATGCCCTGCGCATGGCAGCTCTGCCCTTGTCTTGTAGCTCAGGGAGGGGTAGGGGTGTCTCTCCATTTTCTTGGAGCTCAGAGAGAGGGAGGAGTGTCCTCCATTTTCTTGTAGCTCAGATAGGGGGCGGAGTATCCTCCATTTTCTTGGAACTCAGAGAGAGGGAGGAGTGTCCTCCATTTTCTTGTAGCTCAGATAGGGGGCGGGGTATCCTCCATTTTCTTGTAGCTCAGGGATTCACTCTTCATGTAATGACACAAGGACTTCTCATTGTTTAAAAGAAATGTGTCCATTGATAAAGATCTTCCTCTTTTTCTATACAATGTATGTATCTATGGAGAGGGGGTGTTTCATCAGATTAAGAGACCTGTCAGAATGTGACATTCTGTCGTTGCCATCTTGCTACACCCCGCACTCCTCCAGAGTGGTGATACACTGAGAAGAGGGAAAGCGGACATCTTGTTACACCCACCGGAGTTTTTCATTTTACACGCATTTTTAACTGTAAAGTGACTTTATATAGGGAAATACAGGACATATGCCGCATACACACGATAATTTTTCGGCATGAAAAAAATATCGTTTTTAAAAAATGTAATTTAAAATGATCGTGTGTGGGTTTCACATCATTTTTCGGGCTCTGAAAAACGACAAAAAAAAAAAAATTCGAACATGCTGCATTTTTTAACGACGTTTTAAGCAATGTCGTTTTTCGGGTTGTAAAAAATGATCGTGTGTGGGCTAAAACAACGTTAAAAACCCACGCATGCTCAGAAGCAAGTTATGAGACGGGAGCACTCGTTCTGGTAAAACTACCATTCGTAATGGAGTAAGCACATTCATCACGCTGTAACAGACAGAAAAGCGCAAATCGTCTTTTACTAACACGGAATCAGATAAAGCAGCCCCAAGGGTGGCATCATCCGCATGGAACTTCCCCTTTAGAGTGCCGTTGTACGTGTTGTACGTCACCGCGCTTTGCTAGAGCATTTTTTAAAAACGATGGTGAGCGGGCAACGTCGTTTTAATGATGAAGTTGGACAAACGTTGTTTTTTCTACATGCCGAAAAACGTAAGGTATTTCACTTTACTATTAAAAATAAGTGTAAAATGCAAAACTCTGGTGGGTGTAACAATAAGTCCGCTTTCCCCTTTCTCAGTGTATCCTCCTTACTATGGAGGAGTGCGGGGTGTAGCAAGATGGCGGCGACGAAACCTCACTTCTTTTACACATTCTGACGAAACAGGGGGTGTCCTCTATTTTCTTCTAGATCAGAGAGAGGAGAGGTGACATCCCCCATTTTCTTGTAGCTCAGAGAGGGTTAGGTCTGTCTTCCATTTTCCTGTAGTTCAGAGAGGGGAGGGGGTGTCCTCCATTTTCTTGTAGTTCAGAGAGGGGAGGGAGTGTCTTCCATTTTCTTGTAACTCAGGGATTCAATCTTCCTGTAATGACACAATGACTTATCATTGTTTAAAACAAATGTGTTCATTGAGAAAGATCTTCCTCCGTTATATACAATGTATCCATGGGGAGGGAGGTGTCCTCCATTTTCTTCTAGATCAGAGAGAGGAGAGGTGATATCCTCCATTTTCTTGAAGCTTAGAAAGGGGGAGGGATGTCATCCATTTTCTTGTAGCTCAGAAAAGAGGGGTTGTATCCTCCATTTTCTTGTAGCTAAAAGAGGGGGAGGAGTTCCTCCATTTCCTTGAAAGTTTAGAGGAAGGGTGTCTTCGATTTTCTTGAAGTTTAGGGTGGGGGGGGGGGGTCCTCGATTTTCTTGTAGCTCAATGAGGGGGTGTCCTCAATTTACTTGTAGCTTAGTGAGGGGGGTGTTCTCAATTTTCTTGTAGCTCAATGAGGGGGTGTCCTCAATTTTCTTGTAGCTCAGTGAGGGGGTGTCCTCAATTTACTTGTAGCTTAGTGAGGGGGGTGTTCTCAATTTTCTTGTAGCTCAGTGAGGGGGTGTGTCCTCAATTTTCTTGTAGCTCAGTGAGGGGGGTGTCCTCAATTTTCTTGTAGCTCAGTGAGAGGGGGGTGTCCAGGAGGAGTAGTATAGAAGAGTGTCTAGTGCATGTTTTAGAGAGTTGGGGAAGATGCCACAAGAGACGGAGAGATTGAAGATGTGGGTTAGAGAGTGTAGAATGGAGACAAAGGGTGACTGTAGCATTTGAGAGAGCATTGTCCAGGGGACAGGTGGTTAGGTGGGCGTTAGATAAAAGTTTAGCAACCTCATCAATAGTAACAGGGTTGAATGAGGGAAGTAATGATTGTACCTCTGGACTTGGTGTTAAGTGGAGAAGGTATCTGCGCGTTGGAGATCTCCTCACGAATTGCATCAATCTTATGTTTGAAGTGATTGGCGATGTCCTGGGAAGCGAGTGAGTTAGTGGGTGGAGGACGAAGTAGAGAGTTAAAGGTAGAGAAGAGTTGATAGGGATGGAATGAGAAGCTTTTAATGAGTGATAAAATAGGCTTGACAGTGTGGCGGCAAGAATTGTATTTTTGGATGGCAGATTTATATTGGTTGAGGTCTTTGTGAGACTTAGTTTATGCCACAGATGCGAAATAGCAAAAAAAAAGCAAAAAATAAAAAATGGCGTGGGGATCCCCCCAAATCCATACCAGGCCCTTCAGGTCTGGTATGGATTTTAAGTGGAACCCTGTGGCAAAATAAAAACAATGGCTTGGGGGTCCCCCCCCCCCCCAAAATCCATACCAGGAAAAAGAGGGTACTGAACCGTACCAGGCCACATGCCCTCAACATGGGGAGGGTGCCAAATCGCCTTGTACCCATGTTGATGGGGATAAGGGCCTCGTCCCCACAACCCTTGCCCGATGGTTGTGGGGGCCTGCAGGCGGGGGTGCTTATCGGAATCTGGAAGCATTGGAATCTGGTCATGTGATGTCAGAGGGGCCCCACCCGTGGCTATATAACAGCTGTCACCAAAAAGACTGCAGGCGGCGGGACACCTCCCGTGGAGGCGGAGTTTCTCTGTGTGTAAACACACAGATTCACGTCCGGTCAGGGAGAGAGGAGACTGATGCTGTCTCCCTTGTACATAGGGACACAGATCGGTCACCTCCCCCAGTCAGTCACCTCCCCCTACAGTTAGAAACACTAACAGGGCACACATTTAACCCCTTACCTGCCAGTCACATTTATACAGTAATCAGTGCATATTTATAAATGTGAATGGTCCCAAAAATGTGTCAAAAGTGTCCGATGTGTCCGTCATAATGTCGCAGTCCCAATAAAAATTGCAGATCGCCGCCATTACTAGTAAAAAAAATAATAATAAATAATAATAATAAAAAAAAAAAACAAAAAAAAAAATTCTGTCCCCTATTTTGTAGGCGCTATAACTTTTGCACAAACCAGTCGCTTATTGCGTTGTTTTTTTTTTACCAAAAATATGTAGAAGAATACGTATCGGCCTAAACGGAGAATTTTTTTTTTTAAATTGGTATATTTATTATAGCAAAAAGTAAAAAATATTGTGGTGTTTTTTTTTCTCAAAATTGTTGCTCTTTTTTTGTTTATAGCGCAAAAAATAAAAACCGCAGAGGTGATCAAATACCACCAAAAGAAAGCTCTATTTGTATGGACGTCAATTTTGTATGGAAGACCACGTTGCACGGCCGCGCAATTGTCAGTTAAAGCGACGCAGTGCCGGAAGCTGAAATTTTGCCTGTATACAACACGTGTCAAAAAGAGGCTCGGTCCTTAATTAATTAATTAATATATCTTGGATCCAAAGCTGGCCATACTTGGTTTTGTTTTATTGTTCAGCCATTGGGATGAGTGAAAAAACTGAACCAATTCTCCCCATCCACACATTGGAGGGGGGTGAGGGAATCCTCCCCCTTCACTATGGTATTCTGACAATGGGGGGCACTCCTCCTCTCTCAGAATACACAGATCAGTGATAAAGCTATTGGCTGCAGCCGCTGATCGAGTGACTTTATCCGGCAGTGACCACACATGGATAGAAATGTGACCGATTCCTGCTGAACCAGCTGAATTTCCATGTATCTATGGTCACCTTAAGTGACTTCCTCCCCTCCCCCTCATCTCCTTCATTATGCAAGTCATGCTGAGTAGGGATGAGCCAAACACCCCCCTGTTTGGTTCGCACCAGAACCTTTGAACGGACCGAACGTTTGCGCAAACTTTTAGAACCCCATTGAAGTCTATGGGACTCGAAGGTTCGAATTAAAAAAAAATTCAAAAGTGCCAATTTTAAAGGCTAATATGCAAGTTATTGTCGTAAAACGGGTTTGAGGACCCAAGTCTTGCGCCAGGGAACATGTATCAATGGAAAACAGTTTTAAAAACGTTTTTTTTTTTTTTTTGGGAGTAGTGATTTTAATGAAAAAAGGTGATTTTTTTTAGAAAAATTCCTTTAAATAATCGTACCTGCTGAGTGTCTATAGTATGCCTGTGAAGTGGCACGTGTTCAGAACTGTCCCTGCACAAAATGAGATTACTATAAGAAATGTCATTTAAAACTGCTTGTGGCTTTATGTAATGTCTGGTCCCTGCAATATAGATGGAAATCATTGAGAAAAATAGCATGGGTTTCCCCCCTCCCCCCAGGTCATTACAAGCCCCTTTGGCTCTATATACTCTGAACAGCAGTATACAGGCATTGCAAACAAGACAGGGACTGTAGGTTTGTTGTTAAGTAGAATCTGTTTGTAATTTTTTTTTTTTTTTATTCTTTATTTTCATTTTTTTTAAATAGAAAAGAAAAAAACAGACAGGGTGTATAAATATTACATTACAGCTTCATCGTCAGCTAATATCTCATATACTATTCATATTATTTACATATTATTTAATACATCCAGAAGTCCTTAAATTCAAATTTAGCTGGCAAAAGATAAAAAAAATAACAAAGATACTATTCCTTCTTCAAATTATGTCTATTTTACCCCAATTACTATATCCACCGGCCAAATTAATCCGTATATTCCACTCTTTTTAGTCTCTTATTTTAGCCGCTTCTTCCTTTAACTAAATTTTTTTTTCATTCCCTGTTTCCTTTCCCCCGCTCCCTAACCCCTTATCCCCTCCTCAAGACCCCAATCTCCTCCATTTCCCATCTCCACTATATGTGGAAAAATGGGAAAAGGAGGAAAAAACACGTTGTCTGCTCTGATGCATGATGTCCAAACGACCTTCCTTTTACTCTCTCTCCCTGCCAGACTAATTGTTGCTCCCCTAATAATTTGTTGCCTTCCTCTGATTGTACAAATATCTCCCATGGTGCCCATATTATTTTGATTTGTTCTTTCTTATCTATCGTCATTGGCAAACGTTTCTCCATTATTCCTACTCTTCTGACTTTGAGCCACATTGATATGGAGGGTGCTTTTGGAACACAGCAAACCAAAACTTCACCCCAAACAAACCAGAGTTCCTCAAGGGAGGAACTTCAACCTTAAACAGCCGCCTGTAAAACCTTGCAGCCAAAAGGAGGCATCGGAAGATGCATTCACATCCACCTTGTAAAACTTTGAGATGGTGTGAATTGATGACCAGGTCGCTGCCTTACACTGTAAAACAGACGCTTGATGGTGGAAAGCCCAAGAAGCACCAATCGCCCTGGTCGAATGCGCCGTAACCGGGAAGGGGGGTCGCCCGCCACTTTAGGGCATAGGCCTGAAGCACGACCTGTCGGATCCACCTAGAAATGGTGGCCGACTAGACCGCCAGACCCTTCTTAAGACCAGTCACCGACACGAACAGTGAATCCGACCTCCGAAACGGAGCCGTCGCAGACAAATAAACCCGTAGGGCTCGAACCACGTCCAAGGAATGTAACGTTGCTTCCTTCGGGTTCTTCGGCCGAGGACATAAGGATGGAAGAACAATGTCCTCAATGTGAAAAGCCGAAACAACCTTAGGAAGGAATGACGGCTGCGGCCGCAGCACCACTTTATCCCTGTGGATGACCAAGTAGGGAGCCTTGCAAGACAAGGCCGCTAGTTCAGAGACTCGTCTTACCGAAGTAATTGCCACCAGAAAAACGACCTTCCGGGACAGAGTCAACAACGGAATTTTCCGAATGTCCTCAAACGGAGACTCTTGAAACATCGAGGGGATTAAATTCAAGTCCCATGGAGGCATGGTGCACCGCCAAGGGTCGCTGAAAGTCAACAGCCAAGGCCGAGATCTGACCCTTAATCGTATTTAAGGCGAGAGCCTGATCTACTCCACGCTGTAAGAACAGCAAAATCCGGGACATCACGTATGTACGGGGGTGCCAATTCATCTCCTCACACAGAGATGTAGGCCTTCCACGTACAATGGTAAATCTTCCGCGAAGTAGACTTCCGTGCTCGTAGCATGGTAGAAATCACCGAGTCCGACAAGTCTCGGTCCTTAAGCACCTGGCTCTCAAAAGCCAACGACTGTAAAGCAGGGTGAAAGATCGGACCCTGTGACAGCAGATCTTCTCGTAGAGGTAGACGCCAAAGAACATCTGCCACCAGACGCACCAGGGACAGCACGGCCAATCCGGAGCGATCAGGATCGTTGGTATCACCTCGGCTTCCACTCTGCGCAGCATGCGAGGAAGAAGCTTCAGAGGAGTGAAGGCATAGATTGGGCGATAGTGGCGCCACCAACGCGTCCACTCACGGGTCTCTTGATCTCGCCACGAACCGTGACACCTTCTGATTGAGATGGGACGCCAGAAGATCCACATCTGGAGTACCCCATTTCAGACACAGACTGTGAAACACATCCGGGTGAAGCGACCATTCTCCTTGGTCTAGCGTTTGGCGACTTAAAGCGGGGGTTCACCCAAAAAAATGTTTTTTTAACATTACATTCAGCCGAGTTGTCAGAATGACAATCGGCTGGGCGTTCCTAATTAATTGACAGGCTTCCGACCTGCGCATACAGCGCGTCACAAGTTGCCGAACGAAGCCGGACTGCGAGTCGGCTCTATACGGCGCCTGCACATCGTTTTCTGCTTCTTTCGGCAACTCGTGACGCTCAGTATGCGACGGTCGAAAGCCTGTCAATTAGAAACGCCCAGTCCCGCAGAAGACATACCCGGAAGCGGCGGTGAAAATACGGTATGTACGGGGATATTATAAAAAAAAAATGGAATGTTGACCAACACTTCAGCCACACAAGGCGGCGCAGCACCACCGCGCAGGTGAAGGCCCTGGAAAGCAGGGGAAGCGTATCCAGGGTCGAATCACAGACAAATTTCAGGCCCTGCACAAACTGGTCGGCCAGCGCCACACAGACCTCAGAGGCATTATGCACCTCCAACTCCTGAAGCAACAACTTTGCTCGTTCAGTAAGTGTCTGACACTAGAGCCCCGGCCAAGACCGGTCTCACCGCCGACCCCACCACTGTGAACATGGAGCGGGCCATAGCCTCAGCTCTATCTGCGGGGTCCTTAAAAGCGGGAGCCCCTTCCACAGGCAACGTGGTCGCCTTGTTCAGTCTGGACACAGGGGGGTCCACTGACGGAGGAGAGGTCCACTTTTTTATGAAATCCTCCTCAAACGGATAACGGACCGCAAAGCATTTAGGAACAGAAAAAACTTTCTGCGGCCGATCCCATTCCTTGTACAATATTTTGTCCAGATATGGAACACAAGGAAACACTTTTACGTTGTGGGCCGGCTTGCGGAACCCAAAAGGGACCGGCATGTCTGATGCCTCCGCCGAATCCTCAAGTTTGAGTATCCCGCACCGCAGTGATAAGAGCTCCAACAAGCGCTTTATTATGTGCTGACCCTGAAGCAGAGTCATCCTCACTGTCCGTGTGGATTAGGCCTGCATCCTCTGACATCACAAGACCAGGGCCGGACGCAGTAGCAGGGCCCGATTCAGTGTCAGAGACATCTCCAGAAGAAGGCGGGGGAGGGGGTGCTTTTTACCCCCCTTCTGGCCACTCGCCGCTTCAATCCTGACAACAAACGCCTCAAGGACTGCCGTCATAGCATCCATGGAGGCCGTAGGAACAGGGGCACTAAGGGTTAACTCCGGCATGTCTGGGGGAGAAGCCTCCGGTTCGGACGCCATGCTGACCCACTCCAATGCCACCCTTGTACTGCAAGGCAAGACCCACAGGCCACCCTCCCGGCCGCAACAGAGAGCAGGGGACCCCCCCCAGAGGACTCACCACCCGACCAGACTGTAGCGCTGCTGTGTAAGCTAGAACGCTGGCCTTGCTATGCCGTCCCTCAGGAAGTGTGCTGGAGCCGTTCGCGCCGTTATTTCGGTCACTAGAGGCAAAAACCACCTCCAAAATGGCCACGACATGCACAAAACAGCATGTGGGCTACAAGAAAATGGCCGCCGATCGTTAATAAAGTCGGCCGCCCCCGGCAAAATGGCGGCCAAGCACGTTTAAAAACACACACACACACAGTGAAAGAAACCCAGTAAAAAAACGGCAAACAATAGAGGACCCTGTGACGGTATCGGTATGATATCCCCGTCAACGTTCCCTCCTTCCCATAACGAAAATCACCCCAATATTCCACGAGGAGGGATATCCCTGGAATCGCCCAGAAAGCCACACATGAGACCAGCTTACTGCTTGAACAACACAGACTTTAATGTTATAACACACACAGCATATATGTCATTTCCAAAACTGTTACAATGACAAATCTCCGCCCCCCTCACACTGGGGCTTCCATACAGATGACTAGGTAGACGCGACGGGGCCGATGCTGAAACACATTTTCTTTAGACAATGACATCAATGACGCTGAGCACTAGCTGTACTGAATACATCAACCAGACCGCTCGACCCCGCATATAGAGAGATAATTACCACAATGAAGCAATCAGAATAATTAACACAAGCCACTTAAACCCAGCTCTCCTTCACACAACACAATAGATCAATTAACCTTTAGAAATAGTGAGGGGACATTAGCACATCAATAACCTGGCTAGCAGGGAGCAGTAAACTGAGACATATAGGTAAATGTATCACAATGGCCCCCCTTTTTCTCCCTGCTCCGGCAAACCCGGTTGGACCTTCCCTGGTCCAGTAGGGTTGACGGGTTCAGAGCTATTAGTCAGAGGTTAACTCCGTTTGGCATGACTGACCTCCCTTGGCAACTGCTTCAGACTCAGGTATGTCACCGGGTCATCAGATCACACGCCGGTCAGTCCCCAAGTCTTTGTGCGATCTGCAAAGTCACCAGAAGTCAGTGTGAAGACAGCGAATGGGTCTGTGCGCCGCCGTCTAGGTGTCCCGCTATGGGAGGGGGCAGGTTATGGCTCTGAAGTGACAATCCCAGGAGATTCATAAAAAGAAAAAGTTATATTTGTTGAAATGCTGTAGCACTGGTGCTCAGAGTCCGGGGGGGGGGGGGAGGGGAATCAGAGCCCCATAAGGTCAGCCACCCCCTGCTCCCTCCGCAGCCGCCGGTTCTCCTCTTGGAGCTTCTCCAGCTCCATCTCCAGTTCATGCTGCTGTGACCTCAGGTGGTTGTTCTCCTCCTCCATGCGGCTTATGCACTCCTCCAGCTCTATGTACTCACGGATCAGCTCCTGCTTGCTCATGTCCTGCAGGCTCTCCACATGGTCCTTCATCATCAGGAACTGGGTGGTGGTGTAAGGGGCCACCGGTGGGCCCTTGGCGAACATCTTGGCACGCATCTGGGACGCCCGCTGCGACTCCCTCTCCTCCAGTCGCTTCTTCTCCTCCCAGGTCAGCTTGTTATACGGCTTCCAGGACCTCTTCTTCTTGAAGGGTGGCCGGCGGTGCCTCTTTCTGCCCAGCTCCCTCCAGGGCCCCTCCGGCTCAGGGCTGTCGCCCATGACCAGCTGACAATGGTGTTCCCTGTTGTCCGTAATAACAGATTGTACCATGAGGGCTTCGTAAGGGGTGCCCAATGGTTCTTCCTGACCCAGCTCCTTTGGATCCCAAGCCGAGTCTACACAATGGGCTGCTGCTGGTGGGCGGTACCCAGGTTGAGACCAATTTGACCTGGTGTTGTCATTCATGGGGCAATTCTGCTTGAAGTGACCCAGCTGTTTGCACCGGAAGCAGCGTTGTTCGTTGCCCTCCTGGCGATGATAGCGAGGGCTAGATGTCACCGGTCTGTTAGGAGGTTGGTATCTAGCGGTTGGTGGGTGTGAGGGCACCATTTGTGGTGGAGGTTGTTCCTGTGGTGTGACCTGGTTCGTCTTGCGAGTATCTGCATATTCATCCGCCAACTTCGCGGCCTCTGGTAGAGTCATGGGCCTGCGATCTCTCACCCAATCTTTGACGTCCGTCTGGATGTGATTGTAAAATTGCTCCAGGAGCATTAGTTGCAAAATGTCCTCTGCGGTGGTGGCCTGGCTGCTGTTAGCCCAGTTAGAGGCCGACCGGGACAATTGGCATGCCCATTCCGCATAAGAGTCTTTCGTGGTTTTGCGTGAGTCCCTGAACTTCTGTCGGTGGGACTCTGGGGTTACTGCATAACGAGCCAGGAGCACTTCTTTAACCCTGGCGTAGCTATGGATATCCTGATCTGGCACGGTCCGGAAAGCATCAGAAGCTTTGCCTGACAGTTTGCCTGACAATATTGCAACCCAGTCTCCTCTAGCTATTCGGTGCAGGTTACATTGTCGCTCAAAATCCGCCAGGAAGTTATCAATCTCACAGTCCTTTTCATCAAAAGCTTTAAAAGCGCTAAACGGAATCTTCCTTGCGTCTGCTGTGCTGTACTCACTGTTTGGAGAATGTGCGGCTGCTTGTTGGACTGCTGCCAGTTTTAACTGTAGTTCTGCGTCCCTTATTTGTTTATCCTTCTGTAGTTCTGCGTCCCTTATTTGTTTATCCTTCTGTAGCTCCGCGTCTCTTATTTCTTTAGCCTCCTTCGCTAACAGGTCCATCACTTTCAGTACCACATCTGGCGTTGGGTTCTGGCCGAACCACGCTAGCTTCTCTCTCATTAGCTTGTTGGCTGGCAATTCCTCCTCCTGAATCACTGGTGTCTCCATCTCTTGTACTGCTGGCGTTGCTGCAATCCCGTCCTCCTGGTCTAGCTCCATTGATTCTGCTATGATGACCCGCTTGGTTTTGTTGCTAGCAATCCTTCCACGAACTTCCAGTAGTTCTTCCAGTGTCTGCTTGGAATCCGGGTGTGAAGGGGAATAGAAGGGAAAAATCCCACTGCTACCAACCAATTGTGACGGTATCGGTATGATATCCCCGTCAACGTTCCCTTCTTCCCATAACGAAAATCACCCCAATATTCCACGAGGAGGGATATCCCTGGAATCGCCCAGAAAGCCACACATGAGACCAGCTTACTGCTTGAACAACACAGACTTTAATGTTATAACACACACAGCTTATATGTCATTTCCAAAACTGTTACAATGACAAATCTCCGCCCCCCTCACACTGGGGCTTCCATACAGATGACTAGGTAGACGCGACGGGGCCGATGCTGAAACACATTTTCTTTAGACAATGACATCAATGACGCTGAGCACTAGCTGTACTGAATACATCAACCAGACCGCTCGACCCCGCATATAGAGAGATAATTACCACAATGAAGCAATCAGAATAATTAACACAAGCCACTTAAACCCAGCTCTCCTTCACACAACACAATAGATCAATTAACCTTTAGAAATAGTGAGGGGACATTAGCACATCAATAACCTGGCTAGCAGGGAGCAGTAAACTGAGACATATAGGTAAATGTATCACAGACCCCTGCAGGTCGCCCCCCCTGCACACAAAAAAAAAAAAAAAAACAAACACACACACACACACACAGCACCCCCTACAGCAGCCACAGCCCCTAGTTACAGGACGGAGCCCCCCCAGGCCGACCCACAACTCACGGCTGGCCACCCAGAATGCGGGGAAGGAGGGAGAGGAAAGGAGAAAATAAAGTAGGACGGACCCCCGATCAACCTCCCAGGAATGCACCAGCCAAACCACCATGCCAAGGCAAGGGGATGCTACTTACCCGTCCCGCGACCACCGGCTGGAGGCATCCCAGACAGAACCAACGTCCGCGCAGTTACGGCATGGCTGTCGGCCCAGCACACTGTGACACGGACATAGAGACCGGTCATATGTGTGCCCTGGAGCTTATAGCTCACCTGCCACCCCTGGAGCAACGGGGCGTGTTGTGGACGGCCCAGCGCGTAGCTAAAGGCCGGCACACGCTCGATGGCTGAACATGGGGGGACTGCAAGGTTTGAGGATCCAGACTGTCACCCAGTCGGCAGTTGATTGTAGATCCCAGGATCCAAAAATGCAGGAAAAAATAAAAGCGAGAAAATCGCAAATAAATCTCCAGAGCACATGGGCCCAGAAGAGCCATGTCATCTCCTTTTGCTAGGCAGAAAAAAAAACTGGGGCTGCATGAGGCAGAGAGAGGGATGTACCAGGGGGACCCGTCCCCTGGGAGGTACTGTACTGTGAGAAGTGTTTTTAACACTTAGTGCTGTTTTCTGCCTAGTCGATCTCCTAAAAGGAAGGATAATACCCTAAGGTCAATTGCTGCTGTGTCCGTCCATGAACGGAAGAGAAATGTGGAATACCACATTATGGACGTTAGATGGAGCGGATGATCATAGGAAATCACTATATTAAATACATATGACCAGCATTCCTTACAGATGGGCAAATACTTGCCATATGTGTTCAAATATTTTTTTATTTAAAACAGATCTCTAAGTGTTTGTGAAATCTTACACCACAAAATGTATTCAGCCAATAAGAGGGAAAAACTCAATTTTATTTTTCTACTGCTATCAATGGCCAACATGGTACAACACTTCATCCATGTGTTTGGTGATCTCTAATCTCCTTATGAACTGTTTCTTACATGATGACGATCAGCCATGGAGTATATAGAGAATTTGGGGTCTAAGGTCCCCGAACCAAAGAACCAAGGGGGGAAGAATGGGCCAATTAGGACTATCACGGTACTGATGCATAGGTGAAGAATAAGAGTAAATATTTAAAACAAAAAATAAACTTTATTCAAAACATGGACAAACATAATCACACAATTAAAATAATGATAACCAATGACAACACCATACTGAAGGTCCCCAGGTAGGGAGGAAAACACGATAGGTTGAAGGTTATGCCAGTCTCAACTAGTTTCGCGGAATATTCCGCTTCCTCAGGAGAAAATCTAAAAGTTATGGAGTATATCCATAGCCATGGAGTATATCTATATGAGGTGTATATCAGGGTGTGCTTCTTCCCCACATGAGAGCTCTGATGTCCAGCAACATTCATATAGAAAACATTTCCCACACTCAAGGCACTAATACACCTCAAGGGTTGTGCGAGATCCCCGATGTACAGGAAGACAGAACTTCAGTGAGGAACAATTCCCTCACTCAGGACATGAAGGTGGCTTCTCTCTCGTGTGAGATCTCCGATGTCTGGAAAGGTCTGAATTCTGCGAAAAACATTTCCCGCACTCAGGACAAGAATACGGTTTCTCCCCCGTGTGCAATCTCCGATGTTTGTGAATAGCAGTCCTCCGTGAAAAACATTTTCCGCACTCAGAACAGGAATACGGCTTCTCCCCTGTGTGAGATCTCTGATGTGTGCTAAGATCAGACTTCCATGAAAAACATTTCCCGCACACAGGACAAGAATACGGCTTCTCCCCGGTGTGAGATCTCTGATGTCTGTAAAGATGGGCCGTCTGTGAAAAACATTTCCCACACTCCGTACAGAAATACGGCCTTTCCCCTGTGTGAGATCTCTGATGTGCGTGAAGATGGGACTTCACTAAAAAACATTTCCCGCACTCAGAACAGGGAAACGGCTTCTCTCCTGTGTGAGATCTTTTATGCACATCAAGATTGGATTTATAAGGGAAAGACTTCCCACACTCAGTACAGGAAAGACTCTTATCTGTTGGAAGGACGGCACCGTCCCGCACAGTCTGAGGTTCCTCAGGATAAGAGGAATACGATGGTCCGGCACCATCCCTCACAGTCTGAGGTTCCTCAGGATAAGAGGAATACGATGGTCCATCTACACTGTGTGGTGCTGGATGGACATTCAAGGTAGTCGGGTTTTCTCCTGGACTATACTGTGTGATGTCCTCATCTTCTACTTTACAGTCTGGAGACAAAGTGAGACAATCCTCTGAGGTTTTCCTCATCTCCCGTCCATCTACTAAAATAGAAATAAAAAGATTACTAGACATGAGCAGATTGGTTCCCCTAAACCAGAACTCCGCCCACATCAGGCAGCTTTGTCTCTGAGGATCTTCCAATTCCCCCCTCAAGGTAACTAGTAAATGGGTCCTCTGATCTCCTACCGGTTCATTTCTTTATTCATGGACCTTAGTCAGAGAGTGAGGAAACAACGAGAACTGTCTTTTATAGGAGTGACAGTGATGAGGGGATTATAGGACGAGTGTCCCCACCCCCTCTATCACTCATTGCCATCTTCCCAACACAAGAAGTCCTGCACTTTCTTTAGTCCATGATTTAGTCATAAATAACAGCCCCACCAGATGTCAGAGAGTGAGGATTAGGGGAGAACAACCAAGATGAAGACTGGACTGATCCTGAAGACTACCATCATTGGGTTATTGACTCCTCCCTCATTATCACTTTCCGTTTAAGGTTCCAAAGTTTAACATTGTGCTCCAATCAAATCATCAGATATAAAAAGTTCCAACTGTTTATATATAGCAGTGGGTAGAGGGGAGAGAGCAGAAGTCAGGACTATGTAATGTACAAAATATTGTATAAGATACAACAGATAGGACTATACAGTATCAGAATGATATAATGTACAACACAGAGTATATAGTGCAGGGGTCAGGGATATATAATGTACTATATAAATGATATAGAGTTAGGGTCAGGACTCATAATATTGGTATTCAGTAATCAGTGGAAGCTTAAATGTTTACATGAGACAAGTTGCAGAGATCCCACACCGCTGCCTCCCATCTCCTGAGACTGCACTCAGTGACTTGGGTCTGAGACTATACAGACATATCCCTCCACCCGGCACAGCCAGCAGACAACAGAACAAATAACCCTGGGAGAATTGTTCTGCCAGAGATCTTGCCAGAACACCCAAATCACATACCCCAGGTGCCTAGGTCTAGTAACGTCTTTGGTGAAAATCCACATTTTCTGCCAGCTGAACCCCAAATCTCCATAAATCCAGTCTAGAGACATAAATTGTGTCTGCAGCACAGAGAAGGAATATTATCCGAGAGAAATACAGGAATACAGGGCGGGGAACACAGCTCAGGAAAGTGACAGGGGATTACAGGCTGATATCATCCAGTCCTTGCCCTACTCTGGACCAATCAGTGAGCAGTATGGGTGGAGGAATGCATTTAGTGTTAATGACCCACCTGTGCTGATCTCTGTAGGAGTGTCCTCCTCTATAAATGTCCCCGTTATTCCATCCTCCTCCATAGACTGCTGATCATCCCTCACATACGTCTCTTCTTCTTCTGCTTTACCCTCAAATTGGATTATATCTATCAGATCTTCACCCTGCACCAAGAAAATTAGAGAAAATATATGTAAAATATAAGCTTTATTATTACGTCCTTTCGTAAATAACCCCCAATGTGTGGATTTTTATGTAAGGCAAATCCACTTTGCACTACAAGTGCAAAGTGCACTTGAAATTGCAGTCGCTGTAAATCTCAGGGGTAGAGCTGAAATGAGGGGAAGCTCTGCTGATTTTATCATCCAAATATGTGCAAGATAAAATGCCGTTTATCAGAGGGGGTATTGGTCTCCCGGATTATGAAAAAAAAATTATTATTAACCCCGATTGCAAAAAATCCTGACTTCCTTCCTGGCCTGATCCGTGGAAATCTGCCACGACCAGAACCCCCTTCAAAGTTTTTAATTACTCATTGCATGATGGGGAACAAAGTCAAAACACTGTCCACACTTAGAACTGAATTCGGAGACTCACTCTCTGACCCCTGGTTCCACCTCCAACTGAAGGACTTTCTCATTAATAGCAAGCACAAAACTGCTTATTGCCAAAGAATGACCCCCTCTAGAAGAAATTTGCCTAAAAAGGTCCTTAGTCTTCAAAACGACGTCCCCAATCTACGCATGGTTGAGCTCATATGAAACAGGAGACGCGGACCTACATAAAGCCCGTTGGGAAAGAGATCTTGGGTTCACACTCAGTGACCGTCAATGGGAAAGAGCTTGTATATTTTCACATAAATGTTCACTCAGTACCAAGAAACCTCTTACAAACTATTGATGCAATGGTATGCAACTCCAAAAAAAAAAAAAGTAAAAAAAAAAATGGTCCCCAACAATCTCTGACACATGTTGGCGCTGTAACACGAATGTAGGCACCTTCCTACATATATAGTGGGAATGCCCCATAGTACACGATTATAGGACAGTAGGGTTGTCCCGATACCACTTTTTTTTTTTGAGACTGAGTACAAGTAACAGACCTCTGACATCTCCACTTTAAGACAGAGAAAGGGACTAAGGACACAGATTCCCCAGTCCCTTTCTCTGCAGCCTCAGCTGAAATGAATGGAGAGAATCTCCTCTCCATTCATAAACTGAAGCATCGTAAACACAGGTTACGATGCTCAGTTATGTAAATGGACAGAGTCAGTGATCACCGACTCTGTCCATTCAGAAAAGGTAGGATTTAGCGGCTCCTACCTCCGCTCTCCATCCTGACAAATTGGGCGGCACGGAGGGGGAGAAGACAGCACGGGGGAGAGCGGCACGGAGGGGGAGAAGACAGCACGGGGGAGAGCGGCACGGAGGGGGAGAAGACAGCACGGGGGGAGAGCGGCACGGAGGGGGAGAAGACAGCACGGGGGGAGAGCGGCACGGAGGGGGAGAAGACAGCACGGGGGGAGAGCGGCACTGAGGGGGAGAAGACAGCACGGGGGGAGAGCGGCACTGAGGGGGAGAAGACAGCACGGGGGGAGAGCGGCACGGAGGGGGAGAGCGGCACGGAGGGGGAGAAGACAGCACGGAGGGGGAGAAGACAGCACGGAGGGGGAGAAGACAGCACGGAGGGGGAGAAGACAGCACGGGGGGAGAGCGGCACGGAGGGAGAGCGGCACGGAGGGGGAGAAGACAGCACGGGGGGAGAAGACAGCACGGAGGGGGAGAAGACAGCACGGAGGGGGAGAAGACAGCACGGAGGGGGAGAAGACAGCACGGAGGGGGAGAAGACAGCACGGAGGGGGAGAAGACAGCACGGAGGGGGAGAAGACAGCACGGGGGGAGAGCGGCACGGGGGGAGAAGACAGCACGGAGGGGGAGAAGACAGCGCGGGGGGAGAAGACAGCACGGAGGGGGAGAAGACAGCACGGAGGGGGAGAAGACAGCACGGAGGGGGAGAAGACAGCACGGAGGGGGAGAAGACAGCACGGAGGGGGAGAAGACAGCACGGAGGGGGAGAAGACAGCACGGAGGGGGAGAAGACAGCACGGAGGGGGAGAAGACAGCACGGAGGGGGAGAAGACAGCACGGAGGGGGAGAAGACAGCACGGAGGGGGAGAAGACAGCACGGAGGGGGAGAAGACAGCACGGAGGGGGAGAAGACAGCACGGAGGGGGAGAAGACAGCACGGGGGGGGAGAAGACAGCACGGGGGGAGAACGGCACGGAGGGGGAGAACGGCACGGAGGGGGAGAACGGCACGGAGGGGGAGAACGGCACGGAGGGGGAGAACGGCACGGAGGGGGAGAAGACAGCACGGGGGGAGAGCGGCACGGAGGGGGAGAAGACAGCACGGCACGGAGGGGGAGAAGACAACACAGGGGGAGAGCGGCACGGAGAGGGAGAAGACAGCACAGGGGGAGAGACAGCACGGAGAAGACTTGTAAGCATCGGATCATTTCAGCCGAGTACAAGTACTCGGGAAATGCTCGGTATCGGGACATCCCTATTGACAGAAATCTCCAAGTGGATTAAACATGTTACAGATACCAAAATCACTCTTGATGCTGCTGCCTGTTTGCTACACATCAACTCTTTTTCGCTACAAAAAAGGTACAAAAAGTCTTTGACTAGACACTTAATAGTTAACCGCGGGCAAAATCGCTGATTTCGCTGCATTGGAAAACTGATCGTGTCCCAACTGTCAGAGATTGGCTGGATGAAGTCCGTTACATTTATAAAATGGAGGAATTAATCGCAATGAAAAAATGAATATAGCTCAAGCTTCATTGAGACGTGGCAACCCTGGGTCTCTTTCACCTATTCAAATGACTATGCGTCCCTATTTGCTTAATTATATCTCCAGACCTTGAGAAGTATTTTATATTTACTATTGGGCTCCCTTTCATAATTGTGGCCACATGACTGTGTAACGTTCTTAAACTTTTGATCACCTGCCCTTACCTCCCCCCTTTTTTCCTGCCTTCCTCACCCTCCCTTCCTCTCCTTATCTTACTCAAAGCTTCCTTACAGCTTTTTCTTATTACTCTTTAAATGTTCTTCTCAATTATGCCTTTTTATACTATTACAATAATTCCCCATGTATTTGTTAACTTTGTCACCAGATTTATTAATACCATTTATTTTACGGTTTTATTATTTGTTCATTGTATTTCTCTTTATGCTTCCAATAAACCTTGGATTGTGATATAAAAAAAAAAAAAAAAGATAAAAAAATGCTGTTTTTATTTTCCTTGTATGTCCCCCTTTGGATCTACAGCGCCTGCACTTCCAAGTGCACTTGTAGTGCAAAGTGGATTTGCCTTTCGTAAATAACCCAAATGTCTCCATGAGTCTGTTTTATGAGCTCCGTCCCACCAACCTTGTAACAGTGGGGGATGGTGTGACCTTCCTGTGTGGAATCCCGGGAATACAGAGGACGGGGACATCTCTCTGGTGGGTTCCTGGTATTAGGTGGCTCCATCATATCCTTGTGTCCTTCTGAAAACTCCTCCATCACTCCATACTCCTCTTTATACTCTTCTTTAACATCAATATTATAATCCCCGAGGTTTCCACTCTGGATATATAATAAAACATTCATTGTAACAAACATGCTGTGTATAAATCAGAACTACCAATAATTGTCTCTCATCTACCTGATGATGGTGGGGGATGGTGTGACCTTCCTGTGTGGAATCCCGGGAATACAGAGGACGGGGACATCTCTCTGGTGGGTTCCTGTAGCTGGATGACTCCACCATGGTGTCCTGGTACAGATCTTTGTGTTCTTTTAGAGACTCTGACTCCTCCATCACCCCATCCTCATCAGCCTCCTCTTTTATCTCTTCTTTAACTTCAACTTTAGAATCTCTCAGGTCTCCACTCTGAATATAGAATAAAAATGACATCTATGGTAACAATGCAGATAATGTACAGATCCTAATGATACTATCAGTGATTGTTCCTCATCTACCTGATGATGGTGAGGGATGGTGTGACCTTCCTGTGTGGAATCCCGGGAATACAGAGGACGGGGACATCTCTCTGGTGGGTTCCTGGTATTAGGTGGCTCCATCATATCCTTGTGTCCTTCTGAAAACTCCATCACTCCATACTCCTCATCCTCCTCTTTATACTCTTCTTTAACATCAATATTATCCTCCCCGAGGTTTCCAATCTGAATATATAATAAAACATTCATTGTAACAAACATGCTGTGTATAAATCAGAACTATCAATAATTGTCACTCATCTACCTGATGATGGTGGGGGATGGTGAGACCTTCCTGTGTAGAACCCTCAGAATACAGAGGACGGGGACATTTCTCTGGTGGGTTCCCATTACTGGATCCATCTGTAGGAAACACACACTGACTGAATACCAGTGACCCCAAACTCCATCCCAGGAGTTGATGTGGAGGTAGTAGAGAGTATCTGGAGGTTCACATAGATAATAAGCTGGACTGGAGCAAGAACACTGAGATGCTCTATAGGAAGGACCAAAGCCGCCTCTACATTTTGAGGAGACTGAGGTCCTTTAACATCTGCCAGACGATGCTGAAGAGGTTTTATACATCGGTGGTGGGCAGCACTCTCCTGTATGCAGTGGCATGCTGGGGAAGTAGGCTTAGGGTATCCAACATCAACAGACTCAACAAACTGATTTGCAAGGCCTGTGATGTTGTTGGATTGAAATTGGAGTCTTTTACAACAGAATTGGAGAGAAGAATGTTGTTCAAGTTACGTTCAATCTTGGACAACTCTTCCCATCCACTCCACAAAACGCTGGTCAGTCTGCAGAGTACCATCAGTGATAGATTGTTACATCCACGTTGCACCATAGAGCGACACAGGGAATAATTTGCCTATGGCGATCAAGATATACAATTAATTTCTGTGAGGGCTGGAGGTGAAGATTTAATTCTGGTTTATGATCAGGATTTTGTGTTGTTTTTATGGTATGTTGGTTATTATTTGGGTTGGTGTTAGAGACAGGGCAACCATCAGAAATATTGGGGCCCAATACATAGCTTTAGTACTGGACCCCCCCCCCCGGGCCTGACCACCAACATTCCCCAGGGTAGGCACACTGGCCATCTCACAGAATCTGCTGTAAATGGGGAGGAATACAATTTAAAGCTTACCAATACTTAGATATGGTGGCTGCATTCATTTTTATTTTTCCTTTTGGGATAAAGGTGTTTTTTGAATAAATAGAAAATGATCTATGTAAGCACCTCTGCCAGTGTTTAATGGAGAAAGAGAAAAAAAAAAAAAAAAAAAAAAAAAAAAAAGAGAAGGAGTGAGAGAGTGAGGACAGGGAAAGATAGGGCAGGGAGAGAGAGTGAGGGCAGAGAGAGAGGGGGGGTCAGAGAGATAGAGAGGGGGGTCAGAGAGATAGAGAGGGGGGGTCAGAGAGATAGAGAGGAGGGTCAGAGAGATAGAGAAAGGAAGGGTCAGGGAGATGGAGAGAGGGAGGGTCAGGGAGATGGAGAGAGGGAGGGTCAGGGAGATAGAGGGAGCAGGGTCTGGTCACAGTGCTCTCCCATGGATGGTCCCTGGGGGCTCTCAATTAGAGGCTTCTCTCAGTGTGGCTGTCGGCTCCTTAATCTTCCCGTCCTCACATCCCCAGCAGCACATGAGCAGGGAGAGGGGATGTCTGTCATACTATTTAGGCATGCTGGAGGGGGACTGAGCAGCGTGAGGATCCCCTCCTTCCAGGACAGCCGCACCTCCCGAGCTGCCTCTCACTGCACACTGATCCGCGGGACGGAGAGGCTCAGCGGCCATCAAAAGGAGGGGGAGGAGAGGAGCAGGTGGATTGAACCACAGATTTTTCTGGGGGGCCAACACTCTTTCTATGCTCACCAACTGACACTTCCGCCCCCCCCCCCCACTAGCATAGGAAAAGAGTAAAGGAAAGGTGCCAACTTGGGGCCCGGGACGCACGGGCCCCTTACACTTGTATGGGCTGTACCCCCCTGATGGCGGCCCTGGTTAGAGAAAGTGTTATATTTGTATTTGGTAGTTTGATTGTCTGTTATTTTAATCTGTCTCTAAGTTGTATTTTAATTGTATGGATGTTTTATTTAGTTTAGTTTTAATTTTGTTTAGTTGGTGCTAATGGCTGTTATTGGCAATTTTGTGTTTTTGCATCTTGTTCAGTTTATTGTTGTGATTTTGTGTTGTCTTGTTAAGTGTGTCAGTATTTCCCATTGGAATTAATAATGTATTCTGTAATATATTGTTTCTATGTGTTTATCAGATGATGGGGGATCTAGGTGGAGCCTCCGTACTGCTCTCTCCTTTACAATAAAGTCTCCTCTTACCCGGTGATGTGAGGGGCGGCTGATTGTCCATCATGACGTCCTTGTAGAGATCCTTGTGTCCTTCTAAATACTCCCACTCCTCCATGGAGAAATAGACAGTGACATCCTGACACCTTATAGGAACCTGACACACACAATGATACAGTCACCATCCAGACACATCCCTTGTCTGTTACTGGATAATGTCCCAGAATTCCCGGCACCGCTCACCTCTCTTGTCAGCAGCTCCATCATCTTCTTGGTGACTTCTAGAATCTTCTCCATGTTGTATCTCTCAGGTTTTAGGGAGTCACATGGAGGCACTGTGATGGCCATATGATCACCTGACTTCACAAGAGGAAATCTCTGTAATAAGGAACCAATAGGAATATCATGTTAGACTCCCAGAATCCTCCTCTTTTATTAATAGCGAAAACAATGATTTCATGCAGGCTCCCAGAATCCTCCTCACCTCTCCGGTCAGCAGGTAGATGATCTCCAGGGTGAGGTTTAGTATCTTCTCAGTCATGTGACTCCGGTCCTCCTCCATCTTTATTGGTCCCGTCATTTGATCTATACAGGTCTCCTTGTAGATGGATAACTGTGAAACAAAAATAAAATTATTTGGATGGTATCGGTCACACAATAATAGGATGTGGATGGAGGGGGGGGGGGGGTAATAGGAGGGTTGCTACACATTTAACAACTACTGCCCCAATAAGAACACATTCAGTTTGGACTATTTAGTGCTTGTAAATATTTGAGGACTATGGTAGGGTGACCAGACATCCCCAGTTTCAGGGGACAGTCCCCGGATCAAGTCTGTCCCCGGTTTTGTCCCCGGATTGGATTTGAACAGGGGTTTGGGCAATTTCAAAGACAGTCAGTGCAGAATTAAAAAAAAAAAAAAAAAATCCGAATTACACCCCCCCCCCCCCCCCCCGCTCCGCCACTCCTACGAGCTTAGGGGGTGTATTTTTTTCCCCCCATTACCTGTGCTCACCTCTCCTCGATCTCTCTGGTGACTTCTAGAATCTTCTTTGTATTTCTCTATTCTATCAGGGAGGGAGGTGGAGGCAATGTGATGGTGATATGATCTCCAGACTTCACAGGAGGAAAACTCTAGATCTGAACACACATAGTAAAATCAAATAATATTCTTAGAATCCTCCTCTCCGATACAATCTGCCTAAAGCTCCACTTCAGGCAGAGGTATAATTTATTCATACAGGACCCACCACACACTGCAGGTTAAAAGCTTGTTTCAGGCTGATGCCATTACATACAACGCAGGACCAACAGTCCCACTTTTCTAGTGAGGATGTCAAGAGCCCGCTCACATCCTAGGAGCATCAGAAAAAAAAAAAAAACACCTTAGTTATGCCCCGTACACACGGTCGGAATTTCCGGCAAGAAAAAGTCCGATGTGAGCTTTTGGTCGGAAATTTCGATCGTGTGTAGGCTCCATCCAACTTTTCCTGTCGGAATTTCCGGCAACAAAAATTTGAGAGGCGGTTTTCAAATTTTCAGACAGAAAAAAATTCCAATCGGAAATTCTGATCATCTGTAGCAATTCTGACACGCAAAATTCCGACGCATGCTTGGAAACAATGCAACGCATGGTTTCTGTAACGGTCACCACCGTTTACGACCTTCCATCCCAGTCACGACAGCTTATCGACACTCCAACCGACAGGACCCGATCCCATTTCATTTGCCCAGAATCAAGACGAGACACAGCTCTGTGCTTGTTCCAAATGTAATGATACTTTAATGGTTTCTTCTCAGCTTTTTATACAGTACAAGGCATTAAAGCAACAATGAGATCTCCACCCCCCTAATCACACACCAAGGCTAATTACTTAAACATTCTAGACAGGTCGGCACCGGCCTATAATTATCATGTCCAATCACTGCACATTCCTTAATTAACAGCATAACAAACAAACCCATCACACACACACACACACACACACACACACACACACACACACACACCGAGTTCCTTAGGCAGATGTTTCGTCTCCGCATACAGCTTGACACCTATTCACACCTCTGAGCATCAATAGGTTTTAGACAGTGTTATCACACAATTAAAGGCCTTTCAAAAGCCAGCCTTATTTAACATATTAACAGTCTTCACAGAGAGATGAGTCACTATTGACTGGTTGGGGTCACAATTAACCAACATCTTGCAGTGTCTCAAAATCCTGCAATACGAACTATCAGTGATGTCAAATCTCATGCAATACATGAATTATGATTCACTTGCCACCCCATGCCCAAAGGGCACAGAGTGGACCCAAGAGTTATCAGTGACGCTGACACAGGAGTATCCTCCATCCTCACAAAGTCTTTGGGTGTCACGGGTCATTCCGTTACAGTTTCCAAGCTCGAAAGCATTGAACACTGCTCGTCGTAGCGTTGTACGTCACCGCGTTCTTGATTGTCGAAAGTTTTAGAGAACTTGTGTGACCGTGTGTATGCAAGCCAAGCTTGAGCAGAATTCCATCAGAAAAAACAGAGGTTTTTTTCCGACAGAAAATCCGATTGTGTGTACGCGGCATTAGACTTACCGTTAACAGTATAACGCGCACTTTTTTCAGAGGAAAATCGTGGGTGCGCGTTATACGCCGAACCCCACTGTCTGAGCGCCGCCGACATATACCGAGCGCAGTACACTCGGCTAAGCTCGCGGTCACGCTCTGTCCCGCCTCCTAGCCTTTATGCGAGAGGAGCCGAGCTTAGCCGAGTGTACTGCGCTCGGTATATGTCGGCGGCGGCGCTCAGAGACAGCGTGGGAGAAGCGGGAAGGACACCAAGGCCGCAGACGGACGCCGGACCAGACACCGACGAGGGGCGTGCAAAGTATTTCTTTTTTTCCTTAAAATTCCCTTCTAGGTTTGGGGTGCACACTATACACCGGTGCGTGCTTTACCCCGATAAATACGGTTTTTAAACGAGTCCCTCCAGCCGTGCTGAACAATATAAACAAAAACGTAGCAATAATGCTATAGTAAAAATCATAATCAAGGGAGGGTCATAGGTGCCGTCCTGAAAAACGCCTCGAAATACCGTTACTGGTAAGCCTAACTAAGTTTTTTCCAAATGGTCTTTCAGGACAGCACCTGGAGATGATCTGCAAGTACTTACTTTGTCTAGGGTGAGACCACCGCCTGCAGGACTTTTCTACTGAAATATTGCTCTGCAGCTGAGAGCAAGTCTATCCTATAGTGACGGGTGAAAGTGGAGAAACTCATCCACGTGGCTGCTCTGCAGGATGCTGCCACAACACGGGTTGAATGAGCCGCCACCCCTGCAGGAGGTTCTACTTCCGAGGCCCTATAAGCTTTTTTCATGGCCAACCAAAACCATCTTCCTATTGTGTTTTTAGAAGCTCTGCAACCTTTATGCGTCCCGGGAACAGTATAAACAGAGAGTTTGATTTTCTGAACCCCTTTGTAACCTCAGGATAATGTAACAAGCACCTTCTCACATCCAAACTTTGGAACACCCTTTCCTTAAGACAGGACAGGGATGGGCAGAAAGTTGTCAGAATGGACTACTGGGATCTATGGAAAACAAAACAGAGACCTTTGGCAAAAAAAATAAAAAATAACTGGGTCTGTCCTCAGAACTACCCGGTCTGGAAAAAAGTAAAACGGAGGATTACGTTTACCATACTTCACTAATAATTTAGTTTAGTATGGTAACGGCGAAAACAGCCAACTACACAGAGGCCTGGTTGGGAAGGACACTCGGTACAATAATAAACGGAGTCTCGTCTGACTCCTTCACTGGCACACAACTTACATATTTTTTTACCTCGTCGGCCTGTTGCTGTGGGAGGGAAAATGTATTGTGGAAAAATTTCCGTGTCCACCTGGACTCCTGGCTGGGCAGTAAAAGGGGGAATATTGGCTTCTCCTGAATTAGGAGGAAGCCACAAGGGGTTCTGAAGGGCATAAAGAAGGCCGGCATGGGTCCTTGGCCTTTCTTGCCGAGGTACTGCGGTGCTGGTGGACGGCACTGCAGTGCCACCAGAGCGCCTTCGTTTGGCGGGCTGACTATCTTCCCCCTCTGAGCCTGTCACTGTTGCACTACTGTAGACTGGCTCATAGTTTACGTCCGACTCAGAATCCGAAAAAGAGCTCCCCGTAGCTCTCGTCAAGCGTGGAAAGAATTTGATATGCCTCCTCGGCGGAAAAGCAATGTTTTGACATGGTTGCTGGCAGTGGTGATGCGACTTCACAGGTGTGTGGCACAGATGTGCACTGATTGATTGCACAGATGTGCCCTAATGAGGTGGCATCGATGGGCACTGAGGTGGTACAGATGTACACCGATGAGGCAGCACAGATGTGTACTGATTGCACAGGTGGCACGTTGAGGCGGCACAGGTGGCACGTTGAGGGGACACAGGTGGGCCCTGATTGTTTGCACAGATGGGCACCAATTAAGCGGCACAGATGGGTACTGATGAGGCGGCACAGATGGGTACTGATGAGGCGGCACAGAGGTGGCACAGATGTGCACCAATGAGGCAGCACAGGTGGGCACTAATGAGGTGGCAGATGTGCACTGAGGCGGCAAATGGGCACTGATCACAGGTGGCACTGGTGGGCACCAAGTGTTTCCCTGGCACCGATATGTCACTTTGTCACTGTATGTCACGCACTTTGTATAAAACTCACAGATCGCTCTCCCTCCTCACACGCGGTGTCTGTGTGAGGAGGGAGAGCCAGCAATGAGAGATGATCTCATGTTTACATTTGAGATCATCTCTCATTGGCCACGACGATCGCGCTGTAAATAGCCGCTGTGATTGGCTATTTACCGCGACCTGTGATTGGCTGTGTCCAAGGGACACGGCCAGCACAGAAGTTCCCCAATGCGCGCTCTGGAGCGCGAGCGGGGGAACGAGGAAAGGGGCGGCCGTGTATAGACGGCCTCCCGGCAAATCAGGTCTGCGCTGTAGCCGTATTTCGGCTATAGCGCGGATGGGAAGAGGTTAAAGACTAATCTTTAATCATAGGGTCTCTGGTGGTTTAAAGGCCCTTTTAGTCAGACCTTGTAAAACCACAGACAAAATCATTTTGGGAAAGAATTTAAACAGCACTGGCCTGGCCTGAAAGAACCCCAATGATCAAAGGGACCCAAGAGAACTGTCCCTCTAAAAATACAGACAAAACGGCCACCTGAAACTTCAAGGTACCGGCCGCCAAACCCTTATTTATTCCATCCTGGAGGAACTCTAGGATGGAAATGACCTGCCATGGAAAAAAAATTTGAAGTGCACCAGGAGTTGAAACATTTCCATGTTTTAAAATAAATAGTGTCGAAATTAATTTGTTGGACAAAACCTTTTTCTTCAGGATCTGTTCCTCAGTATCCAGGTTGCTAACCTGAGATGTCCTACATTGAGATAAAGGAGGGGTCCCTGACTCAGCAGGTCGTGTCACAAGGGCAGCAAACACTGGGGTTCGGCTAACTTTAGCAGGGTTGAGAAACATGCCCTTTTGGGCCAATAGGGGGCTACTAGAATTAGGCTTGTGGCTTCTTCCTGCAACTTTTTGAGCACTAATTCTAATGCCGCATACACACCATTGTTTTTTCAAAATGCTCTAGCAAAGCGCGGTTACGTTCAGCACGTACGACGGCACTCGGTTCCATTCAAGCTCGCGTCATAACTTGCTTCTGAGCATGCGCGGGTTTAAAAACGTTGTTTTAAACGTCGTTTTACCCACACACTATCATTTTAAATTACACAAAAAACAACGTTTTGAAAAACGACATCAAAAAATTGAAGCATGTTCGAATTTAGTTGTTTTTCAGAAGACAAAACAACGTTTTCCCCACACACGGTCATTTTAAATGACGTTTTTAAAAAGGTCGTTTTTTTTCCATCACAAAAAACGACCGTGTGTACGCGGCATAACACTTGTCTCCTGCTTAAAGTGGAAGTAAACCCTCCTATCTTTTTTAAGGCAAGGAAGCGGCCATCTTGACCTCTGTTTAATCTGCAACTGCCATGATGCTGTACATGTGACCTGTTATGAAACCAGCCATTGGATGGTTTGGCAGTTTGGTTGAGAGCACAAACAAATGTGACAGCTAGCATTTCCGGCATGCCGGGAATGTTAACTGTTTTTGTAACTATGAAATTGAAGGGTTTACTTCCACTTTAAGAGGTCTGCTACCTGATTTAGGCTGCCTTTTAAAAGGCACTGCTGTCAGAGATGCTATGCCGATGTCAGGATATTGAGGGATGAGGCCAGAAGAACCTTGCTTCTTGTGCCTCCCTGCTTTGAGACGTAGGCTACCATCGTGGCATTGTCGGATAATACTTGAATGTGATGGCATTTGAATATTTCCTTGAATGATGAAAGTCCCAGGAGAATGACCCCCAGGTCTCTCTAATTGGAGGACCTCTTGGCCTCCCTGTTTGTCTAATACCCTTGAGAAATCTGGCCCTCGAGATGTGTACCCCAACTCCAGGAGCTTGCTTCCATTGTTACCTTCTTTGCTGCCAGAAATTTCCAGAACAAGCCCCTGTTTAAATTTGTTTGACTCCTCCACCACCACAATTTCCTCTTGACCCGAGAAGGAATCTGTCACGGAAGGTCCCCGCACTCAGAACGAATGCTTCCGTCATACAGCGCTTCCCATCAGTCTGGACATAGATACCGGATATTTTAGTTGCCTTGAAACACACAACGAGACGAGACTTGTATGTGTGCTAAGTATGGAATACTTTAATGGTACATTCGCCTGGTTTATATCTAGTTACAAGCTTGTGAGTAATCAAAGGAACAATGAAACTCTCCGCCCCCTCCTCACACAGGGGGCTTCAATACAGATTTTCGGTGCCAAAGTGTCTACCTGTCTAAAGAAGTCACATTCCTTTAGATAATGACGTTGAGTTAATTACTAATTGTAACAAAATGTGTTACCCAGACAGCCTGGATCAACATAGCTTGTCAAGTTCCCCTGAACATAATTGACATGTTAATTCAATACACCTGGAAGGAGACTTCTGACCTTTTTGACTTAAAGCGGGAGTTCACCCAATTAGGTTTTTTTTTCTTTTCCCCTTAGATTCCTGCTCGTTTTGTCTAGGGGAATCGGCTAGTTGTTTTAAAATATGAGCCGTACTTACCGTTTTCGAGATGCATCTTCTCCGTCGCTTCCGGGTATGGGTCTTCGGGAGCGAGCGTTCCTTCTTGATTGACAGTCTTCCGAGAGGCTTCCGACGGTCGCATCCATCGCGTCACTAGTAGCCGAAAGAAGCCGAACGTCGGTGCGGCTCTATACTGCGCCTGCGCACCGACGTTCGGCTTCTTTCGGAAAATCGTGACGCGATGGATGCGACCGTTGGAAGCCTCTCGGAAGACTGTCAATCAAAATAGGAACGCCCAGTCCCGCAGCCCATACCCAGAGAAGATGCATCTCGTAAACGGCAAGTACGGATCATATTTTAAAACAACTAGCCGATTCCCCTAGACAAAACGAGCATGAAGCGAAGGGGAAAAAGTGTCATGTGCGGGTGAACCTCCGCTTTAATCAGTTACAACAGTATTGGCATCACACAATAGAAAATGGAATGTCTTTCAGGAGCCAGGCTGACTCTCAGTTCCAATCCACAACAGCCTTACACAATGGACAACAAAAGGTCTTGGAGCAGATGCAATTTAACCCTTTGAGTTCAGAATCAGCAACCTTAAAATAATCCTACAGATATCTCAGAATATAATGTGGATAATACATACATAATAATCCCATCTCAGGTAGTCTAAGATATCAGTCTTCAGTTCATCCTATGCCCCTAGTGGTCATAGGATGATTTTAGACATAAGAGAATCTGAGTCTGTCACAGAATCCTAATTTGTTTTTCTAATGACTCCTCGTAAAACCAATTCTGCAGAATTACCTGCTGGAGATCTTTTGGATGGAGGTGGGCCCACTGAACAGCTGGGATCGAGGCTGTGAAAAGGCCTAGCGTTGACGTGGCTGCCCGAACTGTAATTGGTAAGCTTGTCTAGACCTTCTTTACTGCGTTCTGAACTTTCATTATTTCTCTGTGAGAATTTTTTTTTCCCTGAACTGAAGATGCGATACTAATCCCAAATCCTGACTGGCAATCGAATTACTTTTGTGATGCTGGTTCTATGGGGACATGTAGGCAAGCATACCCAAGGTCTATGGCCGCTAGGAAGCATCCTGCCGTAAGAAATCTCCTCACTGAAAAAAATCATATCCACATGGAACTTCTTGTACCGAATAGACTTGTTCAAGACCTTTAAATTCAGAATTAACCAAAACTTCCGACGACTTCCTGACTAGGGACTAGTGAATAGAACCCTAGTCCTTCCTCGTCCCGGGGAACTGGGATTAATACTACCTGGTATAGAAGTTCCTGCAAGAGAGATTTCTCTTGACCTCTGGGAACCCGAGCTACATAAAACCAACTTGTCAGGTTTTTAGAGAATTCCAGTTTGTAGCCCTCCGATATCACCCTGGAAAACAAACAAATTGAATGTTGCCATCTTCCATTGGGAAAAAGGACTGCAGCCTTCCTCCGACAGTTGGAAAATCATCACTGGTTTTGGCAGGTTGGTTGGGAGGTCAAAACACCACCCCTGTCCTACCTCAACCCCTTTGAGACCTCCAGGGTCTCTTGTGTCCCACCTCCTTAGAATCCTGTGTTTGATGAAAAGGACGAAAATTATTTTTAACCTGTGGGGTAACCTTAGCTGGAAAGACCTTTTTATCCGCCATTCTGTCTAAAATGCTGTCAAAATCGGGGCGAAACACCAGATCCCCCTCAAAGGGAAGACCACACAGCTTCACTTTTGAGGCCGAATCCCTTGACCACGTTTTAACCTACAATGCCCTATGTGCTGAGTTTACTAGTGTCGAAGATCTGGCAGACATTCTCATGGATTCTGCTGAGGCATCTGCCATGTATCCCACTGCCTTTTGTAAGATTGGCAAACTGTCAAGCAGATCCTTGACCGAGTTCTCTGCCTCAACATGCCCTTTTAACTGTTCTAACCAGTATTCCCGATTCCTGGCTACTAACAGTTGATGCCACTGGTGGCTTTAGATTAGCTAGTCTTGAGTCCCAGAACTTTTTTTTATTAGGGAATCAGCTCTCTTATCCATGGTGTCATTCAGGAACCCCATATCCCGAACGATAGGTCTGTATTTCGTGAGACCTGTGAGAAAGCTGCATCAAACTTAGATTTTTTTGTTCCAAACCTGCGCACTATTCTCATCAAAAGTGAATCCTCTTTTAAGCAATATTGACCTCTCTGGGTCTTTCCATACCCTTTTTAAAAAAATCTGACAGGATGCACCAGAAACACCCAAAGCTTGACCTCACCCATACCCTGGTACATTTTATCATGCAGGGATAATTGAGCCTGATCCTCCTTGATTTTCAGGGTGATATGGATGGTTTTCAACGGGTCATCCACCTCTTCCAGGGACAGCCTGTATCGGGAGGAAGATACTGCCTATTCTTCACCCACCTCCACATCTGACCCTGGGGAGTCACTTCCCTCCTCCTCCAAATCGCTGACCTCCCTAACAGCCAAAGTGGATGGGCGAGGGCTGATTGGTGGATTACCCCTAGTCTGTGCCACTGGACGCTTATCCAGAGAAGATCGGAAAGACTGAAACGTGTCTGCCAACTCTTCCTGAAAAAATATTATTGATGCCACAATCAAACGCAATATTTGTTACTTATGTAACTTACTCAAATTCCAAAATGTAATTAATATCTCAACATTTTGCCTTGTAGTAATTACCACAAGGTGCAGTCCATGCGACCAGAAAACGCATATATCAAGAAAGGAAGGGAAAGACCCTCCAAGAAGGTTACTACTGCAGGACACTATGGTTAATTTTAATAAATTTAAAATTGTAGAAAAAAAAAAAAAAAAAAAAAAAAAAAAAAAAACACACACCATGATATTAAAGCGGGGGTTCACCCTAAATAACACGTTTCTACCTTGCCATTCAGCATACTAGCGTCAGCTAAAGTATGCCTTTATTTTTAATTTTTTTTATGCGCCGTACTCACAGTTTAATCCCCTAGTTAAATTTCAGACACCCGCGGGGAATGGGCGTTCCTAGGCAGAGGGGAAGATGATTGACGGCCGGCTATGGCGCATCACGCTTCCCGAGAAGAGCCGGAGTAGGACTCGGCTCTTCACGGCACTATACGGCGCCTGCGCACAGACTAGGAGCTGACTGCGCAGGCGCCGTGAAGAGCCAAGTCCTATTTCGGCTATTTCCGGGAAGCGTGGCGCGCCATAGCTGGCCGTCAATCATTTTCCCTCTTGATAGGAACGCCTACTCCCCGAGGGAGTCTGAAACGGATTAAACAGTGAGTACAGCGGAAAAAAATAAAATAAATGCATACTCTAGCTGACGCTAGTATGCTGCATGGCATGATCGACAATTTAGGGTGAACCCCCGCTTTAAGCACAAAAAAACAAACAAACAATCTAAGTATATACCTTTCAGAATATTTAAAAAGACAACGTCGTCATTAAAGTGGTTGTAAACTCTCTAGTTCAACTTTAGGCCATTGTAATCTGCACTAATAATGCTGTGGATCGGTGCCTGTAAAACCTCACTTGTAAAATCTGCCCACAATATTTTCTACAATCATTTATGACGTCGCTGACGCGGGTGCAGTCCGTCAATCGAGTCACGGCATGCTATGTATGCCGTTTCCGTGCCAATGGCATTCTTTTCCCCATTAACGGCACAGCACGCGAGCCTTGCTATACTGTGGCTTCCCCCATCTGTTTCCTGGGTCTCCCCATGTGACTGAGACGTCACTCGGGGGAGTGAACTAGGGCATCTCAGAGATGTCTATACAAACAAGCAACTTGAGATGGAGGCTTGGATAGCATGCGATAGAGCATGCGCGAGATTTCAACTGGAGACGAAAGGAAAGGCGGAAATGACGTCACAACAGACAGCAAAAGGAAGTGGATATAATTTCCAAAGCGAGAAAAAAGGTAAAATGCAAAGCTCTTAACTACCTATAAATGTGCGATGCATGCAAATGATGAATTATTGGAGAATATTAAAATTAAAAAAAACGCAAAAATCCTGAGTTTACTTCCTCTTTAACTTATTGCCTACCGCTGTATAGTAAAATGATGGTAGCATGCACCCTCCCTCCGGGTGGGCGTCATATGACGTCCTTGTATTCCCGGGGTTCTAGCGAGAGTGCGCGTGCTCGCGGCATCACAGGGTACTCGGTGCACGTGCCCGGCGGCCGCCAGGCACCTGCGATTGCTCATCACAGAGCATGGACGTGAAGCTGTGTGTGTGTAAACACACAGCTCCACGTCCTGTCAGGGGAGAGGAGAACTGATTGTATGTTCCTTGTATATAGGAACAACGACCGGTTTCCTCCTCTCATCAGTCCCCTACAGTTAGAAGCACACACTAGGGAACATATTAACCCCTTGATCGCCCCCTAGTGTTAACCCCTTCCCTGCCAGTCACATTTATACAGTAATCAGCGCATTTTTATAGCACTGATCGCTGTATAATTGTGAATGGTCCCAAAATAGTGTCAAAAGTGTCCGCTATAATGTCGCAGTCACGGAAAAAAAAAAAAAAAAAAAAAAAAAAAAAAAATCGCTGATCGCCGCCATTACTAATTACAAAAAATATTTTTTTATAAAAATGACATTAAACTATCCCCTATTTTGTAGACGCTATAACTTTTGCACAAACCAAATCACTATACGCTTATTGCAATTTTTTTTTTTTTAACAAAAATATGAAGAATACGTATCGGCCTAAACTGAGGAAAAAAAGGATTTTTATAACAGCTTACCTGTAAAAATCCTTTTCTTGGAGTACATCACGGGACACAGAGTCTGAGTCATTACTAAATGGGTTATATTCCACCTTCAGGTGATGGACACTGGTGTAATCAATTAAAAACAGGAAGTTCCCTCCCTATATAACCCCTCCCATACTGGGAGCACCTCAGTTTTTGTAGCCAAGCAATAAGTGTCCCAATATCCCCAAACAAGAGGGGTGGGAGCTCTGTGTCCCGTGATGTACTCCAAGAAAAGGATTTTACAGGTAAGCTGTTATAAAAATCCTATTTTCTTTATCGTACATCACGGGACACAGAGTCTAGTAATTACTAAGTGGGATGTTCCAAAGCAATGCTTACTGAGGGGAGGGAGACACCAACAACGCAGACCGTCTTCAGACGTGACGACCTATAATGCTGCCTGCAGCATACTGCGCCAAAAAAGCTGCATCCTCTTGCCGTCTTATGTTCACCTGATAGAACTTAGTGAACGTAAGCACCGACAACCAAGTTGCGGCCTTGCAAATCTGAGTCATAAAGGCTTGGTAATGCACCACGCATGAAGCGCTTACTATCCCGGTAGGGTGCACCCCAAAATGAAACAGGGGGAGCCCTCTACCTAAACCACAAGCCTGAATAATAACCTGATGAATCAACATTGAAAATAGTTGATCTAGACGCTACCTGCCCTCTCCTGGGGCTTCCTGGTAGCGTAACATCAGTTTTCCGTATCCGAGCAGCCGCTTCAGATAGGCCTTGACCATTCTTGCACTAACGAGAGAGAGTGTAACTATTTTAATAGCTGATCTGAACACTGCCTGCCGACATCTAGGGTCTTCTGGCAGCACACCAAAACGTCAGATTTCTATATCCGAAACCTTCAGATAGATTAACTGCTCTCAACTCTATTGAGAGAAAAGCAATAACCTTTCCTTCCGCGGACCAAGGTCTTGAAAAAAAAGGAAGGCAAGAATATCTTGATTCAAATGAACACTAGATCCTTCTAGTAAATAAGGCTAGGTGAGGATTAACATCACCCTACTTGCAAGAATAATTAAGCAAGGCTCTATACAAAGAAAGATGCAAATACTGAAAACTCTCTTGCGGAGGCTACCGCAACCAAGAACACCAATTCCCTTGTTAGAAGGACGAAGGGAAATATGGTGCATCGGCCCAAGGTGCTGACCCTGTAAGCCGACAAAACTATACCCAATCCTCCGAGCCCAAGGGCGACCAAACTGGCGGACTTATACACGTTACCCCTTGTATAACGTCCCAGATCAGGAGTATGAAGCAAGTGACCTTTGAAAATACTGACAAGGCCGAGATCGGATCTTTGATGGAGCTTAAGGCTAGCTCCATCTCCCTTCCAAATGTAGGAAGGCCAGACTTTTACCTATGACATACTTCCAAGGATGCCACCCCTTGGTTTCATACCAGGAACCTGGGCCTTCCAGATCCTAGGACATCTGGTCCTGCAGGCCAGCTCTCCCGAATGAACCAAGGTAATTGCCGCTGATTCTGAAAGCCCCGATCCTCAAGAACGTGGGCTATAATAGTCAGACCATTAATACACCTGTTTGCAAGACAGGATGTAATACCCCCTGCAAAGTAGGCCTGGACAAGATGTAAGGGACCCTGAGTCCTCTACTATCACCCCTACTGTTCCTGCACAGTGAGGTCGTCTGGGTTATGCCGGAGTAATCAGGCCGGCTTCTGTTATCCTCTGATGTTGCATAGAAGACACAAAAGACGCGGAACTGGGGGGAAAGACACATAAACCAGTGACAACTGGTCCCCCAGGATCACTAACACATCTGTCCCGCATGCGGGTGGATCCTTTGTCCTTGACACAAAGCTGTACAATCTTCTTGTTGAACCTGGACGCCAATACATTTTATGTACAGGGTACCCTTTCTGTGGCATTTGGTCAGAGAAAAGTCGGGGTGTAGAGGTCATTCTCCCGGAAACAATTGTTGACGAATCCAGCGAATCGCCTGCTAATTCTGCATTCCATGTAATGACGATTGTCAATAGGCAAGGCACAAGCTCCTCCTTAGTAAATGAAGTAAATCACTAGTATGGCATTGTCTGGTTGTACTCTGACAGAACAATCCTGCCACCTAAACGTTCAAGCCCTTAGGCCAGATGATCCATCGGTAGCTCTTAGAATGCTGACAGATAAGGCTCACTCGGAGCTTGACTACTTCCCCTGGGCCGTGGACTCTTCCAGGCCTGGCAATCCTTTAGTTAAGAACCATCAACTGAAACTCCAGCATGTCTCTGGAACCAGACTCTTTGGATAATGCTAGGTTAGGATCCACTCCTTCTAGGCCGACAAAATAATGTTTATATCAGCCTTGAATAAAACCGAGCATAGGGAACTGTCTTGAATGAAGCCAGCATCTTCCCTAGCCCCTTAAGAAAAAAGTAAAAAAGTAAGGAACTGTTCCTTGCCGTGCCCACATAGACCAGCTTTTTTTTGGGCTGAGAATGTACCTTTAGAATGGGATCCTAACCCAGGAGTTCCAGGTACTTGACCACGCTGGACACCCTTAGGTCCAGCCATGCCACTGACTGATCCATCAGCAGGAGTTTGCCTCGGTATGCCATTGCCGCTATACCCTGTACCTTTAGATCTGCTAGAGGCGGGCCCTAGCACCCTGTCAACCCAGGCACGGGGCAAGACCACCAACTGGAGACAGTGCTGTTCTCCTGCGAAACGCAGACAACCTCTGGCGCATGTAAATACCACATATGCAAAAGGCTCCCCATATGTGTACGTGGCAAGAAGCGTGTGTCCATGGAAGGAAGAATTCATATAAATATATTTTAGGCAACAACATAAAAAGGGTGCGCTGTATACATGCATACATATAGCGTGTGTGCGCTATGGAACAAGCATCTTGCAAGCAAGCATTCGCTATGTACGTGTTATGCAACATTGTGCAACATGCACTCATGCAGACACGTATTCCTATGCCAGCACAAGGAATCCTGTATAATTAAGGAACCTTAAATTATCATGCCTCATTAAGCAAAATCTAGGCCAACAAGCAACTTTAAAGCCGTCATGCATTCCTATGCGATTCAGCATTTTTCATGCAATCAAGCATCTTATGCACTTTAAGCCCTGCTGTGTGGCCTAGTACCCCTATGTAACCAAGGACCTTTGTGTGATCAAGCACCGCTGTGCAATCCAGCGTCTTTACGCAATCAAGCATTTTAACGCGACTTTAGGCATTTCTGTGAAAATAAGCCTCTCTATGTGATCAAGTATCCTTGGGTAATCAAGGCCTTAGTTAATCAGGCAACCATGTGTGATCCAGCTTCTTTATGCATTCAAGCATTTTTATGCGATTTTAGGCATTTCTGTGGAAACAAACCACTCTGTGTGATCAAATATCCCTGGGTAATCCAGGACTCGGCTGATCCGGTGCCCATGTGCGATCCAGCCCGTTTATGCACTCAAGCAACCATATGCGATTTTAGGCATTTCTGTGGAAACAAGCCTCTCTGTGTGACCAAATATCTCTGGGTAATCCAGGACTTGGGTGATCAGGTAACCATGTGCGATCCAGCATCTTTATGCATTCAAGCATCCTTATGCGATTTTAGGCATTTCTGTGGAAACAAAAAAACATACATCTTTAAGTGAACAACAATAAAACATGTTCGGTTACTTGTTTTTACCCCACATGCATTTTGAACATTTCAAACTCATGTATTTTATGCAAACATGTGGACTGGTAAAGAGGAAGTTATCCTCTGCAGATGTGCGATTGCTGCAATTATGAGACGTTAGCCATGTGCACCAGCAACTTTGTATCCCCCAGTTATGCATTTAGTTAGCCAACACCAGGATGAGGACCCTATGGAGGGCTTTCCATCAACCTAGGAAAAACCTACTAAACTCCAAGGAGGAGAAGGAGGCTCTGGCCGTCTATGCTGAGGGAAGATATATGCAGTCTGAAAGAAGACTGCAGGTGCAACCAGAACTTGTGGGGCTTCCGATAGCTTCCTCGTTAGGCTGCACCTGCTCCCTGTCCTCTGACAGTGAACCCTCATCCTCAGGTCTTTTAATCCCTTTAAGGATTTAGGAGCAGGGAAAGGGGCACCCCTGTTCTCTTCCTTTTTTTTGTGAGGATGCTGCGAATATAGCAGTGAACCTCTTATAGACCAACAAATGCAAATTAAAAAAAACATATGCAGAGTGGCTGCAAATGTTGGGGGAGGCTGCAATGCCTGGCAGGGCTGATGGCTCAAACAATGAGCTGTCTCACTCTATAGGGGAGGATAGTATCATGCATGATAAGGGCCACCAGGTTCAGGTGGCGATACTACCCCCAACCTTTTTTCTATGGGACAAAAAAAAGTCCTAAGCTAAAAGCAGAGGAACTTAACCCAGGTGCAACAACAGCTGAACTTCGTCTAGCAGAAAACAATGGGGTAGATTCAAGAAGCAATTGCGCCTGTGTAACCATAGGTTACACAGCGCAATTGCTTTCTTGCCCCTGCGTAACGAGTGCTCCTGATTCAGGAACCTCGTTACGCCGACTGCAGCCTAAGATCTGCGCGGCATAAGGCCCTTATGCCCGCATATCTTAGGCTGCATTCTTGCGGTGGCCGCTAGGTGGCGTTCCCGTTGTGCTCAGTGTATAGTATGAAAATTGCATACTATCACCGATTCACAACGTTGCGCGAGCCCTGTGTACGCAATTTACGTCGTTTACGTACGGCGGTTTTCGCGCAAGGCTGCCCCTGCTATTAGCAGGGGCAGCCCATGTTACGTATACCCGTCGTTCCCGCGTTGCGAAATTTTAATTTTACTTAGTTTGCGTAAGTGAATCGTGAATGGCGCTGGACGCCATTCACGTTCACTTTGAAGCAAATGACGTCCTTGCGACGTCATTTGCTGCAATGCACGTCAGGAAAGTTTCCCGACGGAGCATGCGCTCTACGATCGGCGCGGGAACGCGCCTAATTTAAATGATTCCCGACCCCTACGGGATCATTTAAATTGCGTGCTCTTGCGCCGGGCATTTTGCCGGCGCGCCCACGCAATTTACGGAGCTTCTGCTCCGTGAATCAAGGGCAGCGGAGCAAATTTGCGGGGGCGCAGGGCAAAAACGTTGCCCTGCGCCTCCGTAAATTATGGGCAATTCTACCTGAAACCTGGGCCAATGCCTGCTAATCTGCACAGCTAGCTGCCGAGTAGGCGTCTTTAGATGAATCTGTATCCCACAATGTGTTTACGTGCCCCCAAGCTACTGCATCCCCCTGGCTTTACAAAGTTCTAACATCTGGGATTTTTTGAAAAGCCCGCCCTGCGTCTGTACCATGAGCCGGCGAGCACGTGCGCCAGCGGCAACCACATCGTCCACGCGCGTGTAGGGAAATAGTGGAGGCGGGGGGAGAGAGATCCCCCAAGGTGCGCCGTGGACCCCGGACTACGAGGGACCCCCTCATACCACTGTGGCAGAGCCTGAAGCGGAGGAAGTGGGTACACAATAGACTAGCTAACACTAAGCTTCCATTTTATGGAAAGCATGGTAAGCGAAACACCAGGCATGTCTTTTTACTGCCCTTTGTGGTGGAAAACAGATAAGACATGCAGCTACTCACAGAAGGCAATCCCTTTACATAGGATTTAGGGGTACCAGCTCCCTCAAGGGGAGATATATAAGGGTACTACAGCCATCCTGTCTCAACAGACATAGTGGTTACCAGGCACACATGCCAGCTAGGGGAGGTATATGGGTGTCCAGAGCCATCCTGTTTCAGAAGACATAGTGGTTTACATTGCCCATGCATAATTTAGGCTATACCCATAATCCCCAAATGAAGACCTACTGTTGAACCAAGTTCTGTAGGAACCTCCTCTTACCTTTCCACGCCGAAGGGTATTGCCAAGCAAGAGGCCCAATCTTCACCCTTCACCGTGGGTATTGTCCTAGACCTTCAGGGACCGGGGTCCATGGACAGGAACACCACTCCCCTGGACCTATAAAGCACCCTGGCAGCAGAAAACATTTGGTTCCTTGGTAAGGCACAAAGTACTGGAACCCAGGGTCCAGCCCTCGAAGAGAGGCATTATAGGCAAAACCTCGTTCTTCGTACCGAGGCCCGGGTACCGTCCACTTTGGCTATGAAGCACCTTGGACGGATCCGGATTTATGGAAGCTTTTTACATCCAGCATGGATCCCTCCAGTGGAGCTCCTTAGAGCACATGTTCACTCGAAACCGACACTGGTGAAAAAACTGGGGTGCTCCCAGTATGGGAGGGGTTATATAGGGAGGGAACTTCCTGTTTTTAATTGATTACACCAGTGTCCAGCACCTAAAAGGTGGAATATAACCCACTTAGTAATGACTAAGACTCTGTGTCCCGTGATGTACGATAAAGAAAATGTTTTTTTTTTTAAAGATTGGGATATTTATTATAGCAAAAACGACAATAAATTGTTTTTTTTTTTTCTAAATTGATGCTCTTTTTTTGTTTATAGCGCAAAAAAAATAAAAAAAAATAAAATAAAACTGCAGAGGTGATCAAATACCACCAAAAGAAAGCTCTATTTGTGGGGGGAAAAAAATGATCAAAAATTTATTTGAGTACAACATCGCACAACCGCGCAATTCTCATTCAAAGTGTGACAGCGTTGAAAGCTGAAAATTGGCTTGGGCAGGAAGGGGGTGAAAAGGCCCGGTATGGAAGTGGTTAAAAGAGGGATGGCAGCTGCGCATGCATCTACACACTCAATCACACTGGCACTCTAACAGCTCCAGGTATTGGGGATTAATATGAATCAAGTTCCTAATGGTTCCAAATAGCTCTTTTATATTCCCAAGATAATGCCAGTTGTTTATTCAGAGCATTAATCAGGTGGCTGGTTTAGGTGTTGATGCTGCCGAGCAGGTAGGTTATTCAGGGCCGCCCTAGAATCCTGTACTAAATATTTATTTAATTTCAAAAAGGAATGATTGAAAGTAGGGTTGTCCCGATACCGATACTAGTATCGGTATCGATACCGAGCATTTGCGCGAGTACTTGTACTCGCGCAAATGCTGCCGATGCCTGACCCGATACTTCTCTATTGCAAGAGAGTGGCGGGGCGGCAGAGAGTGGGCGGGGGGGCGGAGAGCAGTCCTCAGGCGGGTAATAAGTGGCTGTAATTAGTTCTTACTGTTCTCCATCATGTCGTGCCGTTCCTGGTGGCCCCTCCCCTCCTCTCTTCTCGTTGTACGCTTGTGACATCATCTGAGATGGACGAGAGGAGAGGAGGGGCGGGGCCGCCGGGAACAGCGCGACCTGATAGAGAACAGTAAGAACTAATTACAGCCACTTATTACAGATGTGAGCCGCTTCCTGCGCTACTCTGCATTTAAAAGGAAACTGAAACGAAACAGTGCCCTGCTGTGCCCAGTAGCCTGTGCCCCACTGTGCCCAGTACCCCACTGTACCCTGATGTGCCCCGTACCCTGACCAATGTAAGAGTCATCCTTCCCACTGACCACCAAATGTAAGAGACATTCCTAAATTTGAAAACTGTCACATAAAAAAAAAAAAAAAAAAAGTATCGGTATCGGCGAGTACATGAAATAAATAAATAATATTGGTACTTGTACTCGGTCCTAAAAAAGTGGCATCGGGACAACCCTAATTAAAAGTCCTTATATTCAGGGGCTTTGCTCGCTTTCACCTATTTAAGGCATACATAATTGGCTTGCTTAGGATAAAATGTCCAGGGGTGAACTGAACCCCCTTCAGTTCACCCCTGGACATTTTATCCTAAGCAAGCCAATTATTTATGCCTTAAATAGGTGAAAGCGAGCGAAGCCCCTGAATATAAGGACTTTTAATTAGGGTTGTCCCGATACCACTTTTTTAGGACCGAGTACAAGTACCGATATTATTGGTTCAAGGACTTGTATCTGAAAAGGACGTTCTTCCATGCAGTGGAGGATGGGGAGGTGAAATTGGAACACAATGAGAAAAGCCGGAACTAGCCGGTCCACAGCTAATCAATACTGTGTGGTGAAGCAGGTAGAGATCCTCTCACCATTCCCTCCGTTTCCTCTGCTTCCATACGCCTCCACCCATCCCTCCATTTTGAGCTACGCTCTGTGAATCACCACCATGGAGCTGGCCTTTTACTAGATGGGATACCATCCCCGCGTCTTAAGAACTTTCAGAGGTCGCTCTACCATCACCTTAATATGCTGCTCGTGCTGTAGGTTACGATCCCACAGATGTGCTGACATCACGCTGACACATTTCGTTAGCCAATGACAGCTAACTTCTTCAGAGCTAAGAGGAGTTAGGGAAGCAGGCTTAAATAGCCATATAGTTTGACTGCTATGGCTTATTTCAGCCAGATAGCCACACATTCTCCTCCATTCAACTTTCACCCGTGCCATCGGGGTCCCGGAGAAAGAATCGTCTGGCGCAGGCTAGGAAGCATAGAGATGACTGGTGACCAGATGGTAAACAAAGCGGCGATTGCGGCTAGTAAGCATTAGATCGGTGAATTTTTTTTCACAATCTCATGCTTTCCAGCCTGGAGGAGAGATGTGCGGTCTTATTGACCCCGCATCTCTCCATAAAGAGGACCTGTCACACACATTTCCTATTACAAGGGATGTTTACATTCCTTGTAATAGGAATAAAAGTGTTTTGTGTTTTTTTTTTTTTACACTTTAAAAAAAAAATAAAAAGTAAAATAAAAAATAAAATACATATTTTTTTTTTAAACGCCCCTGTCCCCGGCAGCTCGCGCTCAGAAGCGAACGCACACACAAGTCCCGCCCACATATGTAAACGCCGTACAAACCACATATGTGAGGTATCGCCGCGTGCGTTAGAGTGCCAGCAACAATTCTCGCACTAGACCTGCTCTGTAAATCTAAACTGGTAACCTGTAAACATTTTCAAAGTGTCGCCTATGCAGGCCCAGATTTGCTCCCTTTGCCGCCCCAAGGCCGAGTCCTTCAATGCCGCCCCCCCCCCCCCCCCCCCCTACACTCACACACACCATCATTCTCATCCTTTATCGATGACTGCTACAATAGATCAATTAAAAACATATTTCCACACACGAGAACACTGAAAATAACTTGCTTTAATTGTACAGACTGAAAATACACCCCCCCCCCCCTCTAAAATGTAAAAACACCCCACTGTGCCTCCTGCATACCTCTACATCCTTTAATATCTCTTTGTCAATACTTTGTAACCCCTCTCCACAACTGGACCCCTTTACATTGTACAGCCCTCCCCCGCAGCTCTGGACCCCTTTACATTACACAGCACCCTGCACCTCTGGACCCCTTTAAATTACACTGCACCCTGCACCTCTGGACCCCTTTACATTACACCCCTTTACATTACACAGCCCTCCCCCGCAGCTCTGGACCCCTTTACATTACAAAACCCCCTGCACCTCTTTACATTACACAGCAGTCTGGACCCCCTGCACATTACACAGCCCCCCTACAGCTCTGGATCCCCCTGCACATTACACAGCCCCCCTACAGCTCTGGATCCCCCTGCACATTACCCCCCCTACAGCTCTGGATCCCCCTGCACATTACCCCCCTACAGCTCTGGACCCCCTGCACAATACCCCACCACACACAGCGATGGACCCCTGCACAATAAAACACAGCTCTGGCCCCCTGCACAATACCCCCTACAGCTCTAGACCCCTTTACATTACAAAACCCCCTGCACCTCTGGACCCCTTTACATTACACTGCACCCCTTTACATTACACAGCCCTCCCCCGCAGCTCTGGACCCCTTTACATTACAAAACCCCCTGCACCTCTTTACATTACACAGCACCCCATTACATTACACAGCAGTCTGGACCCTCTGCACATTACACAGACCCCCTACAGCTCTGGATCCCCCTGCACAATACCCCCCCCCACAGCTCTGGACCCCCCCCATGTTGTATAGCTCTGTGTTCATTCTTACCTTACTTTTTGCACTTTCCTATTCAGGGTCACAAGAGGATTGGTTGCTAGGACCACCTAGCAACCAATCACCTGCAACTCCTCTGGAATTTCCTGTCCTCTGTTCAACACTGCCTTACCGTGTCTCTCTCTCTCTCCCCCTCCAGTCGCCGATATTGAAGGGGTTAATGCTACCGATGCGTTTATCAATTCTATTACGGAGTTGTCTCTTAGTTTTACGAACATAGATTTTATTGCATGGACAAGTAAGCATATATACTACTCCAGTTGTACAACAGTTCACAAATTGCTTGATTTTATATTCTTTTGTTACACAGGAATTGGTGAACACATCGGTTTTCTGCGCATATTTACAGACTGTACAGTGCCCACAGGCGTGCATACCATTTATAGGTTTTGAACTAGTAAGCCAATTTTTGGTCTGTGTCCTCTGGTATGCGGAGCGTACTAATGTGATGTTCAGGTTCCGTGCCCTCCTTGCCGTCATAAGGGGTCTTGAACCAACTACATCAGCAATTAGAGGAGTCAAGTTCAAAACGTGCCAATGCTTTTTCCAAGATACCTTTAACTTGGTCCCACTGCAACCCGACTTTAGTGAGGATTCTTGGATATGATTTTTGGTATTTTCTATCTTTAAATTTGGGTTCTTAGGGAGATTCTCACATTTACAGTTCATAGTACTAGTACCCAGCCGTGGGTTGCGGCGCGCTCCCGCGACCCGGTCTGAAGCTCCGCGGACCCGATTGCCGCAGGAGTCCCGCGATCGGTCCCCGGAGCTGAAGAGCGGGGAGAGCTGTGTGTAAACACAGCTTCCCCGTTCTTCACTGTGGCGGCGTATCGATCGAGTGATCCCTTTTATAGGGAGACAATCGATGACGTCACACCTACAGCCACGCCCCCCCCCTACAGTTGTAAACACACTTCAGGTCACACATAACCCCATCAGCGCCCCCTGTGGTTAACTCCCAAACTGCAATTGTCATTTTCACAGTAAACAATGCATTTTAAAATGCATTTTTTTCGGTGAAAATGACAATGGTCCCAAAAATGTGTCAAAATTGTCCGGCATAATGTCGCAGTCACGAGAAAAAAAAAAAAAAAAAAAAAAAAAAAAAAAAATCGCTGATCGCTGCCATTAGTAGTAAAAAATAAAAATGCAATAAAACAATCCCCTGTTTTGTAAACGCTATAAATTTCCCGCAAACCAACCGATAAAACGCTTATTGCGATTTTTTTTACCAAAAATAGGTAGAAGAATACGTATCGGCCTAAACTGAGGAAAAAAATAGTTTTTTTTTTTTTAATATATTTATTATAGCAAAAAGTAAAAAAAAAGTATTTTTGATTATAGCGCAAAAACTAAAAACCGCAGAGGTGATCAAATACCACCAAAAGAAAGCTCTATTTGTGGGGAAAAAAAGGACGCCATTTTGTTTGGGAGCCACGTCGCACGACCGCGCAAATGTCAGTTAAATCGACGCAAAAAGTGCTCTGGTCTTTGGGCAGCAGTATGGTCCGGGGGTTAAGGGCTTGTGGGGGTACCCTTTTTTTTTTTTACTTATCTTTTATTTTTATTTTCTCCAACGTATACCATACAGTTTACTTAAATTACTTCTTCCAATAATATTACATTTTCAAATACATAATTCACATAAACTATCCTACTCAAGATCCTTATCTATACAGTATTCATTCCTATTACTCCCTATTCCCCCCCCCCCCCCCAACAAAAAAAAAAAAAAAAAAAAAAAAAAAAAAGGAGGAGGGAAAAAGAAAGAGAGAAAACCCCCTCCCTCCTTCCCTCCCGTCCTCTATAAATCCCCTCCATTCCCCTCCTTCCTTCTTCAGATCTCGTGAACATATTCCATCCTGACCAAGTATCATTATACTGTGTCCTCCTATTCTGCGCTGAAAGCACCAAGTCTTCCATTGCTCCTACCTCTTGGATCCTATTGAGCCACCCTGAAATACAGGGTGTCCTTGTATCCCTCCACCTCAACGTGACTTCTGCCCTTGCTGCATTTATCATGTGGCACACCACTGATTTTCTATACTTTTTCCAAGATATTTGTGAACTATGCAGTAAAAAGAAAGCGGGATCATCTGGTATCAAATCTTCAATACATTTTTGACTTATTCTTCGTACCTCCTCCCAATAATGCCTCATTTTATTACAGGACCAAAAAATATGTAAAAGTGTACCCTGTTCTCTACCACATCTCCAACAGTTTCCATCTACCTGTTTGTCAAATTGGTGTAACCTTTCTGGAGTGTAGTACCATTGTGTTAAGAGCTTATAGTTCGCTTCTTGCGTCTTTGAACACACCGAGGAATTTACTGCCATAAAGATTATCTGTTTATATTGGGTTGGGGTGAAAATTCTCCCCAGGTCCCTCTCCCATTTCCGAATACTTGGCATCACAAAATCTTCTGGAGGTGCGTTCAAAAACCCATACATTTTCGACAACACTCCAGATAATGGTTCCACTTCATTACAACATCTCTCCAGTAATGTCAATTGTCTTTGAAATTCCCCTATCCGTCCCAAAGATCTTAGGAAATGGCTTACCTGCAGTGCAAGTTCATATGCACCTCCTATTTCTGTTAAATCTCTAATTGAGGGCCACTCACTTGACTTTATAAAGTCTAACACCTGACTAAGGCCCTTTCTTCTGAACTTTTCACCTATAGCCTGCTCCAACCCTGGAGTCAAATTAGGGTTTCCTATTACCGGTATCAATGGTGATTTGCCTGGTGTGTATTTCTTATCTCCACATATTTTAGCTGAGATTTGCAGTGTTGGACCTATTATAGGATGTCTCTTTAGATATCTGGGGAGTGCCGAATAGCACCATGCTGCTCTAGATAGCGGGATCGGGCTTACATCTTGCTCTATATTTACCCACCTTTTAGACTCTCCATGTCTACACCAGTCTATCAATCTGGTCAGATGAGATGCTCTGTAGTAATTTATTATATTTGGGATTGCCATCCCTCCCACCTTTTTAGGCATTCTCAATAGTTCCCTTTTAATTCTAGGTTTTTTCCCTGCCCATATAAAACTCATAAACAAAGTATTTACCTGTCTTAAGAAAGTTATCGGTATGGAAATTGGCAAGGCCTGGATCATATACAGCATTTTTGGTAGAATACACATCTTAACTATGCTTCCTCTCCCAAACCATGAATGCATTCCTTGTCCCCATTTATCTAACAGTAATTTCATTGCATTATATAGTGGAGAGAAATTCAGAGCAAAGATGTTCTTGATATTTGATGTTATATATGTGCCTAAGTATTTTAGTACTGACACCCATTTAAACCTAAAGTTCTGTTTTATTGTATCTCCTATTACTCCCCGAATCTCTACACTCATCGCTTCTGATTTGGTATTATTAATCTTCATATTTGAGACTTTCCCATACTGCTCAATTTCTCGTAGAAGGTTGGGAAGTGACATATGGGGGTTAGTCACTGAGAAGAGCAGGTCATCCGCATATGCTGCGATTTTATGTACCCGTTTTCCCGTCTGTATTCCCTGAATATCTACATTTTGTCGAATTCTGTTTAGTAAAGGCTCTACTGTAAGTACGAACAACAGGGGCGACAGAGGACAACCCTGTCTTGTACCATTTTTAATCTTAAAGGGAGATGAAAGTACTCCATTGACCCTTATTGAGGCCCGTGGGTTTGTATATACACTCATAATCCATCTGATCATACAATTTCCCAGACCCACCTGTCTCAGTACTTCTTCCAAAAACCGCCAACTCACCCGGTCAAAAGCTTTTTCTGCATCGGTATTCAAAAATACACATGGAATTTTCTTTTCTCCTACATAATGTACCAGGTTAAGGATTTTGATCGTATTGTCTTTGGCCTCCCTTCCCGGCACAAATCCCACCTGATCCATATCTACCAGCTGCGCTATCCATGGTTGAAGCCTAGATGCTATTATTTTTGAAAAAAACTTTAAAGCGGTGGTTCCCCTAAAAATAAAATGTTGACATCGCATTTAGCAAATAAATTACAGTTAGAATCGGGTTGTTTTATTTAAAAAATACCTCCGTACGTATCGTTTCCATTATTCGTTCCCACCGCCACTTCCGGGTACGATGCAGGCGGTGGGCGTTCCTAATTGATTGGCAGGCATCCGAACGACGCATCCATCGCGTCACGAGATGCCGGAAAAAGCCGAACGTCGGTGCGCATGCGCCGTATAGAGCCGCACCGACGTTCGGCTTTTTTCGGCATCTCGTGACGCGATGGATGCGTCGTTCGGATGCCTGTCAATCAATTAGGAACGCCCACCACCTGCATCGTACCCGGAAGTGGCGGTGGGACCGAATAATGGAAACGATACGTACGGAGGTATTTTTTAAATAAAACAACCCGATTCTAACTGTAATTTATTTGCTAAATGCGATGTCAACATTTTATTTTTAGGGGAACCACCGCTTTAAGTCTGCGTTTAACAGTGAAATAGGTCTGTAACTACCGCAGTCCGCCGGGTCCTTCCCCTCTTTTGGGATCACGGTAATATGTGCCAGAAATGCTTCCGGAGGGTATGCCGCCGTACCCCCCAGTGCATTAAAAAACTTTGCCATCTGTCCATTCAATAGCCCAGAGAATTCTCTGTAGTAACTCACAGAGAATCCATCCGGGCCTGGGGATTTCCCTAACTTAACTTTTTTTAAGATTTCCCCTACTTCTTGCGTAGATATAGGTAACTCTAATTTCTTTCGGGCCAGTGAAGGTAATCTGGGCATACCTGCTCCCTGCAGATATTCCTCTATCCCCGACTGTGTGTCCCCTTCTGATGACAGGTTATATAGGGCTGAATAATATTCCTCAAACGTCTGCGGGGGGGTACCCTTTCTCTCTAAAACGCCTATACATATCTTCCGCTTCTTCTGAAAAATTCTGGTCCTCGGAGTAGTTCCTCCTAATCCTCAGGAACTGCCCCGTTGGGATTCCATGGATCAGGGATTTGGGATGGTGACTTTGGGCCAGCAAAAATAGGGTTTTTATAACCGCTTACCTGTAAAATCCTTTTCCTGGAGTACATCATGAAGACACAGAGCAGCCATAGTAATTACTACGTGGGTTATATGAAACCTCTAGGTGATTGGACACTGGCAACCCAAGACGGGAAGTCCCTTTCTATATAATCCCTCCCACACAGGAAGTAGCTCAGTTTTTGTAGCAAAGCATAATATATATATTATATATATATATATATATATATATATATATATATATAATATATATATATATATATATATATATATATATATTAGTGCTGTCAAGCGATTAAAATTTTTAATCGCGATTAATCGCATTAATGTCATAGTTAATTCACGATTAATCGCGCCAAAAAATTTTTTTTTGTTTTCTTATTTATTTTTAATTTTTTTATAATATTAAATTGTGTTTTTTTAATTTTTTTACATTTTGATCACTTTTATTGCTGTCACAAGGAATGTAAACATCCCTTGTGACAGCAATAGGTGGTGACAGGTCCTCTTTATGGAGGGATCGGGGGTCTAAAAGACCTCCGAGCCCTCCTTTGCACTTCAAAGTATTCAGATCGCCGAAAACGGCGATTCTGAATACTGTGTACTTTTTTAAATCCGGCGCCATTGGCAGCCGAGAAACCCGGAAGTGACGTCATGACGTCGCTTCCGTGGTTTCAATGCGGAGACTGAATCAAAGCCGCTTACGGCTTAGTGTCAGTCTCCGCCGCCTGGACACAGAAGGCGCCGGATGGAGGATCGGGTCTCCCGGTGGGACGGGAGGCCCGGTCAGAGCGGCGAAAGGCGGCGGGAGGGGGGGGATGTCCCCTCCCGCTCCTCCGGCATAACAACCGAGCGGCTTTTAGCCGCATCGGTTGTTATGTTTGGATAGCCAAACGCCCGCTCTAAACAACGGTACCGGGATGATGCCTGCGGCTGCAGGCATCATCCCGGTATAACCCCCGAACGCCGCCTCATTAATCGCGCGATAAAAAAATTGACGGCGTTAACGTGGGTTTGCGTTAACGCCGTTAATAGCGCGTTTAATTGACAGCACTAATATATATATAGAACGTGGGGATAGTAAACTCTTCTACTTATCTCTACCTGCTTCACCACACAGTATTGATCGATCAGCTGTGGACCGGCCAGTTCCGGATTTTCTCATTGTGTTCCAATTTCACCTCCCCATCCCCCACTGCATGGAAGAACGTCCTTTTCAGATACAATTCCTTGAACCAAGTGACCCCCTGCAGTTCACCCCTGGACATTTTAGCCTAAGCAAGCCAATTATTTATGCCTTAAAAATAGGTGAAAGCATAGTTGTCAACAGTCCCGGATTTCCTGGGACATTCACGGATTTAGGACCCGGATTGTTTTTGTCCCGATTTTTTTTTCCCCCCCGAGACTTTGTCCCGGGAAATTCAAAAATGTTTTTGCCAAAAAACGGCTACACCAAAATGGCCGCCGCCGCCACCACTGTGTTGTTTCCTATAGTTCTCTTGTGTTCAGAGGAGAGGGACGGCCAATCGGCTTCTCTCTTTTGGCGGCCCCTCCCCGATATCCACTGAACATGTGGATGGGATGCGATCTTCCTCTACCCGCCGCTGCCGCCACCTAGTTCATGGGTCTGCAAAGTTCATGGGTCCCCGAGGTACGATTGATCATCCGGCCCGCTATGTGCTTTTATCCGGCCTGCAGAGTCATCAGACTTAGTGCAGGTACGGACTCTGCGGGAGTCGCGGGGCTTCTAACTTGGCCGGTAAGCTATTCACACAGATCTATAGCAGGCGATAGTGGGGAAAGGAATGTGAGGGGGGCACAAGTGTGGAGGGGCTCTGATGACACAAGTGTGGAGGGGACTGATTTGAACGAATGTCACGTCCCCCAATTATAGCAAGTCTCCGCCTACATGCAAAAAAGTGTCCCGGATTTAATTTTTTGCAATGTTGGCAACTATGGGTGAAAGCGAACCAAGCCCCTGAATAGAAGGACTTTCAATCATTCCTTTTGGACTGAAATAAATATTTAGTAGAGGATTATAGGGCGGCCCTGAATAACCTACCTGCTCAGCAGCATCAACACCTAAACCAGCCACCTGATAAATACTCTGAATAAACAACTGGGACTATATTGGGAATAGAAAAGATCTATTTGGAACCATTAGGAACTTGATTCATATTATTCCCAATACCTGGAGCTGTTAGAGTGTCAGTGTGATGGAGTGTGTAGATTGCATGCGCAGCTGCGATCCCTATTTTAATGACAACATTGTCTTTTTAACCACTTAAGGACCTTGCCTGTTTTTCAGACTCCGTGTTTACAAGATTAAAACAGTTTTTTTTTTGCTAGAAAATTACTTAGAACCCCCAAAGAGTATAAAATGGCGGTCATTGCAATACTTTTTGTCACACCGTATTTGCGCAGCGGAATTACAAGCGCACTTGTTTTGGGAAAAAAAAATCACAAAAACAGCATGACTATCCACGTGAGGATAGTGCCAACTATACCCGATTTCAGGATACACTGCCCCACGTAGGAACAATAAGAGGGCACATTATTAGAGATGGGCCCCTTTCACACGGGGTGGATTAGTAATGAACCTCCTCTTGCTCAGCGGGGATCGCTCCGTATATCCCCGCTGAGCCGGCAGATGACATAGCGGTCCCCACACACTGTGCAGGGACCGCCCTGTCTTTTCTCCGCTCTCCCCTATGGGGGGGGGGGGGGGAATCGGATGAACACGGACCGTCTGTAAAAATAGCCGGGATCGGTTCGGCTTGGAACTGCACATGGAGATTGGAGGCAGGGGGTGATGGTGGCTGCGGTGGCACTGCAGAGGGGGATGGAGGCAGGGGGTAATTGGAGGCAGGGGGTGATAGTGGCAGGGGGTAATTGGAGGCAGGGGGTAATTGGAGGCAGGGGGTAATTGGAGGCAGGGGGTGATGGTGGCTGCGGTGGCACTGCAGAGGGGGATGGAGGCAGGGGGTAATTGGAGGCAGGGGGTGATAGTGGCAGGGGGTAATTGGAGGCAGGGGGTAATTGGAGGCAGGGGGTAATTGGAGGCAGGGGGTGATGGTGGCTGCGGTGGCACTGCAGAGGGGGATGGAGGCAGGGGGTAATTGGAGGCAGGGGGTGATAGTGGCAGGGGGTAATTGGAGGCAGGGGGTAATTGGAGGCAGGGGGTGATGGTGGCTGCGGTGGCACCGCAGAGGGGGATGGAGGCAGGGGGAGATTGGAGGCAGGGGGTGTTAGTGGCAGGGGGTAATTGGAGGCAGGGGGTGTTAGTGGCACCGCAGAGGGGGATGGTGGCACCGCAGAGGGTGGGGGATGGAGACAGGGGTTGTTGGTGGCACCGCAGAGGGGGATGGAGGCAGGGGGCAGAGGGGGGTTAAAGGCAGGGGGTGTTGGTGGCAGAGGGGGGTGAAGGCAGGGGGTAATGTGACTAAATAATTTGCCCTTATTATATTGAAAATAACAATAACAAAAATATCTACCTTAAATCAAAATCACATTGCCATTTGCCTAATGTACTTGTTTGTAGACTAAATACTGAAATTTTCACCTAAAAAATGTAATTTCGTAACCTTTGTGAAATGCCAGTAAATTTCGGGTGTCATGCCAGTATATTTCAATCTGGTAGGTTGGCAACACTGGTTCAGATTTTTCCCTCACCCTGCTGGCTGAACGATAAAACTGAACCATGAATGGTCAGCTTTGGAAGCAAGATATATTAATCATCAACTGACCCCCCTGAAGGGGTTAATCTTCATATTACCTCCTCTGCCCCCAGATCCGTCTTCTCTCTACTTCCTATGGAACGTCATTCGGTCTGTGTCTGACATCACTTCCTGTAGAATCTTCCTGTCTACTTAAAGGTGAGATCACCATCTTGTGGAGCTCAGAGGAACTGCAGCCCCGAGAAACATCTCGTAGTGTGAACACGTCCTTGTACTGTGTGTGTGTGTGTATATCCTTATAGATGGGTCATCTCCACTCCCACCAAGGGGGATAGAAATATATTACTGCTCGGGGGAGGGGGGGAGACATTTTGGCCCCTTTGATTTTGCAGTAAAATTGATGTGAGATTTAGTCATGTAGAACATCTGTTATATGGATACAAAGAACCCCAGCCGAGAGTAAAGGGTGGAAATGGCTCCTGATCCCCAGATTTGGGCAATTATGTCCCCAATATAAATAGAAAAAAACCTGCGCTATGTGTAACAACTCAAATACCTCCAGAAATAACTTCTACCGGACTGCTGCTGTAACAAAGGTAAGTCTTCCCTTTATCACCTAGAAGAGCATTATGTGTCACAGCGCTGTCCTATTGTGTGTGCCGCCCATCAATTATCACACATACACTAAAATATGTGGAGACATTCATATATAAAGTGCTAGGGGCTCCAATAATATTCTCTGCAGATCTACTGCTTCCCCTTTACACCTACTTCATTCATCTTATAATATTTGCTGCTTTATTAAATAAACTACAAATCTGTGTAAATTCATGTAATCATACAATATTCTGTGCTCAGTGTTTTCTACAAGTCCACTGCTTCCACTTTGCATCTACTTCAACAAACGTATTTTACTCAAGTGCTGTGTGTTCCACAACTTTTGGTTCCGATGACATCACTTCCTGCCTGTGGAACACACAGCACTTCCTGGTGTTGGTTGCACAAGCATCTGTTGTTCAGTGAGTGCAGTTTTTAGTATTTCTGGTTAATAAAAGGTGTTACACGATGTGGGATTTCCCTTCTCTCCTCCCTGAGTGTGTATGAAGAGGCGGAGCTCTGAGTGTGTATGAAGAGGCGGAGCTCCTGAGTGTGTATGAAGAGGCGGAGCTCCTGAGTGTGTATGAAGAGGAGGAGCTCCTGAATGTGTATGAAGAGGCGGAGCCCTGAGTGTGTATGAAGAGGCGAAGCCCTGAGTGTGTATGAAGAGGCGGAGCTCCTGAATGTGTATGAAGAGGCGGAGCCCTGAGTGTGTATGAAGAGGCGAAGCCCTGAGTGTGTATGAAGAGGCGGAGCCCCTGAGTGTGTATGAAGAGGCAGAGCTCTGAGTGTGTATGAAGAGGCGGAGCCCTGAGTGTGTATGAAGAGGCGGAGCCCTGAGTGTGTATGAAGAGGCGGAGCTCCTGAGTGTGTATGAAGAGACGGAGCCCTGAGTGTGTATGAAGAGGCGGAGCCCTGAGTGTGTATGAAGAGGCGGAGCTCCTGAGTGTGTATGAAGAGGCGGAGCTCCTGAGTGTGTATGAAGAGGAGGAGCTCCTGAGTGTGTATGAAGAGGCGAAGCCCTGAGTGTGTATGAAGAGGCGGAGCTCCTGAGTGTGTATGAAGAGACGGAGCCCTGAGTGTGTATGAAGAGGCGGAGCTCCTGAGTGTGTATGAAGAGGCGGAGCTCCTGAGTGTGTATGAAGAGACGGAGCCCTGAGTGTGTATGAAGAGGCGGAGCTCCTGAGTGTGTATGAAGAGACGGAGCTCCTGAGTGTGTATGAAGAGGCGGAGCCCTGAGTGTGTATGAAGAGACGGAGCCCTGAGTGTGTATGAAGAGGCGGAGCTCCTGAGTGTGTATGAAGAGACGGAGCCCTGAGTGTGTATGAAGAGGCGGAGCCCTGAGTGTGTATGAAGAGACGGAGCCCTGAGTGTGTATGAAGAGGCGGAGCTCCTGAGTGTGTATGAAGAGGTGGAGCCCTGAGTGTGTATGAAGAGGCGGAGCTCTGAGTGTGTAAGAAGAGGCGGAGCTCCTGAGTGTGTATGAAGAGGCGGAGCTCCTGAGTGTGTATGAAGAGGCGGAGCTCCTGAGTGTGTATGAAGAGGCGGAGCCCCTGAGTGTGTATGAAGAGGCGGAGCCCCTGAGTGTGTATGAAGAGGCGGAGCTCCTGAGTGTGTATGAAGAGGCGGAGCTCCTGAGTGTGTATGAAGAGGCGGAGCCCCTGAGTGTGTATGAAGAGGCGGGGCTCCTGATTGTGTATGAAGAGGCAGAGCCCCTGAGTGTGTATGAAGAGGCGGAGCTCCTTAGTGTGTATGAAGAGTATGTCAATGGGAAAACGCCACTGTCGCCTGAAAAAAAGGGTCCGGGACTTTTTTTCAGGCGACAGGCGTTCGGCGTCTATGAGATGTGAAAAATCTCCAAAGACAGCAATGGGAATTTTCCCCTCTAGTGGCAGAAGGGTCCGGCGTCGGGCGTTTTGTCGCTCAGGTGTGAATGCAGCCTAAGATGTGGAAGAAGGCCGTGGCTACACTACAGCTGGCACAGTTTGGAGCGCCGAGAACTTTCACACCTTATCAACTTTTCATTGATTTGTGTTTTTTTTTTTCTTTTAAATAAATTAATTGAAGTTGATGCGAAGTGGAAGCAGTGGACTTGCAGAGAACACTATATTGAGTACAAAACATTGTATTATTACATGAATTTGCACAGATTTTAGATTATCTAATATAGCAGCAAATATTATAAATGTAGCAAGGTACCACTTTGATATGGATAAAAGACTGCCGTTTGCAGATAAAGAAGGAACTCAGCTCCCTCCGGTGGCCAATTGTGTTATAGCCACTTCCTGTTTAGTTTTTACCCTGGTACAGCAGTGAATGTTGGGAAATGAAGTACAGGGAGATAAAGACTCCATTGCCCTGGACAGTTGACAGACTACAATGTCCAGAGTGCAACTGTGCGATTCCAAAATACTTTGCACCCCGCACAGCCTGCTGGGAGAAAAAATTTAAGGAGGAGGATGTCCTTGGCTCACTCTCTCTGGACGCCTCTCCAAGCAAGAAGTAGTCCTGTGTTGAGGCTTGTCTCCTGGAGCATAGGCCTGAGAAGCCTGGGCCTATACATGCCTGTGTGGATCACCCCATCCTGTGAGGGAGATTCCTGACGGAGTGACTAGACCGTTTCCAAGAGCAACTGGTGACCTGTTTGATCGGCAGTGTGGAAGACCGAGAACTGTCGGTGACGGAAAGGACCGAGTATCCAGGAAGGCCAGGCCTGGTTGGGTGAGACGGGCACCTGCCCAACAATACTGACTGTGTTGCAGGTGGATCGTGTAGATTTGCCGATGTTAGGAATATAAGGAAGTTGGTCAGATATACATGTTATTAGGGTGAACCTCCGCTTTAAAGATGGATTATTTCACTAAGACGAAATGTGTTACTTTTGGAGACACGATATCTGTCTGTGTGCTCTGCAAACAGCCAGATTTCTATGACGGGGTACACTATCCCCACTCAGGCAGGAGTGGCGCAGAGAAGGGCTACGCTTGGGAGCAGGACTGTTTCCCTATCATCACGCCTAAATCTGCTGTTCTCCTTTCTTCTTCAACGTTACTTTCCTCACCACAAGTTTATGGTTTTTACCCGGCTGGGTAATAAAGAGCACCTGTTGTGGACATACCATTACTTCTACCAAATGCAATACGCACCATTCACCCCTAGGAATTTGGGGGAGCCATGAGGTAAATGTGCCACCTAAAACAACCAGCAGCTCCTCCGGGGGTAGTGCTATACATGTAGCGCCCCCTTACTTTCAGTATGGGTGCTATGCCAAAGTTAATGGAGAATGGATGGGTTAGTTTACTCCCATTCACAATTTGTGAAAATTTGGGTTGTTGCCAATTTCAGAATTTTGTCCTGTAGGTCAGTCTGCGCTCCAGGGGTGCGTTATCACCCCTGGGCGGCAGTTGGCGCTAGAGGGGTGCTGACAGACCCACTTTCCCCAGCAGCCAATCAGAGGAGTTCTGCCCTCGTTGGGCATGCTGGGGGAAGATGTATCTGTGGCAACCGCCATTGGGTTCTGTTCTGTGCGGGGCCCGAGTTCCAGGTGCGGTATCCACCTTCAGGGTACGCGCGTCCATGGGCCCCACCACCGTGGCCTGCTTCAATGAGGTTGTGCACCATGCGGAGCCTCACCCTAACATTGAGAGGGGCCCCAGCGACTTGCTGGGTCCCTACCTTCTGCTAAGAGGATCCTAGGCTGGGAGCTGTGCGATGGGGGATCGGCCTGGGGAGAACCTAGAACTAGAGGTTGCCCAGGCAGCCTGGACGAACCATCGGGGATCCGGTCACCACGATGCACGACAGGTATGCATAAGCTGTCAGTTGGTGACACAAATCTGAATTTACTGGGAGGATTCGCTCATCCTGTTCTCGCATATTTCAAGTTGACAAAGCCTGTATCAGAAGCTCTGAGTCAGGCCGGTAGTAGAGGTCTGTTCCTCCCAGTGATCTTTGAGTGGTGCTCCGGCTGCCAGGCCTGTGATAGTCGCCTGTCCGGGGGCACTTTACCCACCCTGATCGGGGTGGCGACGGGCTGAGTTAAACTATTGCTGAGAGCAGGCTTGCTCTTTTCCATATCCAAGGCCTGATACCAAAGTTTCTCTACGCTCATCAACCTTTCTTTATTGTGTGCCATGTTGATGTTGGCCATGTTGAGCCTTGGAATAAAGCATTAAAAACTAATTTCGTGTCTGGACACTTGTAGGTAGATTCAGGTAGAGTTAGGCCGACTTATCAGTAGATAAGTTGACCTTAAGCATATGCTCAAACAGAGATACGCTTAGACATATCTAAGATACGACGGCTTGCGCCGTCCTATCTTAGATTGCAATATTTTGGATGGCCGCTAGGTGGCGCTTCCATTGCGGTCGGCGTAGAATATGTAAATGAGTTGATACGCCGATTCACGAACGTACGCCCGGCCGCCGCAGTCGATTTACGCCGTTTCCGTAATGCATTAGCAGGCCTAAAGTTATTCCATCTATTAGGTGGAATAACAATGTTAAAGTATGGTCGCCATTCCTGCCGCGAGATTCAAATTTTTTACGTCGTTTGCGTAATTCGTCCGCGAATCTGGATTTACGTCGTTTACGTCCACGTCAAAATCAATAGGCCCGTACGGCGTACTTAACCACAATGCACACTGGGAAATATAGTCGCCCGGCGCATGCGCAGTAAAAAAAACCGTCAAAAACGTGAGGTCAAGCCTCATTACCATAAAACACGCCCCCTCCAAGACATTTGAATTTGGCGCCCTTACGTCCGCCCGCTTTAGGCTATGCCGCCGTATATTAGCAGGCAAGTACATTGAGAATCATGTACTTGCCTAGCTAACTTACGGCGGCATAGCCTAAACAGGCTAAGCTACGCCGCCGCAAGTTTGCACCCAGGTACCTGAATCTACCTATTGCTCTTCATCTACACTCTCGGATGTCACCCCTAGACCAAGCCAAGGAGGTAACTCAATATGCCGATCCCAAACTAATCAGCGGCTCCTCCGGGGGTGAGCGCTACACATATATATATATATATATATATATATATATATATATATATATATATATATATATATATATATATATATATATATATATATATATATATATATATATATATATATATATATATATATGTGTATGTAGTGCTACCCCCGGAGGAGCCGCTAATTAGATTTGTGATTGGCGTATTTAAGTTACCTCTGTGGTGATGTCTAGGGGTGTTGATGCAAAAATGGAAAATAGTGCTGCGCTGTAGGCGGGGGATGGGAAAGGTGTAGAAAGGAAGTGAAGGGTGGTCTGTCTGTGGTTGGGAACAGTACAAACAAAATGGCATCAAAAAATGATCAGTGAACTGTCTGATAAAAGTATAACAATACTATGCATGAGTGCTAATACATAACTTCAAGTATTCTACTTAATATAATGAAATAAGCAATAAATAAGTGAGGAAAATGCAAATAAAGATATACAGTGTATATAACACAACATCCAGGTGGCTGTGATAAGCTAAATGGTAGGATTGTGATAAGCTAAGCTAGAAGGTCCATAAAGCAGAGCTTAATAATAAGAACGGAAATCTGAATAATAATCAAAGTCCGAAATTAAAAGTGCTGGTGTAGATCCCAACGTATAATGTGAAGAAGGATGGATATCCAGTGATCCCTTTAAGGTGAGTGAGGATGTCCCCTTACCTTACTGCTGTAAGGTAACAGCATATAGATCCAACCGTATCTGTATGGGTGGTTATCCGAATGGACTCTAGTTCAAGGAAAACACAGGTCCCTCTTGGTAATCGCGTCCCGGGATGGCCAATAACTCGCACCCAGAGGGATGAAACACCAAATAGTGTGATACCGTTTTAAAAAGTTTATTCAGCAGAAAAAATACACAAGGGTACTCACATGGTTTAAAATAAAATCAGGCATGTAAAAAGAGGGGCAGTAATTCGCCAACGTCACCTCCGGTACCTCTCGGTGGACACGTATTCGTCACTACACGTGACTTCCTCAGGAGTGATGATGGTTGTGAGAGCAGTGACGGAATGTCCAGACAGTTGGTTGACGTTTTTCAATGCTTTATTTCTGGTCCAACACGACCAACAGTCAACTTGAGGTAGATAGGAAAGATTGGTGAAAGAATAAACCTTGCAGATACAGGCAATGGATAAGCAAAAGCAGTCCTGATTTTGATAGTAACTCTTTCCTCGTCGTCACTCCAGCCGGAGTGGGTAAAGTGCCCCTGGACAGTCCTCTCTCACAGGCCTGCCAGCCAGAGCGTCACTTAAATACTTCTGGGAAGGAACAAGTCTCTGCCACAGACTTGGCTCTGATGAAATTAAGGTTTAAAGATGAGACCTCTGCCACAGGCCTAGCTCCCGAAAGTTCGAATAACAGAGCAAATCCTCCCAGTATATCACTTGGGGTCACCGACCATCAGTTAGCTGCACACAACCTGTCAGTGTACGGTACCCAGATCCCCGATGGTTCGTTCAAGCCCTATTGGATCACCTGCCTCCGGGTTCTCCTCAGACCGATCCCCCACCGAACAGCACAACTCGCTTGGGATCTTCTCAATAGAGATGGGGAACCCAGTAAGTCACTGGGGTCCCTTAGCAGTATTAGTTGCTCCCGGCCATGAGGGCCCAGAGTCAGGAACTCCGAGTAGCACGTGCACCCCGGCCTGGTAGGCCATATCACCGGGGCCCGTGATGTGCGCACACCCTAAAGGTGGGTGCCGCACCTGAAACCAGGAACCCGCGAAGAACCCCGAGCAATGGCCTCCGCCACAAAAATACTACTCCCAGCATGCTCCGCGAGGGAAAACTCCTCTAATTGGCTGCTGGAGAGAGCCACCTGCCATCCAGAGATGAAAACGGCATCTCTGGAGAACAGAATGACCCACAGGACAGTTCAGGGCTGGCGACAGCCAAATTTAGATAAATCAACACAGATGAGAGCAAGTAAGTCTCTCATCCTACTAAATTTAAACATAGCACCTGTACTGATAAGTACACAGGCGCTACATATATATATATATATATATATATATATATATATATATATATATATATATATATATATATATATATATATATATATATATATATATATACACACCCTTCTATTTAAATTATTTGGTTATACTAAGTTGCACAGTGTTGTTGTCAGTGAGAGCTGGGTGAGGCCTGGTGAAGAGGTGCTTCAGTATTGGATATATCTTACTGAGGGAATCCCTTTGCTGTGCGCTTACACAGGTCTGTCTCAATTTCTATAATCAAACCTGTATTTATTTATTGTTACTATTGACTCTTACAGCGCCCTGTAAGCAGTCCACTGTACTATGTTAACCTGTTCACTTTATTATTTTTTTCTCACCAAGTAAAGTTTTCCTTGGTTAAAGCGGGGGTTCACCCTAAAAAAAAAATTCTAACATTACATCCAGCATACTAACGACATTTACAGTATGCAGGTCTTTTTTTTTTTTTTGCCGTACATACCGTTATATTGTGATTTTCTCCCTGGCTTCTGGGTTCTGATTCCCGCGGGACTGGGCGTTCCTATCCCTGGGTTAGATGATTGACGTCTGCAGGGGCGGACTGACCATTGAGTCACTCGGGCACTGCCCGAGGGCCCCATGTCACTAGGGGGCCCCATCAGGATTGCCAGGTTCAGTAAAACCAGGGACAGTATGTAAAAATCTGTGTTTTTTTTACATCTGTCCCTGATATGTCTAAAACCAACATGCTTCTGATGTGAAAATCCCGAGATTTTAGCTGCCCTGCCTCTGCACTGCCTCTTGGCGTGGTGGCCATCTGTAAAGCCCAGGGGCCCCATAGTCTTCTATTGCCCGGGGGCCCCATGAGTTGTCAGTCCGCCCCTGGACGTCTGGTGAAACAGTTCCCATGTCGCACAAGGCGCGTCACCAGATTTCCGTAAATAGCTGAGCTGCAAGACGGCGCTATACGGCACCTGCGCAGTCAGCTCTACACGGCGGGAGCAGGCGCCGTATAGCGCCGACTCGCAGCTCGGCTATTTACGGAAATCTGGTGACGCGCCTTGTGCGACATGGGAACTGTTTCACCAGACGTCAATCATCTAACCCAGGGATAAGAACGTCCAGTCCCGTGGGAATCAGAACCCGGAAGCCGGGGAGAAAAATCACAATATAACGTTATGTACGGCGAAAAAAAAGAAAGACATGCATACTGTAAATGTCGTTAGTATGCTGGATGTAATGTTAGAATTTTTTTTTAGGGTGAACCCCCGCTTTAAGTGTAAACCTGTGTGCAGTCTATCTATTATCCTGTGTGACCAGTGACAATACCAGGTAACAATTTATTTGTAAGTTTCACTGTGGTAGGATATCATTGTGTTCCCCCAACAGTCAGTGGGTTCCACACTCCTTGCCAATGCCAGGTGTGCCAAGTGAGGGTTCGAGACAGTTTCAGAGGTTGATAGCCAGAGTACAGTCCCAAACAAACCACAGTTCCTTCGGGGGTAGTGCTACATAAGAATAAAGAAATAGGTGTAAAGCGGAAGCAGTGGATCTGCAGAGAACATCATCTTGAGTACAAAGCACTTTATGTTGTATATGAATTTGCACATGGATCAGTTTACTTCATTTATAGGATGAATGAAGTAGGTGTAAAGTGGAGGCAGTAGATCTGCAGAGAATATTATTGGGGCCCCTAGCACTTTATATATGAATGTCTCCACATATTTTAGTGTATTTGTGATAATTGATGGGCGGCACACACAATAGGACAGCGCTGTGACACATAATGCTCTTCTAGGTGATAAAGGGAAGACTTACCTTTGTTACAGCAGCAGTCCGGTAGAAGTTATTTCTGGAGGTATTTGAGTTGTTACACATAGCGCAGGTTTTTTTCTATTTATATTGGGGACATAATTGCCCAAATCTGGGGATCAGGAGCCATTTCCACCCTTTACTCTCGGCTGGGGTTCTTTGTATCCATATAACAGATGTTCTACATGACTAAATCTCACATCAATTTTACTGCAAAATCAAAGGGGCCAAAATGTCTCCCCTCCCCCGAGCAGTAATATATTTCTATCCCCCTTGGTGGGAGTGGAGATGACCCATCTATAAGGATATACAGTACATACACACACAGCACAAGGCCGTGTTACCAGACTGCAGTTCCTCTGAGCTCCACAAGGTGGTGATCTCACTTCTACCAGACAGAAAGACTCTATGGAAGACAGGAAGTGATGTCAGGTACAGACAGGAAGTTTCGGGTGAGAGGTGAGTCGGGAAGAAGTAGAGAGGAGACGTTGCTGGAAGAGGCAGCAGAGGAGGTAATAAGATCTTATTTTCTATTTACACCCAGTAACCCCGTCATGTCCGTCCTCTTCCTCCATAGTCACTGTAACGTCTTTATTCTCCGGTAGATAATGATACACGCATATATAGTGTGGAAATGTAGATTAAAGGGGTTGTAAACCCTCCTGTTTTTTCAACTTTATGCATTAAAGTGAAAAAACTTCTGGCAGTCTCCGATCCCCCCATTTTACTCACCTGAGCCCTGGAATGTCCCACGCTGAGGACGCGATGTCTCTCTGCCCAGAGTTCTCGGCTTTTCATTGGATAGATTGATAGCAGCGTAGCCATTGGCTCCCACTGCTGTCAATCAAATCTAATGACGCAGGCGCTGGGAGATGGGACCGAGTCTTCCATTCGGCGGCTATGGGTGCCAAATGCGTCCGCAATGTAACCCCCTGGATGAGTGTTTCTCCTAGGGGTTAGTTATCTAATGCGGGGAGGAGTCGCCGAAGGACACCAGAAGATGAGGATCAGGGCTACACTGTGCAAAACAAACTGCACAGTGGAGGTAAGTATGACATGTTTGTTATTTAAAAAAAATAAAACCTTTAGTAACACTTTAACCCCTTCTGGGGGATCAGTTACATAGTCAGGTTGAAAGAAGACACAAGTCCATCCAGTTCAACCATAAAAATAAATAAAATAAAAAATATCATACAATCCCATACACCCAACTCCATACCCACAGTTGATCCAGAGGAAGGTGAAAAACCCCAGCAGAGCATGATCCAATTTGCTACAGCAGGGGGAAAAATTCCTTCCTGATCCTCCGAGAGGCAATCGGATTTTCCCCGGATCAACTTTACCTACAAATCTTAGTACTCAGTTATATTCTGTACATTTAGGAAAGAATCCAGGCCTTTCTTAATGAAATCTACTGAGCTGGCCAGAACCACCTCTGGAGGGAGTCTGTTCCACATTTTCACAGCTCTTACTGTGAAAAAACCTTTCCGTATTTGGAGGTGAAATCTCTTTTCCTCTAAACGTAAAGAGTGCCCCCTTGTTTTCTGTGTTGACCGTAAAGTGAATAACAACACCAAGTTCACTGTATGGACCTCTTATATATTTGTACATGTTGATCATATCCCCCCTAATTCTCCTCTTCTCAAGAGAGAATAAATTCAGTTCCTCTAATCTTTCCTCATAGCTGAGCTCCTCCATGCCTCTTATCAGTTTGGTTGCCCTTCTCTGCACTTTCTCCAGTTCTCCGATATCCTTTTTGAGAACTGGTGCCCAAAACTGAACTGCATATTCCAGATGAGGTCTTACTAATGATTTGTACAGGGGCAAAATGATATCTCTGTCTCTGGAGTCCATACCTCTCTTATACAAGAAAGGACTTTGCTCGCTTTGGAAACCGCAGCTTGGCATTGCATGCCATTATTGAGCTTATGATCAACTAAAACCCCCAGATCCTTCTCCACTACAAATCCCCCCAGTTGTACTCCCCCCTAGTATGTATGATGCATATTCTTAGCCCCCAAGTGCATAACTTTACATTTATCAACATTAAACCTCATCTGCCACTCAGTCGCCCAATTAGACAGAGCATTGAGGTTGGCTTGTAAATTGGAGACATCCTGTAAGGACGTTATTCCACTGCATAGCTTGGTGTCATCTGCAAAGACAGAAATGTTACTTTTGATCTCAGACCCAATATCATTTATAAAAATATTAAAAAGTAAGGGTCCCAGCACTGAACCTTGGGGTACACCACTAATAACATTAGGCCTCGTACACACGATAGGTTAACCAGAGGACAACGGTCTGATGGACCGTTTTCATAGGTCGAAACTGATCGTTAGTAGGCACGACCATCGGTTAAAAATCCACGCATGCTCAGAATCAAGTCGACGCATGCTTGGAAGCATTGAACTTCGGTTTTTTTCAGCACGTCGTTGTGTTTTACGTCACCGCGTTCTGACACGATCGGTTATTTATCTGATGGTGTGTAGGCGTGACGAACCATCAGTCAGCTTCATCGGTTAACCTATGAAAATGGTCCTTCAGACCGTTCTCATCAGATGGACTGATTGTGTGTACGAGGCTTTAGACCATTCAGAATAAGAATCATTAACCACTACTCTCTGAATTCTGTCTTTTTGCCAGTTTCCATTTACAAACTTATATTTCCAATCATGTAGACTTTACCTTACACATGAGCTGTGTGTGCGGAACTGTATCGAACGCCACCCCTCTGTCCAAGTATACCACGTCCACCGCCACCCCTCTGTCCAAGTATACCACGTCCCCCGCCACCCCTCTGTCCAAGTATACCACATCCCCCGCCACCCCTCTGTCCAAGTATACCACGTCCCCCGCCACCCCTCTGTCCAAGTATACCACGTCCCCCGCCACCCCTCTGTCCAAGTATACCACGTCCCCCGCCACCCCTCTGTCCAAGTATACCACGTCCCCCGCCACCCCTCTGTCCAAGTATACCACGTCCCCCGCCACCCCTCTGTCCAAGTATACCCCGCCCACCGCCACCCCTCTGTCCAAGTATACCACGCCCACCGCCACCCCTCTGTCCAAGTATACCACGTCCCCCGCCACCCCTCTGTCCAAGTATACCACGTCCACCGCCACCCCTCTGTCCAAGTATACCACGTCCACCGCCACCCCTCTCTCCAAGTATACCACGCCCACCGCCACCCCTCTGTCCAAGTATACCACGTCCACCGCCACCCCTTTGTCCAAGTATACCACGTCCACCGCCACCCCTCTGTCCAAGGTTTTACTTACCTCCTTATAAAAAGAAATCAGGTTAGTCTGACAACTTCTGTCTTTCATGAATCCATGCCGTCTGTTGCTTATTTTTTGGGGGTTTGTCCTACTATGTTTTGCAATGTGTCATTCGTTTTGAGTTTTTGCATCCTTGATTTCCTTTTTACATATTCTGTAATATTCTATGTAACATTTATACAACAATGGTGTTGCTTCATTTTTATGTTTTTTCATTTTGGCTGTGAGCCACATAGGTTTTATTTTTAGCCTTTTAAACTTATGGGAATATACTTTGCAGTGAGTTCACAAACAGTCTTTTTGAAGAATTCCCATTTCTGTTCTGTGCCCATTGATGCCAATATTCTCTCCCAGTCTAAGTCCTGGAGAGCAGCCCTCATCCTTGGAAAATTTGCTCTCTTGAAATTAAAGGGATTGTAAAGGGGAAAAAAAATGTTTCCCCCTAAAAAGCTTCCTTTACCTTAGTGCAGTCCTCCTTCACTTACCTCATCCTTCCATTTTGCTTTTAAATGTCCTTATTTCTTCTGAGAAATGCTCACTTCCTGTTCTTCTGTCTGTAACTCCACACAGTAATGCAAGGCTTTCTTCCTGGTGTGGAGAAAGCCTCTTGAGGGGGGAGGGGGCGAGCAGGCAAGTCAGGACACTCTCTACTTTGCAGATAGAGAAATGAGCTGTGTGTTAGTGGGCGTCCTGACACTCCTGCTTGCCCCCTTCCCCATAAGAGGCTTTCTCCACACCAGGGAGAAAGCCTCGCATTACTGTGTGTAGTTACAGACAGAAGAACAGGAATTTCTCAGAAGAAATAAGGACATTTAAAAGCAAAATTGAAGGATGAGGTAAGTGAAGGAGGACTGCACTAAGGTAAAGGAAGCTATTTAGGGGGAAACATTTTTTCCTTTACAACCCCTTTAATTTCAAGAGAGCAAATTTTCCAAGGATGAGGGCTGCTCTCTGCTTAGGGGACATGAGCCACACTGGGGCAGTGGTTCGGTCAGCTCTGCAGGGGCAGGCTCAGAGGTGGTTGACGCCATGCCAGCTTCAGCCAGGAATGGTTGTATGTGACAATAGCATCAACCTTCTCTCTGCCCTCCGACAGGGACACTTGACCCATGTTCCATGTTTGGCGCACGTCCTGAATTTGGTGGTGCAGCAGTTGAAACATCTTCAGAAGGCCTTGAAGAAAGGTTACAATTTCCTGGTGCTGGACAACGTGTTGCTGAGGCTTCATTCAGTCACAGAAAGAGCGGTGGAGAAGGTGGCCGGCTGACCGATGCCTTCAGACAATTTTTCAGTCCTCAGCGCCAAGATCTGATCAGTTCAAGCAACCATTGCCAGCATCTGCATTACATGGTGCAGGAATATCTAGGGGCAAGAGCAGACTTGGAGACATTTCCAACAGAGCATCCACTGGGTTACTGGGTCTTGAGGATGGACCACTGGACAGAACTTGCTCAATATGCAATTGAGCTACTGGCCTGATGCTAGAGGGTTTGTAACGAATCGTAGAGTGCGCCTGTCCACAGACTCCATTAATAGGCTCACATTCATAAAAATTAATCCGTCTTGGATCAGCAGCTATCAAGCACCTGATGATTTCACAGCAAGGCCCATTCCTGCGCGCACCAAGAGTAACTGAGTCTTTACAGTGCTGTGTCACTCTTCAGTTTAGGAGAGGAAAGACACACCCAGAAACAATGATTGGGTTTGCATGGAGCCTCATATAGATGACCCCTTAATTCTCCCTATCCAAATGTCCCACCATTCAGAGTCTATACATTCACATCACACTGACCTCATAGCTCCTCCTCTCAATGTCCCTGTACCCAGGGTCAGTGTATGTTATGACATCACAATGACCTCACAGCTCCTCCTACCAATTTCCATTCATCTGGCTTTTTTTTCCTGATGCTCTTAGGATGTGGGCAGATCCTTGGCATCCTCACCTACAAAGTGGGACTGTTGGTCCTGTGTTGTATGTAATTATGTCAGAATGCCTGCAACAAGCTTTGAACCTGCATAGTAGGGGGGTCCTGTGTGGGTAAATTATACCTCAGACTGAAGTGGGGCTTTATTATAATGGAAACCTGAATGGTGAGGAGAATTCTGAGAATGTTGATTGATTTTACTATTTTTGTGTTCAGATCTAGAGTTTTCCTCCTGTGAAGTCTGGAGATCATATGACCATCACATTGCCTCCACCTCCCTTCCTGATAGAATAGAAAAATACAAAGAAGATTCTAGAAGTCACCAGAGAGATGATGGAGGAGAGGTGAGCGGTGCCGGGAATTCTGGGACATTATCCAGTAACAGACAAGGGATGTGTCTGGATGGTGACTGTATCATTGTGTGTGTCAGGTTCCTATAAGGTGTCAGGATGTCACTGTCTATTTCTCCATGGAGGAGTGGGAGTATTTAGAAGGACACAAGGATCTCTACAAGGACGTCATGATGGACAATCAGCCGCCCCTCACATCACCGGGTAAGAGGAGACTTTATTGTAAAGGAGAGAGCAGTACGGAGGCTCCACCTAGATCCTCCATCATCTGATAAACACATAGAAACAATGTATTCAGTCAGTGTGTGTGTTTCCTACAGATGGATCCAGTAATGGGAACCCACCAGAGAGATGTCCCCGTCCTCTGTATTCCCGGGATTCCACACAGGAGGGTCACACCATCCCCCACCATCAGGTAGATGAGTGACAATTATTGGTAGTTCTGATTTATACACAGCATGTTTGTTACAATGAATGTTTTATTATATATTCAGATTGGAAACCTCGGGGATTATAATATTGTTGTTAAAGAAGAGTATAAAGAGGAGGATGAGGAGTATGGAGTGATGGAGGAGTTTTCAGAAGGACACAAGGATATGATGGAGCCACCTAATACCAGGAACCCACCAGAGAGATGTCCCCGTCCTCTGTATTCCCGGGATTCCACACAGGAAGGTCACCCCATCCCCCACCATCATCAGGTAGATGAGGAACAATCACTGATAGTATCATTAGGATCTGTACATTATCTGTATTGTTAAAATTGATGTCATTTTTATTATATATTCAGAGTGGAGACCTGAGAGATTCTGAAGTTAAAGAAGAGATAAAAGAGGAGGATGATGAGGATGGGGTGATGGAGGAGTCGGAGAATCTAAAAGAACACAAAGATCTGTACAAGGACACCATGGTGGAGTCATCCAGATACAGAAACCCACCAGAGAGATGTCCCCGTCCTCTGTATTCCCGGGATTCCACACAGGAAGGTCACACCATCCCTCACTGTTACAAGGTTGGTGGTATGAAGCATCTAAAACATGGACAAGGGAGATGTTTGGATTTGTATGTGAACTTATAGTTTACAGATGATATTCTCTTTCATTTTCTTGATTTAGAGTGGAGATCCAGTTGATATAGAATTTGAGGTTAAATCGGAAGAAGAAGAGAGGTGTGTGAGGGATGATCAGCAGTCTATAGAGGAGGATGGAATAACGGGGACATTTATAGAGGCGGACACTCCTACAGAGATCAGCACAGGTGGGTCATTAACACAAAATACATTCCTCCACCCATACTGCTCACTGATTGGTCCAGAGTAGGGTGGGGACTGGGTGATATCGGCCTGTAATCCCCTGGTCACTTTCCTGAGCTGTGTTCCCCGTCCTGTATTCCTCTCGGGTAATCTTTCTTCTCTGTGCTGCAGACACAATTTATGTATCTAGACTGGATTTATGGAGGTTCTGAGGTTCAGCTGGCAGAAAAATGTTGATTTTAACCATAGGCGTTACTAGACCTAGACACCTGGGGTATGTGATGTTGGGTCTTCTGCCAAGGTCTAGCAAGGTCTCTGACAGAACAATTCTCCCGGGTTACTTGCTCTGTTGTCTGCTGGCTGTGCCGGGTGGAGGGATATGTCTGTATAGTCTCAGACCCAAGTCACTGAGTGCAGTCTCAGGAGATGGGAGGCAGCGGTGTGGGATCTCTGCAACTTGTCTCATGTAAACATTTAAGCTTCCACTGATTACCAATATTATGAGTTCTGACCCTTACCCTGTATAATTTATATTATACATTACATACTCCCTTTATGTTGTGTTCACTAAGATGCAAGTCCAAGAGTATTTTAAAACTATCAATACTCTCTGCTGACACATCCTTATAGCCCTAACAGTGAAAAACCCCTTACGCAGCTTAAGGTTAAATCATTTCTCCTCCAATCTCATTGTGTGGCCCTGCGTCCTCTTACACTCCCTGAGACTAAATAGGTTCCTCCCTATGCTGGGATCACCATTGAGATATTTGTGAATCGCTATCATATCTCTTCTCAAGCGTCTATTCTCCAGCGAGAATACATTTAATGCTTGTAGTCATTCCTCATAATTGAGGTTCTCCAGTCCCCTTTAAATGCTGTTGCCCTTCTCTGGACTCCTAGTTCCAGCACACCCTTCCTGAGGTCTGGAGTCAATAACTGAGTGGGATTCCCCAGAACCAGAGTTTTATAAAGTGACAGGATTATAGTTTTATCCCTGGAGTAAATTCCCTTTTTTATGCATGCTAATATTCTGCTGGCTTTGCTTGCCGCAACCTGACATTGTATGCTATTGCTTAGTGTGTCTTCTACTAGGACCCCCAGATCTTTCTCCATCCTGCATTCCCACAGAGGTTCTCCCCCTAGTGAATAATTAGCATTTATTTTTCTTGCTCATACATCACGGGACACAGAGCCTTGAATACTTAATGGGTTATGTAGTCACAACAGGTGATTGGACACTGGTGAACCCAATTAGAATTGAGTTCCTCCTCTATATAACCTTTCCCAAATAGAGAGTACCTCAGTTTTTCACCAGTGTCTAAGGTGGTTGGTCACGTTGAACATGTGCCAAGAAGAAGAAAAAGCTCTTTTGATGGTCTTCTGCGGAGGCCTAGGAGCTATAACCGGATCCATGCCTCGGGCCGATATCAAAAGCCTAGGATGGGTGGTACCCGGGCCTTGTGTAAAGAAGAAACAAGGTTTGACTGTAATGTCTCTCTGCGGAGGTCTGGGCTCTGGGATCCAGGCTTTGGTGTACTAATGCAACTGTGGCACGAAAAGTTACTGGCAGAGTCTTTTACAGGTCCAGGTATGAGGTTCCTCTAAGTAGAAACCCATGGAAACCTGAAGGTTGGCACAACATTACCCGCCGTGATTGGTGAAGGCTACTATGTTAATAGCTTTCCTGCGGCGGGGATAAAGGTAAGCAAGGATAATTAAAAAAAAATTCTGTGAGTAAGGATGTCTTACCTGTTTTTCACCACTAGAGGGAGTAAGTTACATACCTGGTGTATTCTTGGAAAGCCATCCAGGACAAGCTCAGTGAAGTCAGTCAGTTTAAACACCACCTTCTCCACTGCAGGCTCTGCCACAAAACACATACAGGGGTCCCCCAGTGGTCTGCTCTCCTTCCTCTTTCGCCATAGGGCGCCACCATGATGGTCGACGCGTGCGCCGGGAGCACGCTTTTGACGGGTCTATAGGCAGGTGGAGAGGGGGAAGGCCATGGTTGCTCGTGCGCAGGCGCCAAGAGGCTTTTTAAAAAGCCCAGCACACCAGAGCCTTCTGTAAAGCGGCATGGACACAGAGCTGTGGCCTGTAAGCATTCCTGTGGATTAAACCAGGCAAACCTAAGACTCCTATTTAGCATCAGGTTGTGCAGTGAGCTAATATTGTGTATTGTACTGTAGGACTATAGCATAACAGTGATTGCATTTTTGTAATAATACCTTTGCTTTGCAGTAAAGGACTATGTCCCCCAGAAGAGGTAAAATGGCTAGTAAAAGAGGCACTAGGAAATTCCTGCTTATGGCTAAGGATTCTGAACATGCCTGCAATTTACCATCCCCCTCTGTCTGGTAGCAGCCTCACAGGATGATCATGTGCCCCTGTCTGGTTTTGCAGCTTCTCCTATGGCAGCTCCTGTATACGTCACTGAGGACACTTTAAAAGTTGCTTTGGATGGCTTGGAAGGAAGGATTGCTACTATAATCGCAACCTCCTTAAAATGTGTCAGAAAACGGGGTAGGTACCCATCGTCTGCTTTTTGCTCTCTCATCAGATGAGCCTTCTGAGGGTGAAAAATCCCTTTCTGGAGATAAGGATCAGGTGCAGATTCCTTCTACCTCTCAGTCACTAAAGATGCAGGTGCAATATTATGCAGAGATGGCGCATGTCACTTACAAATTGTCTCCTGTTGAAGCTTCTATGTCCTCTGTTTCCTCTTTGGGATCTCAGAAATCCCCACAGGCTGCATGCTCCTTTTCAGTTCATCCCTTGCTGGATAAACTGATGTATGATGACTGGGTTCACCCAGATAAACTGTTTCTCCTCCTAAGCAGTTTTCCCTTCCTTATCCTATGGAGGAAGGTTTCACCAAGAAATGGGGGGTACTTGCTATAGATGCAGCTATTTCTTGTGCAAACAAAAGCCTGACCTGTCCTATAGACAATGCTCAGGGCTTCAATAAGGATCCAACTGATAAAAAGCTGGAGTCCCTATTGAAAGCCTCCTCCTCTATGGCCGGTGCTGTAATACGACCTGCAGTTGCAGTGATTGGCAAATGTCAGTTCCTCAAGGAACAGATGAAGCAGATGATTAACCACCTCCCTACAGAGGAGATTGAGGTTTATGAGCACCTGCCTAAGGCCCTACGTTTTACGATTGATGCGATTATGGACTCTGTTCAGCAAGCATCCCGCGTGAATCTCCTGATGGTTCACATGTGCAGGTCCCTTTTGGTTGAAACATTGGGAAGCCGAGGTTTCTTGCAAAAGATACTTGGCAGCGTTCCCCTTTGGTGGACACCTGTTTGGGGATGACTTGGATAAATACATCCAAAAGATTACCGGAGGCAAGTCTACTCTGTTGCCGGCTAAAAAGAAGAGTAAACGGCCTTCATTTAAATGTTCTCTTTCCCCAGCCCCTGGAACCTCATTCTCCAGGCAGTGGCTACAGCCACCCCAGTCTAACACTAGGGGAAAGGCCTGAGCCAAGGGCAGAAAAGGACTTGGGGTTCAATATCTTCCAAGCAGAACCCCAAAACTTCCCTATGAAGGGACGACCCCGCTCGGCCGAGTGGAGGGGAGGCTGCTGCAATTTGCCTGACGGGAAGAAGTTCAGGACAAGTGGGTCATCTCCCCGGTGTCCTTAGGCAAGCTACAAGCTGCAATTCAGAGAACTTCCACCACCCCGTTTTTCTGAGATTAGAATTGCCAAAGATCCGGAAAAAAGAAGGCCTTTGTTTTTGGCCTTGTAACACCTCCTTGTCCCAAGGGGTAATCATAGAGTTAGCCCCAGAGGATCAGGGTTTTACTCAAACCTTTTCACGGTTGCAAAACCAAACAGGGACGTCATACCTATTCTAGATCTGAAAAACCTGAATCAGTTTCTGAACATCTGCTCCTTCCGCATGGAGTCTGTCCGTTCAGTTGTCTCCACCCTCCAGGGAGGAGAATTCCTGGCATCAATAGACATCAGAGATGCATATCTACATGTGCCAATATTTCCCACTCACCAAAGATTTCTAAGGTTTGCCGTGGATCAGCGCCACTTTCAGTTTGTAGCCCTTCCTTTCGGTCTGGCTACGGCACCATGAGTGTTCACGAAAATACTTGCCCTGCCCCTGGCAAGGCTGAGTGCACGGGCATAGCAGTAACAGCCTATCTGGACAATCTGTTGCTTATAGATCAGTCCGCTGCACGCTTGGACCACAATGTGCACAGCACAGATGAGTACTTAGAGTAAAAGGAAGGAAATTTAGAGTACCTAGGCTGGGTCCGCAATCTGGAAAAAATACTCTTTACAGCCTCAGAGAAGGCTGGAATATTTGGGCATGATTATAGACACCTCCCAAAGCCAAAGGCAAAAGCCATAGGAGACTTGGTCCAAATGATAAAGGCAAAAAGAAGGCCTTCCATTCGTCTATGCATGAAATTATTTGGAAAGATGGTAGCCTCATTCGAGGCTGTCCCTTACGCCCAGTTTCACTCAAGGCCTTTACAGGGCAGAATTCTGTCCACTTGGAACAAAGATGTTCAGGCCCTGGACCTTCCTATGATCTTATCTCCAAAGGTTCGCCAGAGCCTCAATTGGTGGTTGCTCCCCCAAAATCTATCAAAAGCAAGATCCTTTAGTCCGGTTACCTGGGAAATGGTAACCACAGACGCCAGCCTTCTAGGCTGGGAGCAGTTCTGGAAGAGGCACCTGCCCAGGGGAAGTGGTCCGGAGCCGAAAAGCTCCTACCCATCAACATTCTGGATATTCGGGCAATTCACCTCGCCCTCAAAGTCTGGTCTTACCGATGACAGGGTTGTCCTGTTCGCATACAGTCCGACAATGCTACAGCTGTGGCCTATATCTATCACCAAGGGGGCACCAGAAGTCTGGATGCTCAGAGAGAGGTGAATCACATCCTGTTCTGGGCAGAAAGGCATATTTCTTTTCCTGTCTGTGGTCTTCATTCCAGGGGTAGAAAATTGTCAGGTGGATTTTTTAAGCCGCTAGCAACTGAGTCCAGGAGAATGGTCTCTACACCCAGACATATTTCAAATCATGAAATATGAAATGGGGTTCCCCAGATGTGGACCTGTTGGCTTTCAGGTTCAACACAAAACTGGACATCTTTGTGTCAAGAACAAGAGATCCCTGACAATTTTGTGGCATAGATATTCTCCGATGTTATGCGTTCCCTCCAGTTCTGCTTCTCCCACGATTCCTTCAGAGAGTCAAGAGGGAAGGAAAGCCAGTGATTTTGGTCTCCCCGGCTTGGCCCAGGAGACCCTGGTATGCGGAAATCGTAAAGATGTCAGAAGGAAGACCTTGGGTTCTCCCACTACGCTCTGACCTACTATCGCAGGGTCCAATATTCCATCCTGCCTGACAAAGTCTAAATTTGATGGTTTTGCTGTTGAGACCCACATTCTGAAGAAATGTAGGTTCTCGGGCCCAGTCCTATGCACTCTGGTTAATGCTAGGAAGCCGGCCTCCAGGCGCATCTACTACAGAATCTGGAAGGCATATGTTTCCTTGTGTGAACCCAGAAAGTGGCATCCTAGGAAGTTTTGTCATTAACAAGATTCTTGCCTTTCTTCACTTGGGCTTAAATATGAAGTTGGTTTTGAGCACTATCAAGGGCCAAATCTTGGCCTTGTCGGTATTCTTTCAAAGACTGCTTGCCTCTTATTCCCTAATCCTGGCCTTTGTTCAGGGAGTACCGCGATTGGATCCGCCGGTTAAGTCTCCCTTGTGCCCATGGGATTTGAATTTGGTATTATCTGTTTTACAGAAACTACCTTTTGAACCATTACGCCATGCTTCTTTAAGTCTTTTGACAAAGAAGCGTTTTTTTTCTCGTAGCCATATCCTCAGCAAGGAGGGTATCGGAAATTGGCAGAACTTTTGTGTAAAGAGCCGTATATGAATATTCATGATGACAACAGGGTGGTGCTGCGTCCTCACCCGACTTTCTTACATAAGGTGGTTTCAGGATTTCTAAATCTAAATCTAGATATAGTCCTACCGTCTTTTTTTCCAGATCTGCAGTCTACGGAGGAAGAGAGTTTACACTCTCTAGATGTTGTAAGAGCAGTAAAAGTTTATCTGCAAGCTACGGCTCAGATACGGAAGACTTATCTGTTTATTCTGCCACAGGGCCCAAGGAAGGGCCAGGCAGCGTCAAACTCTAATATTGCATGTTGGATTCGACAAGTCATTATTCAGGCCTATGATTTAGAAAAGAAGATTCCTCCTTTTCAGGTGAAAGCGCACTCGACTAGAGCAGTTGGTGCTTCATGGGCAGTGCATCACCAGGCCTCCATGGCTCAGATCTGTAAGGCTGCTACTTGGTCTTTACGTTGTTCTACTAGGTAGATGTGAGGGTACGAGGATACCGCCTTCGGGTGTAGTGTACTGCAGGCAGCAGTATAGATCCTCAGGCTCAATGGCGGTCTCATTTCTGATCTGTGTCACCCTCCCCTCAATTTAAGCATTGCTATGGGACATCCCATTAAGTAATTAAGGCTCGGTGTCCTGTGATGTATGATCAAGAAAATAGGATTTTTTAACCACTTAAGCCCCAAGCCTGTTTTTCAGATTCGGTGTTTACAAGACTAAAACAGTTTTTTTTTGCTCGAAAATTGCTTAAAACCCCCAAACATTATATATATATTTTTTCTAACACCCTAGAGAATAAAATGACGGTCATCGCAAAACTTTTTGTCACACCGTATTTGCGCAGCGGTCTTACAAGCACACTTTTTTGAAAAAAATTTTTTTTTTGAATTAAATAAGACAACAATAAATTTGGCCCAATTTTTTTACATATTGTGAAATATAATGTTACGCCGAGTAAAATGATAACCAACATGTCACGCTTTAAAATTGCGCCCGCTCGTGGCATGGCGTCAAACTTTTACCCTTAAAAATCTCGATAGGCGACGTTTAAAACATTCTATAGGTTGCATTTTTTGAGCTACAGAGTAGGTCTAGGGCTAGAATTATTGCTCTCGCTCTAACGATCACGGCGATACCTAACTTGTGTGGTTTGAACACCGTTTTCATATGCTCGTCGGGATGGGGCGCTTTAAAAAAATTTGTTTTTGTTTTCTTATTTATTTTTATTGATTTTATACTTTTTTTACACTGAAATAAAAAAAAAATGTAAACATCCCTTGTAATAGAAAAAAGCATGACAGGTCCTCTTAAATATGAGATCTGGGGTCAAAAACACCTCAGATCTCATATTTAGACTTAAATGCAAAAAAAAAAAAAAAAATGTCATTTAAAAAAATGACAACAAAAAAATTGTCTCTTTAAGACGCTGGGCGGGACTGACGTTTTGACGTCACTTCCGCCCAGCAAAGCTATGAGGACGGGTGGGGGCCATCTTGCCCTCACTCAAGTCCTCACACACTAGGCAGCAGCATCCGATCTCCTCCGCCGCTACCGACGGCTCCAGTAAGTGGCGGAGGGCGTGGAAGAGCGGCGGGAGGGGGGGCCCCCCTCTCCCGCCACCGATAACGGCGATCTCGCGGAGACCGCCGTTATCGTTTACACGCCCGCCCACAGAAGAGATGGATACCTCGGTTGTGGCAGCAGCTGCTGCCGTTACCGAGATAGCCATCTTTAAAAGAGGACGTATATATACAGTGGGCGGGCGTTAAGTGGTTAATACAGCTTACCTGTAAAATCCTATACTTGGGAATACATCACGGGACACAGACCTCCCACCCCTCTTTGGAGTTAAACGATGGACACTTATTGCTTTGCTACAAAACTGAGGTACACTCCATTTGGGAGGGGTTATATAGGGGAGGAACTCAATTCTAATTGGGTTTGCCAGTGTCCAATCACCTGTGGTGACTACATAACCCATTAAGTAATTAAGACTCTGTGTTCCGTGATGTATTCCCAAGAAAAGGATTTTACAGATAAGCTGTATTAAAAAATCCTATTTTTTTAGCCCCCCGAGTGCATTACTTTAAATTTTTCCACATTAAACCTCATTTGCCATCTAGTAGCCCACCCCATTATTGTAGTCAGATCTTATTGTACAGTTTCTATATCCTGATGCAAAGTTATTGCCCTGCTTATTTTTTATATCAAGCTATTTATACTGACCTATGTATCATTTTATGAATAGATTAAACAGAATTGGTCCCAGGACAGAGCCTTGGTGTACCCCAATTACCACTCCAGACCATTCTGAGTACATGTTATTTATGGAGACCCTTTGGATGCACCCCCGTAGCCAGTTTTCTATCCATGGACATATTCTATGGTCCATGCCTACAGACCACAGTTTGTAGGTTAAGCATTTATGGGGAACTGTATCGAATGCTTTTGCAAAATCTAGATGTACCACATCCACAGGCTTTCCCTTATCTAGGTGGCAGCTCACTTCCTCGTAGAATGTTTGCAGATTGGTCTGGCAGGAACGACCCTTCATAAACCCATGCTGGTTACTACTAATGATGCTGTTTCCATCAGCAAATTCTTGGATATAGTCCATCATCCCCTCCAATAGTTTACATACTATTGATGTTAGACTGACTGGCCTGTAGTTTCCAGGTATATGTCTCTGCCCTTTTTTGAATATTGGTACCATATTGGCTTTTCTGCAATTAGCTGGTGCCATTCCTGTCAATATGCTGTCTATAAAGGTTAGAAATAAAGGTCTGGATATAACCTGAGTTCTTTGAGAACTCTCGGGTATAAGCCATCTGGTTCTGGTGATTTGTGCTAAGATTTTATAGTCTTTTCTGGACCCTGGCTTCTGTAAGCCACAAGAGTGCATCCTGTGACATGTTACTAACAATACACTCATGGGGCCAGATCCACAAAGAACTGCCTATCTTTAGGCAGGCGTAGCGTATCTCAGATACACTACGCCGCTGTAACTTAGAGCGGAGGTTCCTTATCTAGAAAGAATTTGCGCCATAAGTTACGGCGGCGTAGTGTAAATGTGTCAGCGTAAGGGCGCGAAATTCAAATGACTAAGATGTGGGCATGTTTTATGTTAATTCATCTTGACCCCACGTAAATGACATTTTTTTTTTTTTTACGGCGCATGCGCCGTCCGTGGGGGTATCCCAGTGCACATGCTCGAAATCACGTCGCAAATAGTCAATGCTTTCGACGTGAACGTAATTTACGCAAAGCCCTATTCGCGAATGTTTTACGCAAACGACGGAAAATTCGACCCGATCCCGACGTCCTTACCTAACATTGCCTACACCTCATAGAGGCAGGGGTAACGTTACGCTGAAAAAAGCCTTACGTAAACGACGTAAAAAAAATGCGCCGGGCGGACGTACGTTTGAGAATTGGCATATCTAGCTAATTTGCATACTCTACGCGGAAATCAACGGAAGCGCCACCTAGCGGCCAGCGTAAATATGCACCTAAGATCTTTGTTATTTACAACCCGAAAAACGATCGTGTGTACGCGGCATAAGACTTGGTCCCAATTGATGTCTTGTAGTATGAAGCACAGTTCAGAAAAGTTGACATGTTTGAAATTTTAGTATTCTTGTACTTCCCTCGTGCCTCTTTTTTCTATGATTTATGCTGAATGTGATCATCCTGTCATTGCTAGATCCCAAGTTAGACAAAAGTCTATGAATAAAGAAATTAACTGGTAGGAGATCAGAGGACAAAGCTTCCTGAAGCGGGTGGAGTCCTGGTTTGGGGGAACCATCATGTCTAGTAGTAATCCTTCTTTTTATTTCTATTTTAGTAGATGGACTGGAGATGAGGAAAACCTCAGAGGATTGTCTCACTTTGTCTCCAGACTGTAAAGTAGAAGATGAGGACATCGCACAGTATAGTCCAGGAGAAAACCCGACTACCTCAAATGTCCATCCGGCACCACACAGTGTAGATGGACCACCGTATTCCTCTTATCCTGAGGAACCTCAGACTGTGGGGGACGGTGCCGTCCTTCCAACGGATAAGAGCTTTTCATGTACTGAGTGCGGGAAGTGTTTCCATTCTAAATCTGAACTTAATGTCCATAAAAGATCTCATACAGGGAAGAAGCTATTTTCCTGTCCTGAGTGTGGGAAATGTTTTTCAGATAAGTCCAATCTTTACAGACATCAGAAATCTCACACGGGGGAAAAACTGTATTCCTGTTCTGGCTGTGGAAAATGTTTTGCACGAAAATCAGCACTTGTCACACATCAGAGATCTCACACGGGGGAAAAGCCATATTCTTGTCCAGAGTGTGAGAAATGTTTTTCACAGATGTCCGGTCTTTACAAACACCAGAGATCTCACACAGGTGAGAAGCCATATTCCTGTCCTGAGTGCAGAAAATGTTTTTCACAAAAGTCCAGTCTTCAAATACATCAGAGGCTTCACACAGGTGAGAAGCCGTATGCCTGTCCTGAGTGCGGGAAATGCTTTTCAGAGAAGTCTAGGCTTTACAGACATCGTGCATTGCACACAGGGGAAAAGCCGTATTCCTGTTCTGATTGCAGGAAATGTTTTGCACACAAATCGGAGCTTGTTGCACATCAGAGATCTCACAAGGAGGTGAAGTCGTATTCCTGTCCTGAGTGTGGGAAATGTTTTGCAAGAAAATCAGAACTTGTCACGCATCAGATGTATCATGCAGGGGAAAAGCCACACTCCTGTTCCACATGCGGAAAATGTTTTGTACAAAAATCAGTACTTGTAACACATCAAAGGTCTCACACGGGGGAGAAGCCGTATTCCTGTCCTGAGTGCGGGAAATGTTTTTCAATGAAGTCCCATCTTTGCAGACATCTGAGATCTCACACGGGGGAGAAGCCGTATTTCTGTTCTGAGTGTGGGAAATGTTTTGTAGAAAAATCAGAGCTTGTCACACATCAGAGGTCTCACACAGGGGAGAAGCCATATTCCTGTACTGAGTGCGGAAAATGTTTTTCACAGAAGACCAATCTTTACACACATCAGAGATCTCACACAGGGGAGAAGCCATTTTCTTGTCATGTGTGTGGAAAATATTTTTCAGTGAAGTCCAATCTTACCAGACATAAGAGATTGCACAGAGGGGAGAAGCCACTTTCCTGTCCTGAGTGAGGGAATTGTTCCTCAGTGAAGTCCTGTCTTCCTGTACATTGGGTATCCCACACAACCCTTGAGGTGTATTCTTGCCTTGAGTGTGGGAAATGTCTTCTATATGAATGTTGCTGGACATCACAGCTCTCATGTGGGTAAGAAGCACACCCTGATATACACCTCAGATATACTCCATGGCTGATCTTCATCATGTAAGAAACAGTTCATAAGGAGATCAGAGATCACCAAACACATGGATGAAGTGTTGTACCGTGTTGGCCATTGATAGCAGTAGAAAAATACAAATTGAGTCATTACCTTTCATTGGCTGAGCACATTTTGTGGGGTAGAAATTTAGAGGTCTACTTTAAAAATAAAATAAAAAATGTAACCAAAATGACACACATTTTCCAAGCTGCAATGAATATTGGTAGTTTATTTCATACATTGAGTTCCTAGAATTGTCATTTTCATCTAGGGGCGATAATGCGGTATTGCATTATTTTTCCTGATTGAAGTATTTCAGGAAAAATACCCCATCATGGTCACTAGATGGAGCTGCAATCAAGGGAAATGTTAAAGATTAAGTAACCTATCTAGATATGTTCCTAAAAAAAAAAAACCCTGCAAAAGAAAGGCATAATGGACTAGTATGCATATGAATGACTTACCGTATTTATCGGCATATAACGCGCACTTTTTCACCCTGAAAACAGAGTGAAAATAGCATGTGCGCGTTATACGCCGATATAGTTAAAAACGGCATTGTACATACCGCATATAGTGCCTTGGGATTAGCAGACACCAGAGACAGAGGTCCCGGTACAATCAGATCCAGCAGACACTCGGATACGGCAGCAGACACTCGAAAACGCGGATACATCGGCAGACATTCTCCTGCTGCTCTCTGCACACAGTAGCCAGTCCTAGTCTCACAGCCCTCATAGCGTAGCCGTGGTCACGCTCTGCACTCCTCGCGAGAGTTAGACTGGCTACTGTGTACAGAGAGCAGCAGAAGGTCTGCCGTATCCGCGTGTCTGCTGGATCTGACAGGTACAAATCATTTACACGAAAAGGTGACTAAAAAAAAAAAGGCTGTGGCTGTTGATCGTCGGAGAACAATATATTATAATGCCAGCGAGGGGGGGGAAGCAATAAATGACACTGCCTGACAGGGGGAGGGGGAGGGGGAGCTAAGGGAAACACACATCACACACTGGCTGACAGCCCCCCTCCTTACAAATAGTTTGTGTCTCTTTGCCCTCCCTTGTCAGGCATCAGTGTGCACTGATCTTAACCACTTCAGCCCCAGAAGGATTTACCCACTTCCTGAGCTACCCTTATTGTGCTTAAAAGTTCAGTATTTAATTTTTATTTTTCCTGAAATTCCTACTTAAAATTAGGGTGCGTGTTATACGCCGGTGCGTGTTATACGCCGATAAATACGGTACCTGAGATCGAAGCGCTCCTCGTTCCCCTCCTCGGCCGCTGCCATGTCTCCTCCGAGTGCCTTCTGGGTATCGCCACTCTAACACTGTGACTGGCCGGAGCGCCAATGACGTCACTCCGGCGCATTCGGCCGGCAGATCCCATTCAAGACCGGCCACGCTCAGTGTGCCTGCGCCATTGTCTACAGCGCGCATGCGCCGTAGACAGCGGTGCATTCTTTTTGGCAAATATCTCCTAAACCGTGTAGGTTTAGGAGATATTTGCAAACACCTACAGATAAGCCTTAATCTAGGCTTACCTGTAGGTAAAAGTAGTCAGAGAGGGTTTACAACCACTTAATGACTGGGCCTATTTTAAAATATTTTTTTTCTACAATATTACCTAGAACCCCCATACATTTTATGTGTGTGTGTGTAAATATATATATATATATACACACACATTTTATTTTTTTATGAATATGACAAGTTACACTTACCAGTAACAGTGTTTCTGGGAAGTCTTCCAGGACGGCACCCTAAGAGATGACTGGTCCCACCTGACGCAAAACACAATCCAAGATAGAAGTTAAAAACCCTGCCCCTCCCTGTGGTCTTCAGTTGTGAAAAAGTATTGACCCACACCAGTGAACGAGTAAGAACGCCTCCTCCAATGTTCATCTATTAATAAACACAAAACGGGTGGGAAGTAGGCCTGCCGTCCTGGAAGACTTCCCAGAAACACTGTTACCAGTAAGTGTTACTAGTCATTTTCTCAAGTTGTCTTCCAGGATGGCACCCTGAGAGAAGAGCAAGTAGCTCAGGTCTACTTTAGGGTGGGACAACAGCCTGTAGGACCTTTCTGCAGAAAGTCAGATCCTGAGGTGACAGCAGTCCTACTCTGTAATGTCCCATAAACGTGTTCTGGCTTGTCCACGTTGCTGCTCTGCAGATCTGATCTACCGATGCTCCGTCCCTTTCTGCCCAAGAGGTCGCCAGAGAACGTGTAGAATGTGCTTTGAGATTAGCTGGGACTGCTCTACCTGCTTGTTCATAAGCTATGGTAGTGGCTTGTCCGATTCATCTTGTGATCTTTGTCTTTGATGCCTGCTCACCTCTTTTTGTACCACAAAAACTGACAATGTGATTTTCTGAACTCCTTTACCCTGTCTAAGTAAAGCAGCAGACACCTTCTAATATCTAATAAATGAAAGGCTCTTTCTTTCTCATTCTGCGGGATAACACAAAAGGACAGGAAAATAATTTCCTGTGACCTATGAAAACGTGAGGCCACTTTGGGAAGGTACAGGGGTTCCGGATCCTGCCTGAGAATGAGCTGGACCTCTAATAAACAAAAAAAAAATCATAGAGGCTGTAAATCACCTACTCTCCTGGCCGTCATAATGGCCAGAAGAAAGGCTGTCTTAAGAGAAAGCAACCTAAATGAAACTTGAGCCAACATCCCAAAAGGTGCCCTGGTTAGGGCCTCTAAGACCAGAGACAAGTCCCACGGTGGAAATGTACTAATTTGAACCGGGGACAACTTCTTCCAGCTGGACAGTGCTGCCACCTGGACCCTAAGGGTCTTGGTGGTTGCCAGGCCTCGATCCACTCCCTACTGTAAGAAGTCTAGGATTATAGTAATGTCCTGTTGAAAGGTCCCCCTCCTTTAACACCAATGAGAGAAGCCTTTTGGGCCATTATGGAGTGATCAGGATTAGGCTTCCCCTGGACTCAGGGCCGATCCGCCCTATACGCACTCTACGCAATAAGTGTACGGCCCCCGTAAATGACTCTGGGGGGCCACCGATTTTCCTTGTCACGGCATCCGCCGCTAGAGGTCCGCGGCCGGGCAGAGACAATGTCTCCGTCGGCCGCCATTTTCTTGAAGACCGCCTTCCCTGCTGCTAGAGGTCCGCGGCCGGGCAGAGACAATGTCTCCGTCGGCCGCCATTTTCTTGAAGACCGGAGAGAGTCTCTGCTGCTGGGGATCATACCCGATGTAAGGGGGGACTCCCCTGGTGGGAACGCCTGATGTAAGGGGGGGACTCCCCTGGTGGGAATGCCTGATGTAAGGGGGGGGACTCCGCTGGTGGGAACGACTGATGTAAGGGGGGGACACCGCTGGTGGGAACGCCTGATGTAAGGGGGGGGACTCCCCTGGTGGGAACGCCTGATGTAAGGGGGGGACTCCCCCGGTGGGAACGCCTGATGTAAGGGGGGGGGGGACTCCGCTGGTGGGAACGCCTGATGTAAGGGGGGGGGGGACTCCGCTGGTGGGAACGCCTGATGTAAGGGGGGGGGACTGAATAGAGAAAATAACCTTTTGATTCTCCTGTTCCCCCTGGGGGGTGAAGAGGTCTATCTCTGGGGTGCTGAATTGTGAACACACAAGAGAGAATACCTCGGGATTTAGCTCACATTCTCCATGGTCAATGGTCTGTCGACTGAGGAAATCTGCTTCTATGTTGAAGATCCCCCTTATATGTACCGCCGAAATTGAGGGAACTCTCTGCTCTGCACACTCCAAGAGTTCCTGAGTTAAACCCATCAGTGAGTGAGACTGGGTACCCCCTGACGATTCAGGAAGACCACCGTCGTCGAGTTGACTGAGAGGGCCTGCATCTCTCTCCCCCTGATCCTGTCCTTGAATGTTCTTAGAGCCTCTCTGACTGCTAGGAGCTCCCTGAAATTGGAGGAAGAGGTTCTCTGGAGCTGGTTCCATACACCCTGGGCCTGCAGTTCCTCTAAATGACCCCCTCAACCCCAGGAGTTTGCACCTGTTGTCACCCTAACAGGCTGAAGCTGGTTCCAAAGGTGTCCTTCCCCCAACCTTTTTATGAATATACCCCTAAATGTCAGGAGAGGTTTATATAAAGATGGGAAGTATGTAGCAGATACATTAATAGATCTCCTAGCAATGTTATTACCAGGCTGCAGCTAGGGGGAGCTCTAATGATTAGAGTGTGACCACAGCAGAGTGATCCCATCTAGCTCACATTAACCCTTTCCCTGTCAGAGCTGTTTTTGCATTATTTTTGCACACATGGTAAAATGCAGATTTTGGGCCTATAGAGTAGTTAAAACCCCCAAACATATTTTCTGAAAGCAGAGGCCCTGGAGAATAAAATGGTGGTAATTGTTAAGGTGTTCCTCGTACACAAATGTCACCTTCATATCCGGGTTTATTTTCTACTTTCCCCCATTTTCTATGGTGTGATCTTTTCTACAATACTTTGTTATAATAATGTAACACGTTGTGTATTGTATTGTACACAAATTAATAATGACTCCGCCTCCACCTTCCAGACACGTCATTTTCCTGACCAATCGGATTTTTACCTTTTACTATTCCCTGTTTCTATGACTGCAATCTTGTTATAAGTAAAATTATAATAAAAAATGTACTTTGACATCCAAACTTTGCTCATAGGTGACACTTTAAGTTCAAATGATCGTTATACGTTTTTTGAGAGCTTACAAAAAGTAGATGAAACATACGAGTCACATCATACCAAATAGCACATGACAAGCGTGTAATGCTGCGTACACACGGTCAGAATTTCCGACAACAAATGTTCGATGCCCGCGTGTAGGCCCGTATGTAGGCTCCATCGGACATTTACTGTCGGAATTTCTGACTACAAAAATTTGAGAGCTGGTTCTTAAATTTTTCAGACAACAAAGACCGTTCTCGTAAATTCCGATTGTGTGTGGACAATTCCGACGCACAAAATTGCAAGCATGCCCTGAATCAAGTATGAGACGGAAGCGTTCGGTCTGGTAAAACTAGCGTTCGTAATGGAGATAGCACATTCGTCACGCTGTAACGGACTGAAAAGCACGAGGCGAAAAAGCGCAACTCGTCTCTCACCAAACTTCTACTAACATGATTGGTATTGAACTTCCCTTTAATAGTGCCGTCGTACATTTTGTAAATCACTGCGCTCTTGGAATTCTGAATTTCTGACAACATTTGCGCGACCGCGTGTATGCAAGACAAGTTTGAGCCAACGTCCGTCGGAAAAAAAATCCACGGTTTTGTTGTCGGAATTTCCGATTGTCTGTACGCGGCATAAGAGTGATGCAATACGTGTATAAGGTTCAATGGTGGGTGAAAAAAAATAAAACAATAACATAGGTTATGTCATATTTCTATAAAGAGCATGAACTCAAAGGAAAGAGAAGTAAAGGGAAGCGTCAGTATAGGGCAGTGATGGTGAACCTCGGCACCCCAGATGTTTTGGAACTACATTTCCCATGATTCTCATGCACTCTACAGTGTAGTTGACCATCATGGGAAATGTAGTTCCAAAACATCTGGGGTGCCAAGGTTCGCCATCACTGGTATAGGGTATGAAGAGGGGGATAGGCATGGGGGGAGGGGTGTGGGTAGAGTTATAACAACAATTGGGGGAAGCCAGGATACCAGTCCAGGCGGAATTTGTATAACATACGCCATTTTTGTTTGAGCTATCAGAATGTAACTGTAAATTAGGATTGTGCAACCATAAAGACCAAAAATATCGAAATTTAGCATAGCTAAAGCTCCGAAGAGCAAACTTCTTTTCCATATCACATTGATCATTTCGATTGTTGATCATCTCAGCAAAAGAAGGGAGGTTAGCCACAATCTGGTAATAATGGCCCGGATTCAGAAACAATCACCTATCTTTAGGCGGGCTTAGCGTATCTCAGATACACTACGCCGCCGTAACTTAGAGCGGCAGGTCCCGTATTCAGAAAGGACTTGTGCTCTAAGTTACGGCAGCGTAGTGTAAATGGGCCGGCGTAAGCGCACCTAATTCAAACTAGGCTGATGTAAATGATTGGTGACCCCACGTAAATGACGCGCTTTACGAACGGCGCATGCGCGCGCATGCTCAGTATCACGTCGAATTTTCAAAGTAAATTACGCCCGCTCAATGCTTAGTCGACGTGAACGTAACCTACGCCCAGCCCCATTCACGGACGACTTGCGCAAATGACGTAAAATACGACGCTGTTCGTACGTTTCCGACGTCCATACCTAACATGACTTACCCCTGCTTTATGAGGGGTAACTTTACGCCGGTCTGACGCCTTACGTAAACGACGTATCTTGATACGCCGGGCGCACGTACGTTCGTGAATCGGCGTATCTAGCTCATTTGCATATTTGACGTGGAAATATACGGAAGCGCCCCTAGCGGCCAGCGTAAATATGCACCCCAAGATACGACGGCGTAAGAGACTTACGCCGCTCGTATCTAGGCAACAGTGAGGCGTATCTGATTCTATGAATCAGGCGCAGAGATGCGACGCTTCACACAGTCTGGAGTAAATGGACAATAATATTCCTATATTTGGTAGGGAAGTTTTCAATGCTCTCATGAAGTAGGGCAATTTTAGGGTCAGGGGATAATCAATCTATAAGTGATCTTGGAGATCAGGAAAAATACCTTGTTCCCATAAGATTTAAGTGATTTTCGGGTCCACATAATGTTTAACAGTGAGTCAGAGTCACCCCATTGACGCCAACATTGGAAGGAATGGGTCTAGTAGAATTTGGAGAGTCTTATAGCTTTTAGATACCAATAGTGAAGTAATTTAACCAGTAAAAGACTGGCTCACGCACATATACATCGGTAGAATGGCACGGCTGGGCAAAGTGATGTGTATATATACGTCACTTTGAATTTCCCACCATGCGGGCACGCGCATGTGCCCCTGCCGCAAGCTCCGTGTCGGGAAGGCCCGTAATCTCGGTGTCTGCCAGTGTCTCGCGATCGGGTCACAGAGCTGCAGAACGGGGAGAGGCAAGTGTAAACAAGCATTTCCCTGTTCTGTCGCAGTCACAATAAAAATCGCTGATCGCCGCCATAACTAGTAAAAAAAAATGATTAATAAAAATGCCATAAAACTATCCCCTATTTTGTAGATGCTATAACATTTGCGCAAAACCAATCACTAAACTCTTGTTGCAATTTTTTACCAAAAATATGTAGAAGAATACATATCGGCCTAAACTGAGGAAAAAAATGTTTTTTATATATTTTCTGGGGATATTTATTAAAGCAAAAAGTAAAAAATATAGAATTTTTCAAAACTGACGCTCTATTTTTGTTTATAGCGCAACAAATAAAACTGGTGATCAAATACCACCAAATGAAAGCTCTATTTGTGGGGAAAAAACGTAAATTTTGTTTGGGAGCCATGCAGCATGACCGCGCAATTGTCAGTTAAAGCAACGAAGTGCTGAATCGCAAAAAGTGACCCGGTCATTTGGCAGCAAAAAAAAACAGCCATTTGGGTACCACATGCTTGACAAGGCATTTAACCTCCCACCACCCAGCCCATTGGCAAAAACACCTAAAGGCCACACAAAAAGGGCACACATCTGTCCCTTCTCCTTACTCACCTCATTCTACCCCGATATACCTCATGACCTCTCAGCAGCCTCCACTGACAGGGATGATGGTATAGTGCAGTGTGTCCCAGGTCCTTGCAGCACATCTGCCAGGAGCACACCACCAGTTGTAGACGATGGGCCAGATTCACGTAGCTCAGCAGATCTATAGATCCGCTCGATCTACGTGAATTAAGATCCGCTCTTTCGCAAGTTTAGGAGGCAAGTGGCTAATTCACAAACCACTTACCTCCAAACTTGCGACGGCGGATCCTAAATCCCCCAGCGGAATTCAAATTCCGCGGCTAGGGGAGTGTCCTATTTAAATCAGGCGCGTTCCCGCGCCGATTTAAATGCGCAGGCGCCGTCCGCGAAATTTCCCGGCGTGCATTGCTCCCACTGACGTCGTTAGGACGTCAGTGGTTGCGACGCGTACGTAAACTACGTAGTTCCGTATTCGAGAACGACTTACGGAAACTACGTAAAAAAATTCAAGTTAGACGCGGGAACGACGGCCATACTTAACATTGGCTGCGCCTGCTTTTAGAAAGGGTAAGTATACGACGGGTACCGCGCTACGGAAACGACGTAAGAACACAGCGTCGGGTCCGTGTACGTTCGTGAATTTGCGTATCTCGCTGATTTACATATTATTCAGTGTAAATCAGCGGGAACGCCCCCGGCGCCATTTTTAATAAAAAAAAAAGATCCGACAGTGTAACACAGTTACACCTGTCAGATCTTCGCCCTATCTATGCGTAACTGCTTCTATGAATCAGGCGCATAGATAGGACCTGTCTAAGTCAGAGATACGATGGTGTATCTGTAGATACACCGTCGTATCTCTTTGTGAATCTGGCCCTATAGCTCTGCTGGCTCTATAACTTCTGCCTTTCTGTCTGGTGGATTCTGCCCCTATCTGGGAATTTGTAGAATATGCTGTATCACAATGGCAGGTTCCCAGTCCTATTTTTTTTCACATAAGGCCATTCCATCTCCCTGCCATCACGTGGAAGGCAATGTTGTGTCATCATTGGGCAGGGCAGTCAGCCGTGAGGTCCACGTTACTGCTGACACATGGTTCAGCAAGCATGGGCAGGGACAATATATTTTGTTCCCAGCACGCTGGGTAACTCTGCTTGCAGCTCGGAAGGATGCAGGACAGGGCTCAGTGCTGCAGCTTGTTGTGTACCCATATCTCCATACAGCTGGTGATGATGCAAGAATTGACAGCTCTACCCCCTCCTCCTCCTCCTCCTCCTCCTCCATCTCCATGCCCTACTCTGCTGAATTGTCCTATGAACCTCAAGAACCCCTAAGCGTTCAAGGGCTATTCAATGAGTCAGGCTATAAGGTGCCTTGAAGTGCTTCAGCTTGTGTGTCTAGGGGACAGAAACCACACCAGATCAGAGATTCAGCTCTTCAGGGACAGGCCCAGAGGTGGTTGATGCCACGCCAGCTGGAGCCAGGAATGGTGGTGTGCGATAATGGCCCAACCCTTCTGTCCGCCCTTAGACAGGAAAACTTGACATATGTGCCATGCCTGGCACATGTCCTCAATTTGGTGGTGCAGCATTTCCTAAATAGGTACCCAGGGTGGGAAGATCTACTAAAGCATGGCACAACAGCATTCTCAGGCTGGCTCAGCATTTTTTCCCTTTACAATGACTGCTCATAAAAAATGCATGCATTGTACTGTCACCATTTGAGGAGGCCACAAGAATGGTGATCCGTAACAATGCACGCATTAGTGACAAAATTCCTGTTGGAGCAGACTCTGCATGGCATTAAGGACAGGGTACTCAAGGCAGAGCAGCGAGAGGAAGAGGAGGACTTCCTTTCGTCTCAAGGCCCACTTTATGCAGACACCATTGTTCCTATGCCACAGAACACAAGAGAAGAGAGAGGAGGAGGAGGATTCTGGCAGTTTTGGAGGCATTGAAGAAGAGGAAGACCTATCAAAGCCTGCAAAAGGACCCAAGAATACATGGCCTAAAAGGGGAGAAGGATCACTATTGCTTGGCAACCCTCCTTGACCACCATTTTCAAGGGGAGAGTCTTAGAACTCATCCCGTCCCCACAGAGAGTGCAGAAGATGAAATCTCTTGAGGACACCTTAAAGAGGGGTTTATTGAACACTTTTCCCAACTATGGTAGGTTACAGTGTTATGAAAAATGTAGTTTAAGGGTTCTGATGGTGAAGAGAGAAGCGGGGCAGAAGGTGGCCGCCTAAGTGATGCATTTTTCAATTTTTTTTAGTCCTCGCCGCCCAGGGTCAGATTCTATTTAAGCTGCTTGTACACATGAATTGTCAGGCAAGTAGAAGGAGCTGTATGCTCAGAGGAAGTAGCCTAACTTCCTGTCCTTCTAATACCGAGGTCCGCCCATCGGGCGATGTCATATTCCCCAACCCCACGCAGCCTGGATTCTCTTCACTTTCTGTCTTGGATTCATTGTCCTGCACAGGCTCTGACATCTTCCGAACGCTGGGAAACCATACAGTTGGCACCCCCAATGCCCTAGCAGTCCCTGTCTCCACTACCAGAGGTACTTGGACAGGAATTGTGCAAGAGGCCACCCTCATCATCTCGGGCTCCAGAGTCAGGTACGTGACAGTACAATAGAGTCATATGAAACCTGAAAGGGGGGTCTCACCCTCGGAGGAGCTAAGCCAGCAGATTGCCGTCCTTACTCAAGCAGTCCAGGGCCTGCAAGTTGGCTACTATCAAGTGGAGTCTCTCTCTCCATCCACCTCAATGCACCAGACAGCCACATCACACATGACCTCTGCTCATTCAGCCACAGCGCAACTACCCACAGTAGTGGTTCCACCTCCAGAGCCCCGAGTTCCTACACCTGAGAGGTTTTCAGGAGACCGCAGAAAGTTCTGTTGTTTCAGAAATGCCTGCAAGTTATACTTCCTGCTGCAACCACGTACCTTCTCGCTGGAAAGCACTAAAGTGGGGTTCATTGTCTACTCCAGGTGGAACCTCAAACCTAGGCCTACTGCTTGATGGAACGGGCCAGTCCTATTCTGAACACCATGAACTCCTTTCTTGATGAAATGGCTAAGCTGTATGATGATCCACAATGCACAGCAACAGCTGAATCCAGCTTACATGCTCTCCAGCAGGGTTAAAGACCGGTAGAGGATTATGTAACAGACTTTAAGCAGTGGAGTTCTGATATAGAATGGAATGATGCCGCACTTCGTTACCAATTCCACCTGGGACTTTCACATGCACTAAAAAATGAACTGGCTGTTGCAGTACCTAGCTCCTTGGAAGCAACTATTCAATTATGCTGCTATTGCTAACTGTCAGACCAAAGTCGATGCTGTGCAGCTGGATGTGGGACTGTTCAGGCAGAACATTGACAAGGTGAGGTCCATGCTGTCCACTACAAAGCAGTGCCTGGGTCATGCTAAGGACACACTGGCTGAGCACACCACTAGTCTTCGGCCCCTGCAAACTAAAATACGTGCTCTGGAATATAAGGCTGAGGATGCTGAAAATCGTAATAGAAGAAACAATCTCTGCTTAGTGGGCCTTACAGAGGGGGTGGAGGGTCCCCATCTGACGGAATTTGTGGAGCAGCTGCTGCGCACCCTCTTACCCGCAGCTCAGTTTTCACCTTCTTTGCTGTGGAGAGGGCTCACCACATCCTACCCAGGCCTGGATCCCTGGGAACACCACCCTGCACTTTTATCCTCAAATTTCTTAACTTCAGGGACAGAGATGGCTGCAGAAGGACCTTGCTTATCAAAACACCAAACTCCATATCTTTCCCGAATACTCGGTGGAGACACAAGAGCTGAGGCGATCGTTCGATCAAGTCAAGGTGGCTATGTGCAGCAGTGGTATTCGCTATAGTGTCCTCTTCCCAGCCCGGCTGAGGTTTCAAGATGGAGAACCCACCAGATTTTTCATCTCACCCAGAGATACATCTTCCTGGCTGGAGTCACTGCCTCAGCACTGCTGAAAGTTTGGTTCTATCACTGGCTTGCACTGTCATGTCGGTGTGTCAGTGCTCTCCACTTGTTTTTGTCCAAGGGTCTCCCCTGGTATGCTGCCTTGTGCCAGAGGCAGTTTTTCAACTGTTACCTCTGACTTTTAACAAGTTTATAGACCAGCACCTGTTGTGCTTACACTGTTTTTCTTCTGCAAAACACACTGAAGATAAATGTGCCCCTGGCTAGTACAGGTGTTCGCTAATGCTTTTTTTTACTTTTTCTGCATTATCAAGTCTCAAGTGCCTCAGTACTCTGCCTATTGCTATTTACACATCCCCCCGTAGGAAATACTGCAGGGATCTGATTCCTGAGTAATGGAGAGGGATGGGGGTTTCATCTTTGTAACTACAGTTTGATATTCACTATCGTACCGAATTTGTGGCTACTGGCGGTCTCTAGTGGTTCTGCTGGTAACTGCACAACACTCTCGTACTGGTATATATTGTACGAGCTGTGCTGTTGGCCATGCCCTCTGATGAAGTGATTACGATACGCGCATCAGGGCGCGACCACGCAGCTAAACCAGTCTGTCCATCAACAACCAGCTCAACCCAGGTACATCGCTGTATGAAGTGATCCATCTGGTGGTGAGAGTTGAGATTGAATTTGACTAGACTACATATTGAAAAATGCTTATGTTCAACGTTTGTTTGTGAGTGTAACTTGCATAAGGGGGTCACCTCTCTCTTTTTTAATATTTAAATAAATAAAATTTTTGTTGTTTACAGAATTACAATATGTGCACGTGAGTTTCTCTTGTCATGAGTGACACATAGATGGAAACAACCTGTACCTGCCGCTCCAAGTGAGGATTATCTTATGAGCCTATATCCAGGGCTGGCCTTAGGTGCAAGCAAATCCTGTGGCGCCCCCCCCCCCCCATCTTCACCTCTCGCCCCCTGGTCACCTAAACATACACAAAGAGGAAAGTAATATCAGTTTGCATATCGCAGTACGATCTGTCAGTTTGGACAGGAATTGGATCCATAGGTGTGAACACCCATGCAAATCCGATTCTGCTGCAGACCAAAAAAAGGGTCCTGTGTGGCTTTGGTCCCAATGTCGGACATCGCATATATGTGAACCGGTGTCTTGTCGAGCTGGTTCCTACATCGATATGGTTCCTGCCTCGACTGCGCAGGCGCAGTAGGAGGCCACGGAAATCTCTGAGGCTCAACAGCTGATTGTCAACTTAGACACGCTCGTTCCCGATGCCTGCTTATACACGGTGCTCTATAGTACACGCCGCTCTACACAGCAAGGGGCGGATGTGATATTGAGCAGTGCTTCTTTGATTGGTTATCCGCGGCGTGGATAACCAATCAAAAAAACACTGGTCAATATCACATCCGCCCCTTGCTGGCCCTTGCTGTGTAGAGCGGTGTGTACTATTATAATCAGCCATCGGGAGCGAGCGCGTTTACAGCTGACAAACAGCTGTTGAGCCTCGGAGATTTCCGTTGGCTCAGAACCATATCGATGGTAGGAACCAGCTCGTTAGAACACCGGCCCTAAATGTACATTAGTTTATGCATCATTACATGTGTTTTTTTACATTTGATGTTTCTACCAGAATCTCACTGTCACAAAGGTGTAAATTCAAATTCAATTGTCAGTTCAGTTGTGACCTACCTATCTAACTTCAAGGCAGTTGGCACTGACTCACTGGCACACCGAGTTCACCAACACTTGACTGTCTGTCTTCCCGGGCCTTCTCAACACCACGCTGCGGGCTGGAGAAGAAGGTGAGATCAGAAGATGGGGGACAGGAGGAGGTGGGTGGAGCCAGCCAGCCTAAATCCACTAGGCGCGGAGGAGGAAGAAGGTAAACCCTCCTCCGCTCTGAATGCTGGAGCCTCGGATGGAAAGAGAGGCTAAATCTACACTGAAATTACAACTCCCCTCTACTTTCCCCTCCAGAGTTTTTGGCTCTTTTGTGGCACTTTGCAAGGCTTAAGGAAGGACCCCGAGGTGGAACATCTTATTACTGCTGCTGCTTGTGTGGGTGGGATGTGTACTGCACCAATTACATGGGATGAATAGTAGAGCAGGGTCAGCAGGGATTGGTGCAGCACATATCCCACCCACAACTGGGAACCATGGGGTAGGGAAGTAGGAGGAGGGTTGAAAAAGGGGGGGAATGGGTAGGAGATGGGGATTTGGTAAAGGAGAACTGGAGTGGTCAGGGGAGAAAGAAAAAAAGAAAGAGGGAGAAAGAAAGATAGAAACAAAGGAAAGGAGATAGATAGATAGATAGATAGATAGATAGATAGATAGATAGATAGATAGATAGATAGATAGATAGATAGATACAAGGAAGAAAGATGGATAGAAAGAAACAAACAAAGGAAAGGAGATAGATAGATAGATAGATAGATAGATAGATAAAAGGAAGAAAGATAGATAGAAAGAAACAAAAGGAAGCTACAACTCACTCCTAGGCCTCGTACACATGACCGAACATGTCCGCGGACATGTTCGGTCGTGTGTACGGCCGACCGGACAATTTTCCGGCGGATCGGACAGGTTTCCAGCAGACAAATGTTTCTTAGCATGCTAAGAAACATGTCCGCTGGAAGCCTGTCCGTCGGACATGTTCGGTCGTCTGTACGACTTACCGGACATGTCCGCTCGGCCGAAAGCCCTCGCATGCGTCAAAGTGATTTGACGCATGCGTGGAAGCATTGACCTTCCAGGGTCGCGCACGTCGCCACGACCACGTCATTACGTATCCTGTCCGCGCAGATTTCGGTTTGATGGTGTGTACAACCATCAGACTGAAAGCTCCGAGCGGACATGTCCGATGAAAACGGTCCGCGGACCATTTTCATCCGACATGTCCCCTCACGTGTACGAGGCTCTACAGCTGCCAGGCACCTGCACCCTTCCACTGCCCTAGCAGTCCCTGTCTCCACTACCAGGGGTAGCAAATTTAAGAGCACTGTAGTTTGTGATTTCATTATTGTAAATGGAGCACAAAATTTTAATAAAATTGTAAAATGTATATAAATATGTGAAAACTTATACATAAATCTTATATCGGGTGTATTGGTTACTGCAGCCTCTATTGTGTTCCCACAATCTGAGTGATAATAAAGTTTAGCATGGGGTGGCACAGCCTCACAATCATTAGCCAAATACGTGTTCAATAAAATAACATGATCTATCAATAAATACAATAGTGCAAATAATGCATACAACTTCACAAACAGTATGAATAACCAAGTAGAGTATGCACAAATTATAGTGAATCCAGTGAGTTCATATAGGTATAGGCTGAAATGTTCCACTCTTCAAGCGTGATATAATACCTTCTTCTATACAGAAAAAAAGTCCTCATTTGTTCATAAATAATCAATGCAGTGCACTTCCACCTCTGCGAAAACACTCCCTGATCTCAGAACTCTCACCTTATTTATAACACATACAAGCCTTTTGGTTAAGCTTAGCGGACTTCCAGGACACACGCCTCTAAAACGCCAATGGTCCCTTTAAGATGCTGATGCATCCGCTCAACATAATGTTAGTGTTGGGGTGAAGTACGACCACGATGTGACCCCGTTGTTCCTCTTAACTCAGTACAGCGCCGGAGACCACTCTGAAGCATTAATTGCACACTGACACGGATTCAAAGAGTGATCTAATAATATATCTTTATTCATGGCTTTATATAATATTTCTACAAGCGATAAGATAATTCAAAGGTTAACCTGGTCATACATCCGGTGGAAGTGCTAATATGGTCATAGCATCTCAGAGTACAACAACAAGGTTATATGCAGACATATTTTCATAACAATACACTGAAATGCGTGCCGAATACAGAATCTTGTCTATAAACTCCAAAACAATGAGATAAGCATTAAAGGTCAGTAACAAGCTATGTTCTATAAACAAACGGTTACTTTAATCTGTGTGAGAGAGGAATAATATCTAATAACTAAGTTCTACACAAGATGGATACTTATTTCTAAAATGGAGTCACAATGGCTCATATCCTTTCAGTTAGGATAAAGTATAAAATGCCACTGATGGTGTGATATTGTAATAACACTTTATTCCATTAAAAAGACTCTTATGCCTCGTACACACGGTTTTCCTGACAAGAAATCTCCATAGCAGTTTTCCCAAGGAGAAAACTGCCTGCAAAAAAAATCGAACTTGCTCTATTTTTTCCCGTCGTGTTTCCCGTCAGTCTTTTTCTCGTCGCGAAAACCACTCGTGTGTATGCTATTCCGAGGGGAAAAAAACGTGCATGATCAGAATAAAGTATGAGACGGGAGCGCTCGTTCTGGTAAAACTAGCAATCATAATGGAGATAGCACATTCGTCGCGCTGTAACGGACTGAAAAGCACAAGGGTGAAAAGCGTGAATCGTCTCTCACCAAACGTTTATTAACACTAGGATCAGCAAAAGCAGCCCAAAGGGTGGCGCCATTTGAATGGAACGTCCCCTTTATAGTGCCGACGTACGTGTTGGACGTCACTGCGCTTTGGTCAAGCGTTTTTTTGACTGAACGTGTGTATGCAAGGCAGGCTTGAACGTTGGGTTTTGGCATGTCAGGAAAAAACGGTCGTGTGCACAGGGTATTACATTCAGCAAATAAAAACAGTGCATAAAAACATCTGTACACTCAGCATGAGATGGTGTCACACATCACTGCCGGTCACGGGGGGCACTACTTGTTGTGTCACATCACATGACTTCATTAGTTCACCCTTGGATTGTCCTCTGATGAAGTCACGTGGCGTGGCATGACGCAATGCAGTGTGAAGTCTTGGGAGCGAGCAGAGAGCTCAGAGCCAACATCAATCACACAGAGGAGACGGATGGGGGTGGAACCATACTAGATTGTCGGCATGACACTCCAAGAAAGTCTGTAGCCCCTCCTACAGGTATTTATTTATTTATTTTATAACATAAAGCGTGCACTTCTCATAGGGCACAAAATAGTTTTAAATACTAGGCACTCATAAGATTTTAGATTGTGCAAAAAAAAAAAGTATCCTAACATAAGTGAGTGATAGGGTGAAAAAGTGAGCTAGTGACCAGAATGTGAATGGTGATCACAACAGAAAATGAAAAGTGAAAAGTCTGTATGCAAGGAAGGGGGAAGGAGGGGGATTTATAAAAGGGAATGGGAAAGGAGAGGGGAGAGAAGGGGGGAGGGAGAGAGAGAAAAAGGAAAGGGGAGGAGGGGAAAAAAACACAAAGAAGAAGGGGGAAGGAGGGGAAAAAAAGGGGGGGAAGAAGAGAAAACAGGAGGAAAGTGGGGGAGGGGGCAGAAAGGGAAGAAAAGGGGGGGATGGAGAGAAAGGAGGGTGAAAAGAGGGAAGGGGAGAAAACAGGAGCAAGAAAGGGAAAAGGGGGAGGGGGGGTTTGGGTTTGTAGTTGGTTTGGGTGGTGGTACTGTTTTAAATTCAATATTATTTAGTCTATTGAAGAGGCCAACAAATTTAATTGGATACAACATGGGTTTAGTCTTCAGCAAAGGGCTCCGCAAACAGTTAAGTCCCCAGCACAGGGAACGGCAAAGGGTTAGGTTCCCAGCACAAGGCTGGGCTCACAGCAATGATGGCAGAACTCTGGCACAAAAAAGGGTTAAGGCTGTAGCACACAGCAAGAATGGCAGAACTCTGGCACACTAAGGGTTAAGTCCATTTCATAGGCTGGGTACACAGCACAGATGGCACAGTGGAAGTTAAGCGACTTACCAGACAGCAGTTGGATGGCGTGGAGTGGAGAAAGCAAGGGGCCAAGAGCAGAGGCCGGCCAGGCTGGGGTCTTCCTCCAGTTCACGTAAAGGAGGGTTGTCCATAGTGCAAGACCTCTCACAGCACAGCAGCAGAATGAGGGGGGAGAGCAAGCAGGGAGACTGAGGGTGCCTGGGCCCCGCTCTGGTATTTATTTCCAGTGCTGGACATTATACAGATACCATCACCAGGCAAGACAAGGCTTAGTGTTGGGTTGCCTTGAGAACCAGCTCTGCCCCCTCTGTTTTTGCCACCAACAGGGAGTGTGTCCTTTGTCTGCAGTGGGATTGTACCATGCCGAAAACAATTTTGTGGCGCTAAAAATAATAATAATGATAATAATATGGTACTAATAGTCTGTGTTAACACCAATTGACAGTGTAATCAAATGAAAAAGTCCATATATAATAAATCAATGACAGTAGATAGTTAAAAATAAACTGTTGATGGATGAGTGCATCAGATGATGCAAACTATTGCGAAACGCGTCTGGACTCTGCTGCTGCCATGCACTATTTCTTATTGATGTCCTTTTTATTCAGCAAAACTGTAAGGCCGGGTACTAACGAGCAAACATGTACGATGAAACCGGTCCGTCGGACCGTTTTCACCGTACATGTCTGCCAGAGGGCTTCTGTACGATGGCTGTACTAACCATCGTACAGAAGTCCGCGCGTAAACAATACGCGGGGCGTGTCCGCGTCGTCACCGCGACGATGGCGCGGCGACGTGGGCAGGCCTGCCATTTAAAGGCTTTCACGCATGCGTCAAAGTCATTCGACGCATGCGAGGGACGGCGGGCGCTCGGACATGTACGGTAGGTCTGTACTGACGACCGTACATGTCCGAGCGGGCAGGATTCCAGCGGACAGATTTTAAAACAAGTCCAGAAATATTTGTCTGCTGGGAAAAAGCCCGGCGGGCAAATGTTTGCTGGAATTTGGCCCGCTCGCGCCTACACACGACCGAACATGTATGCTGAAACTGGTCCACGGACCAGTTTCAGCATACATGTTTGGTCGTGTGTACGGGGCCTAAGTGTTTTTAACCGTTATTAAATCTCAACATTGTTACGGTATCACACTATGTGCCTTCGTTTTCCTTTATGCACTTTGGATACGGCCTGATCCTTTGAGAATTACCTCCAAGTTGCTGCCATTCCCCCCTGTGCTGGTTTACGTGATGTCTTCAGGGTATCCTCCCAATCGTATATCCAGATCCGGTTGATGTGGTCTTCACCAACTTACATTCAGCTTGTATTGACCCTTTAAGCGTATGCTTATTTGGGTTCAATACCTCTGGTAAGCCTCCGCTTCTGGTGGTGGTCATTTTCACAAATCATTTACTTTGATTCACCGTGGTGTTTGGAACCATTCACTTGATTACTCATCCATCAACAGTTTATTTTTATCTACTGTCATTGATTTATTATATATGGACTTTTTCATTTGATTACACTGTCAATTGGTGTTAACACAGACTATTAGAACCATATTATTAACATTATTATTATATTTAGCGCCACAAAATTGTTTTCTGTTTTTTCACTGCTTTCTTGTTTCACTGGATTGTTTGTGGCTGCTAAGTATTTGGATAGCGCAGATTTATTTTTGTTTTTGGATTGTACCATGCCCACTGAGACAGAGGAGGGGGGCGCGCAGCGACAGGCATGTAGCGAATCCACATGCAGGTTCAGTGGTGAGGCAGATTGCTAGGAGGAGGTGGTGAAGCCCTCAGAAGGAGGCAGCTCCCTTGTACCCATACACCAACCATGTAGCCTCAGTGCTGGGTGCCAGTGAACTACCTCCTAATGAGGACTTCACCACCACCACAGGGAATGCAATGGTGGAGGGCTTGAAAATGTGGGGAGTTTTGGGGTGCAAGGTGGGCGACCGTGACACCTGGGAAAACTGATAGTCAGTTTTTCTATATTTTACCAGATCACCCCAGAAAACCTCACCCTGCATTAATGGGAATCCCATGAGTATATAATACCAGAGCAAAGTTTTTCAGGCTCTAGAAAAAAACAACGTTTTTTTCAACTTGATCATTAAAACAGTCTTGCCTACACGCGATAATGAAAAAAAAAATGCTCTAGCAAAGCGCGGTGACGTACAACATGTACGATGGCACTATAAAGGGGAAGTTCCATGCGGATGACGCCACTCTTGGGGCTGCTTTAGCTGATTTTGTGTTAGTAAAAGACAATTTGCGCTATTCTGTCTGTTACAGCGTGATGAATGTGCGATCTCCATTACGAACGCTAGTTTTACCAGAACGAGCGCTCCCGTCTTGCTTCTGAGCATGCGCAGATTTTTCACGTCGTTCAAGCCCACACACGACCATTTTTTACAACCCTAAAAACGTTGTGAAAAAATAGAGCATGTTCGAAAAAAAAATTGGCCGTTTTTCAGAACCCGAAAAATGCTCTGAAGCCCACACACGGTCGTTTTAAATGACATTAAACAAAAACGTCATTTTTTAGAACCCGAAAAACGGTTGTGTGTACGCGGCATTAGACAATTTGTTGGTGGATATATGACAGCTAAAGGAGATTATTATTAGATAATTTATCATTGGAGGTTTATAGCGCTGGGAAAATATATTTCTGTTTTATCTTACTTGTCTGGGGGGAGAAGTTGATCCAGAGTATATAAATTCACAATAACCGAATTAATGCATGTAACATTTGTCCAAAACATTTTTTTTAAATTGATCTTAAAATGGATAAAAAAGCTCACACCACAAAATGTACTCAGCCAATGAAAGGTAATGACTCAATTTTTATTTTTATACTGCTATCAATGGCCAACACGGTACAACACTTCATCCATGTATTTGGTGATCTCTGATCTCCTTATGAAGTGTTTCTTACATGATGAAGATCAGCCATGGAGTATATCTGAGGTGTATATCAGGGTGTGCTTCTTCCCCACATGAGAGCTGTGATGTCCAGCAACATTCATATAGAAGACATTTCCCGCACTCAAGGCACTAATACACCTCGAGGGTTGTGTGAGATCCCTGATGTACAGGAAGACAGGACTTCAGTCAGGAACAATTCCCTCACTCAGGACAGGAACGTGGCTTCTCCCCCGTGTGAGATTTCTGATGTCTGGAAAGATCCGACTTCTGTGAAAAACATTTCCCGCACTCAGGACAGGAATGCGGCTTCTCACCTGTGTGAGATCTCTGATGTCTGTAAAGACCAGACTTCAGTGAAAAACATTTTCCGCACTCAGGACAGGAATACGGCTTCTCCCCCTTATGAGATTTCTGATGTGTGTAAAGATTGGACTTCTGTAAAAAACATTTCCCGCACTCAGGACAGGAATACGGCTTCTCACCCGTGTGAGTTCTCTGATGAGTACAAAGACTGGATATCTGTGAAAAACATTTCCCACAATCAGAACAGGAATATGGCTTATCTCCTGTGTGAGATCTCAGATGTGTGTTAAGACTGTACTTCTGTGAAAAACATTTCCCACATTCAGAACAGGAATATGGCTTATCTCTTGTGTGAGATTTCAGATGTGTGTTAAGACTGTACTTCTGTGAAAAACATTTCCCACATTCAGAACAGGAATGTGGCTTCTCTCCTGTGTGAGATCTCTGATGTGTGTAAAGACTGATCTTCTTTGAAAAACATTTCCCGCACTCAGAACAAGAATACAGCTTTTGTCCCGTATGCAATTTCTGATGTGTGTTAAGACTAGCCTTCTGTGAAAAACATTTCCCACATTCAGGACAGGAATACGGCTTTTCCCCCGTGTGAGCTCTTTCATGCTCATTAAGTTTGGATCGAAGGTGGAAACACTTCCCGCACTCAGGACAGGAATACGGCTTCTCACCAGTATGAAATCTTTTATGCACATTAAGATGGGATTTAAACCGGAAACGCTTCCCACACTCAGTACAGGAAAACCTCTTCTCTGTTAGGACGGCATCGTCCCTCACAGTCTGAGGTTCCTCAGTATAAGAGGAATACGATGGTCCGGCACCGTCCCTCACAGTCTGAGGTTCCTCAGGATAAGAGGAATACGATGGTCCGGCACCGTCCCTCACAGTCTGAGGTTCCTCAGGATAAGAGGAATACGATGGTCCGGCACCGTCCCTCACAGTCTGAGGTTCCTCAGGATAAGAGGAATACGATGGTCCATCTACACTGTGTGGTGCCGGATGGACATTTGAGGTAGTCGGGTTTTCTCCTGGACTATACTGTGTGATGTCCTCATCTTCTACTTTACAGTCTGGAGACAACGTGAGACAATCCTCTGAGGTTTTCCTCATCTCCCGTCCATCTACTAAAATAGAAATAAAAAGATTACTACTAGACATGAGTAGATTGGTTCCCCTAAACCAGGACTCCGCCCACATCAGGCAGCTTTGTCTCTGAGGATCTTACAATTCCCCCCTCAAGGTAACTAGTAAATGGGTCCTCTGATCTCCTACCAGTTCATTTCTTTATTCATGGACCTTAGTCAGAGAGTGAGGAAGAGTGGACTGATCCCGAAGCCAAGTTGGGTGAAGATGTGGGGATGGCAAAGCTCAGAGGTGGCAGCCCTAGATGTCACTGCTACCCCTAACAGCCGGGAGAGCAGCCCCTCTAGTAGAGGTGGTGAGGGGAGTGCAGGTAGGCCTAAACAGTTGGTGGTAATAAGGGATTCTATAGTAGGACTGGTAAAAAAAATTGTTGCCAGGATCACCTCAACTGAATGGTTTGTTGTCTCCCTGGTACCATGGTTCGGCATGTGGTAGAGCAGATTGATAAATGACTGGGAGGGGCTGGGCACAACCCAGCTGTACTGGTCCATATTGGAACCAATGACAGAATACATGGAAGGCGGAGGTTCCTTAAGAATCAATTTAAAGAACTAGGCTGTAGGTTAAAGAGAAGGACCTCCGAGGTGATAATCTCATAAATATTGCCTGTGCCATGTGCAACACAGGAAAGACAGTGGGATGTTGGAGAACTGAATGCATGGCTAAAAACCTGGTGTAAAAAGAAGGGATTTGGGTTTCTAGAGCACTGGGCTGACTTTTCATTTGGGTACAACCTACATGCTAAAGATGATTTGCACTTAAATGGAAGGGGGTTTGCTGTGCTTGGGGAGAAATGTATGGAAGGGCTGGAGGAGTATCTAAACTAGGATTGAGGGGAGGGAGAATTAGATTATAATGGTGCAGACAGGTCAGATGGGGGGTCAGTCCAAGGGCGGATCCAGAGTCTAGTCTCGGGAGGGTCACTGCCAGAAAATAAGGTGTTGCTTACAGAACTCAATTAGGTGTCCGGTGTGTCCGCTGCAAAGTTGTAGTACCGCTAAAAAATCAATGATCGCCGCCATTACTAGTAAAAAATATTTAAATATAAATGCCATAAATCTAATCTATAGTTTGTAGACGATTGTCAGGGACTGCAGACATGGTACAAGAGATGGTCAGAGACTGCAGATGTGGTACAAGAGATGGTCAGAGAATGCAGACGTGGTACAAGAGATGGTCAGAGACTGCAGACATGGTACAAGGGATGGTCAGAGACTGCAGACATGGTACAAGGGATGGTCAGAGACTGCAGACATGGTACAAGAGATGGTCAGACTGCAGACATGGTACAAGAGATGGTCAGAGACTGGAGACATGGTACAAGGGATGGTCAGAGACTGAAGACATGGTACAAGAGATCAATGCAGCCTCATCAGTGCCCAACATTGCAGCCTCACTGTACATATGAATGCAGCCCCACTGTATATATGAACGCAGCCCCACTTTTGTATATTAATGCAGTCCCACTTTTGTATACAAATGCAGTCCCACATTTGTATATGAATGCAGCCCCACTTTTGTATATGAATGCAGCCCCACTTTTGTATATGAATGCAGCCCCACTTTTGTATATGAATGTAGCCCCACTTTTGTATATGAATGCAGTCCCACTTTTGTATATGAATGCAGTCCCGCTTTTGTAAATAAATGCAGCCCCACGTTTGTATATAAATGCAACCCAACTTGTGTATATTAATGCAGTCCCACTTTTGTATATAAATGCAGCCCCAATTTTTTAGAAAAATGCAGCCCCATGAGTGCAGTCCCACTTTTGTATATTAACGCAGCCCCACTTTTGTATATGAATGCAGCCCCACTTTTGTCTATGAGTGCAGTCCCACTTTTGTATATGAATGCAGCCCCACTTTTGTATATGAATGCAGCCCCACTTTTGTATATGAATGCAGCCCCACTTTTGTATATGAATGCAGCCCCACTTTTGTATATTAATGCATCCCCACTTTTGTATATTAATGAATCCCCACTTTTGTCTATGAATGCAGTCCCACTTTGTCTATGAATGCAGTCCCACTTTTGCGTATGAATGCAGCCCCACTTTTGCGTATGAATGCAGCCCCACTTTTGCGTATGAATGCAGCCCCACTTTTGCGTATGAATGCAGCCCCACTTTGCATATGAATGCAGCCCCACTTTGCATATGAATGCAGCCCCACTTTTGTATATGAATGAAGTCCCACTGTGCATGGCACTCACCATGGCATTGCCTCGATCACACACAGCAGGTATCTCCTCTCCCGACGTGTGTCATGGAACAAACATGAGCTGTAGGTCTGTGTTCGGCAGGGCAGTGTGCTCTAGCAAGGTCCCATCCTAGACGGGCTTGTGTGATAGACAAAACACTGATTCAATCAGTGTTCCATCTACGATCACACAAGCAGGTCTAGCACAGGCAGCACAGCCGAACACAGACCCAGCTCTCACACACAGCGAGAGATGCCCGGTGTCATACACGCAGGAGAGAGGGGGAGCGCTGCAGTCAGCTACAGCTCAAAGCAGCCTCAGGAAAGGCAGCCTACCGGGCTGGGCCAGTCCGGCCCTGGTGATGAGAGAGAGAGAGAGTGAGAGACTCGGCAGCAGGTGCTGCAGGCACCGCAAAGCAGTTTAATTTTTTTTTATTTTTTTTTTATTTTTTAAAGCCAATGTGACATGATTGTGACATGATTGTCTCGTGGGGGGGGGGGGGGCAATTTCCCTGTTGCCCCCCCCTGGATCCGCCGTTGGGCCAGTCCCTATTGGTGGGTGGAAGGCGGAAAGGTGGGGGGTAGTGACAGCTGATTAAAAAGTTTCCATGTTAAAACAACCATTGGAAATGGTACTATTTCTACTAAAGTTAGAAAAAAAATATATACAACATAAGTGTGCAAAATTTGACAATGAATATTATGGGGTAGATTCACGTACAGCGGCGCATATTACAGCCGGGCGTAGCGTATACAAGATACACTAACACTACGCCGCCGTAACTTACTTTTTTTTTCGAATCCTCAAAGAATTTGCGCCGTAAGTTACGGCTGCGTAGTGTATCTTTGGCGGCTTAAGGGAGCGGAATTCAAATGGATGTGAGGGGGGCGTGTTTTATGTAAATACGTTGTGACCCGACGTAAACAACGTTTTTTTTTTAACGGCGCATGCGCCGTCCGTGGGGGTATCCCAGTGCGCATGCTTGAAATAAAACCGGAACAAGCCAATGCTTACGACGGTGACATCATTCTACGCAAATCCCTATTCGCGAACGACTTACGCAAACAACGTAAAAAATTCAAAATGCGAGGCGGGAACGACGGCCATACTTAACATTGAGTAGGCCACCATATAGCAGGGGTAACGCCGGAAAAAGCCGAACGCAAACGACGTAAAAAAATGCGCCGGCCGGACGTACGTTCATGGATCGCCGTAACTAGCTAATTTGCACACTCGACGTGGAAATCTACGGAAACGTCACCTAGCGGCCGCCGAAAAAATGCACCTGAGATCCGATGGCGTATTAAGACGTACGCCTGTCGGATCGATCCCAGATGCCGTTGTATCTTGTTTTGTGGATACAAAACAAAGATACAACGCGGGAACTTTGAAATTACGCGGCGTATCAATAGATACGCCGGCGTAATTCTTTTGTGGATCTGGCCCTAAGTGTTTGTTCACCAATTCCAGAAGTCTGCCAAGCAAAACAGGCGAGTTGGAAGCTCTGGTGCACGAGGAGAATTATGATTTAATTGGTATTGCTGAATCTTGGCTTCATTCTTCTCATGACTGGGCTATTAATATTCCTGGCTATGCTCTCTTTCAGGACAGACAGGGTATAACGGAGGGGTGGTGGTGTCTGTCTATACGTGAGAAGTGATCTCAAAGCCAGTGTAAAAGAGGACCTAGTTGATGGAGAGTGTGATGAGTCTGAAGTATTATGGGTTGAAACGTACATGGGTGTAAGTACTATAACGGTTATCATTGAAGTGTTGAAATGTGTTATAGACCTCCCAGTATTAATAGGGGGTAGATTCTCAGCTCCTTGCACAGATGGAAAGGGCTGCAAGGGCTGGGACAGTGATCATTATGGGTGACGGTAACTACCCGGATATTGACTGGAGTAATGGCACTGCTGCAACAGTTAAAAGGCAAAAATGTATAAACCTATTACAGGACAATGTTATGGTGCAGTTTATTGACACCCCCGAATAGGAATGATGCTCTGCTGGACCTGGAAATCTAAAACAATGCAGAGCTTAAAACCAATATTTATATAAAAGAACACCTGGGTAGCAGTGATCACAAAATGACGCTATGGATGTTTCCATTGATCAGGAAGGAATTTTGTTCTAATAACCCACCTGTGCTGATCTCTGTAGGAGTGTCCTCCTCTATAAATGTCCCCGTTATTCCATCCTCCTGATACATCTCTTCTTCTTTAACCTCAAATTCTATATCAATTGGATCTCCACTCTAAATCAAGAAAATAGAAAATATTATCTGTAAGATATAAGCATACATAAAAAATCCACACATCGGGGCAGATTCAGATAGAGCTACAACGGCGTATATCCTGATACGCCGTCGTATCTCTGAGTTTCGTCGGTCGTATCTATGCGACTGATCCATAGAATCAGGTTCCGCATAGATCTCCCTAAGATCCGACAGGTGTAAGTGACTTACACCGTCGGATCTTAGGCTGCAATTCCAGGCCGGCCGCTAGGTGGCGTTTCGTTTTTTTTACGCGACGAATATGCAAATGAGGATTTCCGCCGATTCAGAAACGAACGACCGCCCGGCGCATTTTTTTTACGTCGTTTGCGTTCGGCTTTTTCCGGCGTATAGTTACCCCTGCTATGTGAGGGGTGTCCTTGTCATGGATCTTAAGATATTAAAGTGTTTCTACTTGACATCTGTTACACAGGAGAGGGACATTCAATGCAAGGACACCGGCTATTGAAATGCTAAGTGGAACCAGCTAGAGAAATACCTTTTATTGTGCTCTGCAGGCTAAGAGCGGGTGTCGGAGACACTCCGTCTGGCTAAAAACTATGGATTGAAGGTTAATTGAATCTAGAATGTATGTGTGAAGATGTATGTGTTTATTGTTCTAAAGGTCAGAAGCCTCCTGTCAGCTGTATTGAATTAGCATTCTATTGTCTAAAGCAATGTAACCTCTCAGAGGTAGTAATTAAGTAGACCGGGTTATTGTGTACATTGATTACCCCCTGGGGCTTCTGTCTCAATACACAAGTCTTTCTATCCAAGCTATTGGACCAATCCCTGTTGACAATTTCAAGTCCTCATTTGCATGGTCAAGGAGGACTTGAGTGAAGACTGGATATACTTTACAATTGACCAATAGGAAAGCGGTTGTTGGGAGTGGGATGTTCCAAAATTCTGTATAAAAGTGTGCTGTGTACTTGAAAATAAAGAGTCCTGCTTGAACTTACATACAGCCTGCCTGGTGTTTGTTCTTAATGGGTCTGAATGGCACATAGCTGTAGTTCGGACCCCGGAACCTTGGATGACTGGACCATCAGACGCTGCAATCTGCAAGCTGACTCACTGGTAGCAGAGGAGTGTCGGGAGAGCAGGACCTGGGCGAGGAAGGATCTCGTCACATTGGTTGGCAGCGGTGGGATTTGCTCTCCAGTTACTGGGACAACTCCAAACCACCACCATGAATGACCAGCTATGCAGCCTGGAGGAGAACCATGCTAAAAGACTTGCTTGAGAGCCGTGGAGGGACCGGTGGGAAGAACAAGGCCACCCTGATCATTGCGCTAGCCGAGATGGATCAGAGGGATGGTGATGCAGGACCCCGGTCAGTTGAAGACTTGTTCCAGCAGCGAGTTCAACAGCGGTTGGCATTATATGGTGCGAACCCATCAGAGACCGCCATACAGAATACCATTAGAGACCTCCAGCGGCAGGATGAGAGAGAACGAGAGTGGCAACAGAGAGCACGAGAGCGGCAACAGAGAGAACGAGAGCGGCAAGAGGAGCTGGAGACCGCCTACAGACAGCTGCTAGACTCTGCTCAGCAGCAGGGTGGGGCTCCCGTTGCCTGGGACTGTCTGGGAGAAATAGCAGACAGTCAAAAAGATGAGGAGCAAATGGGGCCAGGGGTGACCCTACGTTTTCCCGTTCTAACCGCACTGGAAGAAGCAGCGATGATACAGAGGGCACTGCGAGCGCTAGAATGCAAGAACGCACCGGAGGTCCCCCAGGCAGCGAGACAAGCTAATAGCATGAAGGTCTCAGAAAGGGGAGTTGAGACAGGCGCTGGAAAGCTGGGAAATGATGATCAGCAGCAAGTCCAGAGTATCTCATCGGGTGCCCCAGCAGAAGCGCTGGCTACAGGGCAGAATGCCTCTGGCATCTGCCCAGCATCAGAAAAAGAGGGGGACCAGGAGAATCTGAGAGAGGATCTGCGTGAGCTGTTGTCCCAACAGCAGATATCCCCACCGGGAGTAGAGGAAGCAATTCTCCCTCCCCAGCAATTGGACACTACCCCAATGTTCATCCCCCCAGCAGAAGTGCTGGCAACAGGGCAGAGTGCTAGCCATCTCTGCCCAGCACCGGGACCAACTGTGGAGTTCCAGGGAGCCGGGGCGGTTGGCCCCCCTCCCCAGCAACAAGCTGAGGTAGTGAAGCTGTTACTCCCAGCTGAATCACTGGCAGCAGGGCAGAATGCTACTGGCTGCTGCACACCACTACAGCTTGAGCAGATATCGGTGGATGGGACTGTGGTCTCCACTCACAGCAGCCCAGCGGAAGAGCTGGCAACAGAGCAGAGTGCCCCGGGCCTCTGCTCTCAACTAACAGAAGAGGGGGTTCCTGTGGTAGTGGATGGGACTCCGATCTCCACTGACACAACCCCAGAAAATGGTGCGGCACTGAGACAGGAGGATGTCGGCTTTGCTTTGCAAGCACCGGGGGATTTTCACCTAACATCAGTGGATGGGACTTCAGTCTCCACTGGTATACCCCAGGAATGGTGGCCAGTTGGCCCAGGTTCCCAACAGCATGATGAACTGAGCCCAGCCACCCTGTCTTCTCTCCAGCGGCTGAAAGGACTCCAGGGAGAAGAGCCAGTCCAGGCCTCTCCCCAGCGGCATTCGTGTTCTCTGAGAGAGGCAGAGATTGGCTGGGTGAGTAATGCTCTGTTTGGGACAAGGTATCTGGGGTACTGGGTGGGTACCGGAATTGGGATCTCTCCCAGTGTTAGTCTCCTGCCAAAGGGGGAGATGTGTGACAGGGGCTTTTGGAGAGGACTGAATGTGAGCCTCTTGCCATCCGATTATGGGCCAGGACCTCAAAACAGGAAGGCAGATGGGTCATCCCAGCGGACAGTCCTGGAACCTTAAGACTACTTTTCCAACATCCTCGAGTTGACCCGTTTGGGTCCCACTGCGGCTGTTGGACTGTTTCCCAGGGGAAGTAATGTCATGGATCTTAAGATATTAAAGTGTTTCTACTTGACATCTGTTACACAGGAGAGGGACATTCAATGCAAGGACACCGGCTATTGAAATGCTAAGTGGAACCAGCTAGAGAAATACCTTTTATTGTGCTCTGCAGGCTAAGAGCGGGTGTCGGAGACACTCCGTCTGGCTAAAAACTATGGATTGAAGGTTAATTGAATCTAGAATGTATGTGTGAAGATGTATGTGTTTATTGTTCTAAAGGTCAGAAGCCTCCTGTCAGCTGTATTGAATTAGCATTCTATTGTCTAAAGCAATGTTACCTCTCAGAGGTAGTAATTAAGTAGACCGGGTTATTGTGTACATTGATTACCCCCTGGGGCTTCTGTCTCAATACACAAGTCTTTCTATCCAAGCTATTGGACCAATCCCTGTTGACAATTTCAAGTCCTCATTTGCATGGTCAAGGAGGACTTGAGTGAAGACTGGATATACTTTACAATTGACCAATAGGAAAGCGGTTGTTGGGAGTGGGATGTTCCAAAATTCTGTATAAAAGTGTGCTGTGTACTTGAAAATAAAGAGTCCTGCTTGAACTTACATACAGCCTGCCTGGTGTTTGTTCTTAATGGGTCTGAATGGCACATAGCTGTAGTTCGGACCCCGGAACCTTGGATGACTGGACCATCAGACGCTGCAATCTGCAAGCTGACTCACTGGTAGCAGAGGAGTGTCGGGAGAGCAGGTCCTATGTTAAGTATGGCCGTCGTTCCCGTGCCGAGTTTTGAAATGTTTACGTTGTTTGCGTAAGTCGATTCAGAAAAGAGCTGGACGTAACTTACGCTCACGTCGAAACCAATGACGTCTTTGCGACGTCATTTGGAGCAATGCACGCTGGGAAAGTTTACGGACGGCGCATGCGCAGTTCTTTCGACGTGGGGACGCGCCTGATTTAAATTTTACACGCCTCCTAGCCGCGGAATTTGAATTCCGCCGGGGGATTTACGATACGCCGCCGCAACTTTAGAGGCAAGTGCTTTCTGAATAAAGCACTTGCCTCAAAAACTTGCGGCGGCGTAACTTAAATCAGATCGGTTACGCGGATCTAAAGATCCGCTGACCTATCTGAATCTGGCCCAAGATGTCTAGGAATCCATGTTCTAGATGATCTGTCCCACCAACCTGGTAACAGTGAGGGATGGTGTGACCTTCCTGTGTGGAATCCCGGGAATACAGAGGACAGGGACATCTCTCTGGTGGGTTCCTGGTATTAGGTGGCTCCATCATATCCTTGTGTCCTTCTGAAAACTTCTCCATCACTCCATACTCCTCATCCTCCTCTTTATACTCTTCTTTAACAACAATATTATCATCCCCGAGGATTCCAATCTAAAAGATATAGTGAAATATTCATTGTAACAAATATGCTGTGTATTAATCATACTGTAACTACCAATAATTGTCACTCATCTACCTGATGATGGTGAGGGATATTGTGACCTTCCTGTGTGGAATCCCGGGAATACAGAGGACGGGGACATCTCTCTGATGGGTTCCTGGTATTCGGTGGCTCCATCATATCCTTGTGTCCTTCTGAAACCTCCTCCATCACTCCATACTCCTCATCCTCCTCTTTAACATCAATATTATAATCTCTCAGGTTTCCACTCTGAAAATATAATAAAAATGACATCAATGGTAACAATGCAGATAATGTACAGATACTAATGATACTATCAGTGATTGTTCCTCATCTACCTGATGATGGTGGGGGATGGTGTGACCTTCCTGTGTGGAATCCCGGGAATACAGAGGACGGGGACATCTCTCTGGTGGGTTCCCATTACTGGATCCATCTGTAGGAAACACACACACTGACTGAATACATTGTTTCTATGTGTTTATCAGATGATGGGGGATCTAGGTGGAGCCTCCGTACTGCTCTCTCCTTTACAATAAAGTCTCCTCTTACCCGGTGATGTGAGGGGCGGCTGATTGTCCATCATGACGTCCTTGTAGAGATCCTTGTGTCCTTCTAAATACTCCTACATAGGGAAATAGACAGTGACATCACCTGATACTTACAAAGATAAAGTCATCATCCAGACACATCCCTTGTGTTGAACCTTCACAGACATCAGGAATAGTTATTTCCTCCTCCATAAAGATTATAAAATCAAAAACACGTATCATAAGTCCATCTCTAAATAAAACCCCCAACCCGTATTATCGTATAATCTGTTAGTATAAACTGAAATGAAGAGAATGTTCCGGCCTTGTAAGTGGGGGAATGTTCTGACCCTGAAGGGGTTAATCTAGGTCTCCACACTATATATGTGTGTATCATCATCTACTGGAGATAAAAGACATCACAGTGACTATGGAGGAAGAGGACGGACATGACGGGGTTACTGGGTGTAAATAGAAGATAAGATCTTATTACCTTCTCTACTGCTTCTTCCAGCGATGTCTCCTCTCTAATTCCTCCCGACTCACCTCTCACCTGAAACTTCCCGTCTGTCCCTGACATCATTTCCTGTCTTCCATAGAGACTTCTTCTCTCTATGGTAGAAGTGAGATCACCATCTTGTGGAGATCAGAGGAACTGCAGCCCAGAGAAACGTCTCATAGGTGTCCTTTTATGAAAGTGCGGTAAAATACCGCTATTCAGTTCTCAGGCATTCTCAGGGGAGATCGCTCTCCTCTGAGTGCCTGTTTATGAAGCTTTGTAGATCGATTCTCATGTTGAGATGAGGAGCGATCTACAAACGGCTGGAAACTCCTGAGAACGGCTTCTCTCACTGTAATCTCGCGTGATGTAGCAGGATTACAGTATGAGGAAGTGAAAAATACAGAAAAAGTTTAACACGAATCAGCACACATTATACACCACATATTAATAAAATAATAAAGTTACATTCCCACCAAACAATATACATTAACCGAATTATTAAAAAACATTGTTTTTATCAATATTTAAAGCTCATACATGTGCCTATTTACATGTGAATGGTGTATAGGAAATGAATGGAATCCCACATATGTAATGCAGCTATACACCATTCATATCAATGAAAAATACATTTATAATCATTACATTTTAATAAAGTATACAAATATAAACCCTGTATAACTGTAATAGAACAGTCCATGGGTAAAAACATATTTTAGGGTTTACAATTTTTTTTTACTAATAAATAAAAAATTATATAAAAATGACTTTAATAGCATTTTAACATTTTAATGCAGGTAGACTAATATATATATATATATATATATGTGTGTGTATCTATAGATATATATACACCCATAGAAATAAACACACACACATATATATGCTATATGATGATGTATATGTACATATATATATTGTGACAGGAAGTCAGGTAAATCTGTGGGTGTTGTCACAGACGGGAGATACATTTCTGCCTTGTTTAGACAATACACCAATTGTTATTAGATGTCGGCTGCAGAAGTAGCCAGAAAGGTTTAAGGACGTTGGAAAACTTCAGCTGTTCAGAATGAGGCAATTAAGACCTCTATAAGTAATCCAGAGGATTACCACTGATTTGCTGCATCCTGAGGCTTTTTGTGTAAGGAGAGCAGTGAGCTGAAAAGACTTCTGAAGAGGTGAGGTGGTGTTGATTTTTCTGTGTGATAAAATCAAAAAGACTATTGTTTTTCTGCTGTATGACCAGCAGTGTCTGCCCAGCAGTAGCCTGTGCCAGACTCCATAGATAGGTTCCTGTGTGGTGAAGGTAGACGCCCCAAGTGGCCAGGGTTTATTTTATGTTTGATTTTGTTTATGCTGTTTGGATGCTTGCACTTGTTTCCAGCAAGATGGAAGAATAAACCAAAATCTTTGCTTTCAACCGTCTTCGGCTGCTTCTCTGTATAGTTCAGTGTGTAGTGAACCCATCCAGGGGGTCACACACCCCGCTACCGAGCTAACCCCTTACACATGGTGGAGTGCCGCGGGCAGTTAAAGTAAACCCAAAATGAATGAATGAATGAATGAAAAACTTATATAGCGCGGCACATGCGAACTGAATCGCCTCTGGGCGCTTGATGTTTCGTGTCTCATGACATCAAAAGAGCAGAGTTTTAATCTGTCTTCTGAAAGTCAGGTGGTTTTCCTCCAACCGAACGCTGGTTGGTAAAGCGTTCCATAGTCTCGGACCTTGAAAAGCAAACCTTCTTTCTCCTTTGGACTTGTATTTGGTTTTTGGCACCTTGACCAGATTTTGGTCAGTGGATCGCAGAACGCGATTAGAATTGTGAGGTTCTATCTTGTCGCAAAGATATTGCGGCGCCTTCCCATGGATGCACTTATGTGTCAGGCAGAGTGCTTTAAATACAATTCTGTCTTTTACTGGCAACCAGTGAAGGGTTCTCAGCGAAGGTGAGATTGATTCCCATGTCCTTTTCCCAGTCACCAGTCTGGCGGCCGTATTCTGTACGACTTGCAGACGAGCGATTTGGTACTTTGGGAGCCCGAGATAAAGGGCATTTGCATAGTCCAGTCTGGAATTCACGATTGTTCCCACCACGACTGCTACGTCTTCTTTGGGGATAAATGGAATAAGTCTGCGTAGTAGGCGCAACAAATGGTGCGATCCGCTGACTACTGACCCTATTTGTGCGTCCATTGTCATAAAGGTGTCGAAGATGACCCCGAGACTTTTGACTTTGGAGCTAGGGGTGATGATTTGGCCCAGAATGGGCGGGGGTGTCCAGGTTGTTGCCAGTTGACTCTTTCGGCTGGCGTGAAACATAAGAAGTTCTGTTTTGGAACTGTTGAGTTTAAGATAACTCTTAGTCATCCAGTTTTCTATCAAAGAGAGACATTTCTCTAAACTGAGATGATGATCCTTTTTGTTGCAGATGCGAAAATACAGTTGCGTATCGTCTGCATAAGAGTGATAAAGTAGTTCTTGGCTACTGATAATATCAAAGAGAGGGCGAAGATAGATGTTGAACAGTACCGGTGACAGGGGGGATCCTTGGGGGACTCCACATGGCACCGTGCGTTTTTCCGACGTGAAAGATCCCAGTTTCACTGTTTGTGATCAGTTTTCAAGAAAGGAGGAAAACCATGGTAAATCACCTTCTGCGATTCTGGCTACCTCGGCCAGTCGCATCAGTAACATTTTGTGGTCTACTGTGTCAAAGGCTGCGCTTAGGTCCAGCAGAACCAGGAGACAGGATTCTCCCTAGTCTGCGGCCTCGAGGGCATCGTCCCATATTTTGAGTAAGGCCGTTTCTGTCCCGTGTCCGGGACGGAAACCTGATTGAAATGGATCGAGTAGATTGTGGGTATCCAGATGCTGTTGCAGCTGTTGTACCACTATTTTCTCCATTATCTTGGAGAGAATATTTAGGCCTGTTATGGGGCGGCGGTGAGTTGGGTCCTTGGGATCCAAGTTAGGTTTTTTCAAGATGGGCTGGATTGTGCCCTCTTTCAGCAGGGATGGCACTATGCCTTCCTTAAATGACTGATTTATAAGCTGTGTGATGGGAGGCGCCAGAATGTCGGCGCATTCCTTCAGCAGCTTGGTGGGAATGATGTCATTGGGTGCTGTGCTGTTCCGCAACGCACCAATGATATTTTTGGTGGTATCGATGGAGATGGGTTCCAGAGTGAACTTAGTTGATTGTAGAAGGTTTCTATTGGTGTTTTGTATTTGATTGAAGAGGGGGCTGAGGGGGGTATTATTTTGCAGAATACTTACCCGGATTCTTTCGATTTTGTCGATGAAGAAATCCGATAGTTCATTACAGAACTCTTGGGTGTCTGAATTGGGGACTTCAAGACATCCCGGATTCATGGTCTGGGTGACCATCTTGAAGAGTTCTCGGGGGCGGTTCATGGCGCTGTTAATCGTCATAGAAAAATGATGTTTCTTGGCTTTGAAGATTTCTTTATGATATTGTGTTGTTATTGCCTTGTAGATGATGAGGTGATCTTCTGAAGGGCTTCTTTTCCAGGCGGCTTCCGCCCTTCTGCGCTCTTGCTTCAGTAGGGACAGCTGGTTGTTGAACCAGCCGGACTTTTTTTTCCGGATGCGGACTTTGCGTTTCGGTGCTACTAAGTCGGCTGACTGTAGCAAAGCTGCATTTATGGCATCCAGTGTATCTGAGGCTGTTAACTGAGGATGAATAGTTTCGATTCCGTTTCCCAAGGTAGATTTGAAGAGTTCCGAATGGAGCTTCTTCTGAGATCTAGCCCAGTGTATTGTCACCGGCTTGGGTGCTTTTATAACTGGTGGAATTTTGGAAATTATGAAACTAATTGCATGGTGGTCTGTCCATGGCAAAGGTTCATTTCCCAAAATGTTTATTTTCAGATTTTGTCTGAAAATTAGGTCGAGTGTGTGACCTGAAGCATGTGTTGGCCCGCATATAAGTTGCTGTAGCCCTAAACCTTCCAGGTGATCGATGCAGGCATCCGCAATGGGATCCTGTGAGGAGTTGGCCCACAGATTGAAGTCCCCGAGCAGCAAAAGATGTTTGCTGTTAAGGGTATAAGTGGATATCAACTCCATTAATGATGGCAAAAACTGCGATTTTGGCCCAGGTGGCCTATAGCAGAGGAGAATGTGAACAGTCTCCTGGGGGGAAGTTTGAAGTTGAAGAGTAAGGGTTTCCATAAATGGAAGAGGATTTTGAAGGACCGGCTTAGTGATTGCAATATGAAACTTATGGATCACCGCCAGGCCTCCTCCTCTTTGCCCTATTCTGTTTTGCGTTATAATGCGATAGTTTTCTGGCACCAATTCTCCAAGAATGGTGTTGCAGTCGTCTGAAAGCCAGCTTTCTGTGATAAAGAGGCAGTCTAGATCGTTTTGTAGTAAGAAATCGTGGATTTCTGATCGGTGTTTTACTGCCGATCTTGTGTTGATCAAAGCACATGATATGTGCTTGAGCTGGGTTAAATGGTTGAAATTTTTGATGGTCGATCGTTGATCGAATCTCAAAAGTTGGTCTATTTTTAAGGCCTTTTTGGTGACGGCTGGTAATACTGTTGCGAATTGTCTCAGACCCCAAATCGTTTCTGCAGAGTATCGCAGTTTAACCATTGTTGCCAGTCACCGGGGGGGGGGGATTAATTGCAATAGAGGGAAGATTCGCTGAATCCTCTCGCTTGGCCTTGGTCCAGAGGAAGGCAAAAAAACCCTGGCAGTGCTAAGCCAATTTGCTGCCGCAGGGAAAAAAATTCCTTCCTGATCCCTCAAAGGCGATCGGACGAAACCCTGGATCAAGTACTGTTTGGAATGGGGGGGGGAAGGGGGGGAAGAAGGGTGTCACTGTAGCTGAGGAGTACCAAGATGGCCGCCGACCGGGCCACAGGCCTCAGGTTTGGGGGCTGTTTGGCTTGGTGGGTATGAGCTGGTTGTTAATCCAGGGGAGGATGGGATCCTCCAGGGATAGGGGGATGATCCCTGACAATTCCAGGAAAATTTCCAGGCTGTCAGTGCTCCTTCTTGCGGCGCGGCACGCCGCTAGGCCGCGGCTGAAGCCGCGGTCTTTCCTAATTGCGGCGGCCGCGAATAAGGCCTGGTCTGGCGCGGATGCGGGAAAGAGCCGCAGATCGCCAGAAAAAAGCACTGCTATGCGCGGCGGGTGGCTGGGGTGATTATGGGTGACTGATTGGGGTGCATGCGGCTCTAAGAAGGTAAACAGCCGCAATTTGGATCGCTGGAGTGGCTGTCCTGAAAAGGATGGTCACTAGCGATTCCTGGGGGTGGAAAGATGGCCCTGAAAGACAGGGTCTTACCTGAAGAGAGGGGCCCACGAAGGGAAGGAAGGAGCCGGTCATATGGGCTGCAAGTTGATTCATGCAGCAAAGATTGTAGGAGCCTGCCTGCGGTGTCTAGCTGGCTATCTGTCTGGTCCCTGGAGAGAGCAGACTCGTCGGGAAGCGTCCTACTCCCTCACTGAACTGACACTGACTGATTATCCAGCTAAGCCTTGTCAGCTGTGATGAGCTCGGGTGTGGTCATGGATGGGCATCCTCGATGAGTCTAGACTGAGGTAGTCTAGTAGAGGAAGAGGTGGTCTGGTGACATGGAGAAGAAGACTCCGGTCAGTCTCTGGATCTCCACCATTGGAAACATGGTGAGACAACAAATACAGCGGGATGGTGGAGGAGATGTTGGTGTTGGTGTGGAAATGGACAGAACACGGGATGATGACACTGAAAGAACAATACAGCTTCATTCTACGATATGTCAAGGAGAGAACCGTACAGGAGAGACTTTTCTCTCTAATGTCAGAAGAAGACCCCCTGGGCAGTCTCTAACCATCTCTTGTATCATGTCCACAGTCTCTAACCATCTCTTGTATCATGTCCACAGTCTCTAACCATCTCCTGGAGCATGTCCACAGTCTCTAACCATCTCCTGGAGCATGTCCACAGTCTCTAACCTTCTATTGTATCATGTCTATAGCGTCTAACCCTCTCTTGTATCATGTTTGCAATCTCTTACTTAAACACACTGCTAATAGTATTACAAAATATCGATTTGGTGTACCTCTAGCAGACATGATACAGGAGATTGTCAGAGACTGCTGACATAATACAAGAGATCAATGCAGCCTCGCCAGTGGCTCTGGGATGCAGCCTACCTGTGCCCATAAGATGCAGCCTTGCCAGTGGCTGTGGGATGCAGCCTACCTGTGCCCATAAGATGCAGCCTCGCCAGTGCCTGTGGGATGCAGCCTACCAGTGCCTGTCAGATACAGCCTGCCTGTGCCCGGATCAGATCAGGCAATCTCCCTGTGTCATGGAGCTGGATTTGAATTGCCTGGGCCGCAGTAACAATGTCCCGCCTCTGGCTCCCCCAAGGTAGCACTTGAAACACTACGGTTACCAGTGCACTTGGCGGGCTTGGCATTTCCTAACTTCTTCCTATATTACTTGGCATCCCAGCTGGTGCTCATCCATGATTGGCTGTGCCCAGTTCCGGCCAATGCCTGTACCTCCACGGAGGGGGCCATCGCATCTTCCCTGGAAACCCTACATAATATTATCTACAGAGGCCGGGTCCCTGATCACCCCGGCACATCTCTACTTGCCACTTCCCTTTCCTCTATATTGTCACAAAAGTATCCAAACACACCTGGCTGAAATCTCCCAACAACCCCCTGTGGTTTCACCCTAATCTGCAGGAACTGTACTCCCTTCCTGATCCCAATCGCTGGTACTCCAAGGGGGTTAAATATTTATGCCACCTGTACAACGCTCGGGGCTTTGAATCTTTTTCTCAGCTACGTTTAGACTTTGATCTACTGAGATCGTACCTATTTTATTATTACCAGCTCAGGCGCGCTATCCGTGCCCAGTTTGGCTCCCCGGACGATCCCACTGACCTGCCCCCGTTGGAAAAACTGCTCAGACAGCCGGAGCCCACTAAACTTGTCTCCACCTACTATGCAGCCCTAATGACTGACTTTAACCCCAGGTATCACAAAGCTCAGGTAAAGTGGACCTCTCTGGACCTCTCCCTGGTAGACGAGGACTGGTCAGAATTTAGTGATACGTATAAAACTTCAGTTATTGCTTCCCGCCACCGCATCATATAGGTCAAAAAATTTCATCTAACCCACCTTACTCCGGCTAGGTTACACAGGATGGGTCTCCTGCCCTCGGCTGCCTGTTTCCGTGGCTGTGGCCAGGAGGCCGATTTCCTACACTGCTTCTGGTCATGCCCAGTAGTTCCGGTGCTTCTGGGAGGAAGTGGATGCTTTCATCTCATCGGCGCTAGACCTCCCAAACATAATCCACCACAAGAACTGCCTATTGTGGCAAATTACACCTATCATCACATGCCAAGAGACTGCTCTGCATACTCTACTTCTATGTTAGAAAAGCTATTTTACTGTCCTGGAAGGGCGCACAGACCTCTCTAAAGTCCCTCTGGGTAAAACTTATTAATGATTCTATCCCACTGTATAAACTTACTTTTGAACTCCAGAAACGGAACAAAACCTTCCACAATATTTGGGGTAGATGGTTGGCTAGTCCGCTAACCCTCTCCCAGCACTGATTGTTCTACTCTTCATTGACCATTGATGGGCCGTGCCCCAGGGATCTATGCCCTGGTAATACACCTGAACCTTTTACCATTGTGCCAACTTTATATCTTTGCACTGATATCTATTTATTTTTCTATGTTTGAGCATATTGCCTACTGTTTATGACCAGATTGTCTGGTGGGATTGTTGTTGTTTTTTGTGTTTCTTTCTGTTTGTTGGTTTGTCTTAAATCCAATAAAAATATCTTTAAAAAAAAACAATGTCCGCCTCCAGTGACCACGTTACACACTAATTCAATGTCCCGGGATTGGATCAGTGTGCCGTCTATCACAGGAGGCGGGACATTGTTACTGCGGCTCGGGCAATTCATCTCCCTGACACAGGAGGATCACCACTCTGCAAGGAGAGGAGGAGGGAGGGCAGGTCAGGACCTTGAGCCTTCAGGATGACACCCCGCAATGGGCGGACCCCCGGAGGCACGGCCACCGCGTATGTGCAATTATCTGCACTTTTTTTCATTCGGCAATATGCTGAAAACACAATTTTGGGACGATATGTTTCGGCTGATTACATTTCGGAGCATCCCTAATTATAAATACACCTCTTAATAAACCTCCATCCCGTATTATTGTATAATCTGTTATTATAAACGGAAAAGCTGAATTAGATTGGAAATAAAAAACACATTTCCGAAATGAAGAGAATGTTCCGGCCCCGTAAGTGGTGGAATGTTGTGACCCTGAAGGGGTTAATGTACGACTCCACACTATATATGTGTACATACCTCCCAACTTCCTGAGATGGGAATGAGGGACTTCTATTAGCAAAAGTATGTAGGCATAGGACACACCCCTTAATGGAGAAACATTAAAAAAAATCAGGGACAGTTGGGAGGTATATGTGTGTATTATCATCTGCTGGAGATAAAAGACGTCACAGTGACTATGGAGGAAGAGGACGGACATGACGGGGGTTACTGGGTGTAAATAGAAAATAAGATCTTATTACCTCCTCTGCTACCGATTCCAACAATGACTCCTCACTATTTCCTCCCGACTCACCTCTCACCCGGAACTTCCTGTCTGTTCCTGACATCACTTCCTGTCTTCCATAGAGTTTTCCTGTCTCTATGGTAGAAGTGAGAAGATCACCACCTTGTGGAGCTCAGAAGAACTGCAGCGCCGAGAAACGTCTCGTAGTGTGAACACGGCCTTGTGCTGTGTGTGTATGTATTGTATTATCCTTATAGATGGGTCATCTCCACTCCCACCAAGGGGGAGAGAAATATATTACTGCCTAGTCCAGCCTTTCTCAGCCAGGGTTCCTCCAAAGGGTTCTAGGGGTTCCTTGAGCAATGGACAATTTCTGTCTCTCGGTAATAACTGACATCAATGATCTGTAAGGAGGGCAGTCTTCCCACTGATGACATATAAGAGGGTCCTTCTCCCATTGGTCACCAATGTAAGGGACCACTACACTGACCACTGATATAAGGAGAAATTCCATCCAAACCGTGAGATTGGTCAGAGACTAATTGGTATCATTCTGGGCATTGCCAGACTAGGTCTTGGTGACAGAGTGAAGGGTGATGCTGCTCATACTATATGTGACCCTCATCTACATCATGGACATCTTCTTCAGCCTTAGTAAATCGGATGGAAATTTTCACAATCCTATATGTAGCTCCTGTTGAGTAGGCGCTATTTTTTAAATGTAGTTATCTGAGCTGTAGTTGGCTCAGAATATTATGCCAAATTGTGGGTTTCTGTTCGAGTTCTGCTGTGTTGCACATCTTCCACTTGACTGTGGGTGTCGCTGTCACCAGGAGTCAAAATCGGAATGGCAATAGGCTGGGGTATTGAGTGCATTCTTCCCAGAAGCAGCCCAGTGGGTGTGGTCTGCCCGCTGTGCATTCTGGATAGGGTGCTTGGGGGGCACCGATCAGGGATGCGTTACCAGTATTTTTTGGTCTTGGGGCATGCTGGCCTGAGGCTTCGCAACTGAGAGTAGGCACAGGAGTTTTTGGGGCCTACTGTTCCAGGGGTGGGGACTCAATTGGAGGACGCATCCTGGCCAGTTTACCTCACTGTGCTGCCGGCCTGGCTGAAAGATCCTGGCACGTGGACTGTGTGCTTTGCAGAGTGTGTGTGTGTGGTTGCATGATCTTGTGGCAGAGGACTGTGTGACGACTCGACGACACTCATCAAATCTGTGGCAGAGACTTTGAACGAGCTTCGCACCGGCTGCTAGGTCAGTGAGCGAGGCCTATCCGGTAGTTGCTGAATCCAGTGTGGAACCGATTTGTCCTCTGGATCTAAGACTGTACCCGAGATCCACAAGCAAGGTACCTGAATCTCCCCTATCCCTCCACCCCTCTGTTGAACCTGGTTTAATAAAACCCTTGAAGAAAAAGAAATGAATGTTGGTGCGGACATTTGTGAAGAACTCTTCAAGAGGGACCCCTGGGACGAGTGTGGTGAACAGTAAGGTAACGACAGGCCCAAATCTAAACCAGCAGCTCCTTCAGGGGAAGTGCTACATATAGAAGAGGTTGGGGGTCCTGAGTAGTCATAGAAAGGCCCAGCACCCCAATAGTAGAGAAGAGGTGGTCTGGTGACATGGAGAAGAAGACTCCGGTCAGTCTCTGGATCTCCATCATTGGAAACATGGTGAGACAACAAATACAGCGGTATGGTGGAGATGTTGGTAGAAGACCCTGACCTCTGTATATGATGTACTCCTGACCTCTGTATATGATATACTCCTGACCTCTGTATATGATATACTCCTGACCCCTGTATATGATATACTCCTGACCTCTGTATATGATATACTCTTGACCACTGCACTCTAGACCCATTATTCAGAGTTAGGCTGGGTTCACACTACGGTTTTCCCGTCCGTCAGCCGCATACGATTTATATGAAAAAACGTATGCGGCTGAAACGGACGGGAACGTATGGCACCGCACATATGTGCGTTTTCCATTAACATTAATGTTAAAGGAAAACGTATGCGGTTGCCATACTGTTTTAAAAACGACCGCAAAACCGTGGTTGAACACGGTTTTGCGTACGTTTAAAAAACGTTTTGCAAGCAAATCGTACGCACCCGGATGCATCCGAGTGCATACGATTTGCAATGCATTGTCTATCTCCATGTTTTCCCGTCCGGGCCCGTACGTTTTCAATACTGAAATCGTATGCGGCTGACGGACGGGAAAACCGTAGTGTGAACCCAGCCTTACCTTTAACCTGATGACCTACAAAGGCTTTTAACCACTTCCCACCCGGCCTATAGCAAAATGACGGCCGGGAAGTTGTTCAGTTATCCTGACTGCCCATTATATGATGTCCAGCAGGATAAGCCGCAAACGCATGCCCTGCGGTGCACACAGCCCGGCGATCTCTGTTGTGGTGTGTCATTCTGACACACTGCAACACCGATCTCGATAAAGAGGCTCTGATGAAGGCTCTTTACCACATGATCAGCTGTGTCCAATCACGGCTGATCACAGCATAAACAGGAAGAGCCGTTTATTGACTTCTCCTCATTCGCATCTGACAGTCGAGAGTAGAGGAGAGCCAATCGGCTGCTCTCCTGACAGGGGGGTCTGTGCTGATTGTTTATCAGTGCAGCCCCCCACCCAGGCTGCCTACAAAGGATGCCCACCAGGTATGCTACCCTGGATCACCTGGGATATGCCAATCAGTGCCCATTAGCAATGCCTGCCAGTGCCATCAGTGATGCATATCAGTGCCACTCATATATACCCATCAGTGCAGCCTTTCAGTGCCCATCAGTTTTGCCTATCAGTGCCACCTATGAGTGCCCATCATCGCTGCATGTCAGCGCCCACCAGTACCATCTCATTGGTGACGCCTCATCAGTGCCCATTAGTGAAGGAAAAAACTTACTCATTTACAAAATTTTATAACAGAAACAAAGAGAAATGTTTTGTTATTATTATTAATTCATTACGTTCCATTCGTTTAGATGCGGCATTCGTTATTTCTGGTAATTCGTAACTTCGGATAAAATTCATATTCATTACGTTCACTAACAGCTAAATTTGATGAGAAAATTCCGATAATTTGTCATTATTTCTGATTTTCGAATTTTGAATTTCCGGATTTTCAAATTTATTCAAATGAATGAATGTCGATCATAACTAATGACCCGAAAAACGAAGAAACAAATGAAAGGAAAACAAAGAAATGTTTGGTCAGTGCACATGTCTACAGCTTAGTAGATGATAAATTAGACAGATAACTGAGAAGCCGCAGATGTCACTCGCTAACAAGCTTTTAGATGTTTTACGAAGTTCCAAGGAATGTCTATACAAGAGGAAATCTATATGTTGTAAACGCCTAGAAGAGGCCACTTGGCATCCTGGCGTGAGTCGCTCCTTTCCCTGGTGAAATAAAAGGTTTGTTTTCCTGGAGTCCGTGTCCGGACTCCATTCCTGGTTTCCCAGAACTCAAAGAGACGTTTTGCTGCAACATTTATCTGGTGCATTGGCCGGGAAACCAGGTGTGACGGCTGTGACAGGTGACAACACCACCAGCAATTCTTCTCATTTCACCTGTGAGGTTGGTGGTTCAACTGGAGCCAGGCTTCAGGACTTCTGGATGTATGGAGACTCTCTGATGCATCGGTTAGTCAAGACACACGCAGGGATATGGTGAATCAAAAACTACAATTTTATTCCTTGTGGGCACTGCACTTATTCAAAACATACAAGAAAAGGAACGCCCTTGGTTCAGCCAATCGTAGTAAAGTAATTCGTTTATACAAGTAATACAGTACGTCACAATTATACAACATTCCTGAGCGTGTAACCAGCTAAGACTTGTTCTACTGCATGCCCTATCTTGTTATGCAAGATGTATTTGTTCTATTGCACGTACACAATAACATATTGCAAGGCTGTTTCTAGCTTCTGTGTAATTAATCCCAACGGTTCTGGTTTAAAGGATACATCTCTACAAGCATTGATATTATGGGGGAACTCTAGCAAGCCTTACAATGCATTGATATTATGGGGGAACTCTAGCAAGCCTTACAATGCATTGATATTATGGGGGAACTCTAGCAAGCCTTACAATGCATTGATTTTATGGGGGAACTCTAGCAAGCCTTACAATGCATTGATATTATGGGGTAACTCTAGAAAGCCTTACAATGCATTGATATTATGGGGGAACTCTAGCAAGCCTTACACCACCGACACACACAACTTTTTTCTCTTCAATACATTTTTTTATTATAATTTTACTTTTAAACAGATTACAGTCATAGAATCAGGAAATAGTAAAAAGGTAGAAATGCGATTGGTCAGGAAAATGACTTGTCTGGAATGTGGAGGCGGAGTCATACAATACAATACACAACGTGTTACATTATTATAACAAAGTCTTGTAGAAATGATCACACCATAGAAAATGGGGGAAAAGGAGAAAATAAACCCGGATATTAAGGGGAAATCTGTGTACGAGGAACACCTTAACAATCACCACCATTTTATTCTCCAGGGCCTCTGCTATCAGGTAATATATGTTTGGGGGTTTTATCTAATCTTCAGGCCCAAAATGTGCAAAAACATGACAGTGAAAGGGTTAATGTGAGCTAGATGGGATCACTCTGCTGTGCTCACACATTAGAGCTCCCCCTAGCTGCAGCCTGGTATTAACATTGCTAGGAGGTCTATTCATTTATCTGCTCCATACTTCCCATCTTTATATAAACGTCTCCTGACATTTAGGGGTCTATTCATAAAATATGTGCATAGCAATTCCCCCGGGGAAAGTCCATGTCCATGTCCATGTTCTGTGTGAATGGGGGAAAGATGAATGTTATTAGGATATTTGCTATGATACTTAGCGCCATCTAATGGCCAAATGTGATATTTTCTGTTTTACGTCAATGGTCGGTATTAATACCACATGGGCAGATTTTTGCCACTAGATGGAGCCGATGATCCAATATTTGTCATGATTGGAGGAACGCGTGTCACATTCATTCTACAATTTGTTTTATAATAGATCCCTAAATGTCTGTGAAATCTTCCACCACAAAATGTACTCAGCCAATGAGAGGGAATGACTCCATTTTAATTTTTCTCCGGCTATCAATGGCCAACATAATTCTAGCCCTAGACCTCCTCTGTAACTCAAAAGATGCAACCTATAGAATTTTTCAAACGTCGCCTACAGAGATTTTTAAGGGTAAAAGTTTGACGCCATTCCACGAGCGGGAGCAATTTTGAAGCGTGACATATCATTTTACTCGGCGTAACATTATCTTTCACATTATTAAAAAAAATTGGGCTAACTTTACTGTTGTCTTATTTTTTTATATGAAAAAGTAAATTTTTTCCAAAAAAAGTGCGCTTGTAAGACCGCTGCGCAAATACGGTGAGATAAAAAGTATCGCAATGACCGCCATTTTATTCTCTAGGGTGTTAGAAAAAAAATATATATAATGTTTGGGGGTTTTAAGTAATTTTCTAGCAAAAAAATCTGTTTAATCTTGAAAGGACAAAGTCTGAAAAACAGGCCCCGGTCCTTAAGTGGTTAATAATCAATTTCACTTCTATATCCCGGGGGGGAAGGACATGAAAGAAAAAACACAAGTACCATAGTGCTCTCTGCTTCTGAATTTATTATAAAAGCCCCCCTAAAAAGTTACACTTACAATAAAAACAGCAAGTATCAGATCACCAGCTCACTCACCGCCGATCGACATTCACATTAGATTTTATTAATGATTGATTGTAATATGTTTATAAAGTGATATAAGCTCATGAAATGTGGGAGGGGTAACTCGGCTCGTTGGTCTAGGGGTACGATTCTCGCTCGGGGTGCGAGAGGTCCCGTGTTCAAATCCTGGACAAGCCGTAGTTTTATATATTATTATTATTTTTTAGGATCGGTGTACAATTGATTTTTCATATATGTGATTGATTCATACATATTTATGTTTTCTATAATAATTTTTAATGAATGGACAACGAGGTCCTAATAAAGATAGAATTTGTCCCGGGAGATAAAGATATACATAGGAACATCTTTTCATTTTATTTTAGACTTGTTTTTTTATTGTATGTATATGGCGATACATCGCACACTCATGTGGAGATTAGATTGTAACGGGACATTACCACGGAGCTCAGCGGTGTGATCGAGTGAGAGCGCCCTGCTGGTTTGCAGATTAAGGTGACACGCTCTCCAGCTATATGAATGTGAGCTCTGTAGTCACAGGAAGAGGGCGTGTCCTCACACACTGTGGTGATGCCTGAAGGGTTGCCTAGGCAACAGGCAGGTATATAAGGTTTCACCTCATTTGACCCACCCTTCTACTGACGAAGGCCAATGAGAGGCCGACACGCGTTTAGAAGGGAGGAGCCCTATCTGTGATGTCAGGCGAAGCGCCGTGGGTCTAGATCGGCGGTGAATGAGCTGGTGATTTGATACTTGCTGTTTTTATTGTTATTTCTTGTAAGTGTAACTTTTTAGGGGACTCTAGCTATGACTAAGCACTAGTTTCAGTGCGAAACGCGTCAGAAGTCGGGTTTTATTTTGCTGTGACTTGTAGTGCTGTCCTTCTTTTAATAAAGGCGACAATTTGTTGAGTGCGGCTGTCCAGAGACAATCTTTGTTCCTGTGTAACTTTTTAGGGGGGTCTTTTATAATAAATTCAGAAGCAGAGAGCACTATGGTACTTGTGTTTTTTCTTTCATGTCCTTCCCCCCGGGATATAGAAGTGGAATTGATTATTAATAAGTGAATGGAGGAAGGTGGTGTTTGGAGACAATTTATACTTTGATTCCCCACACAGAGGTGCAGTCTGGAGACTGTAGGAATTACTACCATTGGTAAAGTGGACGGATCGTGATCGGACACGAGGAGTGATCTGTCTATGAGTTTTATACTCACCCTTGAGGTGAGCATGCATTTTAGCAGGTGGGGGTGCACTAGTTTTATGGAATGTATAATTATTTGTTTCTATAAGATTTATAGATACGCAGCGCTGCACTATTTTCACACAATTAATACGCAGCTTCTACTTTTCAGAGGTGCGATATCCTTCTCTGTACAATCCGTGTTTTATTGATTGCATGGAATATTGGAATTTTCTGAGATTGTGGATTTGGGGTTTTCATGAGCTGGAAGCCACAATCATCACAATGATGACAAATCACGGCTTGAACCCTCTTGCTTTGCATGTAACGAGTCTCTCTCATATATTCGTCTCGCCTTTTAAGTTGCATTAGTGAAATAAATGAACTTTTGCACCATATTCAATTTTTTGGAGTTTCACCCGTATATCAGGGTGTGCTTCTTCCCCACATGTCCAGCAACATTCACATACAAGACATTTCCCGCACTCACTAATACACCTCGAGGGGTTGTGTGGGACCCCTGATGTACAGGAAGACAGGACTTCAGTGAGGAACAATTCCCTCACTCAGGACAGGAATACAGCTTCTCCCTCGTGTGAGATCTCTGATGTGTGGAAAGATAGGACTTCTCTGAAAAACATTTCCCGCACTCAGAACAGGAAAAAGGCTTCTCCCCCGTGTGAGATCTCTGATGTGCGGAAAGATTGGACTTCTGTGAAAAACATTTTCCGCACTGAGAACAGGAAAAAGGCTTCTCCCCCGTGTGAGATCTCTGATGTGTGTAAAGACCGGACTTCTGTGAAAAACATTTCCCGCACTCAGAACAGGAAAAAGGCTTCTCCCCTGTGTGAGATCTCTGATGTTTGGAAAGATCGGACTTCTGTGAAAAACATTTCCCGCACTCAGAACAGGAAAAAGGCTTCTCCCCCGTGTGAGATCTCTGATGTGTGGAAAAATGGGACTTCTCTGAAAAACATTTCCCGCACTGAGGACAGGATGACAGCTTCTCCCCCGTGTGAGATCTCTGATGTCTGTAAAGATTGGACTTCTCTGCAAAACATTTCCCGCACTCAGAACAGGAAGAAGACTTCTCCCCCATGTGAGATCTCTGATGGCTGAAAAGATGGGACTTCTGTGAAAAACATTTTCCGCACTGAGAACAGGAAAAAGGCTTCTCCCCCGTGTGTGATCTCTGATGTGCGGAAAGATTGCACTTCACTGAAAAACATTTCCCGCACTCAGGACAGGAAAAAGGCTTCTCCCCCGTGTGAGATCTCTGATGTGCGGAAAGATTGGACTTCACTGAAAAACATTTCCCGCACTCAGAACAGGAAAAAGGCTTCTCCCCCGTGTGAGATCTCTGATGTTTAGAAAGATTGGACTTCCCTGAAAAACATTTCCCGCACACAGAACAGGAAAAAGGCTTCTCCCCTGTGTGAGATCTCTGATGTTTGGAAAGACTGGACTTCTGTGAAAAACATTTCCCGCACACAGAACAGGAAAAAGGCTTCTCCCCCGTGTGAGATCTCTGATGTTTGGAAAGATCGGACTTCTGTGAAAAACATTTCCCACACTCAGAACAGTAATATGGCTTCTCAACTGTGTGAGATTTTTTATGCTTATTAAGACTGCCTTTGGAACTGAAACATTTCCCAGACTCAGGACAGGACAACCTCTCATCTGTTGCAAGGATAGCACCGCCCCGCACAGTCTGATGTCCCTCAGTATAAGAGGAATACGATGGTCCGGCACCGTCCCGCACAGTCTGAGGTTCCTCAGGATAAGAGGAATATGATGGTCCGGCACCGTCCCTCACAGTCTGAGGTTCCTCAGGATAAGAGGAATACGATGGTCCGGCACCGTCCCGCACAGTCTGAGGTTCCTCAGGATAAGAGGAATACAATGGTCCGGCACCGTCCCGCACAGTCTGAGGTTCCTCAGGATAAGAGGAATACGATGGTCTGGCACCGTCCCGCACAGTCTGAGGTTCCTCAGGATAAGAGGAATACGATGGTCCGGCACCGTCCCGCACAGTCTGAGGTTCCTCAGGATAGGAGGAATACGATGGTCCGGCACCGTCCCGCACAGTCTGAGGTTCCTCAGGATAAGAGGAATACGATGGTCCGGCACTGTCCCGCACAGTCTGAGGTTCCTCAGGATAAGAGGAATACGATGGTCTGGCACCGTCCCGCACAGTCTGAGGTTCCTCAGGATAAGAGGAATACGATGGTCCGGCACCGTCCCGCACAGTCTGAGGTTCCTCAGGATAAGAGGAATACGATGGTCCGGCACCGTCCCGCACAGTCTGAGGTTCCTCAGGATAAGAGGAATACGATGGTCCGGCACCGTCCCGCACAGTCTGAGGTTCCTCAGGATAAGAGGATGACGATGGTCCATCTACACTGTGTGGTGCCGGATGGACATTTGAGGTAGTCGGGTTTTCTCCTGGACTATACTGTGTGATGTCCTCATCTTCTACTTTACAGTCTGGAGACAAAGTGAGACAATCCTCTGAGGTTTTCCTCATCTCCCGTCCATCTACTAAAATAGAAATACAAAGATTATTACTAGACATCAGCTGATTGGTTCCCCTAAACCAGTACTCCGCCCACATCAGGCAGCTTTGTCTCTGAGGATCTTACAATTCCCCCCTCAAGGTAACTAGTAAATGGGTCCTCTGATCTCCTACCAGATCATTTCTTTATTCATGGACCTTAGTCAGAGAGTGAGGAAACAACGAGAACTGTCTTTTATAGGAGTGACAGTGATGAGGGGATTATAGGATGAGGGTCAGGAGTATGTAATGTACAACATAGAGTATATAGTGCAGGGGTCAGGAGTATGGAATGTCCAACATAGAGTATATAGTGCAGGGGTCAGGAGTATGTAATGAACATGTAGCACCCTGGTGTTTAGGAAGGGTGGCTAATAAATTGAGATCACCAGGTGGTAGTTATCCTTGCTTATTGTTAGGAGATCTACTGATTCCTCTCTAACTTTGGATTTGCACCTTTTCTCTTCTGTCACTAGGTGGCACTAGACAAGGGTGTAGCAAGGTTGGATTATGAATGGATGGGGTGCATCAGCCAATTTGCAGGGGTTTCTTTGGTCCCTTGGCCTGCTGGGAGAGACTATTAATTTGGGGGGAGTCAGGTGATCAAGGTTCTGTGCCACCTGAACAGCTGTCTGGGTGGACGTGTGTTATGTTGCCCGGGTTCTTAGGCCGGAAGCCTGAGGCCTATCCAGGAGCAAGAGAATCAGCGCAGGATTGGGACTGCAGGATTGGAGTCCAACTGAGAGTAAAGATTCAGCCGAACGGGGAACCAGTTGTGGTTGGAGGTGGAGGGGAAGATGTCGCCGCTAAGGGACCATCCACCTTGTTACCGGAGACTACAGTTAGTAAGCTGGAGCCAGTACCAGAGCAATCTTCTCACCAGCCTGGGACATTGAAGAAGTGGGAAAGCTTCAGCAGGTGCCAAGCCAGGTGCCCAGCAGGATAGCGGGGGAGACGCTCGAGGAATATACAGCGGGTTAGCTGTAGAAGAGCTCAGGAGATTCAGTGGCCACTGAATCTGGAAGTCCAGTGAGTAGGGAGGAGCCTAACACCTCCCGGTTTGGTTTGCGGCAGAACAAGCGAATAGACCGAAAGTTTGTGCGAACATTTGAACACCGTTAAAGTTTTTGGGGCCCAAACGTGAAAAATCAAAAGTGCCCGCAGGCTCTATATACTCTGAACAGCAGTATACAGGCGGTCCCCGGGTTACAAACAAGACAGGGACTGAAGGTTTGTTCTTAAGTTGAATCTGTTTGTAATTTGGAACTGGTACATTTTGTAAGTGTAGCTCCAGCCAAAAAAATCTATTTTTAAGCTTTTTGGAAAACATGGGGAAGGGTTATCACCCCTGTAACATTTGTTTTGCTGTCTGTGCCCCGTGTTCAGAAGATTTCACCTCACTTTCTGTGCCAATGACAATTGGATTTGGAAAATTTGGGGTTATTAGGGAAACAAGGATTGGTGATAAAGCATCAGTGGAGAGGAGACACCTTTTTCCCATATTAACTCTTACAGGAGAGAATTTCCCTTCCTAGGTGTAGATTTCCTCCCACTTCCTGTTGTCTCCCTCCGTTTGTAAGTAGGAGTCGTTTGTAAATCGGATGTTTGAAAGTAGGGGACCGCCTGTATATACTATACGGCCTGCCCTATATACTCTGCAGAAAATTGGGCCTTAGCTGTTGGTGGTACCAGAACACAGTAAGTCCTCACCGTTACTCTTGGTGGGTGCAGGAACGGGCCCTGCTGTGAAATATTAGATCAAAAAATGTAATTAACAGGGGCGTGTAAACAGGGGCAGAAAAATTGGGCCTTAGGCAGTGGTGGTAGTGCCCTGAAACAAAAATATTCTTAGAAGCTATCAACATGAACATTGAGGAGGAATAGGATAGTCACTCAGCATAATAGGATAGTCACTTAGCATAGGCAGTCTTCAAGGGATCCCACATCCATAGAAAAATCAATTGGTTACATCAGCATCAGGTGCTTGGTAGCTGGTGATCCAAGACTGATTCATTTTTATGAAGGTGAGCCGATCAACAGAGTCTGTGGACAGGCGCACTCTGTGATCAGTTACAAAGCCTCCAGCAGCACTGAATGTGCGTTGGATGCAGGACAGGCCAGTAGCTCAATTGCATATTGTGCAAGCTCTGGCTCAGCTGTGATTCCCCTGTTTTTAAACGAATTGGACAACATTGTCTTATTTTTTAATTGTGTAAACCAATCCATCTATCTGTCACCCCTTTTTGATGAAATATTGCTGTGTGTTTTTCTATGATTAAAGTTCATTGTACCATACATAGTGGTCTGTTTTGGTCTACTTTGAGAGAACTTTATTTTCTCACTTTTTTGCTAGATTTTTCTAGGCCATCAGAACTGCATTGACATAGTATTCTATGTGAATGAGACTTGGATAGATGCACTGAACTATATGTAGATTTATATATACTACCTCTTTGTAAGGTATTTATAATCGGTTGATCCAGGCATTACTCCATATTTTTCACTCTGTCCAACAAGGCCAAGACATTGCCTTCCACATGCTGGTAGAGCGCCGGAATAGTGTTCTGTGAAAAGAAATGGAGTTTGGGAACCTGCCACTGAGGTACCGCACATTCCACAAATGGAGGCAGAGTCTACCAGCTGAAAAGGCAGCAGTTGCAGTGCTAGCAATTTAGCCAAGCTAGCATTCAGACGCTGAGAATGTGGATGCCTGGGACCAAATTTCTTTCTACGATTTAGCAACAGGGGTAGGGAAATTTGCCTGCTACAATCGGATGTTGGGACACCTAATTCTACACCTTCATTCCTCTCAGTGCAGGTTTCTGAGAGGACTGAGGGTATAGTGGGGTTGGAGATCCCAGCTGATGAGGAGCAAGGAGAGGTCCACCTTCTTCTTTCATGTGGGTCTTTTAGGTACGCTTGCCAACAGACTGCATGGGAGGTCATCATATGTCTGGTCAAGCATGTGTTGCCCAAGCGGTTGCTGTTTTGGCCACGCTTGATACGCTTCAGACTTAATGTTGCAAACAGCAACGGTGCGATCTGTTGTACATGTGTCAAAAAAAGGCCCACACCAAAGAACTTTTCAAAATACGCGGAGAGTCAGAAGCACCCTGCACATGCTTAGCTCTGCAGTGTGATGCAATAGGGTGGCTGCCCTTAAGCTGCCCCCTGGAGGGCATCCTGCCTCATTGGAGATGTTCCTCCTCCTCCTCCTCTCTTCTATCAGGCACCCAAGTAGAGTCAGTGACCTCATCATCCCTTCCCTCCTCCTCACTGGAGCAAACTTGGCAGTATGCTACAGCTAGGGGAACATGACTGCCAGTTTCTTGTCCTTCTTGGGCACTCCCTCTCTCTAGGCTCACGTTACTCCCTTCCTCAACCTGGGTCCCATCATCAGAGCCTTCAAAACGCTGCGCATCCTCCAGCAGCATGTACCCGACACTGTGGTCGAACAGTTCGGGGGACTCCTCCATGCATGATGGTGGGGATAGGGAAGGATTGAGTGATGACATGGAGCCAATGGAATAGGCCGCTGTGGCAGCTGCATTGGCAGGCAAACTACTCTGAGCAGACTGTATATATATATATATATATATATATATATATATATATATTAGCTGAATACCCGGCGTTGCCCGGTCTTCCTATCTTAACCTTTTGGGGAGGAAAATCATAGTAATATAAATATACCCATCTTTTATATAAGGGTGTAGGTAAGGGTTAATGTAACGGTCATATATTTTTATTTGGCATATAAGTAATATGTGTAGCAGGTATTATTGAAATATCTCCAGGCGTACAGAAGTTATGTGGGAACATACATTTCCCATTGATTTGCATGGGACTTTAAACAAAAACCCCGACCCTCACAAATGGGGGTAGTTAAGGGATAAATTAACTATCCTATAGTGTAAGTGGACATATAAGTAACATGTGACCAAGTGTTATGGAAATATCTACAGCCGTTTGGAAGTTCTGAAGTAACATGTATTTCCCATAGAGTTGAATGGGACTTTAAAGAAAAACCCCGACCATGGCAAATGGGGGTGGGTAAGGGTTAAACCACCTATCCTATGTTTGTTGCTGACATATAAGTAACATGTGTGCCAAGTTTCATGTTAATATCTTTAGCCGTTTGGACGTGATGCTGGAACATACATACATACACACGTTGAGTTTTATATATATAGATATAATTTAATGCACTGCAGCTAACTGAATCACCTGCCTGCTCAATCTAAATGACACTCTGTCTCTGTCCACGCCAACATCACACTACACAGGGCCGACGTGCATGCAGCCTTATATAGTGTGGGGCGTGGACTTAGTCCCCCTGAGCCATGATTGGCCAATTATGGTTCTCTTTGCTGACGGTGCTGGGATTGGCTAAAGTATGCGGGTCATAGTGCATGCTTTGGCCAATCATCATACAGCAATGCACTGCGATCTCGCATAATGGGGCGTGACGCGGCGCTCGAATTTGTCGCGAACGCCCCATAATGTTTGTTTTTCGATGAACGGGCGAAAAGCCAATGTTAGAGTGGAACTCATGTTCGACCCGAACATAAAGCTCATCCCTACTAGTGAGAGACCGGGAGCTCAGGGAGAGAAGATCTGCAGTGAGAGACTGTGTGAGAAGAGAACTATTCTGTGTTACCAAGAGTTATGTAGAACTAGCGTTAGTGACTGTAACAAGATTTGTTACCATAGGAGACAGCGGTCCTACCTATACAGAAGTGGTGTCCGGCTGGAGGCCTTCCACTGTATAGCAGTCTACCTATAGAAGTCTCGGAGTCTGCTAATTGTCATTGCATCTACTCAAATGTGTCCTGGCCCTAAACCGGCTCTCCAACCGTTCTTGTTCAGAGATAATAAAGAGTATGTAATGTACAACATAGAGTATATAGTGCAGGGGTCAGGAGTATGTAATGTACAACATAGAGTATATAGTGTAGGGGTCAGGAGTATGTAATGTACAACACAGAGTATATAGTGCAGGGGTCAGGAGTATGTAATGTACAGCATAGAGTATATACTGATGGGTTAGGACTCATGATATTGGTATTCAGTAATCAGTGGTGGATGAAATGATTACTGGAGACAAGTTGCAGAGATCCCACACCGCTGCCTCCCATCTCCTGAGACTGCACTCAGTGACTTGGGTCTGAGACTATACAGACATATCCCTCCACCCGGCACAGCCAGCAAATAACAGAGCAAGTAACCCGGGAGAATTGTTCTGTCAGAGATCTCACTAGACCCGGGTATGGGGCAGAAGACCCAAGGTACATACCCCAGGTGTCTAGGTCAAGCAAACCCTATGGTGAAAATCAACATTTTGCTGCCAGCTGAACCCCAGAATCTCCATAAATCCAGTCTAGAGACATAAATTGTGTCTGCAGCACAGAGAAGGAAGATTATCCGAGAGAAATACAGGAATACAGGATGGGGAACACAGCTCAGGAAAGTGACCAGGGGATTACAGGCCGATATCACCCAGTCCCCGCCCTACTCTGGACCAATCAGTGAGCAGTATGGGTGGAGGAATGGATTTAGTGTTAATGACCCACCTGTGCTGATCTCTGTAGGAGTGTCCTCCTCTATAAATGTCCCCGTTATTCCATCCTCCTCCATAGACTGCTGATCATCCCTCACATACATCTCTTCTTCTTCTGATTTCACCTCAAATTCTATATCGATTGGATCTCCACTCTAAACCAAGAGAATGAGAGAGAATATCATCTGTAAGATATAAACTTACATACAAAATCCACACATCATCTCCACCAGTCCATGTTCTAGATGCTCCGTCCCACCGACCTTGTAACAGTGGGGGATGGTGTGACCTTCCTGTGTGGAATCCCGGGAATACAGAGGACGGGGACATCTCTCTGGTGGGTTCCTGGTATTAGGTGGCTCCATCATATCCTTGTGTCCTTCTGAAAACTCCTCCATCACTCCATACTCCTCATCCTCCTCTTTATACTCTTCTTTTACAACAATATTATAATCCCCGAGGTTTCCACTCTGAATATATAATAAAACATTCCTTATAATAAACATGTTTGTGTATAAATCATAACCACCAATAATTGTTCCTCATCTACCTGATGATGGTGGGGGATGGTGTGTTCTTCCTCCATCACTCCATCCTCATCATCCTCCTCTTTTATCTCTTCTTTCACCTCAACTTTAGGATCTCTCAGGTCTCCACTCTGAATATAGAATAAAAATGACATCAATGGTAACAATGCAGATAATGTACAGATCCTAATGATACTATCAGTGATTGTTCCTCATCTACCTGATGATGGTGGGGGATGGTGTGACCTTCCTGTGTGGAATCCCGGGAATACAGAGGACGGGGACATCTCTCTGGTGGGTTCCCATTACTGGATCCATCTGTAGGAAACACACACACTGACTGAATACATTGTTTCTATTTGTTGATCAGATGATGGGGGATCTAGGTGGAGCCTCCGTACTGCTCTCTCCTTTACAATAAAGTCTCCTCTTACCCGGTGATGTGAGGGGCGGCTGATTGTCCATCATGACGTCCTTGTAGAGATCCTTGTGTCCTTCTAAATACTCCTACATAGGGAAATAGACAGGGACATCACCTGATACTTACAAAGATAAAGTCATCATCCAGACACATCCCTTGTGTTGAACCTTCACAGACATCAGGAATAGTTATTTCCTCCTCCATAAAGATTATAAAATCAAAAACACGTATCATAAGTCCATCTCTGACTAAAACCCCCAACCCGTATTATCGTATAATCTGTTAGTATAAACTGAAATGAAGAGAATGTTCCGGCCCTGTAAGTGGGGGAATGTTCTGACCCTGAAGGGGTTAATCTAGGTTTCCACACTATATATGTGTGTATCATCATCTGCTGGAGATAAAAGACGTCACAGTGACTATGGAGGAAGAGGACAGACATGACGGGGTTACTGGGTGTAAATAGAAGATAAGATCTTATTACCTCCTCTGCTGCCGATTCCAAAGATGTCTCCTCACTACTTTCTCCCGAATCACCTCTCACCCGGAACTTCCCGTCTGTCCCTGACATCATTTCCTGTCTTCCATAGAGACTTCTTCTCTCTATGGTAGAAATGAGATCACCATCTTGTGGAGATCAGAGGAACTGCAGCCCAGAGAAACGTCTCATAGGTGTCCTTTTATGAAAGTGCGGTAAAATACCGCTATTCAGTTCTCAGGCATTCTCAGGGGAGATCGCTCTCCTCTGAGTGCCTGTTTATGAAGCTTTGTAGATCGATTCTCATGTTTAGATGAGGAGCGATCTACAAACGGCTGGAAACTCCTGAGAACTGCTTCTCTCACTGTAATCTGGCGTGATGTAGCGGGATTACAGTATGAGGAAGTGAAAAATACAGAAAAAGTTGAACACGAATCAGCACACATTATAAACCACATATTAATAAAATAATAAAGTTACATTCCCACCAAACAATATACATTAACCTAATTATTAAAAAAAACATTGTTTTTATCAATATTTAAAGCTCATACATGTGCCTATTTACATGTGAATGGTGTATAGGAAATGAATGGAATCCCACATATGTAATGCAGCTATACACCATTCATATCAATGAAAAATACATTTATAATCATTACATTTAAATAAAGTATACAAATATAAACCCTGTATAACTGTAATAGAACAGTCCATGGGTAAAAACATATTTTAGGGTTTACAATTTTTTTTTACTAATAAATAAAAAATTATATAAAAATGACTTTAACCACTTAAGCCCCGGACCTTTAGGCAGCTAAATGCCCAGGCCAGGTTTTGCGATTCGGCACTGCGTCGCTGTAACAGACAATTGCGCGGTCGTGTGACGTGGCTCCCAAACAAAATTGGCGTCCTTTTTTCCCCACAAATAGAGCTTTCTTTTGGTGGTATTTGATCACCTCTGCGGTTTTTATTTTTTGCGCTATAAACAAAAATAGAGCGACAATTGTGAAAAAAATGCAATATTTTTTACTTTTTGCTATAATAAATATCCCCCAAAAACATATATAACATTTTTTCCCCTCAGTTTAGGCCGATACATATTCTTCTACATATTTTTGGTAAAAAAAATCGCAATAAGCGTTTATGGATTGGTTTGCGCAAAATTTATAGCGTTTACAAAATAGGGGATATTTTTATTGCATTTTTATAAATTTTTTTTTTTTACTACTAATGGCGGCGATCAGCGTTTTTTTCGTGACTGCGACATTATGGCGGACACTTCGGACAATTTTTACACATTTTTGGGACCATTGTCATTTTCACAGCAAAAAATGCATTTAAATTGCATTCTTTATTGTGAAAATGACAGTTGCAGTTTGGGAGTTAACCACAGGGGGCGCTGAACGTGTTAGGCTTCACCTAGTGTGTGTTTACAACAGTAGGGGGGTGTGGCTGTAGGTCTGATGTCATCGATTGTGTCTCCCCTATAAAGGGGATGACACGATCGATGCGCCGCCACAGTGAAGCACGGGGAAGCCGTGTTTACATACGGCTCTCCCCGTTCTTCAGCTCCGGGGAGCGATCGCGACGGAGCGGCTATAAACGAATAGCCGCGCCGTCGTTCCGGATCGCTCCCCGAGGTAAGCCGCCCGCTAGAAGGCAGGGAAGTATATATACGCCCATCTGCCTGTCCGTGCCATTTTGCGGACGTAAATAGTCGTGCGGCGGGCGTTAAGTGGTTAATAGCATTTTAATGCAGGTAGACTAATATATATATATATATACACACACATAGAAATAAACACACATAGCGCATATATATATATATATATATATATATATATATATATATATATATATATATATATATGCTATATGATGATGTATATATATACATACACTATAAATTCCTAAGCTGCTCATTTTGGGGTGTGTATTGGGGGGAAGATGGGATCTGACTGTATAGCTGCTTGTGTGTGAAGCATGGAAGACAAAAGACTTCCTTCTTCCTCCACAATACTCAGCCAGCTTCGGCTTCTCTCTCGGATTCTCCACCTCTGAGATGGAGAATCAGAAAGTGAGAATTCTGTCACAGATCGCCAGTGAGGTGCTGAGATCGCACCTTCATAAACTGCTTTCCGTTTCTGTGACAGTCAGTTACAGATTCTCACTGTGCTGAGATAATCAGTGGAGAGAACATGTTCTCCGCTGATTACCTCAGCTTCATAAACTGTGTATGACCTGAGATCAGCGGTGAGAATCGGGATCGCCGCTGATCTCACTTTCATAAAAGGACACCATAGTCTGAACACAGCCTTGTGCTGTGTGTGTATGTACTGTACAGAGGCGGCTCTCTAATTAGGCAAGTTAGGTGGTCACCTACAGGGGTCTTGTGGCCACCAAATTTGCCTACCATATGTGTGGGAGAAAATGTCCCCTGGTTGGTGTCCCCGGGCCGGACTGGCTGTAGGAAATTCCAGGGCCCAATGTCCTAACAAGAACTGCCTTCCCCCAAGCTCCCCTTTCACTCACTGCCCCGCCCACCACACACTCTGCCAATCAGATGTTACATCACAACAGGGCTCTGCAGCCCTGTATCCAATGAGGGCGCTGCTGACATCTCCCTTCTCACCCACCGTGTGTGCCTGGCACTCTGTACTGTGTATGCAGCGAGTGCTCAGAGGGGCATGAAGATGCCGGGAGAAGACCAGAGATGACAGGGGTGGTGTGCCTAGGACTGGACACAGGTGAATGTCTGCATAGTCTTTGGCCATCTCCTGTATCATGTCTGCAAGTCTCTGACCATCTCCTGTATCATGTCTGCACAGTCTCTGACCATCTCCTGTGTCATGTCTCCACAGTCTCTGACCATCTCCTGTATCATGTCTCCACAGTCTCTGACCATCTCCTGTATCACGTCTGCACAGTCTCTGACCATCTCCTGTGTCATGTCCTCAGTCTCTGACCATCTCCAGTATCATGTCCTCAGTCTCTGACCATCTCCTGTGTCATGTCCTCAGTCTCTGACCATCTCCAGTATCATGTCCTCAGTCTCTGACCATCTCCTGTGTCATGTCCTCAGTCTCTGACCATCTCCTGTATCATGTCCTCAGTCTCTGACCATCTCCTGTGTCATGTCCTCAGTCTCTGACCATCTCCTGTATCATGTCCTCAGTCTCTAACCACCTTTGTATCATGTCTGCAATCTCTTACTTAAACACACTGCTAATAGTATTACAAAATTTTGATTCGGTGTACCTCTAGCAGACATGATACAAGAGATCAATGCAGCCTCGCCAGTGTCTGTCAGATGCAGCCTGCCTGTGCCTGAATCAGAGCGGCGATCTCCCTGTGTCATGGAGCTGGATTTGAATTGCCTGGGCCGCAGTAACAATGTCCCGCCTCTGGCTCCCCCAAGGTAGCACTTGAAACACTACGGTTACCAGTGCACTTGGCGGGCTTGGCATTTCCTAACTTCTTCCTATATTACTTGGCATCCCAGCTGGTGCTCATCCATGATTGGCTGTGCCCAGTTCCGGCCAATGCCTGTACCTCCACGGAGGGGGCCATCGCATCTTCCCTGGAAACCCTACATAATATTATCTACAGAGGCCGGCTCCCTGATCGCCCCGACACCTCTCTACTTGCCACTTCCCTTTCCTCTATATTGTCACAAAAGTATCCAAACACACCTGGCTGAAATCTCCCAACAACCCCCTGTGGTTTCACCCTAATCTGCAGGAACTGTACTCCCTTCCTGATCCCAATCGTTGGTACTCCAAGGGGGTTAAATATTTATGCCACCTGTACAACGCTCAGGGCTTTAAATCTTTTTCTCAGCTTTGTTTAGACTTTGGTCTACCGAGATTGTACCTATTTTATTATTACCAGCTCAGGCACGCTATCCATGCCCAGTTTGGCTCCCTGGACGATCCCACCGACCTGCCCCCATTGGAAAAACTGCTCAGACAGCCGGACCCCACTAAACTTGTCTCCACCTACTATGCAGCCCTAATGACTGACTTTAACCCCAGGTATCACAAAGCTCAGGTAAAGTGGACTTCTCTGGACCTCTCCCTGGTAGACGAGGACTGGTCAGAATTTAGTGATACGTATAAAACTTCAGTTATTGCTTCCCCGGATCGCATCATACAGGTCAACATTTTTCATCAAACCCACCTCACTCCGGCTAGGTTACACAGGATGGGTCTCCTGCCCTCGGCTGCCTGTTTCTGTGGCTGTGGCCAGGAGGCCGATTTCTTACACTGCTTCTGGTCATGCCCAGTAGTTCCGGGACTTCTGGGAGGAAGTGGGTGCTTTCATCTCATCGGCACTAGGCCTCCCAAACATAATCCACCACAAGAACTGCCTATTTTGGCAAATTACACCTATCATCACATGCCAAGAGACTGCTCCGCATACTCTACTAGGGCTGCGCATCTTCACCGGTCTCACGATTCGATGCGATTACGATTATCAAGTCCACGATTCGATTCGATTCGATTCGGCGATGCATCACGATGCATCACGATTGCAGCGCAAGTGCGCATGGCTCTCCCCCCAAAATACTAAAGGAGATGATCAGAGACTGCAGACATGCTACAGGAGATGATTAGAGACTGCAGACATGCTACAGGAGATGATCAGAGACTGCAGACATGCTAGAGGAGATGATCAGAGACTGCAGACATGCTAGAGGAGATGATCAGAGACTGCAGACATGCTACAGGAGATGATCAGAGACTGCAGACATGCTTCAGGAGATGATCAGAGACTGCAGACATGCTTCAGGAGATGATCAGAGACTGCAGACATGCTTCAGGAGATGATCAGAGACTGCAGACATGCTACAGGAGATGATCAGAGACTGCAGACATAGTACAGGAGATGATCAGAGACTGCAGACATGCTACAGGAGATGATCAGAGACTGCAGACATGCTACAGGAGATGATCAGTGACTGCAGACATGCTTCAGGAGATGATCAGAGACTGCAGACATGCTTCAGGAGATGATCAGAGACTGCAGACATGCTACAGGAGATGATCAGAGACTGCAGACATGCTACAGGAGATGATCAGAGACTGCAGACATGCTACAGGAGATGATCAGAGACTGCAGACATGCTACAGGAGATGATCAGAGACTGCAGACATAGTACAGGAGATGATCAGAGACTGCAGACATAGTACAGGAGATGATCAGAGACTGCGGACATAGTACAGGAGATGATCAGAGACTGCGGACATAGTACATGAGATGATCAGAGACTGCGGACATAGTACATGAGATGATCAGAGACTGCGGACATAGTACAGGAGATGATCAGAGACTGCGGACATAGTACAGGAGATGATCAGAGATTCAGAGATTGTGGACATAGTACAGGAGATGGTCTATATTTCTCCTCCATACAGCCCAGTCCCTGCAGTGACAATGACTTATCACAGGTGACACATCAGATTCCACTACATGCCCGTACCCCCCCTGTGTCCCCGGATAACAGCACCCCCTCCTCCTCAGTACTTACATGCTGTTCTGCGCAGTGCGCACACAGGATGATTGGAGGGAACAATGAGGAAAAATACATGATTTTGCCTGTGCATTTTCAGTGTGTTTTTATGTGCTGACATTGTCATCAATACGCCCTTTAAAAATGCACAGATGACAATGAACCCTCAATAAAAATATCAGTACAGCGAGGACTACCGTGTTATTTATTTTCTATTAAAATTAACACATTCCCAAGTCCTCGCTGTACTGACATTTTTTATTGAGGGTTCATTGTCATCTGTGCATTTTTAAAGGGTGTAAATAGGGTGAAACTCCCCTTTAAAAAGTGCACAGGAATACACATGGCTGCTGGGGGGCAGGACTCAGGGATTACATTCCACAACTGACAGAGCCCTGTGAGTTTCACTGCACTGTCTGTCTGCTGAAATTTCTCTGACTCTTTGCACATTCCAGCACACTAGGAGTTAACACAGTGGAATGTGCAAAGAAATGTCAGCACAGGCAGAGCACGTGTAGGAGTCAGACTGCTGATAAAATACCTGTGATAATAAATGCTGTTATAGCCAGGGCTGTAATATGCTTTTTACAACATATGCAGAATCATCATACCTCATGTCTCCGTGTGTATATTACTTTCCCCTCATGTGACTCCATGCTCGGACCTGCCTCTCATCTCCCCTGATGTCCGTTCTCAGCCCCGCCCATCGTCTATAGCTAAAGTAACAGATCACAAGAGAGGCAGGCGGGGCTGAGATCAGAAGAGACTTTGAGACGAGGGATGTGAGAGGACAGAGGAAGAGAGAGGCGGGCCGGACCATGGAGTCACATGATCGCATGTACAGTTACTACGGAGCTACGAGGTATGAATCTGCATACATTTTTAAAAAAAGCACACAGAGCGATTGCCACTTAATGGATTACAAACCGCATTTATAAAAAAAAAAACATTTTAAAAGACCTGCTCGGAGCGATCTCCCGGGAGGGGCGGGGCAAGTCGGGATGACGTCACCCGACATCGATTATTGGGGTCACATGCATCGATGCCGAATCGGGGGGCCCCGAATCGCGATGCATCGTTGCATCGATTATATTCAACACCCCTATACTCTACTACTATGTTAGAAAAGCTATTTTACTGTCCTGGAAGGGCGCACAGACCTCTCTGAGGTCCCTCTGGGTAAAACGTATTAATGATTCTATCCCACTGTATAAACTTATTTTTGAACTCAGGAAACAGAACAAAACCTTCCACAATATTTGGGGTAGATGTTTGGCTAGTCCGCTAACCCTCTCCCAGCACTGATTGTGACTCTTGATTGACCATTGATGGGGCATGCCCCAGGGATCTATGCCCTGGTAATATACCTGAACCTTTTACCATTGTGCCTACTTTATATCTTTGCACTGATATCTGTTTATTTTTCTATGTTTGAGCATATTGCCTACTGTTTATGACCAGATTGTCTGGTGGTATTGTTGTTGTTTTTTGTGTTTCTTTCTGTTTGTTGGTTTGTCTTAAATCCAATAAAAATATCTTTAAAAAAAAACAATGTCCGCCTCCAGTGGTCACTTCACACTGATTCAATGTCCCGGCATTGGATCAGTGTGCCGTCTATCACAGGAGGCTGGACATTGTTACTGCGGCCCGGGAAATTCAACTCCCTGACACAGGAAGATCGCAACTCTGCAAGGAGAGGAGGAGGAGGGAGGGGAGGATGGGACCTTGAGCCTTCAGGATGACACCCCGCAATGGGCGGACCCCCGGAGGCACGGCCACCGCGTATGTGCAATTATCTGCACTTTTTTTCTTTCGGCAATATGCTGAAAACACCATTTTGGGACGATATGTTTCGGCCGATTAAATTTCCGAGCATCCCTAATTGTAAAAACACCTCTTAATAAAACCCCCATCCCGTATTATTGTATAATCTGTTATTATAAACGGAAAAGCTGAATTAGATTGGAAATAAAAAACACATTTCCGAAATTAAGAGAATGTTCTGACCCTGAAGGGGTTAATGTACGACTCCACACTATATATGTGTACATACCTCCCAACTTTCTGAGATAAGAATGAGGGACTTCTATTAGCAAAAGTATGTAGACATAGGACACACCCCTTAATGGAGAGAAAAAAACGGATAAACCCACAAGTGCATTTTTACCACTAATATTCCTTTATATTGGCTTTTGGAATTTACAAATGCAGCAGAAAAATGTAGAAATTGGATGGAAGGTTTAGCACCGGGAAAGACTTTTTGATAGATAAATAGTGCATTTTTTATACATGTATATAGATCAGACCAACATGAGGAGGAAAGAGGGACTTTGTTGTGAATGAGGGACAGTCCCTCCAAATCAGGGACAGTTGTGAGGTATATGTGTGTATTATCATCTGCTGGAGATAAAAGACGTCACAGTGACTATGGAGGAAGAGGACGGACATGACGGGGTTACTGGGTGTAAATAGAAAATAAGATCTTATTACCTCCTCTGCTGCTGATTCCAAAGATGTCTCCTCACTACTTCCTCCCGACTCACCTCTCACCTGGAACTTCCTGTTTGTTCCTGACATCACTTCCAGTCTTCCATAGAGTTTTCCTGTCTCTATGGTAGAAGTGAGAAGATCACCACCTTGTGAAGCTCAGAGGAACTGCAGCCCAGAGAAACGTCTCGTAGTGTGAACACGGCCTTGTGCTGTGTGTGTATGTACTGTATATCCTTATAGATGGGTCATCTCCACTCCCACCAAGGGGGAGAGAAATATATTACTGCCTAGTCCAGCCTTTCTCAGCCAGGGTTCCTCCAAAGGGTTCTAGGGGTTCCTTGAGCAATGGACAATTTCTGTCTCTCAGTAACAATTGACATCAATGATCTGTAAGGAGGGCAGTCTTCCCACTGATGACATATAAGAGGGTCCTTCTCCCATTGGTCACCAATGTAAGGGACCACTACACTGACCACTGATATAAGGAGAAATTCCATCCAAACCGTGAGATTGGTCAGAGACTAATTGGTATCATTCTGGGCATTGCCAGACTAGGTCTTGGTGACAGAGTGAAGGGTGATGCTGCTCATACTATATGTAACCCTCATCTACATCATGGACTTCTTCTTCAGCTTCTTTTTAAATGGCATAGAAATCCTATAGAAGAGGTTGGGGGTCCTGAGTAGTCATAGAAAGGCCCAGCACCCCAATAGTAGAGGAAGAGGTGGTCTGGTGACATGGAGAAGACTCCGGTCAGTCTCTGGATCTCCATCATTGGAAACATGGTGAGACAACAAATACAGCGGGATGGTGGAGATGTTGGTAGAAGACCCTGACCTCTGTATATGATATACTCCTGACCCCTGTATATGATGTACTCTTGACCTCTGTATATGATATACTCCTGACCCCTGTATATGATATACTCCTGACCTCTGTATATGATATACTCCTGATCACTGTATATGATATACTCCTGACCACTGCACTCTAGAACCATTATTCAGAGTTACCTTTAACCTGATGACCTACAAAGGCTTTTAACCACTTCCCACCCGGCCTATAGCAAAATGACGGCCGGGAAGTTGTTCAGTTATCCTGACTGCCCATTATATGATGTCCAGCAGGATAAGCCGCAAACGCATGCCCTGCGGTGCACACAGCTCGGCGATCTCTGTTGTGGCGTGTCAATCTGACACACTGCAACACCGATCTCGATAAAGAGGCTCTGATGAATGCTCTTTACCACATGATCAGCTGTGTCTAATCACAGCGTAAATAGGAAGAGCCGTTTATTGACTTCTCCTCATTCGCATCTGACAGTCGAGAGTAGAAGAGAGCCAATCGGCTGCTCTCCTGACAGGGGGGTCTGTGCTGATTGTTTATCAGTGCAGCCCCCCACCCAGGCTGCCTACAAAGGATGCCCACCAGGTATGCTACCCTGGACCACCAGAGATATGCCAATTAGTGCCCATTAGCAATGCCTGCCAGTGCCATCAGTGATGCATATCAGTGCCACTCATATATACCCATCAGTGCAGCCTTTCAGTGCCCATCAGTGTTGCCTATCAGTGCCACCTATGAGTGCCCATCATCGCTGCATATCAGTGCCCATTGTCAGTGCCCACCAGTGCCATCTCATTGGTGCCACCTCATCAGTGCCCATCAGTGAAGGAGAAAACTTACTCATTTACAAAATTTTATAACAGAAACAAAGAGAAATGTTTTGTTATTATTATTAATTCATTACGTTCCATTCGTTTAGATGCGGCATCGGTTATTTCTGGTAATTCGTAACTTCGGATAAAATTCATATTCATTACGTTCACTAACAGCTAAATTTGAAAGAAAATTCCGATACCAATAATTTGTTAGTTATTATTTCTGATTTTCGAATTTTGAATTTCCGGATTTTCAAATTTATTCGAAATGAATGAATGTCGATCATAACAAATGACCTGAAAAACGAAGAAACAAATGAAAGGAAAACAAAGAAATGTTTGGTCAGTGCACATGTCTACAGCTTAGTAGATGATAAATTAGACAGATAACTGAGAAGCCGCAGATGTCACTCGCTAACAAGCTTTTCGATGTTTTACGAAGTTCCAAGGAATGTCTATACAAGAGGAAATCTATATGTTGTAAACGCCTAGAAGAGGCCACTTGGCATCCTGGCGTGAGTCGCTCCTTTCCCTGGTGAAATAAAAGGTTTGTTTTCCTGGAGTCCGTGTCCGGAGTCCATTCCTGGTTTCCCAGAACTCAAAGAGCCGTTTTGCTGCAACATTTCTCTGGTGCATTGGCCGGGAAACCAGATGTGACGGCTGTGACAGGTGACAACACCACCAGCAATTCTTCTCATTCCACCTGTGAGGTTGGTGGTTCAACTGGACCCGGGCTTCAGGACTTCTGGATGTATGGAGACTCTCTGATGCATCGGTTAGTCAAGACACACGCAGGGATATGGTAAATCAAAAACTACAATTTTATTCCTCGTGGGCACTGCACTTATTCAAAACATACAAGAAAAGGAACGCCCTTGGTTCAGCCAATCGTAGTAAAGTAATTCGTTTATACAAGTAATACAGTACGTCACAATTATACAACATTCCTGAGCGTGTAACCAGCTAAGACTTGTTCTACCGCATGCCCTATCTTGTTATGCAAGATGTATTTGTTCTATTGCACGTACACAATAACATATTGCAAGGCTGTTTCTAGCTTCTGTGTAATTAATCCCAACGGTTCTGGTTTAAAGGATACTGTGAAGGATGTCAGTGTAAATCTCCCTGCTTGGTTCATGTGTCACAAGCTATTGACATGTTAATGACCCTTCCTCAGCCAGCTCCCTAGTTCAAATGGTAATTGATTTATTGTGTGTGGGAAGGAGACCGGCCTTACTGTTTACAATGATTAGATAAGGGGCTCATGTTAATTATTCTGATTGCTTCATTGTGGTCAGGCTGTTACACCTAGTAATTAACTCCGCTGATGTCTTTATCTAAAGAAACATGTCTGCATGGTCGGCTCCGACTTGTCTCCTATAATCTGTATGGGAAACCCCACTGTGTGAGGGGGGCGTTCCTAACAGGCTGTAACCACATATAAGCTGAGTTTTTGTGTCAATAAAGTGTCTTGTTCCAGCAGTAAGCTTGTCTCATGTGTGGCTTTCTGGGCGATTCCAGGGATATCCCTCCTCGTGGAATATTGGGGTGATTGTCGTTATGGGAAGAAGGGAACGTTGACGGGGATATTATACCGATACCGTCACAATTGGTTGGTAGCAGCGGGATTTTTCCCTTCTATTCCCCTTCACACCCGGATTCCAAGCAGACACTGGAAGAACTACTGGAAGTTCGTGGAAGGATCGCTAGCAACAAAACCAAGCGGGTCATCATAGCAGAATTAATGGAGCTAGACCAGGAGGACGGGATTGCAGCAACGCCAGCAGTACAAGAGATGGAGACACCAGTGATTCAGGAGGAGGAATCGCCAGCCAACAAGCTAATGAGAGAGAAGCTAGCGTGGTTCGGCCCGAACCCAACGCCGGATGTGGTTCTGAAAGTGATGGACCTGTTAGCGGAGGAGGCTAAACAAATAAGGGACGCAGAACTACAGAAGGATAAACAAATAAGGGACGCAGAGCTACAGTTAAAACTGGCAGCAGTCCAACAAGCAGCCGCACCTTCTACGAACAGTGAGTACAGCACAGCAGACGCAAGGAAGATTCCGTTTAGCGCTTTTAAAGCTTTTGATGAAAAGGACTGTGAAATTGATAACTACCTGGCAGACTTTGAGCGACAATGTAACCTGCACCGAATTGCTAGAAGAGAGTGGGTTGCAATATTGTCAGGCAAACTGTCAGGCAAAGCTTCTGATGCTTTCCGGACCGTGCCAGATCAGGATATCCATAGCTACGCCCGGGTTAAAGAAGCGCTCCTGGCTCGTTATGCAGTAACCCCAGAGTCCCACCGACAGAAGTTCAGGGACTCACGCAAAACCACGAAAGACTCTTACGCAGAATGGGCATGCCAGCTGTCCCTGTCGGCCTCTAACTGGGTTAACAGCAGCCAGGCCACCACCGCAGAGGACATTTTGCAACTAATGCTCCTGGAGCAATTTTACAATCACATCCAGACGGATGTCAAAGATTGGGTGAGAGATCGCAGGCCCATGACTCTACCAGAGGCCGCGAAGTTGGCGGATGAATATGCGGATACTCGCAAGACAAACCAGGTCACACCACGGGTACAACCTCCACAACCAACGGCGCCCTCACACCCACCAGCCGCTAGATACCAACCGCCTAACAGACCGATGACATCTAGCCCTCGCTACCCACGCCAGGAGGACAACGAACAACGCTGCTTCCGGTGCAAACAGTTGGGTCACTTCAAGCAGAATTGCCCCATGAACGACAACACCAGGTCAAATTGGTCTCAACCTGGGTACCGCCCACCAGCAGCAGCCCATTGTGTAGACTCGGCTTGGGATCTCCAGGAGCTGGGTCCGGAAGAACCATTGGGCACCCCTTACGAAGCCCTCATGGTACAATCTGTTATTAAGGACAACAGGGAACACCATTGTCAGCTGGTCATGGGCGACCGCCATGAGCCGGAGGGGCCTTGGAGGGAGCTGGGCAGAAAGAGGCACCGCCAGCTACCCTCCAAGAAGAAGAGGTCCTGGAAGTCATATAACCAGCGGACCTGGGAGGAGAAGAAGCGACTGGAGGAGATGGAATCGCAGCGGGCGCCCCAGATGCGGGCCGAGATGTTCGCCAAGGGCCCACCGGTGGCCCCTTACACCACCACCCAGTTCCTGATGATGAAGGACCACGTGGAGAGCCTGCAGGACATGAGCAAGCAGGATCTGATCCGTGAGTACATAGAGCTGGAGGAGTGCATAAGCCGCATGGAGGAGAACAACCACCTGAGGTCACAGCGGGCTGACCCCCCCAGGCTCCATGAACTGGAGATGGAGCTGGAGAAGCTCAAAGAGGAGAACCGGCGGCTGCGAAGGGAGCAGGGGGTGGCTGACCTTATGGGGCTCTGAGTCCCCTCTCCCCCCCCCCCCGGACTCTGAGCACCAGTGCTACAGCATTTCAACAAATATAACTTTTTCTTTTTATGAATCTCCTGTGATTGTCACTTCAGAGCCATAACCTGCCCCCTCCCATAGCGGGACACCTAGACGGCGGCGCACAGACCCATTCGCTGTCTTCACACTGACTTCTGGTGACTTTGCAGATCGCACAAAGACTTGGGGACTGACCGGCGTGTGATCTGACGACCCGGTAGCATACCTGAGTCGGAAGCAGTTACCAATGGAGGTCAGTCACGCCAAACGGAGTTAACCTCGGACTAAAAGCTCTGAACCCGTCAACCCTACTGGACCAGGGAAGGTCCAACCGGGTTTGCCGGAGCAGGGAGAAAAAGGGGGGCCATTGTGAAGGATGTCAGTGTAAATCTCCCTGCTTGGTTCATGTGTCACAAGCTATTGACATGTTAATGACCCTTCCTCAGCCAGCTCCCTAGTTCAAATGGTAATTGATTTATTGTGTGTGGGAAGGAGACCGGCCTTACTGTTTACAATGATTAGATAAGGGGCTCATGTTAATTATTCTGATTGCTTCATTGTGGTCAGGCTGTTACACCTAGTAATTAACTCCGCTGATGTCTTTATCTAAAGAAACATGTCTGCATGGTCGGCTCCGACTTGTCTCCTATAATCTGTATGGGAAACCCCACTGTGTGAGGGGGGCGTTCCTAACAGGCTGTAACCACATATAAGCTGAGTTTTTGTGTCAATAAAGTGTCTTGTTCCAGCAGTAAGCTTGTCTCATGTGTGGCTTTCTGGGCGATTCCAGGGATATCCCTCCTCGTGGAATATTGGGGTGATTGTCGTTATGGGAAGAAGGGAACGTTGACGGGGATATTATACCGATACCGTCACAGATACATCTCTACAAGCATTGATATTATGGGGGAACTCTAGCAAGCCTTACAATGCATTGATATTATGGGGGAACTCTAGCAAGCCTTACAATGCATTGATATTATGGGGGAACTCTAGCAAGCCTTACAATGCATTGATATTATGGGGGAACTCTAGCAAGCCTTACAATGCATTGCTATTATGGGGTAACTCTAGAAAGCCTTACAATGCATTGATATTATGGGGGAACTCTAGCAAGCCTTACACCACCGACACACACAACTTTTTTTTTCTCTTCAATACATTTTTTTATTATAATTTTACTTTTTTTTTTTTAACTTCAATACTTTTTTTATTGTTTCCATACAAGTGCCAAGAAAAATTTACATGTACATTTTTTTTTATATATACTTAGTACATTTTATGTGCATACAAAGATTTAAAATGTCCATTCATCTCATTCCCGCCCCTCCCCCCTATCTTACTTTTAAAGTGCATACACGTTTTTAGTTCCATTCTTTTCCTTATATTATTTTTTTACCCATCTTTGCTTGATTTAAAGTGAGCGGCCTATTTTACGTAACCAGTGCTCCCATATTGCATTAAATTTTTTAAGGTTAACTCTTCTAATCCATGTTCCCCTTTCCTTCCCAATTGTGCTATTCATTACATTCAACCATTCCTCTGCTGTGGGTGGATTTTGTGCTTGCCATTTTAGTGCTATTAGTTTCCTCGCCTGAAACAGGCATCTTATAACTGCTTCTAATGTATCCCTCTGCCCCATTCCCTCCTCAATGCATCCTAATAGACAGACCCTAGCTTCAAGTTCCAGAGTTGTACTAAAAGTTTCATTTATAGTGTCCAGAATTTTAACCCAATATCTATGCAATTTTGGGCATTTCCACATCATGTGGATGAGGTCCCCTGTGTTTTGACATCTGGGACATTTATCATCCTGCTTCCATCCGAATCCATATAGTTTCTTTGGGGTATAATAGACCCGGTGTAGGAGGAATAAATGGGAGACCCGTTGTGACGGGGCTAATGAGACCCTTGTCCCTAGTTCCAGTATCCTGTCCCATTGGTCGTTCGTTAAAAGTCCAATATCCTCCTCCCATCTCTGTTTGTTTCTGCTCAGCTTCTCTTTTCCTATTAACTGATCGCTAATCTGTTCATATAATTCCGAGATAAGACCTTTCAGAACCCCCACCTTGATTAGTCTTTGGAGATGCGTGAGCTTTTGCCATCTTATCGGCTGTAATTTAAATTGGGCTTGTAGTGCGTGTCTAACCTGTAAATAAGTGAAAAACATGGAGTTTGGGATATTATATTCCCTACTTAGCTCTGAAAAGGGTTTTAATATGCAGCCTGTGTACAATTGTACCACTCTGGTTATCCCCCGTTTATCCCATTCTTTTAGTTTCCCCATGGCCAAAATTTCTTTTAGATTATTATTGTCCCATAATGGGGAATATTCTGTTAATCCTTTATAGCCCAAAGCTAGTTTTGCTGCTTGCCATATTCTTACCACCATCTTTACTGTTGGATTTTTCACCGAGAAGGAGTTGGCCTCTAGGGTCTCTATTACAGATCTATGGGGAGATCCTCTTAATATCATTTTCCCGCTTGCGTTTCCTCCCCCCTCTATACTACACCCCCCCAGGTGCTGCAGCTGAGCCGCCAGAAAGTAACTATACAGATGTGGGACCGCTAGCCCTCCTCTATTCGTTGGTAATTGCAACGTTCGAAGACTGATCCTTGATTTTCCCTTTTTCCAAATTAGGGTCCTAAAGAGGGTCTCTATCTTTTTAAACCATCGGTTATCAATCCATACTGGGGAGTTGTGGAGTATATAGAGCAATTGTGGCATCCATATCATTTTGATTAAATTGCTGCGGCCGGCCACCGATAGTGGCAAATGTCCCCATATCTCCGCTTTGCGTTTAAATTTAGCCAGAAGTGGCACTAAGTTATTATTTATGAATTGTTCTGGGTTACATGTTACCACAATGCCTAGATACTCCATCTTCTCCCCAATTTTTAATTGAGGAATTCCTATTCCATCAATATTGCTTACCGGATCCACTAATAAGAGTGTTGACTTTTCCCAGTTTATTACTAGGCCCGAGAATCGACCGAACGCTTCTACTGTTTGAACTGCCGTTTTAAGGGAGGTTGTAGAGTTGCCCAAAAAAAGAAGGATATCATCCGCATAAAGTGCGACTTTTTCCTCCTCTAATCCTCTCTGAAATCCCTGTATTTCCTGTCTTGTTCTAATAGCAATCGCCAAAGGTTCAATTGCCAGGGCGAAGAGAAGGGGGGACAATGGACATCCCTGTCTCGTTCCCCTTTCCAATTCAAACGACTGTGAGACTTCATTGTTTATTTTTATTTTGGCCCTTGGGGAATTATACAGTAGCTTTATCCATTTAATAAAAGATGGACCGAACCCAAACTTCTCCAGAGCATGCCAGAGATAGTCCCACTCCAGACTATCAAAGGCCTTGATGGCATCCAATGATAGAATAGATCTATCTCCCTCATTCTCCACCGGAGTCTGTAGGTTTAGGTACAGCCTTCTTATGTTTATACTCGTGGACCGATTTGGAATAAATCCAGATTGGTCTGGATGTATTAATTTCTGAATATATTTATTTATTCTCGTTGCCAATACCTTGGACAATATTTTTACATCTGAACAAAGCAGAGATATGGGTCTATAAGATGATGTATCTAGTTGATCCTTCCCTTCCTTCTGGAGCACTATAATAATTGCTTCCATCATTGAGGGGGGTAGCCTTCCTCCTTCTATCGCCCAATTCAGCGTTATTAGTAATTCCGGGAGCAGCACCTCACCATATTGTTTGTAAATCTCCGCTGGCAGGCCGTCTGGCCCTGGGGACTTTTGATTGGAGAGTCCTTTGACTGCCTGTTGTAGTTCCAACAATGTGATTGGGGATTCCATATCATTCCTATCTTCCTCTGACAGAACTGGGGTTCCTATTCCTCTAAAGAATTCTTCAATCTGCACTTTAGCTTCCCCCTTTTTTGATCTGTATAAATCTTTGTAGTAAGCTGCAAACGTGTCCACTATTACAGATGTTTCAAATGAAATCCCACCCCCTACCGTCCTAACTGCTGGTACTTTAGAGGGTACCATATTAGTTTTCGCTAGGAGGGCCAAAGTATGGCCCACACTTTCCCCTTCCGAAAAAGCGCTCTGCTCCTGAAATAGACGCTTATTTTCAACTTTCTTATTAACCACTAACTTGTATTCCTGTTGCTTCTCCAGCCTTAGTTGTTGTTTAGATGGTGTTGGGTTTTCCACATATTGCTTTTCAGCCTCTAGGACCTCCTCCCTAATTTTCTCCTCCCATTCCCTTGAGTTTCTCTTAATCTTAGCTACCTGCTGGATCAATATACCCCTAAGGAATGCCTTAAGGGCGTCCCACACCACTCCCTCTGATGCTGTCCCTGCATTAAAGTCCAGGAATTCCCTTAATTTGATGCTAATTTCTTCTGGCTTCCCCATCACTTCTAGCCAGAAGGGACTTATTTTCCAATTACTTGGGGGACATTTTTTCCCTGTGTTCAGTGACAGCACCAGAGGGGAATGGTCAGAAATCCCTCTTGGGTAGTAGGATATTTTATTCACTGCTTGTAAACATACATAGTTTCCCAGAGCCATATCTATTCTTGATAATGTAGAATGTGTACCTGAGAAACAAGAATACTGCCGTAGGTCTGGATGTTTCACCCTCCAGATGTCCCACCACCCAACCTCTTTCAGAAATTGGCTTAGATGCCCCTCTCCTTCCCCTAGGCTCCGTGTCCCCGGTGGAAATCTATCCATCGTTCTATTTAGCACGTTGTTTAGGTCTCCAACCACTAATACCGGAATATTTACCTTGTTTACCACGAATTCCAACAATTTATATAAAACCTCCATTTTAAAGGGAGGAGGTATGTATATGTTAGCCAATACATATGGTACGTTTTCTATCAAACAGTGCAAAAAGATATAGCGGCCCAATTCATCTATTCTTGACTCCATGCATACAAATGATACCCCAGTTTTTACCACTATGCTCACTCCTCTAGAGTAGGAAGAGTGGACAGAATGATACTGGCTTTGATATTTTCTTTTATTAACCAGTTTTAACTTTGTTTCTTTAGTCAAATGGGTCTCTTGAATACAAATCACCTCTACCCCATACCACTCCAGGGTAGTAAAAACTGCAGCTTTTTTCACTGGGTCCCCCATCCCCCGGACATTCCAGGAGCCTATATTTATCATTTTAGGTCTCATAGCAGGCCAAAGATATCAAACCAAAACAGACCCTTAACATCAGAAGGTTAAAAAAAAAAAAAAAATGTATACCATTTTTAAAACTACCCAGGAAGAAGAAAAAAAGAAAAAAGCATTTAAATGTATATACAAGTATGCTCCCTTCCCTTATACTTAATCGGTGAAACGTGATACTTGTGCTATGATATATTTTTACCCTCCCCCTCCCACCCCCCGCCTTCCACCCCTCCCGCCCTGCCTATCCAGGCCTACCCTTGGAGCTGTACATGTGACCTCTCCCTTCCATCCTTCCCTTACATTACCATCCATATCTATCGTGATCCCGTGCAGATCCTTCCCCTACACTCGCCCCAGAAAAAAAAAAAAAAAAAGGGGAAGGGGCAGAGAGAAGGGGGAGGGGAAATCCCCCCACCAGTGGTGGGTTTCTAATTTAATGTGCACACGTTTTTAACGTGTGTATATAAGTATGTATATAGGTGTGTGCTCCTTTTCTTCCCCTCCCCCCTACCCCCTACCCCATGTCTATCTATTTATGTGGATTTTCTTTTTCCCCTTCCTTTTTCCCCCTTTAATATGTGTTAAAAGTGAGTTAATTTTTCTATTTTTTCCCTTCCTTGGTTTTTCAAAAAATAATTCCCAATTATTCCCCCCAAAAAAAAAAAAAAAAAAAAAAAAAAGGAAAAATCCCCCTCCCTCCTCCCAATATGTAACCCTTGTTCAGTTTTCTCTATATTATCCAGTCAATCAGCTCATAGTTTATTCCTGTGCTTTGTTCTGTTCCAGCCACTGTGCTGCTTTTCCTGGTGTATCAAAAAATTGAGGGCCTTCTGCTGTTATTATTCTTAGACGTGCTGGATATAGTAGTGCATATTTCATTTTGTTTTTTAATAGGTTGCGTTTTATAGGTGTAAACTCCGCCCTACGTTTACTGAGTTCTGGAGAAAAATCTGGAAATAGTGAGATTCTTGAGCCATTATGAAAAATATCCCCTTTCTCTCTTGCTCTTTGCAGTGCTGCTGCCTTATCAGTGAAATTGAGAAACTTCAGTAGTAAGGGCCGGGGGTGTCCATCCTTGAGATGCGCTCTGTACGGAATTCTATGGGCCCTTTCTATTGCAAAGAGTGGTGAAAAGACATCTTCCCCAAGAGTGTCTCTGAACCACTTTTCAAAAAACTTTATGGGGTCAGTACCCTCACTGTGTTCCGGGAGGCCCACCACCCGAATGTTGTTTCTGCGTAACCTGTTTTCAATTTCATCAAGTTTAGATGCCTGCCATCCATTTTGTTCCTTTAATTCTTGCATCTGTTGTTTTAAAGTGTACACCTCATCCTCCACTTGACTCACTCTCTCTTCTGCTGATGTTATCCTTTGTACAGTCTTTTGTAGTTCCTGGCCCATTATCCCTAATTCTTCCTTTATTTCTTTTATCTGGTTGGTCAAATTATTCAGTGACCCCCTGCATGCATTTATGGCACTTAATATCTCCTTCAATGTTGGCTCTTCCTCCCGCCTGGGGTCATCGGCTACATTTGCAGAGGGAACTTCTACAAAAGTTTTTGCTAATGCCATTGCGCCCCCCCTTGGGGCTCCACCACAGGGTTTTTTTTTAACTTTGGGAGCTGATGAACCTTGTCCACCGCTTTTCCTGTCCATTGCTACCCCTGTTTGGTTTTTAACCTGTGTTTGTGAGTGCTGAGCCGCTTTTCCAGGTGATTTTATTAAAGTATGTGAAAACTGTTCCAGTTTAGCTGCTGCTATTGCTGCTGCTGCCGCCTGCGCGGCCTTCTCTTTATCTTTTGCCGCCCGTGTTATTTGGGGGCATCCGCTCTCCTGATTGGACTGTCCTTTTATTATAGCTGCTGCCATTCTTCAAAAAAAAAAAAAAAAAGAAGAAAGAACGTTTTTGATAGTATGTCTGATATACCAATACCAATCTGCTCCAAAATGATCACTGACAGACGCCAGTAAGTGCTCGGTATACATCCGACAGGGACAGGGACACTTTAGTAGCGCTTATTTTAAACTATTTCTACTACTCCTACTGTGATTGCACAAATTCCCTCAGATCCTGTATCACTGTTATCTGCTACTTCATGTAGCTTTAAGAACCATCAACGGGAAAGCAGGAGAGAGATGAGGGGAAAAAAAAGGCAAAACAAAAGAAGCAGATATAAAAAGCAACAGTTCAGCAATGACACTAGCACTTCAACATTCCATTCCATTGATCTTCCAATTCCAATTAATTAACCTTTATTTACAGTCCGTTACTCACGTGACCTATCCAGAGAGAAGTAGGGGTCTTTAGATCCTGGAAAGTTTTGTTGGTCGCAGAGGCTCAGCAGTGCAGTAATCCACTCCAAATCTGTGTACACCCTACTTTTACTGCTATATTTCACTGTATTTCACTGACCCAGCTCCTCATATACTCTCCAAGTCTAAATATCTCACTCATAGGGACAGAGCGGAGCGATATAAATGTCTGACCTTTGACTGCCTTTATAAACTATGGCTAGCAGACATGCAGAGCGTCAGGTCCTTTAAATATAATAGCTATATAATGGCTATATAAAATATAATAGCAACAGCTGTTTTTTTTTCCCCCTTTTTTTTACTTTTAAACAGATTACAGTCATAGAATCAGGAAATAGTAAAAAGGAAGAAATGCGATTGGTCAGGAAAATGACTTGTCTGGAATGTGGAGGCAAAGTCATACAATACAATACACAACGTGTTACATTATTATAACAAAGTCTTGTAGAAAAGATCACACCATAGAAAATGGGGGAAAAGGACAAAATAAACCCGGATATTAAGGGGAAATTTGTGTACGAGGAACACCTTAACAATCACCACCATTTTATTCTCCAGGGCCTCTGCTATCAGATAATATATGTTTGGGGGTTTTATCTAATCTTCAGACCTAAAAGAATGCAAAAACATCTGACAGTGAAAGGGTTGATGTGAGCTAGATGGGATCACTCTGCTGTGCTCACACATTAGAGCTCCCCCTAGCTGCAGCCTGGTAATAACATTGCTAGGAGGTCTATTCATTTATCTGCTCCATACTTCCCATCTTTATATAAACGTCTCCTGACATTCAGGGGTCTATTCATAAAATATGTGCATAGCAATTCCCCCGGGGAAAGTCCATGTACATTCCTTCTGTGTGAATGGGGGAAAGATGAATGTTATTAGGATATTTGCTGTGCTGGTTGAACGGTTTCCATTCATTTACAATGGAAATTATTGCATTTGGCCACTAGATGGAGATAATTTCTAAGGTACTTAGCGCCATCTAATGGCCAAATGTGGTATTTTCTGTTTTACGTCAATGGTCGGTATTAAAACCACAGGGGCAGATTTGTGCCACTAGATGGAGCCGATGATCCCATATTTCTCATGATTGGAGGAACGCGTGTCACATTCATTCTACAATTTGTTTTATAATAGATCCCTAAATGTCTGTGAAATCTTCCACCACAAAATGTATTCAGCCAATGAGAGGGAATGACTCAATTTTTATTTTTCTCCGGCTATCAATGGCCAACATAATTCTAGCCCTAGACCTCCTCTGTAACTCAAAAGATCCTACCTATAGAATTTTTTAAACGTCGCCTACGGAGATTTTTAAGGGTAAAAGTTTGGCTCCATTCCACGTGCGGGGCGCAATTTTGAAGCGTGACATGTTGGGTATCATTTTACTCGGCGTAACATTATCTTTCACAATATTAAAAAAAATTGGGCTAACTTTACTGTTGTCTTATTTTTTATTCAAAAAAGTGTTTTTTTTTTAATTTTTTTTAAGTGCACTTGTAAGACCGCTGTGCAAATACGGTGAGATAAAAAGTATCGCAATGACCGCCATTTTATTCTCTAGGGTGTTAGAAAAAAATATATATAATGTTTGGGGGTTTTAAGTAATTTTCTAGCAAAAAAATCAGTTTAATCTTGAAAGGACAAAGTCTGAAAAACAGGCCCCCGTCCTTAAGTGGTTAATAATCAATTCCACTTCTATATCCCGGGGGGAAGGACAGGAAAGAAAAAACACAAGTACCATAGTGCTCTCTGCTTCTGAATTTATTATAAAAGCCCCCCTAAAAAGTTACACTTACAATAAAAACAGCAAGTATCAGATCACCAGCTCACTCACCGCCGATCGACATTCACATTAGATTTTATTAATGATTGATTGGAATATGTTTATAAAGTGATATAAGCTCATAAAATGTGGGAGGGGTAACTCGGCTCGTTGGTCTAGGGGTACGATTCTCGCTCGGGGTGCGAGAGGTCCCGTGTTTAAATCCTGGACAAGCCGTAGTTTTATATATTATTATTATTTTTTAGGATCGGTGTACAATTGATTTTTCATATATGTGATTGATTCATACATATTTATGTTTTCTATAATAATTTTTAATGAATGGACAACAAGGTCCTAATAAAGATAGAATTTGTCCCGGTAGATAAAGATATACATAGGAACATCTTTTCATTTTATTTTAGACTTGTTTTTTTATTGTATGTATATGGCGATACATCGCACACTCATGTGGAGATTAGATTGTAACGGGACATTACCACGGAGCTCAGCGGTGTGATCGAGTGAGAGCGCCCTGCTGGTTTGCAGATTAAGGTGACACGCTCTCCAGCTATATGAATGTGAGCTCTGTAGTCACAGGAAGAGGGCGTGTCCTCACAGACTGTGGTGATGCCTGAAGGGTTGCCTAGGCAACAGGCAGGTATATAAGGTTTCATCTCATTTGACCCACCCATCTACTGACGAAGGCCAATGAGAGGCCGACACGCGTTTAGAAGGGAGGAGCCCTATCTGTGATGTCAGGCGAAGCGCCGTGGGTCTAGATCGGCGGTGAATGAGCTGGTGATTTGATACTTGCTGTTTTTATTGTTATTTCTTGTAAGTGTAACTTTTTAGGGGACTCTAGCTATGACTAAGCACTAGTTTCAGTGCGAAACGCGTCAGCAGTCGGGTTTTATTTTGCTGTGACTTGTAGTGCTGTCCTTCTTTTAATAAAGGCGACAATTTGTTCAGAGTGCGGCTGTCCAGAGACAATTTTTGTTCCTGTGTAACTTTTTAGGGGGTCTTTTATAATAAATTCAGAAGCAGGGAGCACTATGGTACTTGTGTTTTTTCTTTCATGTCCTTCCCCCCGGGATATAGAAGTGGAATTGATTATTAATAAGTGAATGGAGGAAGGTGGTGTTTGGAGACAATTTATACGTTGATTCCCCACACAGAGGTGCAGTCTGGAGACTGTAGGAATTACTACCATTGGTAAAGTGGACGGATCGTGATCGGACACGAGGAGTGATCTGTCTATGAGTTTTATACTCACCCTTGAGGTGAGCATGCATTTTAGCAGGTGGGGGTGCGCACTGAATATTGGATCCATTTAAATCGGATTTTTCACAGCGGTGACAGCTTTGGAAACCTCCATATGAACTGTTTTTTTTATCATTTATTTCTTTTTTCATAAATAGTTTTATGGAATGTATAATTATTTGTTTCTATAAGATTTATAGATACGCAGCGCTGCACTATTTTCACACAATTAATACGCAGCTTCTACTTTTCAGAGGTGCGATATCCTTCTCTGTACAATCCGTGTTTTATTGCTTGCATGGAATATTGGAATTTTCTGAGATTGTGGATTTGGGGTTTTCATGAGCTGGAAGCCACAATCATCACAATAATGACAAATCACGGCTTGAACCCTCTTGCTTTGCATGCAACGAGTCTCTCTCATATATTCGTCTCGCCTTTTAAGTTGCATTAGTGAAATAAATGAACTTTTGCACCATATTAGAATTTTTCGAGTTTCACCCGTATATCAGGGTGTGCTTCTTCCCCACATGTCCAGCAACATTCACATACAAGACATTTCCCGCACTCACTAATACACCTCGAGGGTTGTGTGGGACCCCTGATGTACAGGAAGACAGGACTTCAGTGAGGAACATTTCCCTCACTCAGGACAGGAATACGGCTTCTCCCCCGTGTGAGATCTCTGATGTTTGTAAAGATGGGAACTCTGTGAAAAACATTTCCCGCACTCAGGACAGGAATACGGCTTCTCCCCCGTGTGAATTCTCTGATGTTTGGAAAAATTGGACTTCTGTGAAAAACATTTCCCGCACTCAGAACAGGAAAAAGGCTTCTCCCCCGTGTGAGATCTCTGATGTATGGAAAGACTGGACTTATATTCAAAACATTTCCCGCACTCAGAACAGGAAAAAGGCTTCACCACCATGTGAGATCTCTGATGTGCGAAAAAACTGGACTTCTCTGAAAAACATTTCCCGCACTCAGAACAGGAAAAAGGCTTCTCACCCGTGTGAGATCTCTGATGTATGGAAAGATTGTACTTCCGTGAAAAACATTTCCCACACTCAGAACAGGAAAAAGGCTTCTCCCCCGTGTGAGATCTCTGATGTGCGGAAAGACTGGACTTCTGTGAAAAACATTTCCCGCACTCAGAACAGGAAAAAGGCTTCTCCCCCGTGTGAGATCTCTGATGTTTGGAAAGACAGAACTTATCTGAAAAACATTTCCCGCACTCAGAACAGGAAAAAGACATCTCCCCCGTGTGAGATCTCTGATGTCTGGAAAGATCGGACTTCACTGAAAAACATTTTCCGCACTCAGGACAGGAAAATGGCTTCTCTCCCGTGTGTGATCTGTGATGTCTGTAAAGAATGAACTTATCTCTAAAACATTTCCCGCACTCAGAACAGGAAAAAGACATCTCCCCCGTGTGAGATCTCTGATGTGAGGAAAGATTGGACTTCACTGAAAAACATTTTCCGCACTCAGAACAGGAAAAAGGCTTCTCCCCCGTGTGAGATCTCTGATGTTTGGAAAGACAGAACTTATCTGAAAAACATTTCCCACACTCAGAACAGGAAAAAGGCTTCTCCCCCGTGTGAGATCTCTGATGTGCGGAAAGATTGGACTTCCTTGAAAAACATTTCCCACACTCAGAACAGGAAAAAGGCTTCTCCCCTGTGTGAGATTTCTGATGTCTCTTAAGACTGGACTTCTCTGAAAAACATTTCCCACACTCAGAACAGGAAAAAGGCTTCTCCCCTGTGTGAGATCTTTGATGTATGGAAAGATTGGACTTCTGTGAAAAACATTTTCCGCACTCAGCACAGGAAAAAGGCCACTCCCCCGTGTGTGATCTCTGATGTGTGGAAATATAGCACTTCCTTGAAAAACATTTCCCACACTCAGGACAGGAAAAAGGCTTCTCCCCTGTGTGAGATCTCTGATGTTTGGAAAGAACGGACTTCTGTAAAAAACATTTTCCGCACTCTGGACATGGAAATCTCTTATGTGTTGGAAAGACAACACCGTCCCGCACAGTCTGAGGTTCCTCAGGATAAGAGGAATACGATGGTCCGGCACCGTCCCGCACAGTCTGAGGTTCCTCAGCATAAGAGGAATACAATGGTCCGGCACCGTCCCGCACAGTCTGAGGTTCCTCAGAATAAGAGGAATACGATGGTCCATCTAGACTGTGTGGTGCCGGATGGACATTTGAGGTAGTCGGGTTTTCTCCTGGACTATACTGTGTGATGTCCTCATCTTCTACTTTACAGTCTGGAGACAAAGTGAGACAATCCTCTGAGGTTTTCCTCATCTCCCGTCCATCTACTAAAATAGAAATACAAAGATTATTACTAGACATCAGCTCATTGGTTCCCCTAAACCAGGACTCCGCCCACATCAGGCAGCTTTGTCTCTGAGGATCTTACAATTCCCCCCTCAAGGTAACTAGTAAATGGGTCCTCTGATCTCCTACCAGATCATTTCTTTATTCATGGACCTTAGTCAGAGAGTGAGGAAACAACGAGAACTGTCTTTTATAGGAGTGACAGTGATGAGGGGATTATAGGATGAGGGTCAGGAGTATGTAATGTACAACATAGAGTATATCGTGCAGGGGTCAGGAGTATGTAATGTACAACATAGTGTATATAGTGCAGGGGTCAGGAGTATGTAATGAACATGTAGCACCCTGGTGTTTAGGAAGGGTGGCTAATAAATTGAGATCACCAGGTGGTAGTTATCCTTGCTTATTGATAGGAGATCTACTGATTCCTCTCTAACTTTGGATTTGCACCTTTTCTCTTCTGTCACTAGGTGGCACTAGACAAGGGTGTAGCAAGGTTGGATTATGAATGGATGGGGTGCCTCAGCCAATTTGCAGGGGTTTCTTTGGTCCCTTGGCCTGCTGGGAGAGACTATTAATTTGGGGGGAGTCAGGTGATCAAGGTTCTGTGCCACCTGGACGGCTGTCTGGGTGGACGTGTGTTATGTCGCCCGGGTTCTTAGGCCGGAAGGCTGAGGCCTATCCAGGAGCAAGAGAATTAGCGCAGGATTGGGACTGCAGGATTGGAGTCCAACTGAGAGTAAAGATTCAGCCGAACGGGGAACCAGTTGTGGTTGGGGGTGGAGGGGAAGATGTCGCCACTAAGGGACCATCCACCTTGTTACCGGAGACTACAGTTAGTAAGCTGGAGCCAGTACCAGAGCAATCTTCTCACCAGCCTGGGACATTGAAGAAGTGGGAAAGCTTCAGCAGGTGCCAAGCCAGGGGCCCAGCAGGATAGCGGGGGAGACGCTCGAGGAATATACAGCGGGTTAGCTGTAGAAGAGCTCAGCAGATTCAGTGGCCACTGAATCTGGAAGTCCAGTGAGTAGGGAGGAGCCTAACACCTCCCGGTTCGGTTTGCGGCAGAACAAGCGAATAGACCGAAAGTTTGTGCGAACATTTGAACACTGTTAAAGTTTTTGGGGCCCGAACGTGAAAAATCAAAAGTGCCCGCAGGCTCTATATACTCTGAACAGCAGTACACAGGCGGTCCCCGGGTTACAAACAAGACAGGGACTGGAGGTTTGTTCTTAAGTTGAATCTGTTTGTAATTTGGAACTGGTACATTTTGTAAGTGTAGCTCCAGCCAAAAAAAAAATTTTTTAAGCTTTTTGGAAAACATAGGGAAGGGTTATCGCCCCTGTAACATTCGTTTTGCTGTCTGTGCCCCATGTTCAGAAGATTTCACCTCACTTTCTGTCCCAATGACAATTGGATTTGGAAAATTTGGGGTTATTAGGGAAACAAGGATTGGTGATAAAGCATCAGTGGAGAGGAGACACCTTTTTCCCATATCAACTCTTACAGGAGAGAATTTCCCTTCCTAGGGGGCAGATTTCCTCTCACTTCCTATTGTCTCCCTCCGTTTGTAAGTAGGAGTCGTTTGTAAATCGGATGTTTGAAAGTAGGGGACCGCCTGTATATACTATACGGCCTGCCCTATATACTCTGCAGAAAATTGGGCGTTAGCTGTTGGTGGTGCCAGAACACAGTAAGGACTCACCGTTACTCTTGGTGGGTGCAGGAACGGGCCCTGCTGTGAAATATTAGATCAAAAAATGTAATTAACAGGGGCGTGTAAACAGGGGCAGAAAAATTGGGCCTTAGGCAGTGGTGGTAGTGCCCTGAAACACAAATATTCTTAGAAGCTATCAACATGAACATTGAGGAGGAATAGGATAGTCACTCAGCATAATAGGATAGTCACTTAGCATAGGCAGTCTTCAAGGGATCCCACATCCATAGAAAAATCAATTGGTTACATCAGCATCAGGTGCTTGGTAGCTGGTGATCCAAGACTGATCCATTTTTATGAAGGTGAGCCGATCAACAGAGTCTGTGGACAGGCGCACTCTGTGATCAGTTACAAAGCCTCCAGCAGCACTGAATGTGCGTTGGATGCAGGACAGGCCAGTAGCTCAATTGCATATTGTGCAAGCTCTGGCTCAGCTGTGATTCCCCTGTTTTTAAACGAATTGGACAACATTGTCTTATTTTTTAATTGTGTAAACCAATCCATCTATCTGTCACCCCTTTTTGATGAACTATTGCTGTGTGTTTTTCTATGATTAAAGTTCATTGTACCATCCATAGTGGTCTGTTTTGGTCTACTTTGAGAGAACTTTATTTTCTCACTTTTTTGCTAGATTTTTCTAGGCCATCAGAACTGCATTGACATAGTATTCTATGTGAGTGAGACTTGGATAGATGCACTGAACTATATGTAGATTTATATATACTACCTCTTTCTAAGGTATTTATAATCAGTTGATCCAGGCATTACTCCATATTTTTCACTCTGTCCAACAAGGCCAAGACATTGCCTTCCACATGCTGGTAGAGAGCCGGAATAGTGTTCTGTGAAAAGAAATGGAGTTTGGGAACCTGCCACTGAGGTACCGCACATTCCACAAATGGAGGCAGAGTCTACCAGCTGAAAAGGCAGCAGTTGCAGTGCTAGCAATTTAGCCAAGCTAGCATTCAGACGCTGAGAATGTGGATGCCTGGGACCAAATTTCTTTCTACGATTTAGCAACAGGGGTAGAAAAATTTGCCTGCTACAATCGGATGTTGGGACACCTAATTCTACACCTTCATTCCTCTCAGTGCAGGTTTCTGAGAGGACTGAGGGTATAGTGGGGTTGGAGATCCCAGCTGATGAGGAGCAAGGAGAGGTCCGCCTTCTTCTTTCATGTGGGTCTTTTAGGTACGCTTGCCAACAGACTGCATGGGAGGTCGACATATGTCTGGTCAAGCATGTGTTGCCCAAGCGGTTGCTGTTTTGGGCACGCTTGATACGCTTCAGACATAATGTTGCAAACAGCAACGGTGCGATCTGTTGTACATGTGTCAAAAAAGGCCCACACCAAAGAACTTTTCAAAATACGCGGAGAGTCAGAAGCGCCCTGCACATGCTTAGCTCTGCAGTGTGATGCAATAGGGTGGCTGCCCTTAAGCTGCCCCCTGGAGGGCATTCTGCCTCACTGGAGATGTTCCTCCTCCTCCTCTCTTCTATCAGGCACCCAAGTAGAGTCAGTGACCTCATCATCCCTTCCCTCCTGCTCACTGGAGCAAACTTGGCAGTATGCTGCAGCTGGGGGAACATGACTGCCAGTTTATTGTCCTTCTTGGGCACTCCCTCTCTCTAGGCTCACGTTACTCCCTTCCTCAACCTGGGTCCCATCATCAGAGCCTTCAAAACGCTGCGCATCCTCCAGCAGCATGTACCCGACACTGTGGTCGAACAGTTCGGGGGACTCCTCTGTGCATGATGGTGGGGATAGGGAAGGATTGAGTGATGACATGGAGCCAATGGAATAGGCCGCTGTGGCAGCTGCATTGGCAGGCAAACTACTCTGAGCAGACTGTATATATATATATATTAGCTGAATACCCGGCGTTGCCCGGTCTTCCTATCTTAACCCTTTGGGGAGGAAAATCATAGTAATATAAATATACCCATCTTTTATATAAGGGTGTAGGTAAGGGTTAATGTAACGGTCATATATTTTTATTTGGCATATAAGTAATATGTGTAGCAGGTATTATTGAAAATATCTCCAGGCGTACAGAAGTTATGTGGGAACATACATTTCCCATTGATTTGCATGGGACTTTAAACAAAAACCCTGACCCTCACAAATGGGGGTAGTTAAGGGATAAATTAACTATCCTATAGTGTAAGTGGACATATAAGTAACATGTGACCAAGTGTTATGGAAATATCTACAGCCGTTTGGAAGTTCTGAAGTAACATGTATTTCCCATAGAGTTGAATGGGACTTTAAAGAAAAACCCCGACCATGGCAAATGGGGGTGGGTAAGGGTTAAACCACCTATCCTATGTTTGTTGCTGACATATAAGTAACATGTGTGCCAAGTTTCATGTTAATATCTTTAGCCGTTTGGACGTGATGCTGGAACATACATACATACACACGTTGAGTTTTATATATATAGATATAATTTAATGCACTGCAGCTAACTGAATCCCCTGCCTGCTCAATCTAAATGACACTCTGTCTCTGTCCACGCCAACAACACACTACACAGGGCCGACGTGCATGCAGCCTTATATAGTGTGGGGCGTGGACTTAGTCCCCCTGAGCCATGATTGGCCAATTATGGCTCTCTTTGCTGACGGCGCTGGGATTGGCTAAAGTATGCGGGTCATAGTGCATGCTTTGGCCAATCATCACACAGCAATGAACTGCGATCTCGCAGTGCATTATGGCGCGTGACGCGGCGCTTGAATTTGGCGCGAACGCCCCATAATGTTTGTTTTTCGATGAACGGGCGAACAGCCAATGTTAGAGTGGAACTCATGTTCGACCCGAACATAAATCTCATCCCTACTAGTGAGAGACCGGGAGCTCAGGGAGAGAAGATCTGCAGTGAGAGACTGTGTGAGAAGAAGAGAACTATTCTGTGTTACCAAGAGTTATGTAGAACTAGCGTTAGTGACTGTAACAAGATTTGTTACCATAGGAGACAGCGGTCCTACCTATACAGAAGTGGTGTCCGGCTGGAGGCCTTCCACTGTATAGCAGTCTACCTATAGAAGTCTCGGAGTCTGCCAATTGTCATTGCATCTACTCAAATGTGTCCTGGCCCTAAACCGGCTCTCCAACCATTCTTGTTCAGAGATAATAAAGAGTATGTAATGTACAACATAGAGTATATAGTGCAGGGGTCAGGAGTATGTAATGTACAACATAGAGTATATAGTGCAGGGGTCAGGAGTATGTAATGTACAACATAGAGTATATAGTGCAGGGGTCAGGAGTATGTAATGTACAACATAGAGTATATAGTGCAGGGGTCAGGACTCATAATATTGGTGATTAGTAATCAGTGGCGGATGAAATGATTACTGGAGACAAGTTGCAGAGATCCCACACCGCTGCCTCCCATCTCCTGAGACTGCACTCAGTGACTTGGGTCTGAGACTATACAGACATATCCCTCCACCCGGCACAGCCAGCAAATAACAGAGCAAGTAACCCGGGAGAATTGTTCTGTCAGAGTTCTCACTAGACCCGGGTATGGGGCAGAAGACACAAGGTACATACCCCAGGTGTATAGGTCAAGCAAACCCTATGGTGAAAATCAACATTTTGCTGCCAGCTGAACCCCAGAATCTCCATAAATCCAGTCTAGAGACATACATTGTGTCTGCAGCACAGAGAAGGAAGATTATCCGAGAGAAATACAGGAATACAGGACGGGGAACACAGCTCAGGAAAGTGACCAGGGGATGACAGGCTGATATCACCCAGTCCCCGCCCTACTCTGGACCAATCAGTGAGCAGTATGGGTGGAGGAATGGATTTAGTGTTAATGACCCACCTGTGCTGATCTCTGTAGGAGTGTCCTCCTCTATAAATGTCCCCGTTATTCCATCCTCCTCCATAGACTGCTGATCATCCCTCACATACGTCTCTTCTTCTTCTGATTTCACCTCAAATTCTATATCGATTGGATCTCCACTCTAAACCAAGAGAATGAGAGAGAATATCATCTGTAAGATATAAACTTACATACAAAATCCACACATCATCTCCACCAGTCCATGTTCTAGATGCTCCGCCCCACCGACCTTGTAACAGTGGGGGATGGTGTGACCTTCCTGTGTGGAATCCCGGGAATACAGAGGACGGGGACATCTCTCTGGGGGGTTCCTGGTATTAGGTGGCTCCATCATATCCTTGTGTCCTTCTGATAACTCCTTCATCCCTCCATACTCCTCATCCTCCTCTTTATACTCTTCTTTTACAACAATATTATAATCCCCGAGGTTTCCACTCTAAATATAGAATAAAACATTCATTATAATAAACATGTTTGTGTATAAATCATAACCACCAATAATTGTTCCTCATCTACCTGATGATGGTGGGGGATGGTGTGTTCTTCCTCCATCACTCCATCCTCATCATCCTCCTCTTTTATCTCTTCTTTAACCTCAACTTTAGGATCTCTCAGGTTTCCACTCTGAATATAGAATAAAAATGACATCAATGGTAACAATGCAGATAATGTACAGATCCTAATGATACTATCAGTGATTGTCACTCATCTACCTGATGATGGTGGGGGATGGTGTGACCTTCCTGTGTGGAATCCCGGGAATACAGAGGACGGTGACATCTCTCTGGTGGGTTCCCATTACTGGATCCATCTGTAGGAAACACACACACTGACTGAATACATTGTTTCTATGTGTTTATCAGATGATGGGGGGGATCTAGGTGGAGCCTCCGTACTGCTCTCTCCTTTACAATAAAGTCTCCTCTTACCCGGTGATGTGAGGGGCGGCTGATTGTCCATCATGACGTCCTTGTAGAGATCCTTGTGTCCTAAATACTCCTACATAGGGAAATAGACAGTGACATCACCTGATATTTACAAAGATAAAGTCATCATCCAGACACACCCCTTGTGTTGAACCTTCACAGACATTAGGAATAGTTATTTCCTCCTCCATAAAGATTATAAAATCAAACACACGTATCATAAGTCCACCTCTAACTAAAACCCCCAACCTGTATTATCGTATAATCTGTTAGTATAAACTGAAATGAAGAGAATGTTCCGGCCTTGTAAGTGGGGGAATGTTCTGACCGTGAAGGGGTTAATCTAGGTCTCCACACTATATATGTGTGTATCATCATCTGCTGGAGATAAATTATTATACTATTTCTTCCCGACTCACCTCTCACCCGGAACTTCCTGTCTGTTCCTGACATCATTTCCTGTCTTCCATAGAGACTTCTTCTCTCTATGGTAGAAATGAGATCACCATCTTGTGGAGATCAGAGGAACTGCAGCCCAGAGAAACGTCTCATAGGTGTCCTTTTATGAAAGTGTGGTAAAATACCGCTATTCAGTTTCAGGCATTCTCAGGGGAGATCGCTCTCCTCTGAGTGCCTGTTTATGAAGCTTTGTAGATCGGTTCTCATGTTGAGATGAGGAGCGATCTACAAACGTCTGGAAACTCCTGAGAACTGCTTCTCTCACTGTAATCTGGCGTGATGTAGCGGGATTACAGTATGAGGAAGTGAAAAATACAGAAAAAGTTGAACACGAATCAGCACACATTATACACCACATATTAATAAAATAATAAAGTTACATTCCCACCAAACAATATACATTAACCTAATTATTAAAAAAACATTGTTTTTATCAATATTTAAAGCTCATACATGTGCCTATTTACATGTGAATGGTGTATAGGAAATGAATGGAATCCCACATATGTAATGCAGCTATACACCATTCATATCAATGAAAAATACATTTATAATCATTACATTTTAATAAAGTATACAAATATAAACCTGTATAACTGTAATAGAACAGTCCATGGGTAAAAACATATTTTAGGGTTTACAATTTTTTTTTACTAATAAATAAAAAATTATATAAAAATGACTTTAACCACTTAAGCCCCGGACCTTTAGGCACCTAAATGCCCAGGCCAGGTTTTGCGATTCGGCACTGCGTCGCTGTAACAGACAATTGCGCGGTCGTGCGACGTGGCTCCCAAACAAAATTGGCGTCCTTTTTTCCCCACAAATAGAGCTTTCTTTTGGTGGTATTTGATCACCTCTGCGGTTTTTATTTTTTTCGCTATAAACAAAAATAGAGCGACAATTTTGAAAAAAATGCAATATTTTTTACTTTTTGCTATAATAAATATCCCCCAAAAACATATAAAACATTTTTTTTCCCTCAGTTTAGGCCGATACGTATTCTTCTACATATTTTTGGTAAAAAAAATTGCAATAAGCGTTTATGGATTGGCTTGCGCAAAATTTATAGCGTTTACAAAATAGGGGATATTTTTATTGCATTTTTATAATTTTTTTTTTTTTACTACCAATGGCGGCGATCAGCGTTTTTTTTCGTGACTGCAACATTATGGCGGACACTTCGGACAATTTTTACACATTTTTGGGACCATTGTCATTTTCACAGCAAAAAATTCATTTAAATTGCATTCTTTATTGTGAAAATGACAGTTGCAGTTTGGGAGTTAACCACAGGGGGCGCTGAACGTGTTAGGCTTCACCTAGTGTGTGTTTACAACAGTAGGGGGGTGTGGCTGTAGGTCTGATGTCATCGATTGTGTCTCCCCTATAAAGGGGATGACACGATCGATGCGCCGCCACAGTGAAGCACGGGGAAGCCGTGTTTACATACGGCTCTTCCCGTTCTTCAGCTCCGGGGAGCGATCGCGACGGAGCGGCTAAAAAAGAAACACCGCGCCGTCGTCCCGGATCGCTCCCCGAGGTAAGCCGCCCGCTAGAAGGCAGGGGAGTATATATACGCCCATCTGCCTGTCCGTGCCATTTTGCGGACGTAAATAGTCGTGCGGCGGGCGTTAGGCTGGGTTCACACTACGGTTTTCCCATCCGTCAGCCGCATACGATTTATATGAAAAACCGTATGCGGCTGAAACGGACGGGAACGTATGGAACCGCACATATGTGCGTTTTCCATTGACATTAATGTTAAAGGAAAACGTGTGCGTTTGCCATACTGTTTTAAAAACGACCGCAAAACCGTGGTTGAACACGGTTTTGCGTACGTTTAAAAAACGTTTTGCCAGCAAATCGCACGCACCCGGATGCATCTGAGTGCATATGATTTGCAATGCATTGTCTATCTATACGTTTTCCCGTCCGGGCCCGTACATTTTCAATACTGAAATCGTATGCGGCTGACGGACGGGAAAACCGTAGTGTGAACCCAGCCTTAAGTGGTTAATAGCATTTTAATGCAGGTAGACTAATATATATATATATATATATACACATAGAAATAAACACACACACATATACATACACTATAAATTCCTAAGCTGCTCATTTTGGGGGGTGTATTGGGGGTAGGATGGGATCTGACTGTATAGCTGCTTGTGTGTGAAGCATGGAAGACAAAAGACTTCCTTCTTCCTCCACAATACTCAGCCAGCTTCGGCTTCTCTCTCGGATTCTCCACCTCTGAGATGGAGAATCAGAAAGTGAGAATTCTGTCACAGATCGCCAGTGAGGTGCTGAGATCGCACCTTCATAAACTGCTTTCCGTTTCTGTGACAGTCAGTTACAGATTCTCACTGTGCTGAGATAATCGGTGGAGAGAACATGTTCTCCGCTGATTACCTCAGCTTCATAAACTGTGTATGACCTGAGATTAGCGGTGAGAATCGGGATCGCCGCTGATCTCACTTTCATAAAAGGACACCATAGTCTGAACACGGCCTTGTGCTGTGTGTGTATGTACTGTACAGAGGCGGCTCTCTAATTAGGCAAGTTAGGTGGTCACCTACAGGGGTCTTGTGGCCACCAAATTTGCCTACCATATGTGTGGGAGAAAATGTCCCCTGGTTGGTTTCCCCGGGCCGGACTGGCTGTAGGAAATTCCGGGGCCGAATGTCCTAACAAGAACTGCCTTCCCCCAAGCTCCCCTTTCACTCACTGCCCCGCCCACCACATACTCTGCCAATCAGATGTTACATCACAACAGGGCTCTGCAGCCCTGTATCCAATGAGGGTGCTGCCAACATCTCCCTTCTCACCCACCGTGTGTGCCTGGCACTCTGTACTGTGTATGCAGCGAGTGCTCAGAGGGGCATGAAGATGCCGGGAGAAGACCAGAGATGACAGGAGTGGTGTGCCTAGGACTGGACACAGGTGAATGTCTGCATAGTCTCTGACCATCTCCTGTATCATGTCTGCACAGCCTCTGACCATCTCCTGTGTCATGTCTCCACAGTCTCTGACCATCTCCTGTATCATGTCTGCACAGTCTCTGACCATCTCCTGTATCATGTCTGCACAGTCTCTGACCATCTCCTGTATCATGTCTGCACAGTTTCTGACCATCTCCTGTATCATGTCTGCACAGTCTCTGACCATCTCCTGTATCATGTCTGCACAGCCTCTGACCATCTCCTGTATCATGTCTGCACAGCCTCTGACCATCTCCTGTATCATGTCTGCACAGCCTCTGACCATCTCCTGTATCATGTCTGCAAGTCTCTGACCATCTCCTGTATCATGTCCTCAGTCTCTAACCACCTTTGTATCATGTCTGCAATCTCTTACTTAAACACACTGCTAATAGTATTACAACATTTCGATTCGGTGTACCTCTAGCAGACATGATACAAGAGATCAATGCAGCCTCACCAGGGCAGCCTACCTGTGCCCATAAGATGCAGCCTCACCAGTGCCTGTGGGATGCAGCCTACCAGTGCCTGTCAGATGCAGCCTGCCTGTGCCTGGATCAGAGCGGCGATCTCCCTGTGTCATGGAGCTGGATTTGAATTGTCTGGGCCGCAGTAACAATGTCCCGCCTCTGGCCCCCCCCCAAGGTAGCACTTGAAACACTACGGTTACCAGTGCACTTGGCGGGCTTGGCATTTCCTAACTTCTTCCTATATTACTTGGCATCCCAGCTGGTGCTCATCCATGATTGGCTGTGCCCAGTTCCGGCCAATGCCTGTACCTCCACGGAGGGGGCCATCGCATCTTCCCTGGAAACCTTACATAATATTATCTACAGAGGCTGGGTCCCTGATCGCCCCGACACCTCTCTACTTGCCACTTCCCTTTCCTCTATATTGTCACAAAAGTATCCAAACACACCTGGCTGAAATCTCCCAACAACCCCCTGTGGTTTCACCCTAATCTGCAGGAACTGTACTCCCTTCCTGATCCCAATCACTGGTACTCCAAGGGGGTTAAATATTTATGCCACCTGTACAACGCTCAGGGCTTTAAATCTTTTTCTCAGCTACGTTTAGACTTTGATCTACCAAGATCGTACCTATTTTATTATTACCAGCTCAGGCACAATATCCGTGCCCAGTTTGGCTCCCCGGACGATCCCACCGACCTGCCCCCGTTGGAAAAACTGCTCAGACAGCCGGACCCCACTAAACTTATCTCCACCTACTATGCAGCCCTAATGACTGACTTTAACCCCAGGTATCACAAAGCTCAGGTAAAGTGGACCTCTCTGGACCTCTCCCTGGTAGACGAGGACTGGTCAGAATTTAGTGATAAGTATAAAACTTCAGTTATTGCTTCCCGGCACTGCATCATACAGGTCAAAATTTTTCATCTAACCCACCTCACTCCGGCTAGGTTACACAGGATAGGTCTCCTGCCCTCGGCTGCCTGTTTCCGTGGCTGTGGCCAGGAGGCCGATTTCTTACACTGCTTCTGGTCATGCCCAGTAGTTCCGGGACTTCTGGGAGGAAGTGGGTGCTTTCATCTCATCGGCGCTAGGCCTCCCAAACATAATCCACCCCAAGAACTGCCTATTTTGGCAAATTACACCCATCATCACATGCCAAGAGACTGCTCCGCATACTCTACTTCTATGTTAGAAAAGCTATTTTACTGTCCTGGAAGGGCACTCAGACCTCTCTGAGGTCCCTCTGGGTAAAACGTATTAATGATTCTATCCCACTGTATAAACGTATTTTTCAACTCTGGAAACGGAACAAAACCTTCCACAATATTTGGGGTAGATGGTTGGCTAGTCCGCTAACCCTCTCCCAGCACTCATTGTACTACTCTTGATTGACCATTGATGGGCCGTGCCCCAGGGATCTATGCCCTGGTAATATACCTGAACCTTTTACCATTGTGCCTACTTTATATCTTTGCACTATCTGTTTATTTTTCTATGTTTGAGCATATTGCCTACTGTTTATGACCAGATTGTCTGGTGGTATTGTTGTTGTTTTTTGTGTTTCTTTCTGTTTGTTGGTTTGTCTTAAATCCAATAAAAATATCTTAAAAAAAAAACAAAAACAATGTCCCGCCTCCAGTGGTCACGTCACACTGAGTCAAGTCTATCACAGGAGGCGGGACATTGTTACTGCGGCTCGGGCAATTCAGCTCCCTGACACAGGAAGATCGCCGCTCTGAAAGAAGAGGAGGAGGAGGGAGGGGAGGATGGGACCTTGATCCATCAGGATGACACCCCGCAATGGGCGGACCCCCGGAGGCACGGCCACCGCGTATGTGCAATTATCTGCACTTTTTTTCTTTCGGCAATATGCTGAAAACACCATTTTGGGACGATATGTTTCGGCCGATAAAATTTCCGAGCATCCCTAATTATAAAAACACCTCTTAATAAACCTCCATCCCGTATTATTGTATAATCTGTTATTATAAGCTGATTAAATTTAAAAAAAAAAACACATTTCCGACATTAAGAGAATGTTCCGGCCCCGTAAGTGGGGGAATGTTCTGACCCTGAAGTGGTTAATGTACGACTCCACACTATATATGTGTACATACCTCCCAACTTTCTGAGATGGGAGTGAGGGACTTCTATTAGCAAAAGTATGTAGGCATAGGACACACCCCTTAATGGAGACATTTAAAAAAAAAATCCAAATCAGGGACAGTTGGGAGGTATATGTGTGTATTATCATCTGCTGGAGATAAAAGACGTCACAGTGACTATGGAGGAAGAGGACGGACATGACGGGGGTTACTGGGTGTAAATAGAAGATAAGATCTTATTACCTCCTCTGCTGCCGATTCCAAAGATGTCTCCTCACTATTTCCTCCCGACTCACCTCTCACCCGGAACTTCCTGTCTGTCCCTGACATCACTTCCTGTCTTCCATAGAGACTTCCTATCTCTATGGTAGAAGTGAGAAGATCACCACCTTGTGAAGCTCAGAGGAACTGCAGCCCTGAGAAACTTTTCGTGCGTGTGTATGTACTGTATATTTTTATAGATGGGTCATCTCCACTCCCACCAAGGGGGAGAGAAATATATTACTGCCTAGTCCAGACTTTCTCAGCCAGGGTTCCTCCAAAGGGTTCTAGGGGTTCCTTGAGCAATGGACAATTTCTGTCTCTCAGTAACAACTGACATCAATGATTTGTAAGGGGGAGGGGGGCAGTCTTCCCACTGATTACAATATAAGAGGGTCCTTCTCCCATTGGTCACCAATGTAAGGGACCACTACACTGACCACTGATATAAGGAGAAATTCCATCCAAACCGTGAGATTGGTCAGAGACTAATTGGTATCATTCTGGGCATTGCCAGACTAGGTCTTGGTGACAGAGTGAAGGGTGATGATGCTCATACTATATGTGACCCTCATCTACGTCATGGACATCTTCTTCAGCTTCTTAGTAAATGGGATTGAAATCCTATAGAAGAGGTTGGGGGTCCTGAGTAATCATAGAAAGGCCCAGCACCCCAATAGTAGAGGAAGAGGTGGTCTGGTGACATGGAGAAGACTCCGGTCAGCCTCTGGATCTCCATCATTGGAAACATGGTGAGACAACAAATACAGCGGGATGGTGGAGGAGATGTTGGTAGAAGACCCTGACCCCTATATATGATATACTCCTGACCACTGTATATGATATACTCCTGACCACTGTATATGATATACTCCTGACCCCTGTATATGATATACTCCTGACCCCTGTATATGATATACTCCTGACCACTGCACTCTAGACCCATTATTCAGGATTACCTCTAACCCGATGACCTACGAAGGCTTTTAACCACTTCCCACCCGGCCTATAGCAAAATGACGGCCGGAAAGTGGTTCAGTTATCCTGACTGGGCGTCATATGATGTCCAGCAGGATAAGCCGCAATCGCGTGACCTGCGGTGCACACAGCCCGGCGATCTCTGTTGTGGTGTATCAGTCTGACACACTGCAACACCGATCTCGATAAAAAGCCTCTGACGGAGGCTCTTTACCACATGATCAGCTGTGTCCAATCACGACTGATCACAGCATAAACAGGAGACCTTTATCGACTTTTCCTCACTCGCATCTGACAGACGAGAGTAGAGGAGTGCTGACCGGCTGCTCTCCTGACAGGGGGGTCTGTGCTGATTGTTTATCAGTGCAGCCCCCTACCCAGGACCACCAGGGATGCCTACAAAGGATGCCCACCAGGTATGTTACCCTGGATCACCAGTTATATGCCAATCAGTGCCACTCATATATACCCATCAGTGCAGCATTTCAGTGCCCATCAGTGCCACATATGAGTGCCCATCAGTGCTGCATATCAGTGATGGAGAAAACTTACTCATTTACAAAATTTTATAACAGAAACAAACAGAAATGTTTTGTTATTATTATTAATTCATTACGTTCCATTCATTTAGATGCTGCATTCGTTATTTCGGGTAATTCGTAACTTCGGATAAAATCGTATTCATTACATTCACTAACAGCTAAATGTGAAAGAAAATTCCGATACCGATAATTTGTTATTTATTATTTCGGATTTTGAATTTCCGGATTTTCAAATTTATTCAAATGAATGAATGTCGATCATAACTAATGACCCGAAAAACGAAGAAACACATGAAAGGAAAACAAAGAAATGTTTGGTCAGTGCACATGTCTAAAGCTTAGTAGATGATAAATTAGACAGATAACTGAGAAGCCGCAGATGTCACTCGCTAACAAGCTTTTAGATGTTTTACGAAGTTCCAAGGAATGTCTATACAAGAGGAAATCTATATGTTGTAAACGCCTAGAAGAGGCCACTTGGCATCCTGGCGTGAGTCGCTCCTTTCCCTGGTGAAATAAAAGGTTTGTTTTCCTGGAGTCCGTGTCCGGAGTCCATTCCTGGTTTCCCAGAACTCAAAGAGCCGTTTTGCTGCAACATTTATCTGGTGCATTGGACGGGAAACCAGGTGTGACGGCTGTGACAGGTGACAACACCACCAGCAATTCTTCTCATTTCACCTGTGAGGTTGGTGGTTCAACTGGACCTGGGCTTCAGGACTTCTGGATGTATGGAGACTCTCTAAAGCATCGGTTAGTCAAGACACACGCAGGGATATGGTGAATCAAAAACTACAATTTTATTCCTTGTGGGCACTGCACTTATTCAAAACATACAAGAAAAGAAACGCCCTTGGTTCAGCCAATCGTAGTAAAGTAATTAGTTTATACAAGTAATACAGTACGTCACAATTATACAACATTCCTGAGCGTGTAACCAGCTAAGACTTGTTCTACCGCATGCCCTATCTTGTTATGCAAGATGTACTTGTTCTATTTCACTTACACAATAACATATTGCAAGGCTGTTTCTAGCTTCTGTGTAATTAATCCCAACGGTTCTGGTTTAAAGGATACATCTCTACAAGCATTGATATTATGGGGGAACTCTAGCAAGCCTTACAATGCATTGATATTATGGGGGAACTCTAGCAAGCCTTACAATGCATTGATATTATGGGGGAACTCTAGCAAGCCTTACAATGCATTGATATTATGGGGTAACTCTAGAAAGCCTTACAATGCATTGATATTATGGGGGAACTCTAGCAAGCCTTACACCACCGACACACACAACTTTTTTCTCTTCAATACATTTTTTTATTATAATTTTACTTTTAAACAGAATACAGTCATAGAATCAGGAAATAGTAAAAAGGTAGAAATGCGATTGGTCAGGAAAATGACTTGTCTGGAATGTGGAGGCAAAGTCATACAATACAATACAATACACAACATGTTACATTATTATAACAAAGTCTTGTAGAAAAGATCACACCATAGAAAATGGGGGAAAAGGAGAAAATAAACCCGGATATTAAGGGGAAATCTGTGTACGAGGAACACCTTAACAATCACCACCATTTTATTCTCCAGGGCCTCTGCTATCAGATAATATATATTTGGGGGTTTTATCTAATCTTCAGGCCCAAAATAATGCAAAAACATCTGACGGTGAAAGGGTTAATGTGAGCTAGATGGGATCACTCTGCTGTGCTCACACATTAGAGCTCCCCTAGCTGCAGCCTGGTAATAACATTGCTAGGAGGCCTATTCATTTATCTGCTCCATACTTCCCATCTTTATATAAACGTCTCCTGACATTTAGGGGTCTATTCATAAAATATGTGCATAGCAATTCCCCCGGGGAAAGTCCATGTACATTCCTTCTGTGTGAATGGGGGAAAGATGAATGTTATTAGGATATTTGCTGTGCTGGTCGAATGGTTTCCATTCATTAACTACGGAAATGATTGCATTTGGCCACTACATGGAGATAATTTCTATGCTACTTAGCGCCATCTAATGGCCAAATGTGGTATTTTCTGTTTTACGTCAATGGTCGGTATTAAAACCACAGGGGCAGATTTTTGCCACTAGATGGAGCCGATGATCTAATATTTGTCATGATTGGAGGAACGCGTGTCACATTCATTCTACAATTTGTTTTATAATAGATCCCTAAATGTCTGTGAAATCTTCCACCACAAAATGTCCTCAGCCAATGAGAGGGAATGACTCCATTTTTATTTTAAAAAGCCTAGAGGACCGCCTTTTAAGTGGTGGGGTTAACGCGTTTCGTCCTGGAAGACGACTTGAGAAAACAGACCTCTTGCAAGAGTTTCCACCACAAAATGTACTCAGCCAATGAGAGGGAATGACTCCATTTTTATTTTTCTCCTGCTATCAATGGCCAACACGGTACAACACTTCATCCATGTCTTTGGTGATCTCTGATCTCCTTATGAAGTGTTTCTTACATGATGAAGATCAGCCATGGAGTATATCTGAGGTGTATATCAGGGTGTGCTTCTTCCCCACATGTCCAGCAACATTCATATACAAGACATTTCCCGCACTCACTAATACACCTCGAGGGTTGTGTGGGACCCCTGATGTACAGGAAGACAGGACTTCAGTGAGGAACAATTCCCTCACTCAGGACAGGAATACGGCTTCTCCCCCGTGCAGTGGCGGCTGGTGCTCAACATTTTTTGGGGGGGGGGGGCACAAACAAACGAAAAAAGCTAGCCAGCGATTTGCAGTAAGTAAGTAAAGAATAAGTTCACCTTTAAAAAAAACATTTTTTAAATGCCAGGGCCACCCGTGTACACAGTGCACAATGCCAGGGCCCCCTGTGTACACAGTGCAGAATGTCAGGAGTCCCCCCGTGTACACAGTGCAGAATGCCAGGGGTCCCCCCTTTGTACACAGTGCACAATGCCAGGGGCCCCTGTGTACACAGTGCACAATGCCAGGGGCCCCTGTGTACACAACACAGCATGGATGTCAGGGACCCCAGGGGGAACACAGCACAGCATGGATGACAGGGGCCCCTGTGCACACAACACAACATGGATGACAGGGGCCCCTGTGTACACAGCACAGCATGGATGTCAGGGACCCCCGGAGAACACAGCACAGCATGGATGTCAGGGGCCCCTGTGTACACAGCATAGCATGGATGTCAGGGGCCCTTGTGTACACAGCACAGCATGGATGACAGGGGCCCCTGTGTACACAGCATGGATGACAGGGGCCCCTGTGTACACAGCATGGATGACAGTGCTCTCAGTAAAAGTATCCTGTCTGCACTTACAGAGTATGTCCGCACACATCCACCATCAGTTTCAGGGAGGGGTTGCGATATTTGGTGTTCTTACACCTCGGGCAGCCTTGGTCATCCATCTCTATTCTCTTCCCATAACACAGCACCTCAGTGCACTGCAAACTGTGTCCCCGGGAACCCGGCAGAAAGATCTTGGTTCCTCCCCCCACTGGTGTTATACAGTAGCTGGGGATTTCCTCGCTCCACACAGTGTTCTCGGATGATTTGGATCCAGATATCTGCATAGTGCATAGTACACGAGGCATGGTGGTGGCCAGCTCTTCTCTTACCTTCTTCGCAGCTCCGCTCGGGCCGTGCAAAGAACGGAGCTGCCGACATGACGTCACTTTCTCTTTACGTCTGTAAGATGAAACCCGGAAGTAACGGCTATAGCAATGCTCCCAGCGCCCATAGTGGATCCAGGGACGCACGGGAAGCTAATCGGCGCTTTGCAATGCGCCGCAAGGCGGGTAAAAAGCCTGCAAATGAAGCGCCAGGTCTGCAATCTCGTGATTGCATTGACGTGGTGCTTCCTAGGGCACTGGTGTTCCGGCGCCTAAGTTGACTTTGTTAAAGGACATTAATTTTTTTCTTAAAGGGGCAATTTAAAAAAAACATTTTTCTTTTTGTGCCTACAGGAGGGGGAGTGGCGCCCGGGCGTCCCCTATGGACGGGCCGCCACTGCCCCCGTGTGAGATCTCTGATGTCTGGAATAATTGGCCTTCTGCGAAAAACATTTCCCGCACTCAGGACAGGAAAAAGGCTTCTCCCCCGTGTGTATTCTCTGATGTGTGGAAAGACTGGACTTCTCTGAAAAACATTTTCCACACTCAGAACAGGAAAAAGGCTTCTCCCCCGTGTGAGATCTCTTATGTGTGGAAAGATGGGACTTCACTGAAAAACATTTCCCACACTCAGAACAGGAAAAAGGCTTCTCCCCCGTGTGTATTCTCTGATGTGTGGAAAGATCGGACTTCTGTGAAAAACATTTTCCGCACTCAGAACAGGAAAAAGGCTTCTCCCCCGTGTGTGATCTCTGATGTGTGGAAAGACAGGATTTATCTGAAAAACATTTTCCGCACTCAGAACAGGAAAAAGGCCACTTCCCCGTGTGAGATCTCTGATGTCTGCAAAGACTGGCCTTCTGTGAAAAACATTTCCCGCAATCAGGACAGGAAAAAGGCTTCTCCCCCGTGTGTATTCTCTGATGTGTGGAAAGATGGGACATCTCTGAAAAACATTTTCCACACTCAGGACAGGAAAAAGGCTTCTCCCCCGTGTGTATTCTCTGATGTGTGGAAAGACGGGACTTATCTGAAAAACATTTCCCACACTCAGAACAGGAAAAAGGCTTCTCCCCCGTGTGAAATCTCTGATGTGTGGAAAGATAGGACTTATCTGAAAAACATTTTCCGCACTCAGAACAGGAAAAAGGCTTCTCCCCCGTGTGTATTCTCTGATGTATGGAAAGTTTGGCCTTCTGTGAAAAACATTTCCCGCACTCAGGACAGGAAAAAGGCTTCTTCCCCGTGTGTATTCTCTGATGTGTGGAAAGATGGGACATCTCTGAAAAACATTTTCCACACTCAGAACAGGAAAAAGGCTTCTCCCCCGTGTGTGATCTTTGATGTGTGGAAAGACGGGACTTCACTGAAAAACATTTTCCACACTCAGGACAGGAAAAAGGCTTCTCCCCCGTGTGTGATCTTTGATGTGTGAAAAGATGGGACTTCACTGAAAAACATTTTCCACACTCAGGACAGGAAAAAGGCTTCTCCCCCGTGTGAAATCTCTGATGTGTGGAAAGATGGGACTTATGTGAAAAACATTTTCCGCACTCAGAACAGGAAAAAGGCCACTCCCCCGTGTGTATTCTCTGATGTGTGGAAAGATAGGACTTCTGTGAAAAACATTTCCCACACTCAGGACAGGAAAAAGGCTTCTCCCCCGTGTGAGATCTCTGATGTGTGGAAAGATAGGACTTCTGTGAAAAACATTTCCCGCACTCAGGACAGGAAAAAGGCTTCTCCCCCGTGTGAGATCTCTGATGTGTGTAAAGATGGGACTTCTCTGAAAAACATTTCCCACACTCAGGACAGGAAAAAGGCTTCTCCCCCGTGTGAGATCTCTGATGTTTGGAAAGAGTGGACTTTACTGAAAAACATTTCCCACACTCAGAACAGGAAAAAGGCATCTCCCCCGTGTGTGATCTCTGATGTGTGGAAAGACGGGACTTATCTGAAAAACATTTTCCGCACTCAGAACAGGAAAAAGGCTTCTCCCCCGTGTGAGATCTCTGATGTTTGGAAAGAGTGGACTTCTCTGAAAAACATTTTCCACACTCAGAACAGGAAAAAGGCTTCTCCCCCGTGTGAGATCTCTGATGTGTGGAAAGATTGACCTTCTGTGAAAAACATTTTCCGCACTCAGGACAGGGAAACCTCTTGTGTATTAGAAAGACAGCACCGTCCCTCACAGTCTGAGGTTCCTCAGGACAAGAGGAATACGATGGTCCGGCACCATCCCGCACAATCTGAGGTTCCTCAGGATAAGAGGAATACGATGGTCCGGCACCGCCCCGCACAGTCTGAGGTTCCTCAGGATAAGAGGAATACGATGGTCCGGCACCGTCCCACACAGTCTGAGGTTCCTCAGGATAAGAGGAATACGATGGTCCGGCACAGTCCCGCACAGTCTGAGGTTCCTCAGGATAAGAGGAATACGATGGTCCGGCACCGTCCCGCACAGTCTGAGGTTCCTCAGGATAAGAGGAATACGATGGTCCGGCACCGTCCCGCACAGTCTGAGGTTCCTCAGGATAAGAGGAATACGATGGTCCGGCACCGTCCCGCACAGTCTGAGGTTCCTCAGGATAAGAGGAATACGATGGTCCGGCACCGTCCCGCACAGTCTGAGGTTCCTCAGGATAAGAGGAATACGATGATCCATCTACACTGTGTGGTGCCGGATGGACATTTGAGGTAGTCGGGTTTTCTCCTGGACTATACTGTGTGATGTCCTCATCTTCTACTTTACAGTCTGGAGACAAAGTGAGACAATCCTCTGAGGTTTTCCTCATCTCCCGTCCATCTACTAAAATAGAAATACAAAGATTATTACTAGACATGAGCTGATTGGTTCCCCTAACACAGGACTCCGCCCACATCAGGCAGCTTTGTCTCTGAGGATCTTACAATTCCCCCCTCAAGGTAACTAGTAAATGGGTCCTCTGATCTCCTACCAGATCATTTCTTTATTCATGGACCTTAGTCAGAGAGTGAGGAAACAACGAGAACTGTCTTTTATAGGAGTGACAGTGATGAGGGGATTATAGGACGAGGGTCAGGAGTATGTAATGTACAACAGAGTATATAGTGCAGGGGTCAGGAGTATGTCATGTACAACACAGAGTATATAGTGCAGGGGTCAGGAGTATGTAATGTACAACACAGAGTATATAGTGCAGGGGTCAGGAGTATGTAATGTACAACATAGAGTATATAGTGGAGGGGTCAGGAGTATGTAATGTACAACATAGAGTATATAGTGCAGGGGTCAGGAGTATGTAATGTACAACATAGAGTATATAGTGCAGGGGTCAGGACTCATGATATTGGTATTCAGTAATCAGTGGTGGATGAAATGTTTACTGGAGAGAAGTTGCAGAGATCCCACACCGCTGCCTCCCATCTCCTGAGACTGCACTCAGTGACTTGGGTCTGAGACTATACAGACATATCCCTCCACCCGGCACAGCCAGCAAATAACAGAGCAAGTAACCCGGGAGAATTGTTTTGTCAGAGATCTCACTAGACCCGGGCATGGGGCAGAAGACACAAGGTACATACACCAGGTGTCTAGGTCATGCAAACCGTATGGTGAAAATCAACATTTTGCTGCCAGCTGAACCCCAGAATCTCCATAAATCCAGTCTAGAGACATAAATTGTGTCTGCAGCACAGAGAAGGAAGATTATCCGAGAGAAATACAGGAATACAGGACGGGGAACACAGCTCAGGAAAGTGACCAGGGGATTACAGGCTGATATCACCCAGTCCCCGCCCTACTCTGGACCAATCAGTGAGCAGTATGGGTGGAGGAATGGATTTAGTGTTAATGACCCACCTGTGCTGATCTCTGTAGAAGTGTCCTCCTCTATAAATGTCCCCGTTATTCCATCCTCCTCCATAGACTGCTGATCATCCCTCACATACGTCTCTTCTTCTTCTTCTTCTTCTGATTTCACCTCAAATTCTATATCGATTGGATCTCCACTCTAAACCAAGAGAATATCATCTGTAAGATATACATTTACATACAAAATCCACACATCATCTCCACCAGTCCATGTTCTAGATGCTCCGCCCCACCGACCTTGTAACAGTGGGGGATGGTGTGACCTTCCTGTGTGGAATCCCGGGAATACAGAGGACGGGGACATCTCTCTGGGGGGTTCCTGGTATTAGGTGGCTCCATCATATCCTTGTGTCCTTCTGAAAACTCCTCCATCACTCCATACTCCTCATCCTCCTCTTTATACTCTTCTTTAATATCAATATTATCCTCCCCGAGGTTTCCACTCTGAATATATAATAAAACATTCATTATAATAAACATGTTTGTGTATAAATCATAACCACCAATAATTGTTCCTCATCTACCTGATGATGGTGGGGGATGGTGTGTTCTTCCTCCATCACCCCATCCTCATCATCCTCCTCTTTTATCTCTTCTTTAACCTCAACTTTAGGATCTCTCAGGTTTCCACTCTGAATATAGAATAAAAATGATATCAATGGTAACAATGCAGATAATGTACAGATCCTAATGATACTATCAGGGATTGTTCCTCATCTACCTGATGATGGTGGGGGATGGTGTGACCTTCCTGTGTGAAATCCCGGGAATACAGAGGACGGGGACATCTCTCTGGTGGGTTCCCATTACTGGATCCATCTGTAGGAAACACACACACTGACTGAATACATTGTTTCTATGTGTTTATCAGATGATGGGGGATCTAGGTGGAGCCTCCGTACTGCTCTCTTCTTTACAATAAAGTCTCCTCTTACCCGGTGATGTGAGGGGCGGCTGATTGTCCATCATGACGTCCTTGTAGAGATCCTTGTGTCCTTCTAAATACTCCTACATAGGGAAATAGACAGTGACATCACCTGATACAAAGATAAAGTCATCATCCAGACACATCCCTTGTGTTGAACCTTCACAGACATCAGGAATAGTAATTTCCTCCTCCATAAAGATTATAAAATCAAACACACGTATCATAAGTCCACCTCTAAAAAAAAAACCCAACCCGTATTATCGTATAATCTGTTAGTATAAACTGAAATGAAGAGAATGTTCCGGCCTTGTAAGTGGGGGAATGTTCCGATCCTGAAGGGGTTAATCTAGGTCTCCACACTATATATGTGTGTATCATCATCTGCTGGAGATGAAAGACGTCACAGTGACTATGGAGGAAGAGGACGGACATGACGGGGTTACTGGGTGTAAATAGAAGATAAGATCTTATTACCTCCTCTGCTGCCGAGTCCAACAATGTCTCCTCTCTACTTCCTCCCGACTCACCTCTCACCCGGAACTTCCTGTCTGTCCCTGACATCACTTCCTGTCTTCCATAGAGACTTCTCTCTATGGTAGAAGTGAGATCACCATCTTGTGGAAATCAGAGGAACTGCAGCCCAGAGAAACGTCTCATAGGTGTCCTTTTATGAAAGTGCGGTAAAATACCGCTATTCCGTTCTCAGGCATTCTCAGGGGAGATCGCTCTCCTCTGAGTGCCTGTTTATGAAGCTTTGTAGATCGATTCTAATGTTATTTATTAAAATGCTTATAAAACACAGCGCAGTCTTACACACGTGCCTCGATGCGCTGGCGGGATAAAAACAACACAGAAAAGGGGCAAAAACTACATCGACCAAACAAGTGACAATAAAACAATAACAATCAGCGAACAAGAAAATATAAAACATACAAAGTTAAATATATAAAATTTAGAGCTATTAGAATGTTTAATATTTAAGTCACCCCGAAAGCCTGGATATAGAGCCATGTTTTTAACAATCTCCTAAACTTTAGGAGATCATTCTCCAGTCTTATGTGAAGGGACAAGGAGTTCCAGAACTGAGCTCCTTGAACTTCCAGGGTCCTCCCACCGCATTTGTTTTTAGCAAATTTGGGGATGTTCAACAAAGCCAAATTCTCAGACCGCAGCGATCTGGTAGGCACATGTCTGATGAATTTTTCTCTGAGATAGCCCGGTCCAAAACCATGGATGGCCTTATGCACAAGACACCCCATCTTGAACTGAGCCCGTTGTGCCACGGGCAGCCAGTGCAAGGTCTGTAGGGATGGAGTGATGTGATTGTACCGGCCCACGCCCGTGAGTAGCCTGGCAGCGGCATTCGGCACCAGCTGAAGCTTGTGCAAGATGTTCTTAGACACACCCATATACAGGGCATTGCAGTAATCAAGTCGACTACCAACCATTGCATTGACCACAGAGATTTTGTCAGAGTCCTCGATAAAGCGAAACGTAGATCTCAGGAGTCTCAAGTGGAAGTGACATACACTTACCACTTGATTCACCTGGCTACGCAATGCCAACTTAGAATCAAGCATAACCCCCAGGTCCCTGACCTTAGCGACTGGTGCCGGACTCGGTTTAAAGGAGTCAGGCCAGTCGGGCATCTTACTAGGGCAATCATGGTTACTGAAGATCATAGTTTCAGTTTTGGAGCCATTAAGCTTGAGGTAATTGGCTCCCATCCAGGTTCTAATCTCCTCCAAACAAGAGGCAAGATCCACTTGCCTCTCGTTGGTCCTGGGAAGGCGGAAGTATATCTGGGTATCGTCTGCATAGACGTGGAAGAGAAGGTTATGGCGACGTATGATGTACAACAATGGTCTCATGTAGATATTAAACAGGATGGGCGATAATGCCGAACCCTGAGGGACCCCACAGGAGAGAGAACTATCAGCAGAGTAATACGGTCCCAATCTTACCCGCTGAACTCTCTCCTGCAGAAAAGAGGCCATCCATGCCAAAGCAGTACCATCAGTGCCAGCCACAGTCCCTAGTCTTTCCAACAGTCTGGTATGATCAATGGTGTCGAAGGCTGCCGACAGATCCAGAAGTACTAAGGCCGGGGTGTCATTCCTATCCAAAGACCAGAGGAGATCATCCAGGACTTTAACCACTTGCTTACTGGGCACATATACCCCCCTCCTGCCCAGGTGAAATTTCAGCTTCCGGCACTGCGTCGCTTTAACTGACAATTGCGCGGTCGTGCGACATGGCCCCCAAACAAAATTGACGTCCTTTTTTCCCCACAAATAGAGCTTTCTTTTGGTGGTATTTGATCACCTCTGCGGTTTTTATTTTTTGCGCTATAAACAAAAAAGAACGACAATTTTGAAAAAAAAAAATACAATATTTTTTACTTGTTGCTATAATAAATATCCCAATTTTTTTTTAAAAAAAAACATTTTTTTCAGTCTAGGCCGATACGTATTCTTCTACATATTTTTGGTAAAAGAAATAAAAAATCGCAATAAGCGACTGGTTTGCGAAAAATTATAGCGCCTACAAAATAGGGGACAGAATTATTATTTTTTATTATTTTTTTTTACTAGTAATGGCGGCGATCTGCGATTTTTATTGGGACGGCGACATTATGGCGGACACATCGGACACTTTTGACACATTTTTCGCAGCATTCACATTTATACTGCGATCAGTGCTATAAATATGCACTAATTACTGTATAAATGTGACTGGAATTGAAGGGGTTAACACTAGGGGGTGAGGAAGGGGTTAAATGTGTATACTGCTTAGTGTTCTAACTGTGGGGGGAGGGGGGTGACTGGGGGAGGTGACCGATCTGTGTCCCTATGTACAAGAGACACAGATCGGTCTCCTCTCTCCCTGACAGCACCGCTGTCTGTGAGAGCCGGCAATGAGAAATTATCTCATATGTAAACATATGAGATCATCTCTCATTGGCCGCACAGATCGCCTAACGAACGGCCACTCCGATTGGCCGTTCACGGCGATCTGTGATTGGCTGTGTCCAAGGGACACGGCCAGCACAGAAGTTCTCCGCTGCGCGCTCGGGAGCGCGCACGGGGAACAAGCAAAGGGGCGGACGTCAATTAACGTCCACTTGGATTTTCAGGTCTGCAGCGCTGTAGCCGTCATTCGGCTATAGCGCGGGCCTCAGGAGGTTAACCAAGGCCGTTTCAGGGCCTCTGCCAGGTCGGAATCCTGACTGGAGGTCATCAAAGATGTTGTTAGATTCCAAGTGAGGCTGATACTGCCATAGCGCTGCTCTTTCCATGATCTTAGCAAGGAACGGTAAGGTGGAAATTGGTCGATTGTTACTGAGCACGGAGCGCGGCAAGTTAGAATTCTTCAGCAGTGGTATAATCACCGCCTGCTTTGGAATACTTGGCACCACTCCAGATGAAAAAGATGTGCTTACAATGTCCGCTATAAAAGGGGCCAGGGTCTCACAGGTGTCCTTCATCAGCTGTGCAATGCAGGGATCGAGCGCAGAGGACGATGCCCTAAGAGACTTGAGGATGATTTTTATC